>NC_081288.1:16912870-17512870 GCF_030490865.1 Poecile atricapillus | reverse complement strand
AAATTGTTATGTACAGGATCTGTTCCTGCCTGGGGCCAAGGTCCTTGAACTCCTGTTGAAACCAGTAGATCTTAAAGATGCTCTGATGATATTTGCCACTGCTAAGAGTGAGCCAATGCCCATTAGGAAAGAGTTGAAAGTGCCTTGGAGTGTATGACTCTCTTTACTCTTAATCCAAACCTGAATTAATTTAACTTAGGGATTTCTTCCCCCAAGGCTTTGTCTTTCATGGAAGGTATCTCTTGAAGAAATGTAGAGTTTTTCTCCATGAGATCCTCCTTTCTGCAGATATAAAATCAATAAACTTATTAAGCCAATTGTGGATGAAGTACATCTGTCTGGACCGACATGGTCATCCACATGCTTCCCAAAGATGGAACAGAGGGAGAAATCAATCCATTTCTGCTGACCAGACAGAAAGGCAGACATGAAGCCCTCTTGTGCCATCTCCCAGGCAGCTTAAGAGTGCTTTATACCACAAAGGCATAGCTGTATTCTGTTGTTTTCTTGAAAATGACACAGTGGCTGTCACTCCATTCTCAGAGAAATATTTGTACACTATGAGACTGATTTCTAAGTTTTCAGAAATATTGCTTCTCTAAATCTTCCCTATTTTCCTTTGTTAGTTTTATCTCTGTTAGTTAAATGGAAACTCTTAATGGAACATGCAGTCCAAACCCGCCTTCTCTTTAGTCTTTGCATCCTTTAAATATTTACAGATGGTTTTCATATTCCCCTTCAGTTGCTATTTAGCCAGTGCCGCCCTGTGTGTATCTCTTCCAACTTAGCACCCTTAGAAGGGCACACAAGGCCAAATTCTGCTCTCAGTTACATCTCTGTAATTTTGGAGTAACTCAGAAAACTTGATAGACATTGAATTCACAAGAGCAACACACAGAGCAGAAGGTGAATGCCAAAATAAAAAACAGGATGACAGTCAAAACTAACATCACATCCTGTGGGCCACAGACTGCACAAGATTGGTGCCTTTTCTATCCTAGTATTTTTTGCTGCATTCTCAGTGACTAGAATGAAGATTTAGAAGAAGCTGTGAACTGCAACAGCCATCAGGAAGTTGTCAGTACTTACCATGGCTCCTCTGAGAAGTGAGATATAGCACATCATTGTGTGCAAGTCCATGCAGAATGCTTGCATGATTTAACACTGATTTTAAGAGGTTTTTCTATGTCACACAGAATATTTGATACTAGATACTTCATATTTCTGTGTGCGTTACAAACATGACACAATAACCTTGTTCTGTTCAGTGACTTTTTTTTCCTATGGGCATTGATAATTACTCCAGCAGAGAACATTTCTCCACCTTTTCTCAGCCCTTCACAGGGCTGGTTGAAAATACTGCTCTATGTCTGTCCTGAAAGCAGAGAAAAAGACCAATGAGACCAGAGCTGAGCACGACAAACTGAAGTCCACAGGCCATTTCCCAACTGAAAAAACATGTCATGTGGAAAGTGCGTGCCCAGAGGAAGTTTTGCTTGCTCAAGATCTCTCATCTTTCCAGGCTGCACTTGGCAGAGCTCGCAACACTGACTTCACATCCTAAGTTGACTCATTTCCATGGCTTTTCTCTTTTGGAGCCTTTATTATAAAGGGTGAACGTTGTTTTTCTCCCTTTGCAGGTTATTCTGACAGAAGTGGGGAAGGAAATAAAGAACTATGAACCACCATTCTTTACCCAGAATCTGGCCTAACCTCCAAGGAATAATCTTCAAAAGAACTTGCTTCTAGATGTTGGGGTATGATTACACCTTAGTGTTTAAATCCTATTATATCATAAAATCAAGCCCTTCAACTTATGCAACCAGAAGTAAAACTGTTTGTCCTTATACATAATAATAACATAGTCTTCTAATTCTGTGGTCCCATAGGACAACAGTCCTGTGGTTGCTACTGACTTCTACCCCATCCAGTATATAGTATGAAGTAATAAATTTATTTTTATGCAGCACTGATGGTCTGTCCTGAGAGCTCCATGAGGATACAAGAAGAGGACAGGCATCTCTTTACACAGCTGACCTGGTGTGAATACCAGGGAATAGCTCTGTATTTTTGGGTATAGCACTGGCAAAAAATAACAGTAAATGAGGCATGAAAGACTAATGCTCAAAATACTACACAAGCATAAATTAAACTTTCCTCTAATGGGGGGAAAATGAGGTACAGATGCAATAATCTGATCAACCTTTAAGCTCACAGAAATACCAGAACTGGGTTAGAACATGCAATGTCAATCCTCTCAGATGGAACTGGATGTTCTTTAAAGCCCCTTCCAACCCAAAGCATTCCATAATGTAAGGTAATTTCCTCCCTTACATTATATGCTCTCTCCATAACCACCTTCTGTGGCTTCATTCACTTCTCATACAACAGGAAGTTATAAAATAACTCTTTCATCACTAAGATTTTGCTGTACAGAGTGAACTATTGCAGAAGAAAGGACCTCAGGTACGACTGCCACCTGTCTGGGCAGTGCCACCTTCTAACAGTGACATTTCAGACATTGCAGCAGGATAGAGGCACCTGGCCAGGACAAGGTCTGTACCTGTGTTGCAGCCTGCAACCTCAGGATCTCGTCTAGGGAAGCAGCAGGGTTCTGGGGACCAGCATGAAACACCAACGAGACGGGCTCCCGGTTCATGAAACCATTTATTCAGCATGAGAACAAACTCAGGTCCAGAACAGAGAGCCCCGAACAGAGGCACAGCAGGGGTTTTTGAGGGACAGAACCCCCGAGGGTTTACACCTTTGAGGGTGGAGTTCAGGGTCAGGGACCATTAGAAACACAGCAAGGGAGAACCCCCCAGGGACTCAAACCCAATCAGAACTCCTGGGCCGCCCTTCACAAGGGGTTTGGGGTGGAACAATGTTAACTCTTTGCCTCCCTGAGGCCGCTGCAACATCTGCTCCTTTTTTATTTTTTTTTTTTTTTTTTTTTTTTTTTTTCAAATTTTAATTAGGAGCTTAAAATGTTTCCAAACATACACCTTAAAATCTCACCTCTTCCACAGAGCACCCACTTTGCTTTGTGGGACACCAATAGCTCAATCACAAAACACATTAGGCAAACAGAAAAAAAACAAAATTAAAAAGAAACACTTAAACCTTGGACCACGCCGGGCAAATTAAACGGTGATGGTACTTAATACAAACATAATATTTTTTTTTGTTCAGTCTCTTCCAGTTTAGGATTCTTTGTTAGGAAGGGTGCAGCTCTTAGATCTCCTCTCACGAGGGGCAGAATTCTTCGATCTCCAGCTTCGGCTCCGGCTCCCATGTGGGCGTCGCCTCTTTAGATGATCTCGGTGTAACACTGGCTTTCGGAGCTCGGTTACAGTTTCGATTTCCCCAGAGGAGGTGTTGCCCACGATGGCAAAGCACAGCCCCCAGGGGTGGAGCACCGAACAAAGGGGTGGGAGTGAAGCAGGAGTTACTGGGAGGTTCGGGAAGGGGAGGTTTGGGACCGGAAAAGAAGGAGCAAGGCGGGAAACCAGGGATCCCAGACCGCGTGGCCGGCGCCATCTTGGGATGGGGGGGGGGAGGCCGGGACAGGCTTTCCCGGACAGGGAACGGGGAATATGGAAAGACAGGGGTGAAGGAGGACACGGAACGGCGGGCAGACGGCAGCAACCCCGAGCCATCTTAGCTTTTTTTCACCCTTTGTCCTGCCCTTAGGAACAGAGGAAAGGGGAAGGTACAGGAAGGTATACACCAAAAAAAAAAAAAATGAACTTCACAGAAGACAGAAACAGTCCACCGGAAGATCCATACCGTCCATAATCGTCCATAGTGTTAATAGAATCGTCCATAATGTTGATATCGTCCATAATACGTCTCGTTGGGTGATGTTAGGTGCTTGTCTCAGCGTCTGGTCTCGGCTCCCACACCTCCGTAATCCCTTTACTTCCCCCATGCCCGAGGCACTCTCAACCCAGTCTCCCTGCCAGGTACTCTCGAGTCCTCCTTTCCAAGGCGGGGGTCTCACCGGCTCTCAAGCCATCAGCCGGGGACTTACGAGGTGTCCATGGAGCCGCTCCTGCTGTTCTCCTGGATGCCCGCATTCTCCACCATTTGTTGCAGCCTGCAACCTCAGGATCTCGTCCAGGGAAGCAGCAGGGTTCTGGGGACCAGCATGAAACACCAACGAGACGGGCTCCCGGTTCATGAAACCATTTATTCAGCATGAGAACAAACTCAGGTCCAGAACAGAGAGCCCCGAACAGAGGCACAGCAGGGGTTTTTGAGGGACAGAACCCCCGAGGGTTTACACCTTTGAGGGTGGAGTTCAGGGTCAGGGACCATTAGAAACACAGCAAGGGAGAACCCCCCAGGGACTCAAACCCAATCAGAACTCCTGGGCCGCCCTTCACAAGGGGTTTGGGGTGGAACAATGTTAACTCTTTGCCTCCCTGAGGCCGCTGCAACATACCTGTATTTAATTGTCTGCATTCTTCTCCTCCTCTTTGTGACCAGTTCCCACAGAAGAAAACAGACACAGGTTGCAGAACCAGTGACAAGAGGCGAAGGGCACTAAGTTATATGCTTGACAAATCCAGACTCTTGGCTTTTTTTTTTTTTTCCCTTGCCATAACCTCAGTTCAGACTCTGTAAAGGGCACCTGCAGTTTACAGTGGTCACTGTGAACCAGCGAAAAAAGCTAAACAATGGTATTTGCTCCTCACCTTTCCCCATGGCAGGATTTTTTTTTATTCGATTCAAGCCACACATATAATTTTACATGACATTTTCAAGGCATTAAATACTGTCACCCTTCCAAGGAATCTGCACTGCATATACAAATAGAAAACCTCATGCCCATTAAGTCATTTTCCTCTTAATCTTGAATAGCTTTTCATGACTGAAACAGAACTTCTAAGGTGGCTTTACACCATAAACCACACCCTGTATTCTACAGCTGCCAGGCACAGACCAAACAGAAAGTACAGTTTAGGTCAGCCCATCTCTGTATTCTGCTTTTCTCCAAAGACAGCTAAAAATCTGCTGTTATCACCACTTCCTTGAGAACAGGTATGAAAAATGGGAATATTAAATGCTCTGTCATGGATCCTCCAGGCAAAGATTCTGTTTGTAAGGCTTATTCAGCATTCACAAGGGTCACACTTCAGCAAGCAGAATTAATAGTTTTCCCATAACATTCCTTCCACTTTGATTTTCCAAACCCTCATCACTAGAGCTTGTTCGTTCATTTCAGTATCAAAGACCAGCTGGCTCTTCTGATGACAACTTTAGGTGCAATCTGCTGAGGACTGAAAACAAACATTTCAAAAGTAAAAGGCAAAAGCTGAGTTATTTTCCTAGAAATTAGTGGCAGTTTCATCCAAGTGCTACTAAATTGAGTCTTCATGCTTTATCAAAAATACCAGGCATAATTTTTACTACCAAAGAATTGAGAAGTATAAGCAAGATATTTGCTCAAGAATTGTTGGTGCTCCTTGTTGGTAGATTTACTGACTGAAGGAAAGTATAAAACTAATGTAAGTAGATAACACAGATATTTTTCACACAGATAAACCTTTTAACCTCTAAAAAGGATTAGTTCTGCCACCACACCTTTCCCAGACAGAATAATGTTAGACCACTTGCTTTTCTGGGACCAGAGTTTGATTTCAGTTTAAGGCCAGCAATGTAAAATGAGCTGAGTAACAGGATTAATCCAGCTCCTTCTAGAGGAATTTACATCCTTCTTTTCTAGAACACCAAATTAGGTCATGTTACTTACATGATTCTTCTTTAGAAGCTGCTGGCAGAGGAAAAGAAAGTATTTGACAGTTCAGCAAGAGATGTTTGCTGGGTCACTTACATGGCTTCCTGCAGCATGCAAGACTTGATAAAAATACTAAGCTGAGTCTGTTAATTACACTGTGACTTTATAATCATCATTAAATGGTGAATATTCCTTTGGTTCTCCATGAGAATTTTAAATTATGGAGCTTCCCCAAAACAGAGCTTTTCAATCTTTGCATTTATTAAGCTAAATAACATTTTAAAAAATCACTATGAAGACAAAAAATAATTTGAGTTTTAACTGGCTTCCAGGTTCTCCAGTTTCCAGTGCAGAATTTCAGTAGTACATAGGAAGAGGTTTCTGATTCAAAGCCAGGTCTGCCAGGATCCCCAAGATTCCCACACAGCAGAACTGTGGGTTTGGAAATCCCACCACTGGAACCCTCACCCCCACAGCTGCTTTGCTGTGAGCCAGTGATTCTGGCAATCCCAAGATTCCCAGTTCCAGACAGGACTTTCCCTGAGGCCATGGAAGGGCTGCTTCCAGCTCCTGGGTCCACAGCTGAGTTCCAAGATTGTCCATGATGGGGGAAAAGCAGTTCCCAGTGTCCCCTTTATCCCCCATCACTGGGATGCAGAGGGTGGTTTGGTTGCGTTTTTTTGGACTGGATTCAAGATTGTCCCAAAAAATTTCATAGCTGCATCTTGAGCTCTCTCCCTGGCATTTCTCATTAGTCATAAAATGTTAATAATTAATAAGCAGCAAATTTTATCTGTATAACAGGGTCCAGAGCATTTTAGTGTTCACCTTTTATTCGAACACTAGTTCAACATTTTCAGTGTTCACATTTTCCTGTGAAGTTGTTCATATGATAAGCTTGTCAATGTGAAGTCTGGAAAAAAAGCAAAACCCAAACAAAATAAAAAAAAAAAAAAAAGGAAGAAATACTTCTTTAAAATTTCTAATTATTGTCACAAGTGTATATTATTTAGATTTTTTTTAAAAAAACCACTTCCACAATCTACAAAATGCAACAGGGTAAATGTTTGATTCAAGTCTTTCATTTTGTAGCAGTAAAACGAGGCACTAATACATTTTATTCTATGGTCACTATGACAAACTCCATTGGTTATTCTAAGGAAACATCTGATGTGCTCCATATTATTTTAAAAGCCACTGAGAAAATTCAGGAAATGTTTGTAGAAGCCAGAAGACCCCATTCCTAGCATAAGCTCTTACTGCTACTACCAATGTATGAGAATTAACTATATATTTCTGTCGATTTCATACAAGTTATATTGAATGTCTTTCACATAAAGGTGAGGAATTGATTATCAATCCTGTGCTGAAACAGAGCAAGAGGCAAAAACCAGCTGCTACCAGCCAAGTACAGACAACATTTATCTTTTATTACAACACAATTCTTGAAATTGAAACAAATGCCACTTTGGGGTCATCAGTCCACAGGAAAGAGACATTCTAGTCCAGATTCTCCTTAATCTCATCCTCTGCCAACAGGATACAGGTTAGTGCCCCATAGAAATCAGTGCTTGGAGGTCAGAGTCAGTGTGGAGGATACTCTGAAGATCTGTGGCAGCATGTTACTCAGCTGGTAAAACATCTCCTCAGAAATTGTCTGAAAGAAAAACCCAACACCAGGTAAGCTTTGGCTTTTTGTAGTTTGGAAGAATTAAGTCTCTCTGAACTTTATTTCTTGGTATTTAAGAGAATTGCTGCTGTTCAGAAGACAACAAAAATAATTTTCAAACCGTGTGTTACAATTCTACTGAATCCAGTCAATCTTTTGATTGACCTAAAAATACTGGCTGTGTATTTATGTGACATATCCACATATCCATTTCCAGAAGATTTCTTGTTCCAGGGATTGATTATTTCTGCCAAACACAAGCAGGACAGGGCTGCTTGTTATCTACAGGACTCCTGCTCTCTGCATTTCAGGACTAGATTCAACTTAGGAATTTATTTGTGGCTTCCTCCTTGCTCAGCAGCTTTCTACTTTGTCAAGAAATACATGTTACTCCTTTCCTAACATAACTTGACTTTTACTGCTTTTTAGAACAAACTTTGTTCTGGCCATCTTTGGATATCTTCCTGTTTCTGAAGATCAGCTAGAACTTCAAATTAAATAATTTCAGAGTCTAAGTTAGAACTAACTTCAAATACCTGAAGTAATTAATGTTTTTGTGGAAGCATGACTGAACTTTCTGCACTGCAGCTTTCCATGTTGTTAGACAATATGACTAAAGACAATATGACTAAAAAACAACTCAAGTTATGTAATGCAAGATTAGACCATCAGAGTAATTAACATCAAAAAAGTCTCTCTTTCAAAGGTGATGCATTCACCATTTGTAAAGGTGAACGTCCCAGTTTGAAATTTTAGCATCCTCTCAGAAAATACCACTGGGTATTCAAAAATTATAAATCCATTTTTACTCCTTTTTTATAGGAAAGGAAACAAAACCAAATTGATTAATTTAAACTCACTCAAAAAGGGCAGGCAATAGCAAAAAAGCCATCACCAGATCTGCTGACATGCGACTTTTTACCAGCAGTCTCCTAGGCTGGATATGACTCTGGTTTCACCTACCTGTGGTACCAGGAATTGTACAGTCCGAGAAATTCCTCCATCCCATGAGGCCATTTCCATCATGAAACCTAAAAAAACAGCATTGACACTGTCTGGATTACCTGTACTCCCCAGCAGTTAAAGCATGAGCAGGCAGTGAGGGAGTTTTCATACACAAGTAGGGTTTGAACTGCCTTAATGAGGGATGTCCTCAACTGCATTTAAATCAGACTTAGGCAATCTGAATGAAATGTAGAAAAATCTTATGAGGAGTTCTGCAGAACAATCGGTCCTACTGTGCAGCACAGTGATACACAGCAGAAGTGTGTCATGAGTTAAATAATGTGTCAGGAGTTCTTTCCATGGTTTCCTTTCACTGAGAAACAGGAGTGACCTCATTGGTGCCTTACAGTGCCTGAAGGGAACCCACAGGAAAGATGGAGAGAGACTCTTGACAAGGGCCTGAAGTGACAGGACAAGGGGGGAATGGCTTCACACTGACAGAGAGCAGGTTTAGATTGTATATGAGGAAGAAATTGTTCCCTCTGAGGGGGGTGAGGCCCTGGCCCAGGTTGCCCAGAGAAGCTGTGGCTGCTCCATCCCTGTAAGTGAGCAAGCAGTGGAATGTGTCTCTACCGATGGCAGGGGGCTGGAATCTTTAAGGTGCCTTCTAACCCACACAATGCTATGATTCTATGATGATTCTATAGGGATAAAGCTCAGCACTCACTTATTGCTCAAGTGCTGAAATACCAAAGGCCACAGGAATCCTCTTACGGCATATAAGGACACTCAGAAAAATAACTGTTTACTAGAAGTGGATGATGTAGATGACATATCCATTGTGAACTACTGAAAGTCAATTGCTATAGGAAGAGATTCCTCAAGCAGGTGGTTGAAAGTGACTGGCTCAACTATTTAGGTGCAGCACACAAAAATGCAGAAAGTAAAAACACCACTTGGAAAGACAGAAAACCACGTTGAGTCATGAGGACTAGTTTTTCCTAATATCCAGCCTAAACCTGCTGTCAGTGTGAAGCCATTTCCCCTTGTCCTGTCACTCCAGGCCTTTGTCAAGAGTCTCTCTCCATCTTTCCTGTGGGTTCCCTTCAGGCACTGCAAGGCCACAATGAGGTCACCCCAAAGCCTTCTCTTCCCCAGGCTGAACAATCCCAATTGTTCCCTCAGCCTTTCCTCCCAGCAGAGCTGCTCCATCCCTCTGATGCCCTTGGTGTCCCTGCTCTGGCCTGGCTCCCCAGATCCCACTGGAGCTCCACTCCCATACCTTTGACACACTTGAACACGAGCTCTGCCCTCTTCAGGCACCATGGAATGGTCATCTCCTAAAAGGAAGAAATAAAAAGCCTCAATGCCCCACAGACCTAACCAGCAAGAATAGCAGGGAAATTATTAAAAACAATATATTTTTTGTCCTAGTACATGATTTTCAAGCAGCATTTGGGACCTAGTTTTCAGAACATTCTAGAAAGGTGTACACAAGTTACAGGTGACCATAAAAGCACCACCACTCCTTATTGCTAGGAGAGGCAGTGTCAGAACAATATTATACATTTTTAAGTTGAGATGTTAAACAAAAATGCTGCTGTCAATCTCACTGGAAACTGGGCTGTTGAATTCCCCTGTGGAGCTCCAGAAAACATCTAATATTCAACTGATAATTGTCAGGTTCATGCATCAGCAAATCAAAGGCAGGCTCCTGACCACATCTTATGTGCATCGTGGAGCACAATGATGACTCTTATCTGTTCTTGATTTTGTTTAAAGTTTCTTGGCATACCCACAACCTTCAGTAAAACCTCTCTAATACTGGAATTGGAAGAAGCCCTTCTTCCTTAAGATGCATTTATAGTAAAAGTGAGAACAAGCAAAATTAATTCTCATCTGATGAGGGTGTTTCAGATAGCAACAGCCAGCAAATCCTTACCTAAAGTTAAATAGCAAAACATGACATGAAAACCATAGTGGTTTAAGATATGGCTACAACCACTGAGCTAAATAATTTAAGTTTAAAGTTCATGAAATATCTTTTGGCTGTATGCTACAAAGCAAATTACACCATAATGGTGTAATTCTACCAGAGACAAAATGACTCACTGCAAACACTTCTCAGAAAGAAGAAAACAGTATCTGTTTTTTTCTGCTGTACTCCTCATCATGAAGATGAGCACTTTCTAGTCTGAATACAGGAATATAGATGTGGAAACCAATTTATCATTCTAAGTACCTTATCAAACTTAAGCTTGACATAGTTTTCTATTCACTACAGCCAGTCTCTATTTTGCAATGTCAAACACACAGTGCAATCTGTTCTTATCAAAAAGCTTAATTTCAGGATTAGAAAAAGTCATTTGAGAGGCAAGGTGATCTAAGAATGCCAACTGATAACACAACTGATAAACTGAATATGTGGCTTCATTAAACAACCACTGAAAGCCAAAGTTTCTCCCTAGGTGGGAGGATGTCCTGCCATCCCCCCAGAATACACTGTATATTAAAAACATGGTAAGTTTGAAATATCTTTTCATAAAGTTTTCATTATGTAAATCACTGCATCCCTATGTGCTGCTTTTAGGGTATACACCACATTAATCAGACAGAACAGTGCTGGACAAGTCTGGGTTTGTACTTTTTTTTTTTGTGGTTGCTTTTTGACTTTTTAAATTTTAAACATTCTGGAAGCAACACTTGGTGTTTATTATAACTTGTCTGCCCATGTGTGCTTTCTGTCACAAATAAGGTTTATTGTTGATTTTGGTTACTGCTTTGGCTTAGTAAAAAACAAGTGACTAAGAAGAGAAGTTCTCTCTCAGGAGCACCTTGAGCAATCAGTGATGGGAACTGAGCCACACAAGGACTGATCAACACAGCAGGATATGACACCATTCCTTGGACTATTTTAGAGGAACAGAGAGGTTAAATTTTTTGGGCACTCAGGGAAATAACAGAATGTTGCTCCATGCAAACCACAAGATCTGAAAATGACATAGTAGTGATACAATTCTAATCCATCTTTTCAAATGTAAGTTCTCATGAATTCACCACGTTAACAGTTTTCTCTGGTGTGGAAATGATGGAGGATCAGCTAAGCACCAATTCAAAATACACAGAAGGACATAAGAAAGTAAAAAAGCAAATAGCCAACCTCCTAGAGGGAGTTTTGGATAATAGCATTCAAAAAAGTTAAAAAAACTTCCACCTGGAACTTTGGGTGTTTTTCACTAGCAGAGATACTTCAACCCTTTTTAGGATGCAATCGTTTTGTCAAATTAAGATTTCTTCAACCGATTTAGAAAAAAAGGGGAGGGAGGGTAGACTAGCTTCACTGATTAGAAAGATATGCTGCAATCCTTTTGATTTTATTTTCATTTAATTTGTGACAGGCTTACTACATGGGGCTGCTTAGGGCTTAGGCCTTTGCAGAACCATGTCATAATCAGGTAATTAAGAAATAAAGTTCACATACATCATGTGGGAAAAATATTTCAAACCAAATTTCAATGGGTAATTTCAGTACAAATTAGCAAGGTGTTTAACTCACAGTGCATCTGTGCAAATCCTAAACACTGGAACAGCAGATATAAATTTAAAGGCAGGAAACTCAGATGAGAAACATTTGAGGTCAATACACCCATCAGTAACCTCTCTATGGACATAACATATGTTCATAAATATTTGTTACACAGCTTACATTCTTTTCACCTCTACTTTTTATAAAAACATTTTTTTCTTAGGTTATGGTAATAGAAATAACTGGACTGAGATCACTGAAGACTCACATTTTTGTCACTGTTGCTGCGTGGACAACAACAATGTTGAAACTACCAAGGGAGAGTGCCAACTCTGGCATTTTTAGCAATGCCATGCCGTTAGAGCCATTTCATTCCCCAGTTTACAGCAGATTCCAGAGATCACACAGTAACACCTCACTTGTCCTGAAATCAAACTTGCCTGCTTTTGCCCTTCTCAGGAATCAAATCCAGTTTCTTTGCTTCATTTAACTTAATGATCAGACCAGAGAAATCTGTTTTGGTTGTTCTTGCCATACAAAACAAAGGAAAACAGAATTCTTGATTTTTTTTCTCATCATAGAATAATAATGCAATCTAATGTCTTCATTGATATCAATACAGTCAAACTGACAAAGAGTGGGTTTAGATTGGATATGAGGAAGAAATTGTTCCCTGTGAGGGTTGTGAGGCCCTGGCACAGGTTGCCCAGAGAAGCTGTGGCTGCTCCATCCTTGGAAATATTCCAGGAAAGGCTGGATGAGGTTCAGAGCAAGCTGGGACAGTGGAAGGTGTCCCTGCCCATGGCAGGTGATGGGACAGGATGAGCTTTATGTGTCCCTTCCAACTCGAAGTAGTCTGTAATACTGTGATTACTTTTGTGAGGTTATAAACACTCTTCCATCTGCATTAGGAGAAAACCTTTGGGAAAAGCACAGAGAACACTACTAATGAATGCCTGTCTCAGGAAGCATGGAAACATCTCTGCAGCTGGGCTCCTGGTTAACCACCTCACAAAAATGTTCTTCTGTAGGTGGTAAATGCAGAGTCAGAACTGCGGCTGCCAAAGGCACAGAGTTCAGGGTAACTTTCAGAAATCTGTCATTATTCACTTTTCCCTCAACAAGGAGTTACAGATTTGTGTGTTTCAAATCAGGTCAGCCAGCTGCCAAGCACTGTAATAAGCAAGCTGCTAACGCAAGTCACACAAAGCAGTTGTGCCTAAACGCACACTGACCATCCAGCTCACCTTCTGCTTATTCTGCAAAGACTTGCAGCTTAATGCAAAAGGTAAATTGTTCTACCAGGACTTTTTAAGAATCCAGCACTAGACAAGAAGATAATTCTTCAGTTTCACACATCTCAAGGCATGTTGGATACCTGGTCGTGTGCTTTATTTGTAGTAAACAGATATGCAAAAAGAAGCTAAAACTAACCAGGTTTAAAGGAAACAAGAACCCGAAGAATATAATCAGGTGGCACCCTGATTAAGAAAAAGGTCAATATAGTGAATAAATTTCTGGAACACAGTAACTGGGTCCCATGAGTGACCCAGGCTGCTGTCCTGCATGTTGGTTACTTGCATTTGTACTTGCATTGCTCAAAAAAGAGGTCCCAGTACAAGAGATGAAAAATTTGAGAAATAATCTCATCTGTTCCTAAAAGCCTGCTTTCATGTATGGAAATACATCATTTAGAAGCTTCATTATTGGATGTTTTTACCTCTATAATTGCTTGCTTTTAATGATAATAGACCCTGATCCTGCAAAAAAGGATCACTTCTACTCTGTGTTCCAGTCAAACTCTGTTATAAAACCAGTCACTGTTAAAGGTAATCCACTGGTGAGCATTTATCTTGCTGTGAGTCAGCCACTTTCCACGAAGGAAAGTCAATACTGAATTTACAAGTGAAAAATCAAAGGGCTATTTAAAAACAGAAAACCTCAAACAGACTGTAATTATTACTGATATCCCTGCATGAATGACAGAATTATCTTCTTTTTCTCATTTCTTTAGGTTTACAGACCTTCCAGCTCTTCAGGATATGAGGCATATGGCTGCACTCCCTGCCCATTGCTTCTTTCCCTGCCTTCCCACCCCTTCTCTGTGAGCCAGGTGTGACAGAGAAAAGAGGCTGCCAATAGTTTTAAATTTCTGTGCACTGAGAAATATTACAGCTGATTGAGAGACAAGCCCTACATCAGAGTCCCACTGCAGAAGAAAATACAAAACTCAGCACACTAAGGAAGAACACAAAGAACATCAGCAATACGCTGCCTCTTGCCCAGCCAGTATTTGAGGGGACTTAAGAGAGGAAACGGACAGAAATTAGGCAGTGAAGGAGGAGACAGGTCAAAGTGAAGGTGAAATTTGGTTGCTCCTGTGTAGGGCTGAAGAGGT
Source organism: Poecile atricapillus (assembly GCF_030490865.1). Taxonomy (NCBI): domain Eukaryota; kingdom Metazoa; phylum Chordata; class Aves; order Passeriformes; family Paridae; genus Poecile; species Poecile atricapillus. Next base: position 17,498,589 of record NC_081288.1, on the reverse strand, counting down.
AGGAGATTTACAGAAGGTAAAGGTGAATCTTAGATTTACAGAACTCTAAGCCAAGCTTTGCCAGTGCAGCTGATCCCAAAACTTAATGTTTTACAGCTAATGATAATTAAAAGTGGGGATCAGGTATCAGTACTGCATCAGCAACTCTGAAGGCACAGTTTCTAAGCAAGAGCTTCCAGCTGTGTAGTCCCATCTTTTATTAATACTTGTACAACTGCAGTGAGCTGGATCCAGGAATTGTCCAAGAGGGGTGGGAGTAAAAACTTCAAGTGATTCAGCTGGCTGAGATGTTTTTAATTGGTCCAGCTCCTTAATTTGGGTCACCATGTAGATACAAGTGCCATGTGGTACGGCAGAAGCCTGTGAGTGAGAAAAACCATCCCATTTGGCCTTAATCAGCATGAAACACATCCTTTGCAAAAAATCCAAGGATATAAAATCAGCCTAAATGTTTCCATTTACTTACTTCTGACATTTCATGCACCAGCAGGAGGGGAATGCTGATGGTGGTGATGTCGTGTGTGCAGCAGACCTTGAGGATGTTCCTGAGCCCCATGATGGCCGGGTCCCGAGCGGTCACGTTCACAGACCTGACGTTGTCATCCACGCACAGGTGAAAGGCAACGTGGATTTCTGAGAGGTTTGAGTGCCGTGTGATGTAGAACTCTCCTGCACAATAAGGCAAACGAGAAAGGCAAGAAATCATGGTAGTGATCTGCACTGAAATCCAATTGTTTGGCAATGTAAGAAAGATAAAAGGCAAATACAAATGTACAGAGATGAGGAGAGCAGAGATGAGGACAAACACAGGAGATCTAAAGTCTCTTGGACTGTCACTGTTTTACATCCATCCCACACTCCATCTCTCCACTGCTTTGATGGGTTCCACTAGCATCATGGCCACATGTGTGTAATAAACCATAACAGTGCCAGTACAGGATATGATCTCTATATAGCACGAAACAGAAAAACAAACCCAGAGGAGGTACAATACTCAAAATACACAATGCAAGCACGGAATTGCAGACAGATGTGGGAGGCGGAAAGGCCAAAAAAAGGATGGGTTCAAATAAAGGATGCACAGAGCCTGTGGAAAAAGATAGTGGGTTATGTAACAACTGAGATATGGCACTGGAACACAAAGGGATCAGTGACCATTAGAATTTAAAATAATTCAGAGTACTGAGAAGGTGAGTTACAGAGTTGCTTGAAAAAAAGTAACCAAGACATCTTGTTGGGTGTATTTTTAGACTTGGTATTCATTTAGCAAAGGTGAGAGGCAGTGAAATCCAGGTCTTTCTATCATTCCTTTGCACCGGAGATCTAAAGTCTACAGTCAAGGTAAGAGCAGGTGTGTAGTGCCCCTACTGTTTCAGTCAACAAATAAATTTCAGTCAACAAATAAATTTCAGTCAACAAATTCTTTCACACCTATTCCCACCGGCCACTGAAGTTAAGATCCTTTCTTTGAACTGGAACAGCTGCAGAATGGGTCTGCACTCCTTCTGGATGACTGCTAAGGAGGCAGGAATCCCCAGCAGTGACCATCTACGAGCAGCAACAGACAGGCCACTGCTGCAAGACACACCTGGATTTATCTGGTCCAAGTTGATTTCTAATCCACTCCCACTAACAATATTTAAGACAGTCATGAAATCAATTTTGATAAGCCCTCGCTCAATCATGGGTTGTATGGACTTAATTCCTCCCCCCTCCAACTGCATATTAATCTTCAAATTTCACAGCAGCTTTCCTTACTAAACATCACAATGTACATAGAAGATACTTTCCCCGAGAGAGGGACTTCTCAAAGCTAAAAAATCCACCCAAAAATGCTTTTCTGTACCACAGCAGTGATATACATATAGCCATTTTCAAAAATAAAATTAGCTGCTAGTATTGTAGTTTCACCTTTTCCCCAAGATGATCATAGATTTTTTTTTCACCCTCAAATTTCAAAAGGAAATTTTAGGTAAAGAGAAGTTATTTGCCCCATGCCATATGATGGGGTGGCAAAGCTGGGAATAGAAACCAGATGTCCTGACACCCAGTTCTCTGCCTCAGCCACAGGAACATCCTTCTCCTCTGATTGAGGTCAGCTTGGGTTCAGTTTATAATTTATATTCTGACTTTAGAGCTAAAAATGTGGATGTATGAAACACAATTTGCTTCAGGAAGAGGGGATCAATGCCAAACAACTCACCCGGCAAAATGTTTGACTGGTTTCGTTCGATGTTCTTTAATTTATCTTCATTCCCACTGATTTTGTTTTCTGTATATCAACACAAGGAACAAGTATTAATCATATCCTCTATTAATTACACTTGGGTGTGAAAAGGTTCATGTACTGATATTTGGTTTGAATTTTGACACTGAACTTACCATAAAATCCCCAAAATGCAAGGGGGATGGGTAAAAGTGTTTTTGCTGCCTTCAACACACCTCAAACTGAATTCTACCTCAAATTACTGCCCTTCTTACATACCATTCTATTCTATCTCTTCATTTGGACAAAAACAAGCACGATATTCTCAGACATAAAATAAAACTTTGGAAGTTGCCCCCACAACCACACAGTATCTTGCTCTTACTTTTAAAATAATGTAATAAATTAAAACAAATTTGTTCCAAATTTACATAAATCAGCAGCATAAAACCAGCTTTCACCATTTCCCTTGAGATGCAGAAATATGCAGGAACTTGTTTTTCTGGGTACTCATATTTGTTCATACTCCTGATGCATTTAAATGGCATAAGCCATTTAAATGCATCAGGAAAACAAAGTTTCAAGATGTACAATTGCGCTGTCTAAACACCATGTGGTCAGAGCATTGCCCAGCCATTTGCAAACACAACTGCAAGGAAAGCCATTCCCAAAGCTCTGGTCAGCACTAAAAAGCTAAATACACATTTAGGCAATTTGCTATTTGGTTTCCAGCATTCAATTTAAAGGAAGGGGGGAAAGTCGTAAACTCCTTTTCTGCAATTATTAAAGATTTAAATGTAAATGGCAATAAAAAGTTAAAGACAGATAAAGTTTGTGCTGCCACAGGCAGTTTAGGAAAGCAGAATAGCCTGATGTACTTCCCATGCTGCTAAAATGTGATTTTTACATGTTGATTCCTTTTAAAGGAGCAGCAAAGACACCACCTGAACATCACATTCTCTCTGTGAATTTCATGCAGAGTTTCTTGATGAATGCAAACATTCTATTTAACAGATGAAATAACTGCAGAAGAGTGGCATCAACTCTGCCCTGCCCACAAACATCCAGCTGACCACTGTTCTATTTCAAGGAAGGTAATTTTGGTTGTCACTGACCGTGGTGTCTTTTTGTCTTGCTGCTACGCTGTGCTCTGGCCTTAAGTACAACCTTCTGGACAATTTCAAGTTGTTCTTGGATTCCAGGAAAATGGAAATCCGTGCATTCTTGGCAAACGGTTGCGAAATCTAGGAAAAAAATAAGATTGAAATGCATGTCCTGAGGTTGTGTTCAGTAACATTATGTAATTCTACTCTACTGATCAAGTAAATCCAGCTATAAAGGCAAACTCTCCAAAAGCAGATAAAGCCCTACTGGATTCCTCTTCCAAAATTTATTTTATTTTCTTGAGGATTATATTTGACAGACTGTGACATGGTCCCATACTTTCCCCTCTACTGTGGCTGCAGGATCTAGTTGGTGGCTAGAAGATGCAATTTTGTGTTTAACAGCATTATTTAAATGTCTGCCTTCTCTCATCACATAAAATTTAGCATAAAGCCAGATTTTTTTCCTTTTGTTATTCATTTAAATATTTAAACAGTTGAAAGAGTACCTGCAAGATAAGTACAAGTACAGAACAATACTATTACAATTAAACATCTTGGAAACCATCAACAGCACAAATTCAACTGCAGTTTTCCCGGTACATTTCCCTCTCCTTGCTACAAGCCTGATTCCAACTGTTTCCAGGAAATATCAACCAACCACAGTACATTTTTTTTCAAGGCATGCAAGAATAATGACAAGTAACAGTCAAAAAAAGACAAGTGTGAGTACTTTGGTATTAAACTTCAAGATGGAGGTGGGAAAGTCAAACAGGAATAAACAGAATTTTCATTGGTTAACCTTGATAGAAAACACCATCACAGTGCCCACTTACTCAAAAGACATGCACTTAAAATGGCAATTAATCAAACTTTCCAGGAGTAGGGAAGTCATATTCCTATTGCTTATTTTTAATGGAATTCAGAGTATCAAAAGCACATGGTATTTTTATATATTTACTATCACTTTAAAATCTAGACATATTTCTTTTCCATTTTTGCAAATAGGTATAGGTTTCAGTGTGATAATCTGGTATTAAAGAGTTAGAAACTCCTATAATAAATTTGTCTAAATGAATATTGAGGGGTCCTCTTCAATATTGTTTGCTACTCAGACACAAAATGTAGGGAAGAGATGAGAGATAACAGCACAACACTATCCCCCATCCTCATTGATATATATTTTTGCAATACCACATCCAAAGCATAAGTGCCTCCACTGAATTTTAATTGGACTTTTTTTTTTTTGTGAGAGAAAACAGCAAGATTTTATTCTAATTTATTATTTTATTAATTTTCCCTGACATGATACCTCCCATTAGAAGGCTCACCTCTTTTGATTCCGCTGTATGAGCTGATCCTGTTATCCACCAGTAACACCAGGCCACAGAGGGAAGTTGAGTAGAGGGACATTGCAGTCTGAAGCCTATGCAGCTTCACCCCACTGCGGTGGTTGCGCTTGTGTTTGCAGAAATCCAACATATCAGCTCTCAGCAGCCTCAGGTTGTGCATGGTCTTCAGCTGAGCTCCTGCACAGAGCACACGTGGCTTAATCCCAGTGGAAGACTAAACTCAGGACTGGGATTGAAATGCAAGGGCACAAAGTGCTTCCCTAAAGGTCTGTAAGGGTGTAACACCCAGAGCAAGTTCCTAGCCACACATTCAGTTTTACAGACACATCAGCAATTTGAAAAGTAGCAATAAAAATGCGGTGTTTTCACAAAGTGATGCTTGTCCATGCCTGAAATGAGTCTTGTTCCCATTGCAGAATCACAGAATTATTAAGGTTGGAAAAGATTTCCAAAATCAAGTCCAACCTGTGCCAAATCCCCACCTTGTCACCAGTCCAGAGCACTGAGCGCCATGTCCAGGCATTCCTTGGACCTCTCCAGGGATGGGGACTCCAAACCTCCCTGGGCAGCCCCTTCCAACCCTTTCTGTGAAGAAATTCTTCCTGAGGAATATTGCAGGGCTAGGGATGAAATACTGATGTGTGGTGATGTATCCATCCCCACCCTCCCCAGAACCACTCCACAAGGAACTCCTGCTAGGCCTTAGCATTTGTGCAATGAGCTGGTTACTGAGGAATCCCTTGGCCATCCCAGGAACTGCTGCATGGCTGAAGTGGGAGCTGCATGGAGGGGAAGGGATCATCAGTCAGATCCTGACAGCCTGGAAACATCCCCTACCTGACCCATGGCCCGAGGGTTTTGGAGTTTTGGAAACTCCAGCAGTTCAACCTGAGGATGAACATTTTCCAAATGACTCAAGGCAACCATCTAATGACTCTATGGACAGTGGTCCTAAGGGATGTCCTTGGAGCTTTCCTGTGCCACAGCAGCTGCACCAGCATCTCCCTCTGACAGAGATGCCTCTCAGAGCTTGCAAATTCCCAAGCTTGTGATACTGGAACGATTGCTGCTGCCTGCTCATCTCTGCCTAAATCATTTCAGATTTGGTTAAAATCCAATTTTCCTCTGTGTTTTATCTACCTAGAGTGAACATTGCCTTTGAATTTTTCTTCTCTTTTGCAAATTTGTATCAAACCTGCTTTGGCTAATGCCTTTGCAGGTAATTTTTTAAGTAACCTAAACTTGTTGTGCACTCCTGCACAACATAACATGGTCAAAACAGCACAAGAAGACTCTAGCACACAAACAAAAAATACAAATTGCAAGTATCTATTCTGCTTTCAACTGATCAATGAAGAAAATTTCATAAACACATTTTTCTACCTAACGTAAGAAACGTTGAAGCATCATTTTTAGGCAACATGTTTTGCTGTTGCTGTGCTTTTTTACATGAGTCACCCAACCAAAATCGATAGAAATTTGTTTCTAGAATGGTTACCATTAAGATTTCCACCTATTTCAGATATTGCTTGATATGTTTACGCTGTTCTCTTACACATGTAAAGAACAAACACAAAACAATTCCAAACTATGGATTATACACACTGAGAGTTAAATACTGTAAATAATACATGCCTTGGATACATTACTTATTACCAGCTGTTATTTGGTTTACTCCACTTACCTAAGTGAATAGTAAAGCTTTCTTCTAATAGCCTTTGCTCTTCATAGATTCTTCCATTTCCTTCCACAGATTCCCTCAGCTGGCTGGGCTGAACTTTAATTTCATCACTGAAATAATGAGAAAAGTGCCAAAAAGTTAATCCTAACTTTTATTCAAGACCAACAACTTTGGGAAAGTTATCCCAAGTTTTCTCAGCTGATCTGTGGAAACCAGGAGACCAAACCTATGAGCACGAGCTCCACTTGTGAGGTTTCACCTTTACCTTCCTGGCAGCAGGAAGAGACTCTACTGTTAGATTTACATTACTTGGCCCATTTGTAAAGCATTCCAAGACTGAGGAATAAAAACAAGTCACAACACCTAGTTATAACATAGTAAGAATGTAGGAATAAAAAGAAAACAGAAATAATTCTCCTCAGCCTATTTACAGCAGCCAAAACATTATTTATGAAGTTATTACATAAGCATTTATTTTCTTCTTCCCACACAAAATGGGAGATTAAAAACCACCTTATCAAATGTTCCACAGTGTTCAAACTACCAGGAAACATTTCAGGTATCAGTTTTATTTTTCTTCTCTAAATTCAACTGTCTGGTTGATACAACAAATACTGTTCCTAATACATGAAAGAACATCAGCATTTCTCCAAATTGTTTCAGCATTAGTGAAAAGTTTACCTGTTTTCAAAGTACCTCACCTCCAAAAATCTTATAAACTTGCAAGCAATTCTACTGATTTCAACTGCCAAGTAGCAATGTACTAGTGATAAAGAATAAGGATCCAAACCAATTTACAAATTCTAATTTCCCTGCCATTTCCTCAAACAGAGGAAAGCTTCTCATTCAACTCTCTCCACAAGCATTCACACTTAAAAAAATTCAATTTTTTAGCCATCCAGTGACATACACATAGAAAAAGAAAAGAGGTTTGTTAATTCAAACCATTGTTACCATTTTTTAGAGTACCATTATTCTCCAGAACATACTTAGGTGGTAACAGAAATAGAAAACCTTGTGAAACGGTGTTAAAGACAGACATAGGAAAGAAAGGAAAAATAGGAGGAAATTCCACTCATGTCAAGCTGTACTTTAGTGTATTACGACACTTTTTGGTACACAGAGATTTTAACATCACACAATGAAGAAAATCCTAAAATTATACATATTTATTTATGATGGTCTACTTGCCTTTGATATGCTTTGATTATCCAGTGTAAATTATTTATAGATATTATCATAATAAATAGGACTAAAGTATCATATTTAAAAGATTATGTAAATTCAAATTCTTTGAGTTATTTCAGATGGAATTAAGCATCACAGAGGAATTAAATACCTGACTGAGCTGTTGTTGGGATTCTTTAGGTCCTGATGAAGCTTTATCACCCACTCCTGATATTCCTGCTTCTGGATAGCAGTAGTCTGCTTCAATTCATTGGTCCATTTGTTCTCCAAATCCTGACAAGAGGAGTGATAATTTGAGTGGTGTGGCTGGTCTTTATAAGGTGATGTGCATATGCATGACATATTTTATTTACCTGCTGGGACTCAAAATGCTGAGCTGCTAAGGAATTCACATCCTGGTCAGTCAGTGACTTCCCAAGCTCCTGCATCACCTTATCCATTTCAGCCCCTTGCCTGAAAGAGAAGAAAACACAGATTTCAGAAGACTGGTAGCAGAACACCCTTTGCTGTGATACAACAACAAACCTGGTTGTTTGTTACTGACAGAACGAACAGTCACAGATTTAGCAACAAAAATCCACCAAACAAACTGAAGGTAAAGGTCAGGGATTCAAGTCAGGTCCTGTGTTTAACCAGAACACCACTTACCCTCATTTGGGACAGTCTCAACTGCCACCAACACAGGGATGTGAGAAATAGATAAATGTGATAGAGATATAACTTCCAGCAGAGTCTATACACAACTACATCGCACCTGAGCTCTACAACAATACAGATCTTTCCTCTGTATGCATGCTTGAGAAGAGGAAATGAGCAGCAAAAAGATCTGCTAACACCTTACTGGCAACATTGACCCCCAAACTAGAAACATGTACAATTCAGTCCAGAAGAAACCATAGTATGAACTGATTAGGCACTGTCTAACTTAAGCTTAAACACACACAGCTCAAGAAGAATACTGCCATTCAGAATGCTAAAACAGAGCTACTGAAATTACTCTGACACAGAAAGAAAAATCCACATTCAACGTGTTCCCTCTTGTGGATTAAGCAGCCACCTGCAGCTATGCAAGCTTATTCCAGAACTTGCGACTCAAAATCAACACTTCCTGGAAATTAAAACTTATATTCTCCTCAGACACTGAAAAAAATAGAAGGCCACCAAAGTAATGTAAGGTAGCTGACCCTAATGACATCATAGAATAACAGAATGGTTTGGGCTGGAGAGGACATGAATGTTCATTTCATTCCAACCCATGAGAATTCCCTGCCATGGGCCAGGACACCTTCCACGAGACCAGATTGCTCAGAGCCCCATCCAAACTGGCCTTGGACACTTCTAGGGATGAGGCAGCCACCTATGGCTGGGCAACCTGTGCGAGGGCCTCACTACACCCTCAGTATAGCATTTTTTCCTAATATCCAATCTAAATTTCCACTTCAAGCCATTCCCCCTTGATGAATCTCTACATACTCTTGTGCCAGCCAAGTGTTGTGTGACTTTGGGTTTACACAAACAAATACAAGCTACACATGTTGTTCTATGAGTTCACACACCCAGTGGCAGGCATCCCTATTTAATAAGAGAGAAGAAAACCTAAATAATAAGAAAAAGTAATACCTTTCACGTAGTTTTTTCAGTTCCACGTCCCTTTCACTTATTAATTCTGAGATGCTAACAAAATAATTGTGTTCCAGGTTTAACAGCATTTCAGAAGCTGGAGAATGGATCAGATCATGATAAACATCTGCAAAATCTTCATCCCAGCTGGTTTCTTCAGGTTTGGCATGTTCTAACGTTGTCTAAAGAAAATGTGGGAGATTTTAAAGGATAAGATACCTCTTAGGACATAATGGTGGGGTAAAACCATGGGGCCCACACACAGCCTTTACCATACATAAAGCATCCTCCCTCATTTAAGCTTTCTGCATTCTACTTTAGCTTTCAATTTTCTCCTTTCCCATTTTTCCTCTTTCAAAGCAACTAAGGTCAGAATCATTAAGGCTTGGACTACAATGAGAAATTACCAATTTTCACGCAACACCAGCTTGGAAAGAACAGCAATATCCACAATAATATTTGCACCTGATGAATTTTAGATAAGGCCCAAAACACCAGCTGTGCAAACAAAAATGCTTTGCTAGTAAGGATGACTAACCTCTGATGTCACTAAGAATTTGATCAAAAACACTGATTTAAGAAAAGCTATTTTTATTGAACAAAGAATGGCCCAAGAACACCAGTTTTGAAAGCTTTTTACGGATTTTTTCACATTTTTCTCTATTTCATGAGAAGCAAATTCATTCCTATAAACTTTTCCTCAAATACTGCAGGTTTGTCATTCTTTTTTTCTCTTCACTAGGACTCCTCCAGCTCTTTTGCACTCCACTATTTTTAAGATCCCATGTGAAACTGGAGACAATATTCCAACTAAAGCCTTATCTTTCCTAAATAATGGGAAATAGTCATATGAACCCAAAAAATGAACTGAAAAGTCTCTCTCAATTGTACACTTTCTCCTTCCAGCCTTAATTGCTGATACTGATATTTAGGATAGGATTCATTACCTCTTGCTTTAATTCTAAGCCACTATAAGCCTTATGCCTATTTTTTGTTTGCGTATCAACTATTAAATGAACAAATGTTTGCCTCTCCATTTTCTATCTTACTCTATTAAACTCAAGAAAAACCCAAGAACTTGGAGGATGAAGACTTGATGCTTACTTTCAGATAAAAATAAAAGAACTGCAAGAATTGCAGTGAATTTTAGTGTAATATTTCATCCTCACAACTGTGATTGCACACACACACATATTCTCACAAAGCAAGCCTTGAACATTAAATTTCCAGCCTTAATCTTACCTCTTTATAAGCTTTAGCCCAAGTTTCTGCCAGCTGATTGATGTCTACTTTTCCCGATTTCACTGCTTCCAGAGCCACTTCAGCTTCTCTGTCATAATCTTTTATAGTTTCCTCTTCTACAAATTTACTGAGAGATTCTTTCAGGTCTATTACAACAAGAAGAAAATGGTCCATCAACAGAACACATCAGTAATCACCCAGGAAACCTGGAAGTAAATTTTTTCACCTTTTTCTTGCTAGCACTTGCTAGCACTGACAATAATTTTCTCTGATGTTTTGCTGTTTAAAAACCAATTCTGTAAACACTGTTCCAGTGTTTTGGTTTGTTAAAGCAAGCTGTAAGACACTTGTGGACAAGGATACATGAGATTAATTTAAGAAATCAGTTCATACCATTTTCTATAAAGCATGGCAGGTTGTGCAGAACCATCAGACGTCCATGCAAATGACTGATGTTCTCTTGCACAGGGAATTTGAGAGGCACTGTAAGCACCAAATGTTCATTTCCAGCACTGAATTTGTACACATAGTCTCTCTCTCTAGTTAAAGTCTTTCCTTTGTTGGGCTTCATCCTCTTGAGTTTGTTTCCTGCAGTAGAAATGCAAGTAACAAGAATTATATTTTTGTAAACTTAGAAGTAAAAAATGGTAATGAAAAGCCATGGCTTTGCTAATAATTAACAGTCAAAATTACTTAACCCCTGCAAATTCTCATAGATAATCAGATAATTAGATATTAGATAATACATACTATCTAATATATATTATCTAGTATAATCTATAGAATTATATATGCCTAATATATCTATATCTATATCTGACTTCCAAATACATGCATCTGGAACTGAAGCATAAATACTAGTTTCCAAAATATCAAATGCTTCTAAAAAGTATATGAGTGTGTCAATATATAAATTTGGGTAATTGCTTTTAAAAATTACAGCATAGATACAACTTAAAAGCAGAACCACGGCAGATGGGAATCCTGACCAATAGAAAATCAACTGAAACACCCTGACCTCTGTCATGGATGCCTCAAAAGCTGAAATCCTGCAGAGTGCATAGAGATTTTATTTCCTCCTTTCTGCAGGTGCAAGGCCTGGGGAGTGGGGGGAGCAAGTATCTGCAACAGTTTTTAGAAAGAGCTGATTTTGTCTTTCCGTAACCTGTATTAAAAATAAGTCAATAGAGATGCAAAGGGGCTATGTGCAGTGTGAAAATACAGGCTGGTATAACTGTGCTGGTATTTTTACCCTCCTTAAAATGCTCATTCACATCCCTCTGTTTTGAATATCACCCGCAAAGCTGGACATATTGCTTCAGCCGAAGCTTCCCAAGTACTAAAAACCACGCCCCGAGGAGAAGAAAAAGCAACAAAAACAAAAAATTCTACAGCAGAATTCAAGGGCTAAGAGTTTGGGTGGGTTTCTCTGTGAACAAACATACGTGCTAGACACAAAGGAAACAGGTCCGTCTCAAAGACAGACATCTCAGGACAACCCTTATCGCTGCGAGGCGGCGTCCCGGCCTCTCCGGGAGTGGGATTCAAAGGGAAATCCTGGGGAACGCAAGCCCGACCACGCTCCTTCTGCTGCTCCCCGATGCAGCGAGGAGGTGGGGAGGAAGCTGATGGAGAGGGAGCGGGGGACAAACCCCCTGTTCCAAAGAGGACCTCCTGCTCCTGAAATCGCAGGCTCATAGCCGGCAGGACACACGGCCGGCGGGCCCCCATCCGCCCCCTCCCCGCCGCGGGGAGTTCCCGGTGTCCGCATTCCCTCCGCTGGAAGCGGCAGCGCCCGCGGGCACCGGGAGCCTCTCGGCGCGGCCCGGCCCGGCCCGGCTCACCTGGCTCCGGGCGGGCAGCCGCGGGTTAAGCGGGCCACGGGGAAGGGGGAGCCGGGATGTTCCGCCTACCCCGTCCCGTCATCGCAGCTGCGCGTCCGCAGCGGCACTTTCGGCGCTGCTCCTGGGGCCGCAGGACGCGCAGCGGCGGCGGCGGCGGGAATGGCGCGGCCGGCCAGGAGGTGCGTGTGCGGGGCTGGGGGACGAGGGGCTCCCCCGATCCCCTCGGGGCCTCTGGGACATTCCAGGGTGGCCCCTTTCCCTTCCAGCAGAGCGGTCGTGATCAGCGATAGGGCCGTGTTGTTGGAGGCCCGGCATTAGTGGTGTCCCCTGGGATTCTGTCGTAGAATGGCTTGGGTTGGAAGGGACCTTAAAGCCCATCCATTTTCAACCCCCCACCATGGGCAGGGACACCTTCCACTATCCCAGGTTGCTCAGAGCCCATCCAACCTGGCCTTGGACACTGCCAGGGATGGGGCAGCCACAGCTTCTCTGGGCAACCTGGGCCAGGGCCTCATCACCCTCACAGGGAACAATGTTTTCCTCATATCCAATCTAAACCTTCTCTCTGTCAGTGTGAAGTCATTCCCTTGTCCTGTCACTCCAGGCCCTTGTCAAGAGTCTCTCTCCATCTTTCCTGTGAGTTCCCTTTAGGCACTGCAAGGCCACAATGAGGTCACCCCAAAGCCTTCTCTTCCCCAGGCTGAACAATCCCAATTGTTCCCTCAGCCTTTCCTCCCAGCAGAGCTGCTCCATCCCTCTGATGCTCTTGGTGTCCCTGCTCTGGCCTGGCTGCAGCAGCTCCCTGTCCTTCCTGTGCTGGGCCCAGGGCTGGATGCAGCCCTGCAGGAGGGATAATATTTGGCCCAGTGTTCTTTAAATTGCTCATCCATGATTTGGATGAAGGGGTTGATGTCTCCTCAGCAGTTCACAGATGACACAAAGATGGGAGGAGCGGCCGATACCACAGAGTGCTGTGCAGCTCTTCAAAGGGACCTGGACCTGGACAGGTTGCAGAGATGGGCAGAGAAGAAGTGTCTAAAATTCAACAAAGGCAAGTGCAGTATTCTGCACATGGGAAGGAATAGTCCCATGCACCAGCACAGGCTGGGGGTGACCTGCTGGCCAGCAGCTCTGCTGAGAAGGACCTGGGGGTCCTGGTGGGCAGCAGGCTGTCCATGAGCCAGCAGTGCCCAGGGGGACAAGAAGGGCAATGATGGCCTGGGGTGCAATGGGAAGAGCAGTGTCGGCAGCTCAGGGAGTGATCCTGCCCCTCTGCCCGGCCCTGCCAGGCACATCTGGAGAGCTGTGTCCAGCCCTGGGCTCCTCAGCACAGGAGGGACAGGGAGCTCCTGGAGCGGGGCCAGCAGAGGCTGCAGAGATGATTTAGGGCCTGGAGCATCTCTGACAGGGAAAGGCTGAGGGAGCTGGGGCTGTCCAGCCTCGAGAGGAGCCGCAGCTGAGAGGGGCCCTCAGCCCTGGGTGTCCCTGTGAGCAGGGAGGGCTCAGAGCAGGGCCCAGGCTCTGCTCCGGGGGGCCCAGCAATGGCACCAGAGGAACGGGCAGGGACTGATCCCAGGAAGTTCCACCTGGACATGAGGCAGAACTTCTGTGCTGGGTAGTGACTGAGCCCTGAACAGATTGTCCAGACAGGGTGGGGAGTCTTTTTAAAAAAATCAACAAGCTATTCATAATAAGCCATTGTGTACAGTTGCACTGGTTATAATTTTATCTTTGCTCTCTGTGCGTAGGGACAGAACCCAGGGAACAACTGGAGCTTTGCCAGGGGAGGGTTAAGTTGGATATCAGGAAAAGAGGAAAAAGTTCTTTCCACAGAGGGTGGTGGAGCACTGGAATAGGGAATGGGCATGGCCCCAAGGCTGCCAGAGCTCCAGGAGTGTTGTGACAGTACTCTCAGGGATGCCCAGGGTAGGACTGGTGGGGTGTCCTGAACAGGGCCAGGAGCTGGACTGGATGATCTTTGTTGGTCCCTTCCAACTCATGGATAATCCATGATTCTGTGATTCTGTCCACCTGAACACGTACTGCTTTTTTTTCCTTGTAAAACATGATTTATCCAGAAGTGTTACCAAATCAAGATGCTTGGTCAGAAAGGATTAATAGTGTGTATTTTATATTTTTTTTTTTTTGCCACAGGAACAAGAAAGTTGTTGATTATTCTCAGTTTGGGGATTTGGAAGATGATGGTAGGTGGGATGTTCTTGTACATCAAGAATTTGAAAAATGTAAAAGAGGCTATGTTGAATTTTCCTTTTAAATATGTTTAAGGATTGTGCAGTTAGAGTTGTTTGTTCTTTTAAAGTAGGATTAATTTCCAGAAAAGGTTATCTCAATATATTTTCAGCATGCAATGAAAATTATGAAATTTAAGAATATAGAAAAACTCGTGAGAGCTTGTTGCTGTTTTCCAACAGATGAAGACTTTGCACCTTCAAGCAAAAAATCTAGAACACAGCTCAAGGAGTCAAAGAAGGAGAAAAAAGAGAAGCCAAAAAAGCCCAGAGAAGTGACTCCATCACAGACACTTAATAAGAGGTAAGAAATGTTGTGGTCAACTCTGTGCAAAACTGGATTTCAATAAGAATATTTGGGTTTAGTTTCTTTCTCCCTAGAGTTTTAAGGAGCTGAGAACAAACAGCTAATACATGACCGTAATAAAGATTTTGAGCCTTATTGATGCACCTTCATATAACTCTAAAAATTCTGAGTTTCTTAGGGACTCCTAAGCCAGAGAAATATAAAGACAAGTTTGATTCCTTCCAAAAGAACATATGTAAAGGAGCAGAAAACGTCAATGTAAATGAAAAAGAGAAATCTAATTTTTATTAGTAGAGTTGTGTTTAAATATTACATTCTGGTGTGGAATTTCAAGCAAAAGCAATAATTAATTTTTTTTCCTGCAGTAATGCCAGTTAATAGTTCATATATATAGATATAGATATATCTATATATATGCACACATACACTGTTTTGCAGTCATAATGCTTTAAAGTATAGAGTGCTTTAAAAATTATTGTGTTTTGTCTAAGTAATTTCAAATATAATATTTGTAACAGAATATACTATAGATATGTATTGAAATATTAATCTCTTCACAAGTATCTAAATTTTAAACAGCTCACTGAGCCAGAAATAGTTCTATAACACTTATATAATTGCTTTATTATTTAACATGTTGGCATTTTTTCCACAGGTTATCCTTGGATGACAAACTTTATAAAAGAGATTTGGAAGTTGCCTTAGCCTTGTCTGTGAAAGAAAAATCTACAAATCCCCAAGAGGTGAAAAATTCAGAAGAACAAGGTTACTTTACAGTTCCATGCAACACTCTTTATTTATATGCAGTGAATTTGAACATGGCAATTTATTTTACACTGAAATAGATTGAAAATTGTATTTTATTTCAAGATGTCATGACAAGAGAGGGTTTCTAGGTGTTGCTTCTTTTCTTATGTTCATGGGGTTTTTTTCTATGAGGGAAGTAACTCTTCTATAAGATCTTCCAAATATATGCTTGGATTAGAGACAGATAAAACTTCATCTGTTTTAATTTCTTAATATTTTTACTTTTTGTAATGTGTTTTTGTATAGTAATATTTCTTTTTTTTTTTTTTTTCTGGGTCTTAAAACAGGTAAGACTATTGAATCAGAAAATACACAGAGGAGATCCCCTTTTTCCAACTGCAGTGTAGACAGTGAACTTTTAGGTAAGTTGTTTTTACACTCCTTTCACAAAAAGCATTTAAGTAGCTTATCTCTTCTTTGTTTCCATTGGTTTCTTTTTTTTTTATTGGTGTGGAATAAAGAGTCTTTATCTTAAATATATTTAAGGTTGAAGGAGGTGTCAATTCTTTCATTGAAAATTTGGTCCCAGTCTTAAAATGAGCAAACCTGTGGATGGGTGAATTTTTGATCTTCTTTTTGTTAGCCTGATTACGATAAATGTTAATAAATTTGACAATGAGAAAATAAAATGAGAAGCACATGAAAACAAGTGTCAGTGATATGTTTCTGAATAGTATAACTTCATATCACCAAAATGAATTCTGGGGACTCAAATACCAAATTATTTTAGAGGAAGAGAATAGATGTACTGCAAATTTGAGCTGATTGAACACTTTCTGTTTTGTAGGTCTCAATCAGGTTATGGATGATGACACACCTGATGGTGATGGGAGGCAAAGGACAGCAGCAGACAAAGTTCCAGTACATCACATGTCATTGGTAGTTGACAGTGATGACAGACCCCATGATCTGGACTCTGAGCCAGAGTCTGTACCCAGTAAGTTCTTCGCCACCAAAACCCTCTCCTTAGTTATGCTTTGGATGTGGATTTAGTGTGGATTTTTAGTGAAATTCAGGCTGCTTTGACTGCATTTTCACTTACTCCCCCCATACTCGAGACATCTCATTTGCACTTTCACACTAAATTTACACACTGGAGCTTATTCACTCCCAAACCAGCAAAATGTCACTGCTTCTCTGCATTTGTATGTCAGGAGAAATTCCTTCTGCCCTCCTTGTCCAGGAAAGTTTCGTCTCTTTAAAGATCCTCTAGATTTTTCTAGTTTTTTTCTGGGGTTTGTGTCAAAACAGTGACCCTGGAATATTATCAGTGTTGGAGCTTTCACTGTTGGCTTTGTTTAAGCTTATTTTAAAAAGCAAGTAGCCTCCCTTCTTTTCTTCCTGTGACTGTCATCTTGTGGAAGAGCAAGCTGCGTCCATGTCTGTTATTCCCTAACAGGTAAGGTGTCTGTGTAAATACTTACTGCTTCAGGATGGAACAGTCTAGAACCATCCTCATTATTTCTGCTGTGCAGTGGTCTGTCATCTGAAGTGATGATTTCTCTGCTAAAGAACATCTTTCTAAAGCAATTTTTATTTCCATCCCAGCATCACCTATAGTTTCTCCTTCCTGGATAACAGAACAGAACTCTGAGCCAAGGCAGAAGGTGATGTCCAGTCCCTCAGAAGCAGCAGGGAGACCTCTGCATGCATCAAGTCCTGTCACAGACAAAAAGCCTAAATGGACACCACCAGGTATGGGTGCAGCTATAGACACGGGCATGAGTTGACTTAAGCTTTTAGCAATCTCTCCTAAAAGCAAACAAAAAATAAACTATTCCTGGAAAATGCCTACACTTAATGTATATTTTATAGAGACTTTCTTTGGACAGATTTAAAACAAAAAAGAGAGAAAGGAAGAAAAGCTATACCTATGCTTCTTTTACAGCATTATCATTAACTCCTTTATCTGCCTGAGGCTTATAGAGTGTTTTCCAAACTGTGGATCAGACCTTAATCAAAAGATCCTTTCATGTCTATTTAGCTCTTATTTAGAGCTTTCTTTATCTCTGGTATGTGCTAAATTATTTTCTATTCTAAGCAAAAACAAAAACAAAAAAAATGCTGGAGTATTTTAGCTGCTCTAATAAAGCAAATGCTTAAAAGTTTTATTTTCTTAAGGTGTTTGAGCATCCTGCTGCTGACATCTCATTCTTTGATTTTTCTTTATATTTACTCTTATTTTCTGTATATGGTTCTTTCTGTTTGGCTCCTTTCTGTCAAGTCCTCGTTTCCCCATGGGAGTTGGGCTCAGTGTTTCTCTGTGGAGTGCCTGAAAATGCCCAGGACACTGGGAGCAGTTTCCCAGTGTTGCTGCAGTTTGTGGCTGGGTAATTAACCTGTGCACCATTCCTGCTGCATTGGCTCCCAGAGGGAGGAATCCCTGGTGAGTGATTTCCACGTGCCTCTGTAGTTCAGACCTTTTGGCACTCTCTTCAGAATGCGTCTTTTGTTCTGCTAGGGAAAATATTACAAGACAACAGTCATATGATATTATTTCCCCTTTTAACTTCTAATACCTTATTTCTGTTTTAAAATCATCTCCAGCTCCATCAGGAAGCAGTAATGTGAAATGTGTTCCTGTTAAGTCACCTACTCAGTGCCTTAGACTTGGCCTCTCCAGACTGGCAAGAGTCAAACCTCTCCATCCCAGTGCTACCAGCACAAATGGCCAGTGAAAAAGTGCCACACAGAGGAGAAGACTGTGGAAAGGGTTTGGCGATAAACAGAGGGTGGGCAGCATCCTGGAATCAGCCATTTTGGAGGATGTGTTACGGATGTGTCTGATATTAGGATGAGTTTTTATTCTGCAAATTACTGGGTATCTTTAAGTGCTACTCAATAATAACGTTATTTAATCAAAATGGTTAATCTGGGCCACCAGCTTTTTGATGTATTATATTCAGATATGTTGGTTTGTGATAATTTTAATTCTTTAATACCTAAACTCCTGGCATTAGCATAGTCTAGACAGCACTATGGCAGCATGAATGATAGGGAAATGTTTTTTAGAATTTTGTATTTTTAAAAAAAAGTGTAAAATAAATTACTTTATAATATCTAACTGTATTCCTTGAATTTATTAATTTTAAAGGTCACTTTAAATGTTGGTTGCAGTCTGGCAAATATTTTTGTCTGTGTGTGCTCTTACTGGAAGTCAGCAGCATTAGTCAGGCTCAGACAATGAAGAACTTCCTTGGAGCTCCTGGGGCTTCATTGAGGATCATGATACCATGATAAGGTAGGGAGTTTTGTAAAGCAGTGAAGCGATTGTTACTGATTAATGAAACTGAGCTTTTACTAATCCACAGTGTCAGTAATTTCCTATCTAAGCCTATTGATTACAGTGGATGGCAGCAAGTCCATTTCTCCCTGTATTACTTGTGACTGAAGGAATTGCATTGACAAGGAATATCACAGAACCATGGAATGGCTGGGGTTGGAAGGGACCTTAAAGCCCATCCATTTCCAACCCCCCACCATGGGCAGGGACACCTTCCACTTTCCCAGGTTGCTCAGAGCCCATCCAACCTGGCCTTGGACACTGCCAGGGATGGGGCAGCCACAGCTTCTCTGGACAACCTGGGCCAGGGCCTCACCACCCTCACAGGGAACAATTTCTTCCTCATATCCAGTCTAAACCCACTCCTGTCAGTGTGAAGCCATTTCCCCTTGTCCTGTCACTCCAGGCCCTTGTCAAGAGTCTCTCTCCATCTTTCCTGTGGGTTCCCTTCAGGCACTGCAAGGCCACAACGAGGTCACCCCAAAGCCTTCTCTTCCCCAGGCTGAACAATCCCAATTGTTCCCTCAGCCTTTCCTCCCAGCAGAGCTGCTCCATCCCTCTGATGCCCTTGGTGTCCCTGCTCTGGCCTGGCTGCAGCAGCTCCCTGTCCTTCCTGTGCTGGGCCCAGGGCTGGATGCAGCCCTGCAGGGAGGGCTCAGCAGAGCCGGGCAGAGGGGCAGAATCGCCCTCCTCTGCTGCCCTGGGGCTCTGGGTGCAGCCAGGGGGGTTCTGAGTTGAGGCATGGCCAGCTCTCACCCACAGTACCCCCAGATCCTTCTCCCAGGGCTGCTCCTTCTGCCCATCCCCACCTGGATTGATCCCAGGGGTTGTCCTGACAGGTGCAGCAGCAGCACCTGGTTCCCATGGCTCATGGCACCTGTCCAGGTCCCTCTGGATGACGTCTCGTCCTTCAGGTGTTGTCTGTGCTTCTACTAAGCCTTCTGTTAATGGTTTCACTGATTCCTTGCAGATTGGTTGTCTATTTGCTCTTGATGCATTATCAATGAGGTTATCATAAGGCAAAGATCACTGTTCCAGCTTTCATTATTTCTGAAGAAAACAGAATTTAGTTTTGATTCTGAAACTCTTAAGTGTGTGATTATTTCCTTCTGTAATTCAAAAGGTCCAAAACTTTCATTTCCCAGGTCTATATTGGTTATTCTCAGATATACTGTTAATATGAAAGTCTGTATTTTTAAAGTGGCTAAATAATAAAGATGTGTCTTAATGCTTATTCAGAGACATGGGATTTAATAAGGGAAACAAATATTTTCCCATTATTTTTCTAACAGAAACAAAAAATGCCCAAATGCCATTTCCTGAGATCAGTTGTATCAGGAATTCCATAAACTACTCTTTAATTTTCAACAGAGGGGTTGGGTGTAATTTTCTCTAAGTAGATAAATTTATCACTTTTGTTGTCCCACCTTTCGTTAACCCAACAGACTCAAAGGATATCAGTGCAAACCACAAAGATGAAAACAGGATGTTAGCACTTCTGGTAACCCTCTGTACAAAACCCTGCTCTTTGCATTTAAAACACTTTGTCCTGCTGCTTACAAAGAATTTCTGGTCTGTCTCCACTCAGGTGTGACATTGTTCTCTTGAGAGGAAGCCGAAAAGCTGTGATTAAAAAATAACTTTTTTGAGTTGAGGCTATTTCTGCTGTGCTGAATCTGTCCTCATACTCCCAATATTTACAACATTTGTGTACATTTAAATGAAGACTTGGAGCATGAGTTGTTCCTGTACATTTGGGATATTAAAAACCTGAAATTTCTTTTTCTTGCGTTTTGTATTTTTCCCCATTGTTGGGGTTTTTTAAATTGTTTTTGACTGTAACTCTAAAGTTAAAGGCTGTTTTTTTCTAGCCTCAACTGAATAAAAGCATGGAAGGACTTAACTGGCGTTGAGTGTAAAACAACCTACATGGTCCTTAGCATATTAAAGCTCTATTTAATGCTCAGGCATCTCAATTCCTTCACCAAATTCTTTTCCATACTGACAGCTCTTGGAGACACTTATAATACTCCAATGTACAAAGCAATTATGAGAAATAGAACTGATTGAAACCCAGATGATATTGTGATAGACCATCTTGTAGAGCCAAAGATGACAGATTCTCTTTCTGTTTGCCTCCTTGAACAGATGAGAGATTTACTTGGCTGTTACATATTTTTTTTACTTCCAGTAAGTCTGTGTAAATCTTGCTTTCATTTTATTATCTTTGCAGGCTTCATTTAGCTGAGGATTCTAAAGAGTTATAATCAGGCAGTTCTTCCACAAATACCTTGTGAACCCCTCCCAGCATAAAGGTTAGTAGATAGGTGCATATTTTTTAGGATGTTAAAAGTCTGTAACTATGTAGGAAGTCAACATTAGAGGGCATAATAACATCAAGTTATCATTCCAATGCAGTAGAGCTATGTGGCTATCACTTGTATTTGCAAACTGTTTGCATATCAAAGAGTCACATGACAAGTGTGAGCAAAATATCGAGAAAAAAGGAATTTAATAAGCCTTAACAATCTTTTTGTCAAGTATTATCAACAGCACAGCCGCACTCTAACACATTTTCACAGATAAGTGACTTACAATGTTAGCAGGTATTTCTTGCATTATTTAATTCAGTTATAAGCTTTAACAAACAGTTCTTTTCCAGATGTTTGCTACAATTTCTCTCAAGCATAAGTTAGCTCCTCCCTGGGTAAAGGTCATGTTGATACAATTTGTGTGTAGGGTTCAGCTGCTTCAGAGTCTCTGTCACAATTTACTAGGAACAGAGTTGCCTGTAAGTCAAAAAATGTAAGAATAAGAAAATCTTACTCAGTCCTGCCAGGCACATCTGGAGAGCTGTGTCCAGCCCTGGGCTCCTCAGCACAGGAGGGACAGGGAGCTCCTGGAGCGGGGCCAGCAGAGGCTGCAGAGATGATTTAGGGCCTGGAGCATCTCTGACAGGGAAAGGCTGAGGGAGCTGGGGCTGTCCAGCCTCGAGAGGAGCCCCAGCTGAGAGGGGCCCTCAGCCCTGGGTGTCCCTGTGAGCAGGGAGGGCTCAGAGCAGGGCCCAGGCTCTGCTCCGGGGGGCCCAGCAATGGCACCAGAGGAACGGGCAGGGACTGATCCCAGGAAGTTCCACCTGGACATGAGGCAGAACTTCTGTGCTGGGTAGTGACTGAGCCCTGAATAGATTGTCCAGACAGGGTGGGGAGTCTTCCTCACTCAGGATATTCCAGAAACATCTAGACACAATCCTGTGCCCTGTGCTCTGGGATGGTCCTGCTGGAACAGGGAGGTGGGACAAGATGATCCTCTGGTCCTTTCCAGCCTGACCCCTTTTTTCTGGGAGTCTGTGATCTTCCCTACCATATCTAAGACAGGAAAAGGGATGCATTCAGAACAAAGTTAGGAGAACTGCATGGACCTCAGAAGATGGAGGCATAAATGGAACCCCCCAGAAACTTAGAATTCTATTGTGCTTCCTTGCATTGAAAATAGGCAGCAATTGGCCAGTTTTCAGGAAGAATTTCTTTACAGAAAGCGCAATTGAACATTAGAATGGGTTCTAGAATGGTACAAGAAGGTGGTGGAGTCACTGTCCCTGTGAGGATGCTGAGGCCCTGGCACAGGTTGACCAGAGAAGCTGTGGGTGCCCCATCTCTGACATTGTCCAAGGCCAGGCTGGATGGGGCTCTGAGCAATCTGGGATAGTGGAAGGTGTCCCTGCCCATGGCAGGGGAATGGAACTGGACCCTTCCAACCCAAACCATTCCATGATTCTATGATTCTTTGAGTATTATGATGAACCTGCTGTATCCTCACATGCATGGATACAGAGTTTTAGTACACATCACTATCTATCACTATCACAGGAAAATTTCTTCGTAATATGCAATCTAAACCTACTCTCTTTCAATTTTAAACCTTTCCCCTTGTCTTGTCACTCCATCTTGTAAATAATCTCTGATAACATCTAGAAGTCCTGCAGTGATTTTAGGTAGAATTCAATTCCCTTGTAGAAAATGTTCCTCCTGGCTGTGTTCACATGGCTGTGGAGATGTAACCATGAAGCTACTGACAGGTTTTGGGAAGGCAGGCCAGCTGTTTTGCTTGAGAGAAAGATCATGAAGTGGAACTCTTTTAAGCTCATTTTCTTGCCACGTGGATGGTTCCGGTGCTCCCACCCATTCCACCTGCACTTCCACCTGCACAAAGCCTGTTCTAGGAGGCTGAATCTTGCCCATAAATCAAAGGCAGATGAGATATATTTACCCAGAGTTGGCTGCAGTTAGGCTACCTGCAGAGGAACTGCAAATGTGGAGAGCTGCCAAAGATCCTGGGAACATTCAAACCAGCAAGAGAGATATGTAGCACTGAATAGTTTGGAAATGATCATTTAAAGAAGAATCATGGCCAGTAGGAGATGTGTTTTCTACCTCTGATTTGGATGGGGGGTTGTGTATGGCATAAAGTCTGATTCTCCTTATCCATCACCTTTGTGCCCTGTATTTTCATTAGCCCCAGTGAGGTTGCAGTAGTAAGTGATAATGGAGAACACATTCCCTGCTGAGCTGTGTCCTCTTTGGAGCTTGTCTGAGATCAGCTCCTCCTTCCACTTTCCTCATTTGCTTTGATTCATCTTTCTTGCCAAAGAAATTTGGAGGCAGATTTTTCCAGCTGCTCCCAAAAGAGTGGGGAAGTGTGTTATTGAAGTTGATGGGAAGCATTCTGTCCTCCACACATCACAGCCTGTTCCTAAGTGGGAATACTGCCTAACTCCCAAACTTTCATCCGTATCATTCCTGAGACACATTACCCAGCACATACTGCAGTAGCTCCTCTGTACTCCTTCATTTCTTCTGTGCAAAGGAAAAAATGGATATCTGAGCAAATTTTGCATTTGCTAACACGTGATATGATTTATTACTGTCCTGATGATGACATTAGTTTCCACTCTGTAGCTGAACCTGCAGGGAGGTCTTACACAGGGTATAAAGTGAGTGGTGTTGTGCAAAGAGTGAAACAAGGCTGTGGTAACACACCTGAAAACTCAGGGCTGGTGTGGTGAGCGACACTGAAATATCACTGTCACAGAATTGTTTATATTTTTTACTTTAATTCTAATTACTCTTTGTACAGTAATGGGTATGAAACAGTTCTCTTTTGAAATCTCCCTAATATTCTGAGAATTTATAATGCACATTATCAGAGTACTATTAAAATATTTTCTACAAATTATAGGAAAGCTCTTTTAATAAATACATATTTCTCCTGAAACACCACTGGGGGATGATTTTTGACAAATTCCTCCTCCTGAAGAGAAAGTGAGGCAAAATATATCTACTATTTAATTAGTGACAGCAATACACGTGTACCAGGCATGGACTTTTTTGCCCATTTATCGTCAATATATTGAGATTACTGTATTCAAATTCAGCATATGTAGATACTAAAATAGATACCTAAAGAGTAAGTCCTGTGAGGAGTGGCTGGGGGTGTTTAGCCTGGAGAAAAGGAGGTGAAGCACGTTATTCAAGACATATCTGAGTACACAGCATGTGAAATACAGACAGCAGCCTGAATCCCAGGGGTTTCCAGTGCTCTCCACTGCTGGGGGCAGGAAGAAGTAGGCAGTGAACCACTGCACCAGGCATGCACCTGCATTCCTGATATGCCCAAGCGCCTGCAGCATTTCTGAAAACTGGCTTTTGGCCTGTGTAGCTAAATGTAGACATCTTACAAGAGCTAAAAGTGGATTCCATTAGAAGGCTGTCCAGCCTCCCTAAACAATAACCTGGGCTCCACATACAGCCCTTACAACAAGACAGAACCATCCAAAACACTCAGAGCTGGTCTAGAGAAAAATGTAGGCACAGGGATGTGCCTGGAAATTGCATCCTGCCTTTGCATATTTCCATATAATCAATAGATCTGTTTTTAATTCTGTTCAAAAACCTATGGATAGTACTGTCCTTATATTTTTTTTTGTAGGAGCCATGTAATTGCCGTTGTGATAACTGAGGTTAAAAGTGAAGTGAGGTTTGGAGAGAGAGATGATTTCTTTCATGAGCTTAACTCAAAATTTTGGGAAGCCACAGACTTACTTCTTTGTTTTTCAGTTGCTATTATTGTTTGTTTTGTTTGGTTGATTTTTTTTTTTCCTTTTTCTGGTAACAATTAGGCCATTCACTTACAGAGCCAAACTTCATTCCTTTATTTATCCACTCATTCTGATTATATTTGTCATATGCCTTATCTATTAAATGGTTCACTGGCACTTTTATGTAAAACTGGTTTTCCTCCTGGGGGGAAAAGCTGAGGGAATTTGGATTGTTAAATGTGGGGAACAGGAGGCTTTGGGGTGAGGCTTCCAGTGCCTGAAGGGAACCCACAGGAAAGATGGAGAGAGACTCTTGACAAGGGCCTGGAGTGATAGGACAAGAGGCAATGGCTTCACACTGACAGAGAGGAGGTTTAGATTGGATATGAGGAAGAAATTGTTCCCTGTGAGGGTGGTGAGGCCCTGGCCCACGTTGCCCAGAGAAGCTGTGGCTGCTCTATCCCTGGCAGTGTCCAAGGCCAGGATGGATGGGGCTCTGAGCAAGCTGGGATAGTGGAATGTGTCCCTGCCCATTGCAGGGGAGTGAAACTGGATGATCTTTAAGGTCCTTTCCAACCCAGACCATGATTAAAAAGGAAAATCTGATTTAAAGATTTCTTTTTTCTTTTTTTTTAATTCCATGCCCACTGTGGTTTTACAGTATTAAGGTTGGCATTGGTCCTCTGTTTTTAAAATATTTTTCTTTCACATTAGTAAAATTTGTGTCTGCATTTTTTCTGCCTTTTTTTTTTTTTTCAATTTTTAATATTAATTGCTTTGTCATTCTTATAAGAAAAGTAATGAAATTCAGACTAAGCATTAGATATTTCTCCATGGAATCTGTCAGGAATACTTGAATAAAACACCATCGAGGTCAGTTCCTTTAATATTCCAGCTGAAGCTGCTCCAGCTGCAGGCATTTTGATGATGGAATATCTATGGGGTCCATAGAGGATTAGGGTGTAAACAGAGACAGGACTACCTAGAAACACTCATTCCAAGATTGTCAAGAGTTCTGAGTGCTAAGAGGGAGTGTGGTGCTCAGGGGCACTGCTGGGATTCTCAGTAGCACTGGGAATTACCTTGGATTTACTCTCATTGGACAGTTCTTGTACAGGGCAGGTGACCTGAAGCTGCAGCTGTGTCTTTGAAAAAGAATTAAAAAACAGAAGGAAGGAAAGCAAAGCAAACAAGGCACCCCAAGGGATGGATTTGCAGTGCGGCTGAGCCTAATTGACAAACATGCTGTGCTGGTGTAAAGTCCTCAAAGATTTCATAGAGCATCAGCTTCCCAGTTCAGCTCAATTTGGTTTGTGGCATTGCTGGGGAACAGGGTAAAACAACCTGGGACTTGATTCCACCCAGCTCACCCTAAAAGTCATCAGTCAGCTCAAGCTTTTATTCACAGAGGGGCACAGGTTGGATCAGATTAACTGCAGTGTCAGGTTTAAATCACAAAGAGAACAATTTAATGGAGACCAAATTTAAACACGGAGCTTTGTCATTATGGGAAAAGCAAGAAAGGAGCAGTGAGAGCTGCTGTGATTTCAGCTTCTTCAGTAACTCTTGTTTACAAGTGAGAAGAAATAAAAGAGTCCAGCCTAAGGTAATCATGGTTGGCATTTCTTTTTTATTGTCTGATGTACAAATGTTTGTATTAAGTTGTGACATACCTGTTGTGAGGAACTGAAAATAAACAGAAAGGAGATAGTTTGGTCCGTTGTACCATCTGACATCAATTCCATATGATATTTTTATTGCATTAATCATTATTTAAATTTATTTGGAGAAGTAGAATTAAGATGTGTGATTCTTGATACTATCCTGTGCAGAGCTTCAGTGATCCTTGTGGGTCCCTTCCAGCTCAGGATACTCTATGAATCTATGATTTTATGATGGCAATTTTTAATGAAAGCAGTATCATTACTATTGCTGCAAAGATAAGAAATCAACATTTTTAAATTACAGGGGTGTCTTACAGTTTTCTGCATAAATAGTAAGAAAATAATTAACTTATAGATTCTCAGAGTACCTAGGGTTCTGCGAAAGATTTCAGATTGACCTTTAGGTTTAAGTGAAAGCCTTTGTGGTATATTAAAAAATATATGTATACTGTAGACAGTTGGTCTATTTTTTATTTTAGAGGAAAAGAAAGATGCTTTATAGAAATACAGTGAGCTGCATTACTCTGAAATCAGAAGTCCTACATTATTTTTAAAAAGTGTGTTTCTAAGTTTAAAACTGACATTTGATGCTTTTGTTTAAAGTGACTTTCTGGAGAAAAATCACTGTGAATGGTCACTCGTTGCTGAGGTACTGATTTCATACAGTGTAACCCCTCTGAAGTGATGAAGTTGGGAAATTATTTCACTGGTTTTTCTCTTCAGAGGGCATTATTAAGGAAGCATATCTGAATACACAGGTGAATGTGTGATATCAGTAGTATTTGGGGAGGTATTTAGCAATTGTAATTATGAACTACACAAGGACTGAGAGGCCTTGGTTCTCCTGGATCAGCCTCCAGCTTCCACTTCCAGGCAGCACAGGGACAACACAGGCTCTCCCCACATTTCACCTGCAAATGGGTAGAAACATGGAGCTCTTTCTTGAAGCTCATTCTTGCAAAGCTTTCAGGGCTTGACAAGCAAGCCAAAAAATCCTTTCCATCATGATCACAATCTTGCCAAACCCAGCATCACTGGTGGGGCCAGCGAGGGGATTGTCCTGCTCTGCTCTGGGCTGGGTTGGCCTCACCTTGAATATTCTGTGTGGTTTTAGGTGCTGCAATATAAGCATAATCTAAAGTTGTTAGAGGATGCCCAAAGGAGAGACATGGAGAGGGTGAAGGGCCTGGAGGTGAAGCCACACAAGGAGCAGTTGAGGGCACGTGGTCAGTTCATCTGGGGAAGAGCAGACTGAGGTCAGAGCTCACAGCAGTTCTGCAGCTTCCTCACGAGGGGAAGAGGAGGGACAGGCCCTGATCTCTGCTCTGTGTGACCAGGGACAGGACCTGAGGGAATGGCCCTGAATTGTGTCAGGCGAAGGTTAGGGTGGGTATCACGAAAAGGTTTTTCCCCCAGAGGGTGCTGGGGCACTGAACAGGCTCCCCAAGGAATGGTCACAGCCCCAAGGCTGCCAGAGCTCCAGGAGTGTTAGGACAGAGCTCTCAGGCACAGGGTGGGATTGTTGGGGTGTCTGTGCAGAGCCAGGAGCTGGACTGGAAGATGCTTGTGGGTCCCTTCCAACTCAGGAGATATGATATCAAATATGATATATTTGCCTATCAAATTTTGTGGGGTTTTTTTTGCCTATGACTTTTCAACATATCTTAGACCTACATTTCATCTGTGCACCCCACTCCATTTAAGTCAGCTTATCTGGTTCATATCCAATTCCTGCTTCTCATGTGATTCCTCTTCAGTTTGTGAGTCCAGGAATAACCATATTTTCTGTTCTTGGAATAGTCCTGAGAACAGATTGATGCATTAGAAAAATCAGTTGGAGCACTGGTTTCTGGGTTGTCATTTCTTTGCCCAGTCCGTTTTCTAGAAATGATGATGTCGCTGGGGTCCATTTGGCTTTATACAGTCAGAGAGCTGCTTGGAAAATCCCCATGTCCCCAAATTCTATTTGAATTCAGTCAAGGACACTTACTCAGATGTTAGGAATTATCTCAAAAGGTTCTGGCAATTACGTCCTTAGCAACACAGTGCCTTAATTCCCTCCTAAGTAAAATTGCATACACGATTCTTACCCACCTCCTGAGCACATTTAGAACAAACAGCGTTGTAATTTTTTTTTCTTGTTTGCTAGGAGAAAGAGCAGATCTTTGATAAGAATTGTTAATAAACTTTAAAGAGCCAATATGCTAGCAACTTATTTAAATGTTAGAATCTTGACTTTATCATATCCCAGGCTTTTGCACTCTTCTGTGGAAGAAACATTCCAAAGGAGCCAGAACCCATGACTGGCTTTTCTATTTCTATCAGACTTGGACAGATTGGTTCATCTGGTGGGTTCTTTGCCCAAGTAAATGTATGCAAAACCTTAAATCACCCACTCCCTTTGCACTGATTTTGCAAAAGGCAAAAAGCATACTTCCTATGCTTTAGTAGAGCAAATAGAGCAGGAGTGGTTTAAGAAGTTTTCTGTCAACACCACTCACATTGTGAATTTGGTATTTATCTTTCCTGGTTCAGCCTGCAGTGGCAGCTTTGGATGTTCCCTGTGGCACTACTACTCAAGCTCAGATGGATGTCACAGCCAAGAGACAGGGCTCAGTTCATTGTTCCTCTGTTTTTTTCCCTCACTCAGATCAGGAAGACTGAAGTGCAGGAGAAGCAGAATAAATGCTATAAAGAGTAGAATTAATCTAATTCTAGGGATGTAAAAGTTTGGGATATCTAGTCTACATTATTGGAACAGGCTCTTTCTCAAGACAAGCCAATAAAAAGACAGGGGGGCTTCCACAGGGAACTTTGTTTACCTTGAATGTTTAGCTAAAATGGGATGAATTCTCTTCCCACTCCACGATGCAGGGGGTTTTCTTTGCAGGGAAAGCTCTTTAATTTCCTTTACCGCTAATACTATTCTTCTTCACAGAGATGTTGCCAAACTCACGAATTTGTTCAAGATGTTGTCTGTGTGATGATCACAGCCAATGACAATATCCATAAGGAATTTATGTACTATTGCACTTAATTCCTTTAATTAAATGTCTTTCAGAAGTGGGTAATTTTAAAAAATTAGTTACAAAGATCACGGATCTTTCCTTCAAACGTAAAAAAAACCTGCTTTGAAATTTATAGCTGAAACATTTTATGTACTACTTTTTACTTCAATGTAGCATGACTGAAACTTAGTAAGAACACTGGCCAGTTTCTCTTGCTCTGAGAGTATTGTTGAGAAGTGGAGGAGAAAACTGTATTCAATGTCTTATGTCACCAAAAATTAGTTGGTTCTCTTCAGATAATACAAAAGAATGATTCTGAAGGCTGTTTTTATTCTTGTGTGACTTATCACAGCAATTTTGAATATGTTTAAAATGAGGAGAGAAAACATTTCCAAGAAAGACAATAAAGAAAATAAAGTAGAGGATGTTCTTCTAAATGGGGGATGGCTGAAACATGGGCATATCTGTATTTCACTCTTTTCTATGGAGGCCATCCTGGAGCTGCTAATTGACAAGGGCCTGGAGTGACAGGACAAGGGGGAATGGATTCCCACTGAGGCTTTAGATGGGATTTTGGGAAGAAATTGTTCCCTGTGAGGGTGCTGAGGCCCTGGCAATGGTTGCCCAGAGAAGCTCTGGCTGCCCCATCCCTGGAAGAGTCCAAGGCCAGGCTGGCCAAGGCTTGGAGCAACCTGGGATAGCGGAAGGTATCCCTGGTCATGGCAGGGGATTGGAATGGGATGATCTTTAAGGTCCCTTCCAACTCCAGCCATTCTAGGACTCTATGATCAGCATGTCTACCCAGCTGTCATGACAGCCTGAGTGGTTATTTGTGAGAAAATGAGAAGTTTCTCTTGCACGTGAGGTTTATAATACTGGGGCGGATTTGTTGCTTAGAGGGTTGCCAAGGTTGGATGAATGGAAAAGTGGGAGTGACGGAAGTGGGAGAAATGTGGCTTTAAGGAAGGTGCAGCCTAATAATTACATAAGGAAAGGCTTTGCAGATAACCATGAGTGCAAAGGAATAACTGTTTGTCCTTTGACCATTCCAACAGCATCTGTAAAAGCAGCAGCCTTCATGGAGGAGCATGTATTTCCTCCTTGAAAACCCTGGTTTCTGAGTGAAAGTAGAATTATTCTGGGTTGTTGACAGATTTCAGACCAGCAGGGAACATGTCATTCTTTGGCTGTATGAAGGAGGAGACCACACTGTATTTTCACTTTAGATATTCCCTTAAGACAGCTGGGGAATAGGGACGCCTCCATCAGTACCCCATCACAAATACACAGCATCTAAAGAAGGAAGAGGAAAGACAGGAGGGCAGCTAACCTCTGTCTCATTATCTGCACCAAAATAATCCACACTCTCATTATCCCACAGAGCAGAGCAGCTCTGTACCAATGCCCTCAAGAACCACGGACCACAGTTTGGTCGTCATTAATTGACATATAATGCCCAACGAGAAACCAACCCTTGAGAAATTAATTAATTTTCATTTTCCAGTCTGTCAGTCTTGTTGAAGAGGTTTTGCTCACTGTATAGCAAGGTCCCTGTGACAAATTTTGACAAAATCCAAGTTCAAGTGTTTTTTGGTTTCGCAAGCACATGAGCTCAGTGAGAAAGAACAGACTGAGATGACAAGGAGAACAGCCAATCCTGTTATATTTGTCTTTCTTATTACTGACTTGCCATGATAAATATGGAAAATTATATTTGGCTAGAAGGAGGCTGAGAAAGGGAACAGATGGCCACCAAAAGAATACTAGAGCAGCTAATAGTCACTGGCATATTTCCGGGAGAAAAACTTAAATCTGAAGCCAAGCAGAAGCATTATCCATTTTTTTCTGCTCAGGGCACTGTGCATGGAACTGCTCCTGCTATGCTCTGACTAGATGAAGGTGGGCTTCCTGAAATGCCTTCGCCGAATGGAATAAACAGCTCCTATCCCGCACTTTACAGCTCTTGCAGTAATGCTGACAGAAATAGTTGACAAGGTGGGGAAAATGTTTGTGTTCCTACTGTATTTTGAGTGAGAGAGTGTATTTGCTATGGCTTTTTAATGTGTTGCATGATTTAGCACCTGTATTATATCGTCTCCATGTATTCTACAGGCTTCATTCAGTTTTGAGAACAGGGGAAGAGAATGCCTATGTGAATGAGGAGACAATGGGGTCTGTATATTATGTAGTTGTTAAATGCATTAAAATTTCCAAAATTTTAATGCATTTCTGATTTCTATGATTAACATGGTACTGAAAAAATACTCTGATATTTTGAGAATTATGTGTCATGATGTCTGATTTTACAGAATGCTGTAAACCTAAAACTTTGTGACTGGGGGCTAGCTGGTGGATAAGGACCTTGTTCTGTTTCTTTGGTGGTAACTGGAATGAGCAAGGTGATCCAGGATTTGAATGGCTGGAATAGCAGGAGGTGATAGTCTGGGATTGCAGCATTGGAGCCGTAGGACAAGGCTGAGTTCCACAGGAGCAGAGAAACCAGGAATGAAATGGAGTGGAATAGTAACAGTTGCTGCAGTTTTCCTTTGGAGTGCATCTCCCACAACAAATCCAGCCACAGCAGCTCAGCTGCAGAGCCCATAGGGCAACTCCAGAGTTTTGCTTAGAGGAGCTCTGCTGGGTCACCTGGATCAAGACCATCAAATAAAGCCACTGTGTGGATTGTCCAATAAATCCACCTGCTCACCATTCAGCCACCAGCAGGACTGGTGTAGGCACAGATGAATTTTTCTACAAATAGAAGTTCATGTTATTTACCCATTTGGGGGAATTTTATGAAGGTTGGTCACTTACTGGTTTTATTGAATAAATTGCCTAAAGAGCAATAAATCCTTAGTAAGTAGGTTTTGAGAAAGGGGGACAAAGAGGATCACATATTTCCATGGTTAAAAAAGGCGTGGACTGGTTTTGATTTTTCACTGTAAGAGGAGAAATGTCCACCTCAAAATCTTGTTAATCTTTCCCCAGTGAATGGAAATTAAATGGATTCCAAATTCTGGCGGCACATCTTGGAGCCCACTCACCTTCTTCCTTAGCTCTTGCTCAGTTTTAAAGACATTTTTTTAATTTTTCACGCTCTGTTAGTAAAACTACTTTAAAAAAAATGTAGTAATATAGACATAACTGCCTATATTTTTTAAAAGTATTGCTAAGAAATAAAATGCCATTTTGGAGTGAAGATTCTGCAGTCTGCACAGGTGTGTGAAGTCATTGTTTCTTTAGTTTTCAGTGATAGCTTTTTCTCTATAAAATCCTGACTTTGCATTGACTTGTAGTTAGAAAAGCATGAAGCAGTTAAGAAACTGCCTTTAAATGAAATGCAGTATTTTCAACAGCTCCAGAAACTGAACATTATAGCTTGCTGTGAATGAAATATGGATGAAGTATGAGCAAAAGTATAACATGCACTAAAATGAGTA
Organism: Poecile atricapillus; assembly: GCF_030490865.1. NCBI lineage: Eukaryota > Metazoa > Chordata > Aves > Passeriformes > Paridae > Poecile > Poecile atricapillus. The sequence continues at coordinate 17,465,498 of NC_081288.1, read as the reverse complement.
GTCTTACTAATAGCTGGGCTGATATAATTAGTAGAGTTTTGAATGTGTATCCCAGATTCATCTTCATAACAAATGTGACTGTCCCTTGAAATGCAAGATACATAGATTGCATGAGAAGATTGTCTGTAGATTGTCTGGAGAAATACTCTGGCGTTGAGTTTTCCATGGAATCATCATCTAAAGAAATTCATACAAGGATATTTGGTGCTCTGGGCAAACTGTTGTTCTCTAGGACACTCCTGTTTAGGATGCAGTAGTCTAGTGGCCCTCCTCTGTAGCATTTGCTGTGCTGGCACTGGAAATATTTTGGATTTACAGCACATCATCCCTTTTCCCTGGCTGGGTGATCTCCAGTTCCAAAGATGGAAATTATTGTGTCCAACAAGAACATGTTTTAGTACTTATCCTTTTCCTGCCATTCTCCTGTGCTTCACAGCCACCCATGACCCTTCATCTCAAGCCAGAGCTGTTCTCAGTTTGTTCTAAATCTGAAGTTTTCCCTTGCAGAAGGGTTTGTTTATTCATTTGTGAGCAGGAAGAGCACACACAGAGCACAGTTACCTCAAGGGCAATTTCCAGCTGGTCTGCCCAGCCTGAATGGTGTCTTTTTGGCTGACGGTGAGACAGCTGAACCTGTCAAAGGGCAGAATTTCCTCCGTGTGGTCGGGTAGATCTGTACACAGAGTTCTATCTCCATATTTATTTTGGAAAAGTCTTTTAGAGTCTCTAATCTAAGTGCATGTGAAAGGATGGATGTGCCACAGCCTTTGGAGTCAGTTGAGAAGGAGGCCACCAAAGGGATCAGAGGGATGGAGCAGCTCTGCTGGGAGGAAAGGCTGAGGGAACAATTGGGATTGTTCAGCCTGGGGAAGAGAAGGCTTTGGGGTGAGCTCATTGTGGCCTTGCAGTGCCTGAAGGGAACCCACAGGAAAGATGGAGAGAGACTCTTGACAAGGGCCTGGAGTGACAGGACAGGGTGGAATGGCTTCACACTGACAGAGAGGAAGTTTAGACGGGATATGAGGAAGAAGTTTCTCCCTGTGAGGGTGGTGAGGCCCTGGTATAGGTTGTCTAAGAGAAACTGTGGATGCCTGGAGTCTGGGGCTCTGAGCAACTGGTGTGGTGGAAGGTGTCCCTGTAGGGGTTGGAACTGCTTGGTTTTTAAGGTCCCTTCCAACCAAAACCAGTCTGTGATTCTGTTCAGGGCGGGATGTGCCAGAGCCACTGTCAAGGTATGTTCAGTTTGATCTCCCTGTTTGTGGCAATGCTAATGTGCCCTGCATATATCAAGGTCACAGTGTGTGTGGATCAGTTTGCACGCAAGCATCCCTCACCCACTACAGCTTATATATATATATATATATATATATATATATATGTCTATATCTATGTCTATATATGGATATCTGCAGTGTAGTGACACAGGTGCAGCGTCTAATCTGAGTTGTCCCTGCTTCTTCCAGGCTCAGACAGAGCTCTCTTTCAGGAGCCCTTTTTTGAACCAACCCAGTGGGGTTCACTCCAGCCCATAGAGGAGAGTTCCAATCTGCTTTAGCCACGGAGTTTTCACAGTCTAAATTATCCTAAAGATTTCTTCATTTCATTGCAGTTTGTTATTGGGCAGAAATGTACGATTCTACTTAGCATGTTTATTAAAAACTGCTGAAAGCATCAGCAAATTCTTTAAAATGGTAAGCTGCTTAGCACTTTACCCATGGTTTTTTTGCTAATACTATCTGCCCATTGGATTCAATGGGGTTTTTTATATATTTCAGTAAACTTAAACCCTGATTTTGTTTTTATAAAATCTGTACCACAAGATGAATCAGTTTAATGCCGCTTTTAGCAATGTATGGGTTCACAATCTACCTTGTGAGGCAGTTTAAAGCTGTCCTACCAAGCAGACTCACTACCAGCTTCCAAGTACATATTTAGGGATGGCAGAGGGCCCCCTTTGCCGTGGCTGAGCACAGGGGCACACCAAGCATCTGAGAGGCATAATAACAAAATAAACTGTCTCTGCCCCAGCCCACAAAACAGCTGCTCAACTGAGAGAGGCATTGCCAGAGTGTAACATGTTTTCAGCAGCTTTTGTGGCCCCCTCTCACACCCTGTGTTGGCACAGGCATTGCCACAAAGGAGGAAAACAGAAACCATGCAGGGATTCCATATTTTTTTTCCTCCTGAATAATTTTTATTAAAGCCTCGCTTCATGTTTGCAGTCTTCCCATGTGGATGCTTTTTCTCAGTCTCAGCTGACTGTTCAAGAGAGGGATCATCTGGGCTCTAACAGAGTTTTCCATCAGGTACGTGACTCTTCAGATGACTTCAAAAATACCTGAATGCTTGTTTTTTAAGTGATCTCTCATAATAAATGAATATGGGCAGAGGCTAGTCCTCTATTCCCTGTCCTCTTCCATTTCCTCTGTGGCTGTTTGACTGTCCCAAATGCCTGCAAGTATTTTGGTTTTGCTGTTTTCAGTAGCATTTGAGGCATTTCTTCTGCCAGACCACTTGTTTCTTGAAGCTTTCAGGAAAAGTCCACTGCAGTCCCAGTTCTAAGGTTTTAAAGGCTATTCCACAGTATTAGAATAAAAAACTTACTTATTGAAGTTGATTGGCTTGAGAGCATTGCTCCTTTGCTTTTTGAGAAAATATCAAACCTCACCTTTGTTGCCAAATATGTTTCTATGCTTCCCTGAAGAGAAAAATTTCACAGGTTTATGTGGGTTGTAGCTTTAGCTCTCTGGACCTTATTCTGCATTTCACAGTGCACAGTTGATCTATTTCAGAACGATTTAAAATAATTTTCTTATTATTTGCCAAAGAAATAGTCTACCTGAAGTAGTTTTCTTTGCTGCTACAAGTGTGACTTTTCTGACTTGAAATATTCAAGACATTGATAAAAGACATACAAGACATTCATAAAACTGCACCCTTAAATGACTGACTGTAATTAACAAATGATATAGAAGTGTTTTGCAAATAATAAATGGGAGAAATCAGGAAGGACTAGTAATCCTGGATTATTTAAATGAGCATAAGCATTTATTTTTAAGCAAAGTTTGCTGAGAGCTTGCCTTTTCCTCACTAATAAGGAGTGCAACAAACGGTTGAGCTCCACAGGAAATGAGGGGGAAAGAAATATGGAGAAACCAGGGAAGACTTCCACTGTGTCCACCCCTGGTGTTTGGCAGCAGTCTAATCCCAGTTTCTCTTCTGCCACTGGGAATAGAAAATTATATTTTCTGCCATTGACACTTCACGCCTACTTATTACCCTATGTGGGCTTTATTTTCCCTGCTTGCAGGAGTCCTGCTGCCTGGAATGGCTGCTGGGCTTCCAAACCCAACCACCCTTCGCAGCTGAAGCAGCTGTAGCTGCTCTGATGCTGGATGGAAGTGTTCTTGTGAGGAATCTCATTCCCAAAATCGTGCTGGATTGCCCAGACAACCTCCTGCTGCCTATGAGTACAGCTGGAGCTGCCTTAGCATCTACTCATTTCCCCTTTGCCTTTAGGTGTCGGAAGTGAACCACACACCTTTTCCAAGGATTTAAATCCCTTTGGTGTTCATAGGTGTGGCACAGAACTGCTTGCTAGGTCGTTAAGTGACATTTCCTTGTGCTTTCTATTTAGAGAGTCAGTTGTGGTGTCCTTTCCCTCCCACATCTGGAAGGTCAAGTGAAGCATGGTCTGGCTGCAGACACTGCAAACCCTCCCCCCTTTGAGAGCAGCCTGCCTCAAATAGCAAATAAGAGCTTGCAGAGTGTCCTCCCCTCTCTTCAGGTGAGTTGTAAAGCTCCTGGACATCTCGTTTGCCTGGTGAACCAGCGTCTCTCTTAAGTACCACTGAGAGAGTGTCAGTGGCAAAGTGTCACAAATGTGTAAGTGTGGGGGAAGAGAGATAAAGTGTCAGAATTAGAGACAAGTATGGAAAGATGCATCATTTTGAAAATAACCCATTTTTACTTGAACACATACTTAACTCAAACCCCACAAGCACCAAGATGCTTGTATTGAAGTGGTACCAGTCAGGACTTCTTGCAAGGGCATGGTGGACCCAGCTTGCCCATTTGTTAGTCCATATCCCATTACCTGGGTTCTCCTTGTCTTGGCAACCATGTGCTGGGTTTTGAATATGGCTTTGGTACCCTTCATATACCAAAGTAGATTTTTTGGCTCCATCCAGCCCCACTTGTATGAGAACTTTCTCAAAGGATGAGAAAGGAATAAATTAAGGAATCATTTAGGTTGGAAGAGACCTCTGAAGAACATCTGTCTCAACCTCTCAATACAAGCAAAGCAAACTTGGAGCAGGCTGCTCACATTATGATCTATTTATCCAGTTCATCTCCCACTCACTGGACTCCAGTGTCACAGGCCCTGCTCAAGGCAATGTCCATGATGCTCACTGCTTTTTTCCCACTAGCCAAACCAATCACTTCATCAGAGAAGACAACCAAGTCATTCAGACACCATTTGTTGGCATATCCATGCTGGTTATTCCAAACCAATTTCCTGTCTTTCACTTAGTTTGACATGGTTTCCAAGAGTTTTTCCACAGCCCTCCAAGGCTGACCAGCATGGGTATAAATAGCATTTCTAGAGAGTCCATATACTGAATGAATCTGGAAGATGAACTTTCTTCTCTTGTTTATAAAGATTTGTCTTCCCATGGTTCGACAGCCTTTAGTGCTTTTGGCAGAATTTGCTGTCTGAATAAGCAGGGCGTTCTAGTGCCCAAGCTTGCTTGTTCTGTCTCAGCACAAAATTGACATAGAGATTACTCAACTAATCTAAAATATATTGCAGCTTTGTCTCTGTGAATAAAGCAGTCTTTAATTTTTAATTTTTTTTCTGCTTGGCAGGAAAATGGAACTCAAGGCAATTTTCCCCAATTTAACCTTCCAGACAGTCTTCCTGAGAGTGATACCAGAGTCCATACAAAACCATCTGAACTGGAGAGCACCAGCATTGCAGTCAAACTGCCTATGACAGCTTCAGGTAGAATACCCCTGGATAAACTGACAGGTCTAGAGTGACAGGCTGCCTGCACAGATGAGGAGTGTGTACAGTCAGGACTCTCAGGGACCAGAGGTGCCATGCTAAATGGCTGCTGAAATATTTAACAATTTAGAGCACAGCAGTATGGATAGGACTCAGTGATTTTTAATTATCCAGTTTGGGGAGGTACCTAACAGGAGAATGATTTGACTAATACAAATACAGAAGAGAAACATGCAGTATGAAAATGAATGTGTATTTGTCTAAGACTTAGGTGGGGTAGGTGATAGCAATATCCCATTACAGGGATAAAACCCTTTCCCACTTCCTTGTGGCTGTGTCCCATTTTATTGATGTGGGCTAAATTGCATTTTGGGAGTTCTCAGATCTAGAAAGTTTCTGACAGAGTTAATCTATTTCTAGAAGGAGTCTAGGGAAAAAAAAAAAAGTAGTGGCCTTTTGCTTTGAAATGATTTAGCATCCCTGCATTGCTGGATGAAGATCTGCCACTGTTTAACAAAACACCCACACATGCATGCAACACACTGATTTATAATGCTTCTGTCTGAATATGTATCCACATTTAAATGATGGGAGTGGAGGTGTTAGGGCAGCTGAAATTCTATGCAGGAAGAATCAGGACTAGGAGAAAAGCAGATTTGGGCTCTATTGAATTCCTAATGTCAGGCATCTGAGGTTGATGATTTTTATCAGAAAAACAGGTACTTGAAAGCTTTGGTTTACTAGACATTATTGATATTTTATAAATATGGCAATCAAACCAATAAACATTTAACTTTTCATGTAAGTTGTGGAGCCTGAGGGAGCAGATAGAAAACAGATGGGATTTTCAAAAACATCTATATACATGACTTCCCTCACAATTAAATAATTTTTACCTAAGCTTTCTTAAAAGTCTTGCTGAGAGATGATGAATGCTTTATTGAACTTAATACTGCAAGCCAGAAAAAATAAGAAAATAAACAGAAATTTGTATGAAATTGTAGAAGCAGAGAAATCTTAGTTGGAAGGGAACTCTAACAGCATTTCTCAGCATCCTGCTCAAAGTGGTGTGCTCTACTGTGAAATGTTCCATTATAAAAGCACTTTGCCATCAGGTTTCTGACATTTTATTGATTTTTGGTTTTACATTCTTGTTTTCTGATTTAGAAGCCTTGAAAAATTTTAGAAACCAGTTAACAGTCTATGAGCAAAAAGAAATTTTCAATTATACAGAGCTCTGGTTTCTTGGCCTGGAAGCTAAAAAGATTGAAGGTTTGCCTGAAACCCAGAATAATAATTGTTATGATGATGAGCATGGTTCCTACTTAAAGGTAAGTGGAAAAATTATGGTACTCGTTTTGAGCTCAGTAAGTTTGTAGTGATTTTATGCCAACTCTTAAGTGTTGTTTGTGAGATAAATGTTGTTTCCAGAAGATAAATATTCACATAGTGAAAACATGCCTTTTAAAGCTCAGAGGAGAATTCACTTTGCATGTTATGCAGGGCTGATGCAAGGTAGGTGAGCTATGGAAGCATCACTTTGGATTTTCTTTGTTACCCTTATTTGATGTAGACTTCACCTGCAGCTAACCCACCATCTGTCATGGACAGCAGACTCACACACACACGAGCTACAAGGAAGCCTGGTCTTTGCTGTACTCTTTGAATCTGAACTCTGTGTTCTTTTGAAGGTTTTACATGATCACATTGCCTACCGCTACGAAGTCTTGGAGGTCATTGGGAAAGGGTCGTTTGGGCAGGTGGCCAAATGTCTGGATCACAAAACCAATGAGTTAGTGGCATTGAAAATAATAAGGAATAAGAAAAGGTGAGACACCTGCTGACCTTCAACCAGTACAATCATCCCTGTTATATAGAGGCAAACTGTGACAAGGTGAACAAACCAAAATCAAACCTCCTGTACATTCATTAAACACAGTGAGGGCAGAGTGAGGAAACAGTGTCAGGAACTGGCCTGAACACAGAGGAGAGACAGCCTAGGAAAGAAAGCACAGTTTCTCCAGGCTCACAAGGAGGTCTCTCTATCACAGTGAATACACAACCCAGGGTAACCAGCTGCAGAGGACTGAGAGCAGGGAGCATCCCCACAAGACTCTAAAACCACAGGAATATGCTGGAAGGCACCCATCACTTGCTTGAACATGAAAAATTCTGTACTGTGGTCCTAAGCAACCTGTTCCTGTTAAGTGTCTGGTTACAAATTTGTGAGCTTGAAGCAGAGTCAGTGAAACAGATGTTCAGCTGTTCCATTTTCCCCCTCAGTGAACACTAAGTGTAAAGATGCTTTTCAAAACCTGTCTGACTGTGGTAGGTGTGAAACACAGCACTGTTCAAGGAAAGTGAAGCATTCCTATAGACTTGAGAGCACCAGGATTTTAGTCTGGATGCTCATTGGAAACCTTTTCATTTAAAGGTTTTTTCAGACAAGTCAAATTAGGTATCCTGAAGTGTTATGTAAGGCCAGTGTATTTAGACTAGGATTCAACTGTAAGAAGTCAAAATTACAGTGGTTAACAGGGTTGATTGAAACATTTTAATAATTGCCCCACCTGCTAAGCTTACACTAAGCTCGTGGTGTTTGTAGCATTTGCAGAAATAGAAATGCTACCCTGAGCTGATGTCACCATTCCCATGTCATGTGATATTTCAGATTTCACAGCCAGGCTTTGGTAGAAGTGAAGATCCTTGATGCTCTGCTGAAGAAAGACAAAGATGACACTCACAATATCATCCACATGAAGGAATACTTCTACTTTCGCAATCACTTCTGTATCTCCTTTGAACTGCTGGGGTAAAGTACATTTTCCTTTACACACACCTTGAGGAGAATTGTAGATCTTGTGCCTTACAAGATTTAATTTTTATGTCTTCTTCAGAAGAATTGGCAGCTAGAAAGGAACACTGTCTAAATACAGACTGCATAACTGAGCCTTTGATCACCAAAGGTGAACTGAAAAAGGCCACGTTCAGACTTCACACGGGCAATGACATGATCCAACCCTTATTTTCTGTGCTGGGTATTGAAGTCTTCTTCCCCGAAAGACCTGTGAGGAAAAGAGTAAATTCAGGACTGGTAAACTTCAGGGTATATAAATATGAATAATATCAAATAATTTAAAAATAAAACTGCGTCTTGCTTTTTATGCATCTTTGCTGCAGGGCATCTTAGGAAGAATTCTGGAGGAGTTTTGGAGAAGTCAGATCATTTTATTCATCAGCCTTCTTGTAATCAGGGAGTCAAACTGGAATTATCCAGTCTACCCATACTTCCCCAGCCCTTAGAGTAAAACCCCCATTGCTGCATGTGCTACAGCCCCTGCTGAAGATTCGGTATCATATGGGCAGCGTGATCCCAAAGAAACCTAAATCCCTTTGTTGCTGCATGTGAGTCTGTCACTTACAGGCACACAGGGTAAGAGGTGACTCCTTTCCAGGGAAGACACAGACCAATCTTTTCTGAAAGCTGCTATGGAAACACACAAGGAAATGGGATAGCCACTATCTTTAGCTGTTTACAGAGGAGTTGAAGACTGGTTGTCATAGAAAAATGTTTGTCTGGTAAAATTTTCATTGCCTTTAAAATGCCATGAAAAGCCTTTGATTTGTGATCTTTTCCATTAAGTCTTGGCAAATTTAATTCCAAAGGAATGGGCCGTGCCTGCCACCAGTGGACACTCCAGTGGGGAAGGCAGAAAGCTCCAGTTGGTCATGTCCTTGCAGACATGTGCTAGTGCTGAGGACACCTCTCCCAGGGAAGAATTTGTTGCTAATATCCAATCTAAACCTTCTCCTTTTTCAGTTTGAAATCATTGCCCCTTGTCCTATCGCTATCAAGAATCTCTCTCCCTCCTTTTTATAAGCCCCTTATGGTACTGGAAAGCTGCAGTGAGATCTTCCAGAGCCTTGCCTTCTTCAGGCTACTGGGCAGGGCTACTGGAAGGGGGTAAGATGTGAGGGTCACAGGAGGGATATAAAAACCTAATGAAAACCGAATTGAGGGGGTGGTTATCTAGAAACAATGCTGGTTAAAAACCTGTAGACAGAAATGATTTACTCAAGATGCCAAAGCAAAGAGAAATGATGGCAAAAGGAGACAGAAGAAAATTTATTTTGGTTCCTGAATGATTATTGTTCTCAGTGAAAATCAGCACAGCTGCTTAACAGCAGAGGGTTTAGCAAGCAAGTTCACTGATTTTCCATGTGCTTTAGATCTGGGAGGTGTTTGTGCATATTACATGCAGAGCAGCATTCTCAGGGAGGAAAATAGCTGTCATTTTCCTCTGCATGAGTCCTCCACGTGGGAAGACAAGTTCTTAATTCACTGGAAACTAATAATGCCTTTAAAAATAATTTCCCCAATCTCTTATCTGCTCTCTGTCTGCTGCATCTCCCTCCCCCACAGAATAAATTTGTATGAGCTGATCAAAAAGAACAATTTCCAAGGCTTCAGCCTGTCTTTGATTCGCCACTTCACTCGCTGTGTGCTGAGGTGTTTACAAGTGCTCTACCAGGAAAAAATCATTCACTGTGATCTGAAGCCTGTAAGTACAATCATTTCATCACCTGGTATCCTGTACAGAATAAATGATCTTATCCTTTTCTTTATTGATTGAGAGGAACTGTCAGGAGAAACCCCAAAACCCAGGATGATGTTTGTACAGAAGCTGTAATTTATTTCAGATTATGTTCATGCTACAGACAACTGTAATAATCAACTGATTATTACCATTGATTCAGTTCATTCACCAAAGCATTCAATGAGATTATTTGGTTGCCAAAATGTATGCAAATATGAATCAAATGCAGGTAATAGGTAATGACTTTTTGCTTAAAGAAAAGAAGAAGTACTTGTAAAATTAAGTATTTCAAGATGAGGGACATTGTAATGCGAGGAGTATTCATAAGGCAGCCTGTTTCAGGTTATCCTCTTAAATCTATTTAATTTCTTAGGCATAGCTATAAAATTAAGTAGCCTAGTAAATGGCAAAGGAATTCTGTGGAACAGTATTTAGGGTGTTCACTTGTTTCTGGAGGAACCTCTGTCATCCAATTCCCTCTGCTGTATCTGCTAAGCATTCATTCTAGGTGAAATATTTCCATTCTCCTTAAGCCCCAAATTTAAATTTTTGCAATTTCAGAGATTTCTGAAGGATTTTAATTATATTTTCAGTTCAGGTGAAAGTTTCTCTGTATTTCCTTTTCAAAAGGGAAAATGAACCAATAAAGAAATAAGTTCTCAGGTAAAAAAGGATAAAATTCTGTTCTCACTTTGCTAAATGTATCTTGATTTAGAATTCTGAGAAGTCACATACTGTACCCTGTTGTTTTGCCAATATCTTTACCAGACCAATTTGTAGTGAGAAGGGAAGCTTGCAAGATAACTCAAATATCTGAATCAAAAACAATTAGCCAAAAACAATTAGTCAATGGGAAATCTGTTTCCAGGAAGCCACTGACAAAGAATGACATTGGCAGCATCAATAAGTGTAGTCTGTATTTAAATAGAGCAACATATTAGTGAAAATGTAGTGAGTTAATTAAAGGACAATTTTGTTCTCATTCAACAATTATACAGTTTCATTAAATTATGTTGCTTGAAACTCACATCTGTTATCCCATCTGCCTTCTATGATACTTCACAGCATAAAGTAGAATATGGAGTTTCTCTGGCCTTTATGCTAAGTAATCACTGCCTCCAAAGCCTGGTTTTCCAGTAGATCCTGGTTTTCCAGCTTTGATCAACTCCCTTGCATTTTGAGGCATAAGAGACAGAGTCCTACCATGAGCACAAAGGGATATCTAGGTGCAGAGAGGGGATGCTGCTTCCCTTACCAGAGCCCCTGGACTGTGGGATCCAGTCCTTGCCTTGACTTTCACCAGTAGCACTTCTCCTTCTTGGTACATGAAGCGTTTCCTTATGAGTTAATTACCCAGGAAACCACTTCATCTTTATTTGGCACCCACCTGGGAAATGTTCAGTCCTTCAAAGCCCTGACATATAATCACTGTAAAACTGGTTGATAAAGGTAACCTCTGTCTGCTGAGGAGTGGAGAAGGAAATCCTTCATTTAGACAGACTTCTAATGAGGATAAAACTCAGCTGTGCAGAAGAGAGCTGAAAGCTGTATTTGCTTATCAGTGCACATATCCCTGAGCTGGCTGTTTAAGAATCACTTCTCCAGCTGGAATTGCAGGAACCCAGTGCTGTACCCACCTGCACCCAGCTGAGAATCCATAGGATCCTGCCCTGTCCATTTATCCCTCCCTTGAGACCTGTGCATCACACAGGTGGGGAGGGGTGAGCTGGCATGGAGTCTGGAGCAAGTTGTGCAGGGAAGAACTATGGAGTGTGGCTCCTTCATGGGCCAGGGGCTTTCTGTGCTTAGAAAAGGATGGTTCTGGTTAATTCAGCACAGCACAAAGCCAAGTGCAGTTTGGCTTTTCCTAGATAAGCAGATGAGTTTTGGGGAGCTTGCTGGTGCCCTGTCTGGCTCACCTGCAGCCATCTGCATCTCCCCTCTGCTTTGCACAATTGCACATTATTGGCTGCCTCCTCATTTTAGCGAATGTATTCCAAAGGAGGTCAAATTTTGAAGCTCTCATGCTGAGAAGTGTAAATGTAATTTGCATTCTGATTTTCCCAAGTGTTCACTAACTTAATATTGTGCTAAATCCCTCTTTTCCCTGTGATTTTTTTTTCTTTTTAGGAGAACATACTATTATACCACAATGGGCAAGGTTCGGTCAAAGTTATTGATTTTGGATCAAGCTGCTATGAAGACCAAAGAGGTTTGCAGAAAAGTCAAGTTGATGTAATTTTCTTAATAAGCTTTCTTAATTTTAAATAATGTGGAAAAACTATTTCTTGGATTGGGCTAATATATTGACCTATGCCCCTAATTAGAACCTGGTGAACTGTTCAGCCACTGGTGGTGGAGCAAATACTGGTAGAGACAAGTAAGATATTACCATTCTTTTTCTTTGTCCGAAGCCTGATCAGCTTCTCTACTCCTGTTGAAATCAGAATTGCACTTTCAGGAGTGCTTATCTGGAACAAACTTAAGAGGATAATCCAAATATTTCACTTATCAAGAAGTTTGTCAGGTCCAGAGAGTCTTTCTCTGTGAAATGGTTAAATTATAATTGGTACTTTTTGTATGAATATCACAGGGAGGGAAGTGGGAACTGTGTATTTAATTTAGGAACTGTTGATTGATGCAAATGGAACACCTTCAAATAGGAAAATGAACATGGATGAACTGAATCACAGCATTAGTAGAACAATTTCCTTCAGTGAAACTTGAAAAACAATTTCTGAATAGAACAGTGGAAAGCATATCACCCATTACTTTTAGGATGGGATAAGAAAATATTTCCAGAGCCTATGTGAGCAATCCATGGATAGACAGATTTATGATTCCTGAACATATGCCACTTTTCTGTGAAACCTGCAATTGACATTTCAGTCCCAACTGTGATATTTTGCTTCTTGTCTGATTTTTGATCCAGTGTACACCTATGTTCAGAGCCGCTTTTATCGCTCCCCTGAGGTGATTCTTGGTCATCCTTATGCTATGGCTGTTGATATGTGGAGCTTAGGCTGTATCATAGCAGAGCTTTACACAGGCTACCCACTGTTCCCAGGGGAAAATGAAGCTGACCAACTTGCCTGCATCATGGAGGTAACCTTTGGGAATGGTTTGCATACCCATTTGATAAACTGCACCACCAGAAACAAAGAGAAACCTCAAGCAATAATGAAATATAACTGGCTACAGCCTGGCCTTTCAGAGGGAGGTTTAATGCAGCCAAATGTCTCTTTGAGCCAGAAGGTTCCCCCTGAGCCTCTTTTCCTCCAGGCTGAGTCCCTCCAGCTCCCTCAGCTTCCCCTCATCACAACTGTGCTCTTGCCCCTTGCCCAGCTCTGTTCCCTTCCACGGACATGCTCCAGCCCCTCAATGTCCTTCCCGAAGTGACAGGCCCAGAACTGGACACAGGATTTGAGCTGTGGCCTCACCAGTGCCATGGAGAGAGGGACAATCACTGCCCTGGTTCTGCTGGCCATGCTATTTTTGATACGAAGATGTGTACCGGCAGCACTAAGGAATCCCTTAATTCCCTCAGCAATAAGAGGTAATATTTTGCAGGCATTTCACAAATGTAAATTGCAACATTCAGCTTCTTTTCATAAGGAGGGCAAAATGCCACATCTCACTTGTTGGTTGTTGTGTATCTTATGAAATGAGGTGTAACTCTATGAATTAATTTTCTATGAAGGTATTGGGTCTTCCACCAGCTGATTTTATCCAGGCTGCATCAAGGAGGAGAACATTCTTTGGTAATTTCTTCTGATTATTTGTCCTTGCTGGATCCCTCCTTGGTAGTCAATCACTAATTAATAGCTCTGGTAGAGAGTATAGACCTTCAGCTAATTCCTAAAAAAAATACTGATAAAAAAATACTGAAAAAAATACTGATAAAAATACTTCCAGGAAGAGGTATGGAAGAAAAGCAAAAGGATAAAATGAGGCCTATAAACGAACCTGGAGCTCTGTTCTTCATGTCTTATGGGCCTCTAATTGCCAAAGTTATAGAGAAGTTGCTCCTTAAAAATGTTGTTGCTGAAAGGAATGCAGTGGGCTCTGGGAACTAATTTACATTGTTCATTTCTCTGTGTATAATTTGGGTTTGGAAATTGCTTCAAGCGAACAAACCAACAAAGTGTAGGATGTGGTCTCTAGGATGTAACCAATCCTGCTTGCCACAATTCTGGCAGATTATCAATCCAGTAGGGCAAAACTGGAGTTTTAGTGGGATGGATATGGATACTGTTTATGCAACGTCTTAAAGTATTTAGTGAAGGTTTTTAATGTAATTTTTTGAGGATGTCTTTTTTTTTTTTTTTAAAGATTCCAAAGGTTTTCCTAAATCCATAACTAACAGCAAGGGGAAAAAGAGATGCCCAGACTCCAAGGATCTAAGCACAGTGCTGAACACTCATGATGCTGGTTTCTTGGACTTTTTGAAAGGATGCTTAATGTGAGTTCATATTGTATGCAACAAGCTAGTTTTGACTTTGCTTTCATTCTTTTGTGCCTTTTAAATCTTTGTTATGTTTGGTTTTTTATTGTTTGGTGGTGTGCTTTGGGTTTGGTTTGGTTTGTTTTCCTCATGGCATCATTTGTATAACTGTTATTACTGACATTTTACTATGTCTTCTTTAGCAGTGACTTCCAATTTCTTTCTAGCAGTTCAGTAGCACTTTCCTAAAGAAACTGTTAACTTGTGGTTACATGGGGAGGGAAGAAAAAAATCATCCCACTCTGTTTCACAAGAAGGTTGCTTTCAGTGTTCTCTGTTTGCCAAGTCTGTGTGAATCATTGATCCATTTTGGTTTGCTGGTTGAATCGAAATTTTCAGAAAATAATTTCAGTGGAGCAAGAAACCAAACCTTAAACAAGGAATTTTGGTTCTCCACACTAATAGAACCAGGAACTGCATATTAAAAATGGTTTGATGCTGCAGAGGGTTTGATCAGCACAGTGCTGACATAAATAGGTTTTGAAGGATGGAGAAGATCACATAAGATTTTTCCATGGTTTTGGGATAAAAATATAAAAATTATTTTTTTTCAAAAAAATGTCCTCATGACTTTCAAAAGACAAGGCTAAACCTTTTCTACCTTGTACTAATTTTCAGACAGAAATAGTTGAATAATGATTTGTCTCCTGTGGATTTAAGGTGGGAGCCTTCTCTGCGCATGACTCCCGATGAAGCGATGAAACACGCGTGGATCCAGGAGCCAAAAATATTCCGGAAAACACAGGCTCCAAGGAAGATGAGTGATGGGTCATTCTCTGCTCTGGAAAATAGAAGAGAGACCATTCGTAAGCTTGTTCTACTTCAGAACTAAGTGTATTTATATCAGTGTTTGGTGTTTATTTGTGCTTAGTGTCATCTGCCTGGAGTAAGGGGAGGTGAAAGTATGGAGACAGTGGATGGTCACTGAAATGGAGTGGGTAAAGGCACCATTCCTCAGTTGTGTAGAACTGCATGCCTCATGTTTTAGTTCAGCTGCCTGCAAAAAGACTGGAAGTGATGAAGATTCTCATGGAAAGTCCTTTTCCCTGTTGAGAGCAAAACAGTATCTGACCCCACACCACAGTGCCTGTCACTTTCAGAGCAAAAGAATGCAGCAGTGGGGGCTGTAAGAACCCAGAGAAAACTTTCACCTGATTTGCTGGGAGTTTGTGTCAATCCTGTGTTTTACCTGCTGTTAAAAGTCTGCAGTCTTAACCCTCTCATTTTAATGATTTATTGTTGCAGAGAATCTCTGGAAAAATGCAGCTGACAAAGTAAGAAGTGAATTGGCTGACAGACTGACTCCCTTCACAGGCACAGCAGAAAGTGATGTGCAGAACACAAGGAAGCATGCTATTCCAGACAAATATTTTGAAAACCACATGGAAAAACCTATTAAATACGATCAAGCAGAAGACAGTGGCGAAAGAGCTCTTCCAAAAACTTCTCTTTTTTTCCCACCAATTAAGTAACAAAGAGCACAAGCTATGATTGGCTCGATTGCATACCTAGTATATTTTGTAGGTATTAATTGTACTCAGGAATATAAGCTATATCTGTCTGTTCATGGGCTGTGCACATTGTAAGTATATTTAATGTTCTTTTTACCCTGAAATCATCTAGTCAACCAAAACAGAATTTGAGAACCATTCATTTTCCTCATCTACATCCTTGTGATCAGAGATTCTTCACAACCAGCAGCAATAAAATGGAGACTGTAGAGGTGGAGAGTGGCTTATTCTTGGTGTTATAACAGACTTTTGAATTTTATATTTTCCTGGATCTAAAAGAATAGATGTGTTGACTGAAGAATCTGAATTCTTTTACTTAAAGCAGCATAAGTCAGGAATAATTCATGGATAAGATTACTGGATTTACTTAGGTATATAAAAAAATAAGAGCAGTCAAACCCAGCATCCTCATTTTCCTCCTTCTCTATCTTCCTCTTTCTATAGTGAAGCTGCTAGATAGAAACCATTGTCACACCTTTCTAGAAGATTTAGAAATGTAAATTATGCTCTTTAGCTTTCCAGCAACAACAAAGCAGAGTGGTATTCTGGGCCCATTTCTGCAGGGAGAATGGATTAAAGCAAGCTGGTTTGATTTGGGAAAATTGTCCTTCATGGCAAGTTTAACTTAATACTGTGAAAAAACCCCAACAAAAACCAAATTAATTTCTGTGATCCCTATGGCTTATGTGTTTAATTTAGGTATTTGGCTCCTCACTGCATTTGTAAAGCACCCATCTCATTACGCATCTTACATTTACTGGAGCTTATAGCTAGAAATTCAGTTGAAAAGGAATAATGAGAAAATTGTCCTTCTAAAAGCAGTTGCTACTTTAGCAGTGACACTGCAGCAGCCCCAAGGGAAAGAGGTGTTCAGAGGTGTTTAGAGTCACCATAGCAGCAAACTCCCACAGGCTCTTTAGCAAAAGTAAAATTCAAAGGATATGGAAGTGGTCCTCAAGCAGTTCCAGAGTTACAGGGGTAAACAAGCCACCTGACAGGTACAGCTGAATCACTTAATGGTGGAAGTCACCTCAGGGAAAATCGACTGCTATGATTGTCCCCTCAGCTTCAGACAAATCCTGGGACTCCTGAGGAAACACCTGGAAAATGAGTGACCCAAGAAGGGCAATAGCCCATTATTGAGGGTAATTGAGCAGAGAATTACAAGGATATTTTGGCAGACAAATACCACCCTGCTGTGATGCAGAACATTCCTGACAATCAGACTAGCTTGCAATGCCGGAATTATTTGTACCTCTGGTTTCAGCAACACTCTTTTGGAGCTGAACCCTCCTGGAGACTTTAAAATGCTCCCATTCCCATTCTTCAGCAGAATGATGTGCTGGGAAAAATGGGTTGTGTTCTGCACCATGTTGTGGCATGGCACAGCACAGCCAGGATGGGTGCACTGTATAGTGTGGGCCTCATCATATTTCTTAGACCCTTGGAACAGTAATTTACTAGTTTGGTGCAGTTGCTGGTCATTCTTCATCTGCTGTGTCACATTCCCTTCACTGCTTAGGCTGCCTCAAGTTACAATATCTGATTCTCACAATTGTGCACTTGGCGTTTTGTCTGCTCTACCTCAGAGACAACATTTGGGGGCAATTATATTGAGGTGTCCGTGACACCTGCAATGGATGTCACCCTAATGAAGGTGTAAACCTCATTTGATAAATGGGCTTCTGTGCTGGAGCCATGTTTTCTTCACAATTAGTATGTTTCAGTAGCTCTCTATAGTAAGTATCATCATATTATTTCTCATCCCATATGCTGATGGGCTTTCCAAGGCATTCTGTGTTCCAGGAAAAGTGGCAAAGTCACCTGAGCCTGTAATTCAGTTTGATCATGCTTTCATACAGAAGGGAGATGGATGGCATTTCACTGGAGCTGCCATGAAGTTGTTGTCTTCCTTTCCTTGCTGTCCTGCTGTTCTGCTTTAATTCCTGCAGTCTTTATGGTAATCTTCATCTTCAAAATCTTTCCTAATAAGGGTT
Source organism: Poecile atricapillus (assembly GCF_030490865.1). Classification (NCBI taxonomy): domain Eukaryota; kingdom Metazoa; phylum Chordata; class Aves; order Passeriformes; family Paridae; genus Poecile; species Poecile atricapillus. The sequence goes on along the minus strand of NC_081288.1, from coordinate 17,447,880 downwards.
CTTTTGGATAACTTGATTTTTTTTCTCAGAGATGACAGAAATTAATATAAATTACTTGGCAGAAATATCTAGCCCTGAGATATCATCACTGCTTTCACATTCCTCTGCAGAAACAAGTAGATCTATCAGACACAAGTAGCATCCTCATTTCAGTGCTATTTGAAAGGAAATAATGAGAAAATTCTCTGTGTAAGAGGACAACCTACAAAATGCTGAGAAAAATCCTCTGACTCATGCTCAGCTTGAGCCACCCTCAGACTTTTCATGACGCAGACTCACAGAGAAAAGAAATACTGATAATTTGCTTCCTTGAAAAGCCCAGTCCATGCATCATGATTTGTTTCTCTATGTATTGCCATTTTTTAACCACATTTGCCAAGAAAATTAAGTGGCTGCTTTCTTGTCCATCTCTGCACATTGGCCTGTCTCTCTGGTCCAGTGGAAGGTGTCTCTGCTCATGGCAGGAGGGTTGACATGAGATAATCTTTAAGGTCCCCTCCAACCCAAACCATTCTATTATTTTATGATTCGGTCTTCCAGTTGGGCATTTTTACAGCACAGATAAGTGATTTGGGGTGCAAGGCTGGGAGGGGTGTCACAGTATGAAGAAGTTCTAGGAATCCACATCACTGAGCTGAGGAGAATGTGCAGGACCAGCATTGTTGCAGCAGTAGATATTTGCAGGATGTCAGATACAAATCTTTAGGTAATCAAACTGTGAGGACACAAAGGCTCAGTGACCAAGCTGTTAAAACACTTCTGTCTCTGAAAACTCATTACAAAACTGTTGTCAATAACAACCTTTCTGGAATTGAACGCTTTCTGTATCATTGCACTTCACTGCACTTGGGAGGCTGCATGGGTATCACTGCAATACATCAAACTCACAGTCATTGCAGAGCCCACATCAGTGGCTTTCAAACGCAGAGACTCTCCTGATTACTCCAGATCTACCGTGCAAGGATTTACCAGCAGGCATCAATTTCTGCATCTCTGGGCATGCCTGTGCCCTCCTATTTGCTATGTGAGACAAATAAAGCCAATTTGTCAGCCTGGGAACTGCTTGTCTTTGACCCTCACTGTGCTTCCACTGCTCTGAGCTTTCAGGTGACAAGTCTGTCCAGAAAATGGATATGTAGACACTGTTTATATCTGTTCCAAAATACCTGTAGCCACCACCTGGATGCCCCTGCTTTCAACAGTATTTTTGGCACCACTTTAAAACTTGAAAAGGGAAAGGGGGGGAAAAAAGAACCGCAGTCCTACAATTCCCCATTCTGTAAATATCCCTGTAAATATAAATATACGTGCTGATGTATCTGGCCCTGCTAACCCACTTTGCAAACTACTTATTATAAAGAGAATCTCCAGTTCTCTATCCTCGGGTTTTTTGGGCATCCAGGATTTTCAGCCTGTGAAGAAGGAAAGGGTTTTTCCCAGCTGCAGTGGGACAACTCCTGGAACAGGACAGTTTGTACTACACAGCTCTGGATAAACAAGCCCAGAGCAGTGAAAGAGCTGAGAAATTACATTAAGCAAAAGTAAAGTCCTTTCACAAGGCAACTTGTGAAAAAAAATCTCCCTTATGCCACCCCTTTTCCTTCAGGATTGCATGTATTACTCAACAAAGAGCTTTGTATCTCCTCTGCTGCTTCCATATGATCCATAGGATTTGGAAGAAGTAGCCCTGCAGATGTGTGGCAAAAGGTGAGTCAGTTTGGCACCATCTTCCACAAGGGCTATAGTTTTTTGAAATAAGGAGAATCTGGGATGGATTCGGACATGGGAAATAGGACTCTCAAAGAAGTGAGTAGCTGAATGTTTTAGCCTAGTTACAATAGGCTCACGTTACCATTCTGTTAAATACCTATTTGGGTATCAGCCTTCAGACATTTTTAAACCAAATTTCTTTTTAAGTTGAATTTTTTGTTAAAATTTGTCCTAAAAGAACAAAGGTGTCAATAACCTTGCCAGAATGCAAATATTGTGAAAGGATACTGGCATTGTTTCACCTGGCTCTATATAGCAAGATTCTGCTACTTCCTGCACTGCAGCAGGATGAGCTGGGGAGGTGTGGGGTGGAAGCCGGCTGTGAGTCAGGGACGTGTGTGCTGCCTGCAAAGGATTTCGGCAGTGGAACAATCAGGGCTGCTTTGAGAGTACTGGGCACAGCATTTTCCTTCTTCTTCACCTCCTGAGTTTGTTGCACGCCATCATAATCCCCAGAGAGAAAACTCGGGGAAACTTCACTGCTTTCCTCTCCTGTCTGTCTCTGTCTGTTGCCTGAGGCAGATACTCAGAGGTGCCATCACATCCTGTGGTTCTGACTCTCCTCTTTCTTTTCACACTTGGCTACTGTACGAGCATTTAGTTTTCTAAAGGAAGCAGATTTTATCTTCCTCCCTCTTCTCAGGTCATCTATAATTTTAAAATCTTCCTTGGCATGCTGCTCACTGCCAATCTGTGGTATCTTCCTGCTTCTGCACATCTCTCCCACGCCCCTCAGCAGTGCCATGCAAACACCACCACATCCTGTTCCACCCAAGAGACCACGCAACTCCAATCCTTGTCACACAGCTAAACTCCTTCTCCTTGTAATTCCAGAAGAGTTGCACATTCCAGCAGCGACTCAGTTGCATCCTCCAATCTCACACTTTTCTCCATGTGAGGAAGGGATTTTCTGCCTAAAAGTGGAGAACAAGCCATAGTGAAAATTTCTCACATGGGCAGGTCTGCAAGATGCAGATTCCCTTGCCTTTTCCCCTCCCCAGTTCATGATTAATTCTGTCTTTGGTTCATATCCCAGAGGGGCCAAAGTGTCTCAGTTTTGATATCCCTGTGCTGTCCTAACCTTCAAATTCTCAATTTGCATTCTTGTATCCCTCAGTCCTGGTTCCCCGCAAAAACAGAGTCTTGGGCCTCTCTGGAGCAGACAGTACAAAAAATGTCAGCATTTGATTAGAGAACTGAAATAAGAAACCATAAATATACTTGCTGTCTAAAGCAGGACTGTCAACAACATGACCTGGGATTCAAGCAATCTGTATGCAATTCAGTCTTTTTAAACCCTCTCCCTGAGGATCAGATCAGGTAACTCTCCTTCTCTGTTGTTCATCTGTTCTTCCAATGCTTGCCCCAGAAAAATAATACAAATGCCTTTTCTACATTTTCCCTGCAAGTTAATAGGAATAAACGACCACGTCCTCCAAAACCCACAGATCTGGGATAAGTTTTGTAGTGGATCATGCAACTCGGGAAATTGGAGATGATGGACAAGGCACCTCCTGGCAGAACTGGTCAGAAATCTGCTGAGAGTTTTTGTTTTTATGTCATTACACTGAAAGGTCTCAGGCAGCACAAGAGATGATGCACTTTTCTCCTTTGACTCACTCCCACCAAGGTATAGCACATGGAACAAAGGCATTTTTCTTATTCTACTCTTCCAGATTGCTATCACAGGAGCCCTTTCCATGTGCCACAACAGTTTCCTCATAAGCCCATGGCATTAAGACTGAGCTTCTTTCCAAGAATTTGTCCATAACCATCCTGCCACAGTGGCACAATCAGGGCTCATTACAGAATCTGCAACAGCAAGACAATTTTGTCAGAAGAGCCCCTTTTCCTTAGTGAGGAGAGCCAACATTCACCCACCCTGAGGAGTTCTGGGTAGGAGGCAAACACTTGGCTGCCTTGTTTTGGTCCTGTAGTACAAAACACCTGTTAAAAATGTTAAAAGATGTATATGAAATGGCTTAGTACAGTTTCACTCAGGCAAGGTGCCAGGGCATATTATGTAAAGCGTTGATCTTCCTTATATTTTAAATTGAATATAGATCAGTCGGGTTCCAGCCCTCCTTCCTGGCAACAGGCCCAGCCTCGGGCACTTCATATAAACTGGTATTCTCATAGCTGCCCAAGGTTGCCCAAGTTGCCCAAGCAAGACTTAGAGGTATCAGAGACTGCAGAGATGATGGTGATGTTCTTTTCAGGAATCAAGAGAATGCTCTTCCTCTTGTTCCTCCCATGCTTTTGTTCTGGCCAGCTTGCATCTCTGCTGCTGAGTTTCCCCACCTTCATGGATCCTTCCAGCATATTCTACCTCCATTGGCACCATAAGGAAGAGGAGCTGATGGGGCTGAGCTGCACATCCCCACAACTGGCTGGGTGGCACATGGATTCAGCCCTCATGGAGAGCTGCCTGGATCTGACATGGTGTCAGGAGATGCCTTCCAAATTGGCAGCATCTCATTCCCTGTAAGCTGAACAGATTTCCTATTCATCCCCCTTTGCTAAGGGTCATGCTCCAAGTATATTGAAAAAAAAAAGGTATATTGAAAGGCTAAGAGGATTGGAAAACTTCAGCCTGGAAAAACTTAGGGAATTGGGATTTTTCAGCCTGGAAGATAGAAGGCTTTGGGGTGACCTCACTGTGGCCTTGCAGTGCCTGAAGGGAATGCACAGGAAAGATGGAGACTCTTGACAAGGGCCTGGAGTGACAGGACAAGAGGGAATGGCTTCACACTGACAGAGAGAAGGTTTAGATTGGATATGAGGAAGAAATTGTTCCCTGTGAGGGTGGTGAGGCCCTGGCATACTTAAGTATGTCAGGCATAGGATAGGATATCCTTGGGAATTCTTGTTTTTTCCACTGTCAGGCAACCACTAAGGATAGGCGCTTGATGTTAAAGCAGCTGGAGTTTAGAGAGGGAGAAATGCCACCAAGGCTGCTAAATTAAAACCAGGCTGCTGTTTTGTTTTGCTTTAATTATAAAAGAGAAACAGGCAGCTTAATTTTGTCCAGAAAGAGAGAGAAAAAACTGATACCAGTGAAGTATCTGCCAGTTGCAGCAGTTTTACTTATTCAGCTGTTTTCAATTCCTCTTTCACACAAGAGTAAAATGTATTTTGCACAAAATATTTTGCAATGTTATCTAAAAATGGGTAGACTTTGGAGGGAGTGAGGTAGCCAACCTTCCTTATTGTCATCAGTTGGTTGCAAAATTATTCTTGTCATAACCACTTTCTAAATATTTTTTGGATTGTGACCCAGACAGGGACCTTTTGGCTGTGAATCACTGCAGGAAAAAAATAAAATAAACACTTGTTCTTATTTGTTCAATAATAATTTTAAAAAAGGGTTTGGGGATAAACCCAAAACATTTAATTTCTCCTAAAAGAACATCCTGAAAGGAAAAATTGAAATATTTGATTTCCAAAGTATTAAACATTCCATTATTTTCAGAAAATATATTTAACGTTAACAATGCTATTTTCCTCCTTGATAGTTGAAAGTCTTTGTTTATATTAGAAAATCATTTTGGTCCCACAAAAGTTACCATTTTTTTTCAAATCTTTTACATATCAGAAAATATCTCCTAATTAATTTAGATCTGGATACAGTAAGCAAGCACATGAAATCCAGACAAATCCACATCTGCTCAGCTGTCAAGCACATCCACTGAACCCAAGGAACAGACAGTTTGAGGGAAAGACATCCTACTTACTGTAAGTGGAATTTAAGTGAGGTTTTTCTATTTGAAATCTTCCTTCTAAGCCTCTCTCACATCCTTGGTTTCTAATTTTCCTTTATACTACAATCAAAAGGTCATTATCTGATTATTGTCAAGGGATGAAAAACCAGCCCAAAGGCTTACTTTCACAAAGGAAAACACTTGTTTTTCCAAGTGTTTACTACATTCTCCATTCATAATGTATATTTAATTTAAAATATTTTATCTATTTCACAGTAGCTGATTTGCAGACTATTTATCTTTGAATTTGGATCTTGTAATGACATCTTTACCAAATCTGTTCTCTTGATGAGGTACAGAGACCCATTGGACTCAACTGACCCCAGAAGTTTCTCCATCTCTGACCTGAGGCTGCACAATGTAAGTACTGGACAAGAGCCTGGTATGTTAAAAAACTCCCCTTCTTCTGTCTTTCTTGGTCATGGCCACACTGAGTTTGCGATTGCACAGGCCAAAAGATGGACATGACAGGTCTTGGAAACATGGATATAAAGCTGGCAAGAGTAGGAGTGAAGTGGGAGTGTGAAGGGTTATTTGTTAGGAAAATGCTGTCAGATGTTGCCCATGCCCTTAGCTAGAGTTTAGGAAGCCAAATTCATTAGGTGCTAATGAATTGCAACAGAATTATTAACACAGACATCTCATTATTAACACAGACATACAGGGCCATTGTCCCACCCATACAGGCCCACATAAAAATAATTTACTGAAGGTATTACCACTCCCCATCATAGTTTTGTGGGAGATACACAATACCACAGAGAAATAATAAGTATACATTTAAATGCTGAAAAGTGTGGCTGAGTGCTCAGAAATACAATACAAACTACCCTGTGTGCTATCTCCAGTATTAAGGTATGCAGCATCTCAGTATCACATGAAAGGATTTACAAGGGGAGATGGAGCCCCCTTTTAACTTCCCCTCCATGGTATTTGCACCATGCTTGTCAAATTGAGTTCAAAAGCACCAACTCAGTGGGGTGTTGCACCTTCCTTCTTCAAACAGCACCGGCCCACACAGTCAGCACTCCCTCAAGATGCAGCAAAACCTGCTGATCAGCGTAGGCAATATTCCACAGGAAAGAGGGGCACTATTTTTATGGCAAAATTTATGGGATTGGGGCTATCATGTGCTTGTCACTCCAGAAAAACAGCAGTGAAAACCAAAAAAGTTGATTGAACTCAATGGATGTTTCCTACACTCCGTCTGTGTTACAATTGGCAAATTAGTAATGCAATTCCCTAATAGAAAAAAAATTCTGAATGAAAAATGAATTAAGGCTTGGTGGAGCTGAAAAATCACAGAATACTTTGGGTTGCCCACAGAAGCTGTGGCTGCCTCATGCCTGGCAGTGTCCAAGGCCAGGTTGGATGGGGCTCTGAGCAAACTGAGATAGTGGAAGGTGTCCCTGCCCATGGCAGGGGTTTGGAACAAGATGATCTTTAAGATTCTTTCCAACCCATTCCACCTTTCTGGAGATGTGGAATGGCTTCCAACTGACTTTGTTGTGACAGTAGCCCAGCTTTTATACTCTTAAACAAACAAGCTGACGTAATTTCTAGTTTCATTCTTCTGTTAGATTTCTCTCAAAGCCTGGCCAGGGCTCAAGGGTGAACCAAAGGAGATGTCTTTGATTGTGTACCCCTCTAATTAGGCCAGATGTGGCCTTATCCGGTTTCTGGATATGCAAAGTAAACACTTGTTTTGCCAATAAACAAACACATACAATAATAGTTCATTCGTAATTGAATATATCTATCTCTATCTCTATATCCATATCTATGTCTATATCCACATATAAATAACATTTGGTTGGAAGGTTCATCTAGAGGCAACTTTGGCTCAGTGTCTGTTGTTGAGGCCTCGGTCAGGGTCTGTTGTTCAGGCCCCAGTACTTCATCTGCCTGTCACAGAATTTCTGGACACGTCTCCCTGTCAGGTCTGAGGGCCACTGCAAACCTTCATTTGACCACAGTACAAACTTTTGAGTCCTCAACCACCACAGAAACGGCTTCACTTCCTCCTCTTTCTCTCACACAGCTGGTGATTGCTTGGCTTTTCTGGGCCTCTGATTATGGGACATGAGGCACAGAATACCAGAACACATCCCTGGCCCTTTGAAGAAACCTCTGCCATTACCACTGGCAGCAGAGGGTGTTCCAGATCTGATGGCCCTGAGAGAATACTTCCATAAGAGAAAATTGTCTCTCTGTAGAAGAAAAAGGTTCAATCAGAATTGATATTTATTTTATTAAAAATAATCACTCAACTTTTTCCTATAGTTGGTTCTAAGTCAGAAAAGCAATGTCTTATAGTTCTGTAAAGACAGAAAAACAGTAATCATAGAATTATGGAATGGTTTGGGTTGGAAAGGACTTTAAGATGCTCTCATTCCTCCTTTCCTGCCATGGGCAGGGACACCTTCCACTACCCTAGGTTGCTCAGAGCCCTCTCCAACCTGACCTTGGACACTGTCAGAGATGGGGCACCCACAGCCTCTCTGGGCAACCTTTGCCAGGGCCTCACCACCCTCACAGGTTATTTTATTATTTCTTCCTAATATCCAATTTAAACCTCCTCTCTGACACTGTGAAGCCATTGCCTCTTGCTGGTCACCCCAGGCCCTTGTCAAGAGTCTCTCTCCTTCTTTCTTCTAGCACTAGAAGCATCTTTCTTCAGGCACTGGAAGGCCACAATGAGGTCACCCCAAAGCTTCTCTTGTCCAGGCTGAAAAATTCTCTGACTTTCGTCATGGCAGAGGTGCTCCAGCTTCTCAACTCAGCTCAACATTGTTGGCCTCATGTGGACTCTCTCCAACAGCTCCATGTCCTTCCTGTGCTGGGACTCCAGAGAGAAAAGAGGCCACCCCTCAGCCTCCTTTTCTCCAGACTGGAAAAAACATGAAATCCTCAGCTGCTCTGCACAGGACATTCCTTCCAACCCTTCCACCAACTTTGTTCTCTTCCTCTGAGCCTGCATTCAAGGACCTTCACACCCTTCTTAAATTCTAGGGCCCTGGGCTGGTTTTGGCTGGGATAGAGCTCATTTCCTTCATAGCAACTGGTATGGGCTACGTTTTGGATTTGTGCTGGAACAGTGTTGAGAACAGGGATTGCTGAGAAGAGATTAAACAGAGTAGGAGTCCTCTGTTTGTCACCCCACCCCACCACTGAGGGGGCTGAGGGTGCACAAGGAGTTGAGAGGGGACACAGCTGACCCCAACTGCCCAGAGGCATATGACAAACCTGGAAAGCCAAGGGATTGTTTTGTTTAGGCTGCACTATTCCAGCTGCTGCCTTTGCATATTAAGTACCTTTTGCACTTCCCAAAACAGGCTGGACAAATCCCCCTTTCTGAATCTCCATTTGCCCCCAGAATTCCCTTGTAGAGAAGCAGACAATGTCTGTGAGCTGCACAGAGCCCACAGTGCTCAGGACACAGCAGGGAAAAGTGTTTTGCGTGTGGGTGTATGAAGCTTCCGGTGCCAGAACCACTTCCCAACACAGGTGACCTCAGAGCAGCGATAAACTTGTATTTCCTTGTCGCTATCCCTCTCCTCGATGGGACCCCTCTGTCCCACCCCCTGTGGTGCGAGCCTGCTCGTCTCAAGGCACAGGCGGCGGAGGGGTCCTGGAGTGGATACAACACAGACTCAAAGTATCTGGACACAGGAGGCTCAAACTTGCTGGAATAATCCCGGGTTTATTGTCTGTGTTCCATCCGGGGCAAGAGAGAGTCCGAAATGCTCAGGGTCTTATCTCTTATACCAGGGGGCAGGGGTGATTAGGAGATGCAGGAAGGTCACAGCCAGTGGGAAGGGGGAAGGGAAAGAAGGTTCTCAGGTAGGAACTAACATTACACAACCCAGAGGTGAGTTTTACCCTTGGGAGGTACCAAGACTTTTAGATGCACTACAACATTTCCTCATGTTACTGACATAGAACCCCGTGTCATCAAAAGATTAAGCAGAAATAGACTTTTCATCAGAATTCTATGCATGACTGGAAGAGTCAAGAACTTCCTCCTGAAGTTTAGAAAGGGGAGGGAGCTCTGAGTTGTACCCAGCCTAGAGGATCACTCTCAGAACAGCTGAGGGAGGGAAAAAAGAGAAGCAGAAACAAGAATGGCAGAAAATGTCCTCTATGCTGACTTGAACTTCCCTCAATCAACCAGACCCAGAATCCTGACGGTCCCTGATGTCCAAGGTAGGTCCAGTGCTGAGCACTGAGCTTTTTCTTGCATTCTCCAGTCTCTCCCCTGCATATATTGAGAGAGTTCCTTGGAGTACCAAAGTCCCAAAGAGCACAAGGAAAACATGAGGGCAAGTGCTGGAAAACTGCAGGTGGAGTGTCCAGATAGGATTGTTTATATTTACAAAGGCCAGTTGTTAAATGATCTACTTTTCTCTTGCTAAGGTGCAAGTGTGAGGGAGCATCTCTGGTGTGATATTCAGAGTAGTTTTTATCCATTTTGAAGATTATTCCAGAGCTGAACATCCACTATTCCTGCCCTAGGTTTGTTGTCCCCCAGCAGACAGGGATTCCTGCAGCAAACTGCTCAGGATGGAGTGGCTGCTGTTGCTGGTGTTTGCAGCAGTCTCCTGCACAGCTGTTCCTGCTCCCTGAGCACTGCAGGCATTGCCTGGGGGCTTTTCCTCCTGCTCTGGCTGTACAAACTGCTTGTTTAATGCACAAGTGTGAAATGTTTCATGGACAGGTTTAGTCTGATTTAGGATCAAAGACCGAAAAACTCTGACCTATGATTTATCTTTAATGAGTTTAAAATTTTTACATAAATTTTATGTAAAATTTAACAATGTCTTTTTTGCAACATCTGCATAAAAGTACATCCTAAAAAAATACGACTTCATACAGTTTGTCTCTGTGTTTAATTTTCTTTTTTCTTTCCTTCCTTTCTAACCTTCCTTTCACTCTGACAGAAATTATTTCTTGACATCCAGTGTTTGTCTTTTGCACAAAGGGTGGACCCTCTGCATCTATTTTCAGATGGGTGGAGTTACTAACACCCCAGGAAACAGGGTTTTACTACCCCTTTCAACAGATTAATTCAGGGCTCAATTGCCCACAATAGATGCCACCTGATTACAAGTTCCATTTTCTTTATAATTTAACCCATGCGTTCCTATTCAAAATTTTCGTAGATTTCTAGTAACATTTTTATGTTTCTCTGCTTGTGCCTTTCGGGGAAACCCCTACCAGCTTCCGTGTGTTCACTGAGTTTATGTACAAGATTTCCCAGATATTGTCTCCATCTTCTGAAAAGAGCTCAAAACCCTGGCTTCTGTCTTAGCTCTTTACAGTGATAAAACCCAGGAGGCTCAATGTTGCATATCACGAAGACTTTGAGAGTTTTATAATATTGCAACATCTTTTTTTTTTACTTTCTACCCACTTTTTATCTCCCTCTGATCTTTCTTTCCTCTCCATATGTTTTCTTCCCTGCTGGTTTGTATTTATTACCTGCAGATGATAGAAGAGATTTCACTATTCTCCATGTTATCTTGTTAATTTTGATAAGATCTCAAACCCCTCCAAATTTAGCACAATCTGCAGTTTTCAGGCTTTGATGTTTTAGTCATTCTCACCATTCCTGTCTGGATGAACAACCGTAGGCCACCTTTGGCACTTTCTGTCAAGATTGACTATGTGGGTGTGTGCCCCTGTCCCCTCTGGTGTTGTCTGCCTTGAAGAAAAAACAGATCTGTTCCTGCCCATAGCAAGTGCTCCAAGGGTGAAAGTGTCATCATGGAACATGGACTCATAATATCCTGAGCTGGAAGGGACCCACAAGGATCATTCAGTCCAACTCCTGGCTCTGCACAGACACCCCAACAATCCCACCCTGTGCATCCCTGAGAGCTCTGTTCAAACTCTCCTGGAGCTCTGGCAGCCTTGGGGCTGTGACCGTTTCCTGGGAGCCTGTTCAGTGCCCCAGCACCCTCTGGGGGAAGAACCTTTCCCTGATATCCAGCCTGACCCTGTCCTCTCCAGCTGTATCTCTTGGGTCCTGTCCCTGGCCAGCACAGAGCACAGATCAGTGCCTATAGTAGAGAAAAATATAATTTGTGCATAGTTAGCCACAGTCACATCAACCAGTTGCTGTCCTGTGTTCAGCATTTCTCATAATTTCAGTCATTTTTGTTTAATTTAAGTTGATTCACAGCTCTCTCTGTGCTTTGTTCTTATTCCTGGACTCAGATTGTACCTACGCAGAAGTTAAAGTGAAATCCCAAGACACAAATGCTGCAGCAGACTGCAAATCATCTGGTGAGTTTAACTGTCTGATAAAGTGATGGGAATTTAAACAAGAAGGGGAGAGGGGCTGTTTCTGATGCCCCAAACATGCTGTGACACAAAACCATGAGGACACAACTGTCTGCTTTCCACACTCAGAGCAGGGGCAGCTGAGGTGTTGCATCCTGTGCCCCTAAACACTTGTTGGCTTTCCCTGGCAAAGGAATAGAAGGGTAAGATGGGCCACACACAACCACCCCTGAGCCCTGGCTCCTGCCCCCAGCAGCAGTGAAAAGTGAATAAAGGAGATGAGGGAGCAGGGGGTGGCCACTGATTGCTAGGACTCTCCTCCTTTTCACCTCTCCTCAAACCCACTGCAAGTTGGGATCTATTCAGTTCCCTGAGCACAGGTGACCAGAGCTAGTGGGGAAGCACTGGGACATTCAGCCTGGCTCCAGCTTGCAGATCTGGAAGGCCCCAGATTCCCAGTGTGGGCCTGAAAAGGGCACCTTGGAATGCAGAGGAAAGGCGCTTCTGTCCCACTGTTCCCCTAATCTTTATTTTTCTCTGTAGGTAAAAGCTGTTGTTCCAGAAAACATATTGCTATATTGGTGGTGATAATCCTCATACTGGTCCTGGCAGTATATTTAATAATCACATGTAAGTCCTTTTGTTAGTGTCATAACAGCAATTAATTTGTGTCTTGCTCCCACTGACTGATGTCCAGGCCATGACATATAAATCCAGTGGGAACAGAAGCTTGCTTTGAAGGAAAAGGACAGCAGTTTTTTGCCAACCATGTAAGAGGAAATCTGTAAGAGTCAGGTGGTTTGAAAGATTAAAATTCCAACAGATGGAAAAGCCAAAATCCAAATGAAAAACTGACAACACTGAAATGACAAAGAATTTATTATACAAATGTTTTGAAGAAACAAGTTAAGATCTGATAATGCTTACCAGTAATATCATTGCTAACTGTGAGAATCCCACAAGGTGGTGAGGTTATATCATGAGAACAAGATGTCAATAAAACAAAAAATCTTAAAATAGTTATGAATTAAAGTTCATTTGAAGGAGGCAAATAAACCACATCTTAAGGGAGTTTGCTTAAGATCATAACATATTTTGAGTTACATAAAAAGATAAATAATATTTTGGACCAAAAAAAAAAATCTTACTTACATCAGAAAAATAATTTAATAGATCCATTTGGTATTTCCTTGTTTTCAAAGAACCATTTTTAAATTTCAGATGGTTTTGCTTGTTTCATTCCATCCTTTCACAGCTGAGAAAGCTTGAGAAGCTTCCACAACCAATCGCTCTCAAGTCCCAGAGTTTGCCACTAGCTCAGAGATGCACATGGGGAAGACATGGAAAAGCCTTTGATCCTTGGAACTTAAAAAATAGGGCTGGGGGAGGCAATTTATTCTTCTTTTTCAAGGCAAAGAGTTCAGGATTGATATGTGACAGTGCCCTGACATTTATAAAATGTCAAACAGCAAAGGGTGAGGCAAATTAAAGACAGATAATAAACCAACAGAAAATAAAAAAGTGTAATTTGCATTTAATACAGCTTTAAGTCTAACATGGAAAGAGGAGTCCTTAGATCCAGGACTGGCTTTAGTTAGAGTTCCTTTGTGGGGCTCAGTACTGGCTCAGAACAGCTACAGACCTGAAAAAATACTCCTAAGAAACTTGAGATCTAGATCAAACTCGAGAAATGAAATCAAAGTAGTTTATAAGTTCAAGAGCACACAGGTTTCACTTGTGTCCCAAATAAAAACTGGTGCATTTTGAGTTTATTCTAAGTTTTAGTTTTTTATTAATTTTCCATAGGGTCTTGTAGGGTTATGCCAACTACACTGTTATTAAGATATAAGTTATTTAAATGAACTAAAGTGTTGCCTTTTACTCAGTGGAACCTGACCTGACCATTTCATGACTTTTTATAGTAGAATCATGAGCAAAGAGACAGAGTCTGCATTCTGTGTTGGGTGATGGGGCAGGGGTCAGAGAGCTCCAGCAGAGCTCTGACAGTGGTCATTCCTTGCAAGCAGAAACTGTGTTCTTATTTCCAGATGGTCCCACTGCAGGCAGCCAAAACAGCTCAACAACTTTGTCCCACATCCCTGAAGAGGAATTAGGTAGGCAATCTTCTGTCATTCCAAAGGGAGTTGCCAGAAGCCTGTTGGATTGAATGCTAAGGAGGACAGAAAGGGGGCTGTGTCAGGATTTTGTTCAGAAGAAAAACAACCCCTCTGCCATGTCAGGAATACAAACCTTACCCTGAACACTCCCAGGATGAGCTTTGGAGCCCATGGAGGGTTTACATTTGCACCTCCTTTGGAACCAGTGCTGATCCAGCTCTGCATTCCTGTTCCACAGGAAAGAACTGATGCCTCTCTGCTGCCAGAGCAGAGCAGTCTGAGGCCAGGAAGGGACAAGAGGAACAATCCCTCTTTGACCCCAGCCCTGCAGGGAGCAGGATGGACAATGTGCTTGTGTTGCTTTCCAAGGCCCCTCCACTGCCAGCCTTTGGCCTCAGTGCAGTTCCATGCTGTTGAAAAATGGCTTGCTTCTCGAGGCCATAGCTCCTTGGAAGGCCTGCACAACCCTGACTTTGAGCTAGCATAAGTCCTTGGCAGAATATTGTATCAAAGAAATGAAGAAGACTAATTGTTAATAAGACAATGAAGAATAAGAATTTAGGATGAGAAATCTGCTAAATGTATCTTAATAAGTTTTACTAAAAAGTATCTTATAGAGCTCGGGTGTTATGAGCTGGACCAATAGAAATGTAGAAATTAACACGTGAAAAATAGTGAAAAAATTATCCAATCATAGTAGAATACAGATCGCATGTTACCTTTTCAAAATACTATAAAAATGTAGCTAAGATGGTAATAAATTGGGAACAAGCAGCTAACTCACATTGGGTCGTCTCTTGATTCCCGAACCCATCTCCTACACCATGCTGCTCTTTAGGAGCTGCTGGATCCCCAACCAAAGTGTCTCCTGCAGGCCCTGTCTCCCTGAATCCCAGCTCCCCTCCTCAGATCCTCCCACTGCCCTGCCTGGCAATGCACACAAATGTTGCTGCTTTCAGTAGCACCTCTGCTTCCCAGTTCTGCATCAGGCAAACCAGACTTCAGGGATCTGAGAGCTGCTTCTGTGCCCTGAGCATTTCACTGTATGCCCTGATCAAAGATGGGAAGGGCTGGATCATGTTTGCCATGCTGCTCTGTGTCTGGCTCTTGCCTGGTGATTCTGGGCTGGTATCAGCTCCAGAGGCTGTGGGGGATCCCTGATGCTCTGTTGACAATTCCCAGCAGGAGCACACGGGGATTTCTGTGGCTGGAATTTCCTCTCTGACCTCTCTTTCGTCGTGGCATCCTTTGGTCAGCATGAGCATGGATTTTCCACACCTCTTCTTCCCTTCTGCAGGGTGCCCCCCACTATGGAGAAAACATGGGAGAAAATGCTACTTCTTTTCTCCAGAGAAGAAAGAGAAGGACTGGGAAGCCTCCCGTAGAGAGTGCAATACCATGGAGTCAGACCTGGTGGTCATTGACAGCAGGGAAGACATGGTGAGATCCAACTCCTGGGGCAACTGCTCAGAGGCGGGAGCTGCCTGGCCAAGGGCTGAGCAGTGACATTTGTGCCGGCTCCTGTCACATGTCCTTGGGCTCTGGGACGTGCTGCCAGCCATGGACACCCCAGCCCAGGCAGTTGGAGCAAAGCTCTGCACAGGGGGAGGTCTCCTGGGGCTTGGAGTCCTGCCCCTGGAAGTTTCTATGCCCAGGCCTGATGCCATGGTAAGGAGCAAACTCCCTGCCCAGCTGGCTGGGGTTTCACAGGGATTTAGCACACAGGCCATGGAGATTGAACAGACACTGTAAGAAATCCATGGCTGTGACAAAACCTGAAAAGGCTTTGCCACCCCCATCAGAAGGGAAAAGTGTCCCCAGGTATCAAGTCACAGCTGTTAAACTTCAAACTACACCTATAATAGCACCACAGGTGAATTATTGCATTTGTTATATTCATAAGGGGCCTCCAAAATGGAGAAACTCATCCTCTGGAGCTGTGGGAAGAGGTGCTGTGGCTGGATGCATACTGCACTCTCTGTGCTGGCTATTTAACACTGAGACTTGTGCCTCTGGTGAAGAAAATGTCATTTTCATGTATTCCCATTGTTGGCTTCCTTTCCAGAGTTACCTTCTCTCAGTATCAGAATATGCGTACTACTTACTTGGTCTCAAATACTTTGAAAAGAAGAAGGAATGGAAGTGGATCAACGGCATGAAACATGACCCAACAATGTGAGCTGAATCCAGCAAGTCCCTGCCATGCAATGTCTGGGAACAGGAAAATCCCAAAGCCAGAGCAAAGGGCAGAGAGCACGAGGGAGATCAGGGACTGTAGTTGGGGGGAGCCTGATTCGTTGAGATCCAGATGTTTCAGCACATGCCTGTGCCAAGGGAAGGGAGCCTTTCAGTGCCAGGGAACACAGGCCTGTCCCATCAGAGTGGCAGGAGAGGACACAGCTGTAGTTCTGCTGGCAAAGGAAGAATCTGACTGGATGCAGTTTCCTGGGGGAAGGAAGGAGACAAGAGGCAGGGACAAGAGAGAGGGTGATGTCAGCACCATTGGTTGGAGGGGACCAAAGCAGGGGAAGGTCTGGATGGGAAAGCACTGCCCAGAAACTCTTGTGGAGATGTGGGGAACAAAAATGAGGAATAGGAGAGAGATTCCAGCAAGGCAGTTTCTGATCCCAGTGACAGTAACACAGCTTAGCAGCCAGGCCAGGTGCCACTCTGCCTTTCTCTGCATGTCAGGAATGTAATCAAATTTGACTTTTTCCCCTGTTCAGGTTCAATATAACCAGACCTTTTAGCGACTATGAATGCACAACCATTGGATTTGGTGAAGTAGAAACTGCACCTTGTGGTGGGTCCCAAACAACACGAAATATGTGTGAAAAAAATGCGACAATTTTAAAAAGGCATCAGAAAGAGAGCTAAAAACAAGAGGTCCAGGCTATGTTATCCCCAGCTTCCTGTAGGAAATGTGGATGGGATGTGACTCATTTCTCTTCAGCTGCCCAATCTCTTCTCCCAGGGACTCCTGCAGCCTCCCTTGAGACTTGTGGCTGAGCTCAGCCCACCCTTTTTTCTTTGATGTTGTCTGAGCTTGGATGGATCCCCTCTGGAAGAGCTGGCACTGGAGCACAGGAGGGGTCTGGGACTGTCTTGTGCCAGAGGTGGCACTTCCAGGCAGGCACTGCCAGAGGAAAGGAGTCCAGGCTGGGGATAGGGGTGATCCCAAACAGATCCTGACTCTGCAAGTAACATCCATCCAGAGACCTGCCTGGGCACAAGGAGACCCTTCCTGGACACAGCCTTATCTTGCTTCCAGCCAGAAGGGAAGGGCAGCACAGATTTCTGGTTGGGATCTGACAGGGAAGGATCTGACCCCTCTTCTTGCCAGGTCCTGTGGCCAGGATGGACAGAATAAAGCCAGGTGTGGGTGTGGATAAGCCTTCCCTTGTCCCAGACTGTCTGTTCCATGGGATCCCAGAGCCTGTGGGGCAAATGGGAATCAGCACAAGGGAAAGGAACCTACAGCAGCACAGCTCTGGGCATAAAATCAGCCCCATTCCTGTGTAAGGAAGGCGTGTCAGATTTAGGATCTGCTGAGGAAGGGCACAGAATGGAGGCCAGCAGAGACCAGCAAGGCCTGAAGAACAGAGTCCCAACAGAAGCTGTACTGGGCAAAAAACAGAACAATGAAACCCACAGTGACCTGTGAAGGAGCTGGTGAGAAGTATGAGAGTGGCCTGCAGGGAGTGGCAACACCGTGCTCTGCCCTCTTTTTCTTGGAGATTGATCACAGGTGGAAATGATGCCTGAGGGCTTTTCCTGCTCAGAAAAGTTCAAGCCAACACAGAAACAGGCGGCACCAGGAAAACAGAGCTGTGATGAGTAAACAGGGAATGCCACCAAAGCTTTGCCCATGTGCTTCAGTGGCTCTTGGGACCCTGTCTGACTCCAAGAATTATCATTCTTACTGTGTCCTTT
Organism: Poecile atricapillus; assembly: GCF_030490865.1. Lineage (NCBI taxonomy): Eukaryota > Metazoa > Chordata > Aves > Passeriformes > Paridae > Poecile > Poecile atricapillus. Next base: position 17,430,014 of record NC_081288.1, on the reverse strand, counting down.
CAGGCAATATCATTCCTCCTTTATTGGTGCCTTTCATGGCTCTCTCCTTCAGCAGCAGGATGGAGAAAGCTCTGTGAAGTCCTTGAGGAAGTGACACTGATGGCCTGGTTTGTCACTGAGAAAAAAATTGCTCAATCAAAAAATCTATACACAACATGTTGTGGCCACTGGAAGGGAAAATGGAATCCTGCAGGTAAATCTGTCTCTTTCTAAATTGAAAGCACATTTTCACATCCCTCACACCAGCCCTCCTCACTAACTGCTCCCATCAAGATGCTTTGGAAATATATTTGCAGTTCTTTACCTGACTTTCAATCCCCAAAGAACAGAGTTAGAACACGGAGCTGTAGCAGAACAATCTCAGTCTCAGACCCCAGGATCTGCACTGTTATTCCAAAAGGAAGCTGAGCTGGAGAAGCTCTTTGCTCGCACTCACTTTACTGGAGAGGGTGGGAGAGCATTCTATGTTGTGTTATAGATTTCTGCCCTTCTATTTTCATATTCCAGCTGCTGGAATGTACCCCCTTGGATCAAGTGGGCTCTCCTGAAGGGCCACGGAAAAGCCTCTTCCCTGGGAGCCACTGGCCCTCAGCTGGAGCTTTCAGCAGGCAGCAGAGGCAGCAGCTGTGCACCAGAGGGGTGGGAAGGGGAAGCCACCCTGGGGCCACTGCGGAACTGCACAAACCCCATCAAACCCAAAAAGCCACAGGAAGACTCAGGACTCGGGAGCAACTACAGCTTGCAAGGAAATCACCAAGGGCAGAAGTTCGACTGAAAGTGCTTTGTTTCCTCTGCCTCTTGTGTTGTTCTTGTTCACAGTTCTCTGATCCTGTGATCTAAGTTTTACAATAAACTTTCCCTTTACAGTGTGTGTTTCTTGGATTACCTCTGACATCCCTACTGCAAGGGAAGGGTGAAACATTTCCTCCTCACTCTGGTGTGGTCAGGGTCTAATCCTGATGCCAAGGCCAGGCAATCCCTAAACAATCCCAACCTGACCTCCCACTGCTTCCGTGCTCAGTGCCTCAGAGAATGCCAGGCTGGTTTAATTCTTGCTGCAGCTGGGCAATGGGTGACATTCCCTGGGACAGGCCAGGCTGGCAGCACCACCCCCAGAGGGGCACATCATGGACAGGACTGGCTCCATTAGTAACCTTTATTGAGGAGAACCTGTGACAGGGACACCTCCAAGAGCTGATCCTCTGGGCTAGTCCTATTTCTATGGACCTGATTCCCACCAGTATCTCAAGCTGTGGTATTCTTGGCAGAAACCACAACCAAGGGATTTTGATTTTATTTTGGGATAAAACAGTGGATGAAGGCAAGGTTCTTAAAAAAAATCACCCCAAACCATTAAAAAGCCCAGGAACTGGTGCACAGAAGTAAACTAAGCAGAGACAAACATGAATAGACATTTCAAAGATGAGTGACATTTTATGTAAACAAAACAAATTCATGCAGTATTGTACTTGCAAACAATTTTATCTGGTTCTAAATGACAAATGCAAGAAAAGGACCTCACTGCCAAATGGGCAGTTCAGGGAGGATGCACTGCCAATGCAGATTTGGTGTCAGAACAGCAAGCAAGGTTCAGGACACACAAAGAACACCTTAAAGGCACTGAGAGTGCTACAGATCTTGCAGCAATCACTGGCAGATTGGGTTCCTTTTTAGCACACACTGGACTTTCTGGAACTGTTTTGGGTTTGTGACTGCAAAGGCTTCAAATGGTGAGTGATGTTTCAAGGTGCTAAGAGTGATGTTTTCTCTGTGGTGAGTCACATATTCTCTGTAGAGAAATCCTGTTCTTTCTTGGGAAGTAGTCCATGGGAATCTCATGGGGTTTAACCAGGCCAAGTGCTGGTGCTGCACCTGGGTCAGGACAACCCCTGGGACCAATCCAAGCTGGGGATGGGCAGAGGGAGCAGCCCTGGGAGAAGGATCTGGGGGTACTGTGGGTGAGAGCTGGACATGCCTCAACTCAGAACCCCCCTGGCTGCACCCAGAGCCCCAGGGCAGCAGAGGAGGGCGATTCTGCCCGGCTCTGCTGAGCCCTCCCTGCAGGGCTGCATCCAGCCCTGGGCCCAGCACAGGAAGGACAGGGAGCTGCTGCAGCCAGGCCAGAGCAGGGACACCAAGGGCATCAGAGGGATGGAGCAGCTCTGCTGGGAGGAAAGGCTGAGGGAACAATTGGGATTGTTCAGCCTGGGGAAGAGAAGGCTTTGGGGTGACCTCACTGTGGCCTCGCAGTGCCTGAAGGGAGCTTATAAAAAAAGAGGGAGAGCGACTTTTTACATGAGCAGATAGTGACAGGACAAGTGTGAACAGTTTTGAGCTAAAAGAGAAAATACTTAGAGCAGGTATTAGGAAAAATTTCTGTACTTGTGGGGTGGTAAGGCCCTGGCACAGGTTGCCCAGAGAAGCTGTGGCTGTCCCTTCCCTGGCAGTGTCCAAGGCCAGGCTGGATGGGGCTTGGAGAAACTTGGGATAGTGGAAAGTATCCCTGCTCATGGCAGAGGGTTTGGAACTAGATAAAAAGTCTATTCCAATCCAAATCATTCCATGATTCTATAATCAGTGAGTAATAAAAGGTAATCAAAGATTATTTGGGGTAGCAGCAGGCAGGAAGCAGCACAACAGGATCCAACTGTGACTTTTCAAGTCAGTCCCATGAGAGCCCTTTTGTAAAATGTCATACTTTTTCCTTAAAATGCTTGCATTTTTCTCCCTACATCATGGCAATATTTTAAAGTAATTTTCCAGTGATTCAGTTTGGAGGATATTTCTGCCTTTAGGCTTCAAGAAATTCCTATCTTGTTAAACTTTCATTTCAGGAATTGTCTGGAGGCTTCTTAGCCAAACTGACCAGTGAATGTGAAGGTGAAGGTGAGTGTCTCAAGCATCTGGGATTAATAACAGTAGTTCTGGAGGATCAGATGATTCACAGCTATGTTTACAGCATTTCTCAGGGTTTTTTTGCCAGCCTGGAGAATCTCCTGCAGCTGCCAGAATTACCTTCTGTGGTAGAGAATTACCTCATGGGTGAACATGAAGAGAGCGCTCACTTCTCAGTGCTCTGTGGTTAAAAGCCACAGTGCTATTTTTTACCTCAATGACAGGCAGGACTGAATGGCAGGAGCCCAAGCCACTCCTTCAGAGTGAATAAATGCTGAATAAGCTGTTCTTAGAATGCCAGCTGTGCACACACCCATGTTCCACTGTCTCCTTGTGTGTAAAACATGCTCTGCATCATCTCCCTGCTGCCCTAATTCCACACTCCACTCTCATCCTCTGCCCCTCTGGATTCATGTCTTGCAAAGCCTCTGGTCTCCAGCTTGTGGTCTCTGGATCCATCACCTCTTCTCTCTCCTGGGGATCTGTAGTTCCCTAACCTCCCTGAAGCCACCATGCCTTAAGCCTTGTTACACATATCTTTTTGGCTCTTCTCCATCCCTTTATTTTCCTTTCTTACCTCAGTGACTTCCTGGGAATTTTGACCAGTCCAGCTCTCTCAGTTCAAAGCTTAAATTAACTCCCACTGCAGGCAAGGGCTAAAATCAATTGCAATTCAAATTATACTTGTGGAAGTATAAAGTTTATATGGTTCTTTATAAGGTGTAAACATAAAGACCTGGAGATGATTTTCAGCAGCTCAGCACTGCTCAGAATCCTTGACAATGAAAGTAATTGGAGACTGCAGTGAAAGCTTAAGTCGTAACCCCCCATTCCCATGGTTTTCTGTTTGAAGTTTCCTGCCCAGGTACAGAAGGATGCTTATTTTGGATAAACCACTGCTGAATTCCTCACACAGAGCCCACATGATGACTGGGAGAGAGCTGTGCTCCTCAGGCTGTTTGAACACACAACACAGCCCGGATCTGTCGTAAGAACAGCAGTTATTGTGCAAAACCACCGGATGAAATGGATGGTATGTCTGGCCCTGTCCTCCAAGCAATGCTGAAATTTCTATTGCACCTTCATCCCCACAGCTGGCAAGACAGCATCATCAGGCTTTATGCTCTTCTAGGTAAATCACTGGCCAGGTTTCCCAAAAAGGGTTAAGTAATCAATGTTTAAATACTTGATTTTATTCTCCTCCTCTGTACAAAAGAAGAAAATAAATATTAAATAAATTTTAAAAACCCCAAACAAACAAATAAATAAACAAAACCCACAAAACCAAAACACCCGACACAAAAAAACCCAAACAAAAACCAAACAAACCCCCCCCAAAAAAAATCCCCAGCAGACCAAACCAAACCAAACCAAACCAAAGCCTTCTCTCTTTGTATTAGTTCCTGGAATTTGCTTATTGCAGAGGATCTCAGCGAGATCTTGTGGGAGCCGACTTCTCCTTGAAAGCGTCGCTGTTTCCTGTTTCTGGGAGTTGCGAAGTGACTGTTCCCGGCGCCAGGGCCGGCTCCGAGCCCACGCTCCGTGGCCATGCCCCCGGGGCCGGGCCCACCCCGGGCCCCGCAGCTGGGCGCCCATGGCGGGCGGCGCGCGCGGCGGCTCGGCGGGCCGCGGCACGGCCCTCAGCGGCAAAGGTGACGGCCGGGGGACAGCCAGGGGCTGCCGTGAGGGCGGGGAGCCGGGACATCCCTCCGCAGCTGGCCGGGTGTGCCGGGCTGGGGACGGGCGGAGACTGCCAGGAGAGGGGAGGGAGCTCCTCTGGAGCCGCTCCACGGACGCTGGGCAGTGGCAGGGCCGTGTCCGCTTCCAAAGCCCTGGAGGGGACAGGGGAACAAAAGGAGACTAAAAAGCTGTGGCTGTGGGATAAGGCTGGATATTGCTCAGACGTTTTGGGCTCCAGAACTGATGGCTTTTTTTATTTCACTTATCCATGCCATGTTTAGGCGCCAGGTCAGTATCAAACTTACTGTCCACAGTCATTTTTCCCATGCTCGTTTCTTTCTCTTTTGATCGCTTCAAGTTCTGGATGATGTAAGTAAAATTTAGAGTAATTCGGAGTTCTTGTTTGCTAAGTAGCCTTGTGAAGATAAGTTAAATGTCTCTGCTCCCAGCCTGCTCTCCACAGCTATGTTTTTGGGTTTTTTTAACAGCTTTGTGCCTCCTGGGCTCTACTTCCCACTCAGCTGGTTCTTATTTGTTGTTCTGGGTTTTTTTGGTGTTGGTGGGTTTTTTTTCGTTTGGTTTTTTTTTTGGGGGGGGGGGGTTGTTTGTTTGTTTTATTTTGTTTTTTAATTAATTACATTTATTTTTTCAGGTCTGTTCTCAAACATCTGGCTGTGGCGGGCTGTCGCTGGAGTCCTTACTGCTGCTGTCATTTTGATTTCATCTATTCATTTTGGTAAGTAAGGAATTTTAAAAGGAAATATAATTAGCAGAGAAATTACCAGAGTTTGGGATTCTATACTCAGAGAGTGGTGAGGCCCTGGCACAGGCTGCCCAAAGCTGTGGCTGCCCCATTCCTGTGATGCCTAGAGAGGCTACCTGGAACAGATGCTAGACAGAGTTAATGGAATAAAGTAGGTATTTATTAAAAGGCCTTCAAAGGATACACCTTGGGCAGTTGAAGATCCTGGCTGTGGCTACACCCAAGATGGACCCAAAATGGATGACCGCTCATGACTTTCCACACTTTCATAAGTTTTGGTCCATTTGCGCATTGGGGTTAATTGTCCAATTACAGCTTCAGGTTATGAAGTCCCATCCTCCCAGATTGCTCTCCTCAATTCACCATTATTTATACCTTTTTGGGCTTGAAGCTGCAACAGTGTCCTTGTTTCTTGGGCTGGAAAAGGATTGTTTTGTCTAACTAAACTGTGAAGAGAATTTGCTAACACTTCATATGAAGTTCGGAGTTATACATTACTGCAGTACAGAATCTGAGAAATATGAAAGCTAAAACTTAAGGCATCACCTGGAAGCATCCAAGGCCAGGTTGGATGGAGCTTGGAACAACCAGATCTCACAGAATCTGTCCCTTCCCATGGCAGGGGTGGGAAAAAAATGGTCTTTGAAGTCACTCTCAACCCAAGCCTCTCTGTGATTCTGTGTTGTTTGAAACTGGGGGCCAGAGCTGCCATCACCACATGCTTCAGTGGGGTTAGGGAGGGCTCAGTTTAATTTTACTGTTCTTTTGGTATCAAGTTTGTCACATCACTGTTGGTCTTAATCCAAGTTCAAGAAAACAAATAACAACAGAAAGATTGTCCTACTGATCTGCAGTCCTTCAAAAATGACACTATAATAAACAAAGCTACTAATTCAGCTGCGAGGAAGCCATGCCTGCAAAAACTGGAGTTGTTGGAATCCTTAAACTGTAGAAGAGTCCTTGGGTGATACTTTATTATCACCTTCTCAGCTACTTCTACAACTTGTCCCTGACTATCTTTTTAAGGATATATCAAGGGGCAGAAGGTGCAGGATCCAGACTGTATCATTAGTTTACAGTAATTATCTCAGCTGGACAGAAGTAACAATGCTGTGGCTAGACTGGGATTATTTTAAGTGATGCAGTCAGAAAGTAAAACCTTTCCCAGCTGGAAGAAATGGGTAGATTGTGTTTTTTGTCTTTTCCCAGCAAATCGTTCTCTGGGCAAAGACTCTCCTGTGTGCCCTCCCCTGGACCTGTGTCCATCAGGCTGGCTGTACTTCCAGAGGAAGTGTTACAACCTCTCAGAGAGTGAAGCTGACTGGAACTCCAGCCAGAGCCACTGCTCTTCCCACAACTCTTCCCTCCTGGTCATCGAAAATCTTCAGGAGCTGGTAAGGGAACCAAAGGGAGATCCTGTTTCCCCCCAGTTCACTTCCATGGAACTGCTTTCCCAGCCTCCTCAGCTGAACAGTTAGGAAGCTGATGAAAGACCACAGTGAGTCACAGCCTGCAGAAAACTGCCTCTTCTCCCTGAAAACAGGAAACATCAGCTTGAGCAGTTGATGTTTTGGAAAATGTCCGAGTGCTTGTCTGAATTAAAGTTGGTGCTGCGAACAGTTATAAACACTCAAATTGAAGGCATCTATCAGGGTAAACACTGTTGCATCTCATTTTTCTTTAATTAAACAACTGTTTTCTCATATTGAGATAGGTTACTGACACACAAGTTGGTAAATGCGTTAATTGTGACCTTTGGAGTTAGGAAATAGTTACCCAAAGTGCAGCTTGCAGCATTTTTTCCTATATTATACCACAATATTAGGAAAGATTCCACCCTGCACAAAGGGGTATATATATATATATATATGTATGTATGTAGGAGAATATATTCTTCTGTACCTGTTGCAGACCTTGAAAGCAGATATTTTAGATATATTTTTGATATTTTAGAATAGCCTCTCTTTAGGTCAGTCAACCCTATCCCAGTCACCAGTCTCTCTGTATTTAGGTTTTAATATTGTTTCTTCTGCAAGGCTAGAATGTTGTTTTGCTTTTGCCCTGGATCAAGGACTTTGTATTTTGATAGCTGGACTGAACATGGAGAACTTCTTTTCTCATGTGGGTTTATTCCTACAGAGCTTTATGATGAAGATAACAAAGCAAAACCCATGGATTGGACTCCATAAAAGAAATGAAGAGTTCTTTTGGGTAAATGGAAAAGCATTAGACAACGAACTGTAAGTTGATGTGGAGGGGTTTTGCTGGTGATATTCGATTATAGGGGAGTAAGAAAAATAATACAGAAATAATGACTTGTAGGAAATATCTGTTATTATGTTGAAGGGATGATTATGGAGAGGGTATGGAATGCAATGAAGGTTTCACATGGCATTGGTAAAACTGGCAGATGAAGATAGGGGATAAATTTGTAATGTTGAGGAGCAACATGACGCAGGCTCATGGTAACAGACATTAGAGAAAGTGAAACCAAGAGACGCCAAAATACCAAAGGCATTGGGGGTAGGAAGGGAAGATTACAGTAATACAAATTCCTCATTATAGAATATATTTTGCAAAAGTACAAACCTGCATGTAAGCTGTGTGAGGTTTATAGCAAAGACTGCTAAGGGAGACTGCTAAGACTCCATGTAAACTCCATATAAAAATGTTTTCATTTTTATAGAATGTTCTTCTGAAAGAGGCTGCTGGAGGGAAAGGAAGATGTGAATTTGTGTTGCATGAGCTGGTTGTTCTGTGCCACCAGTGCCAGGTGTGGGGCACTTTGTTCCTCTCCCTGGCAGCCATCCCATCTCCTCAGAGGCTGCTGCAGCTCATCCTGCAGCAGCTGCTGGCAGGAGTTGGCAGAATTACCATTAATAGGCATAAGCACTGAGATTTCACAACTCTGAAACTACCTTAAAAAGTGGAAAATTTAAATACTTTTAAGTCTGTGACATTACTGATGATGTGTAACTATAGTCACTTCATCCCCAAGCCCTGAAGGCTTGATCTGACAAAGGCATTTAATGTGAGATATGAGGAACACGTGGGCACCTCAAATTGAAAACTGCAGTCCTTCCCACTCTTTTATCCCCTGTCTGCAATAAGACATCCACTGATGCTTTCATTTTCAGTGAGTTTCTTCCCATTCTTGGACTTCTGCCTCACTGCTTGCCTCAAACTGCCCCTCCTGAAGGGGAGGGCAAACACCTTGATATCTAAGCTCAGGTGTTACTACACTGGTGGGGATTTGTCCCTTGGCTTTTCCAGAGGCCATCCTAGTTTTCTTGGCCTATCCACAGAATTTTATAGCACTTTGTTTGGAAACAGAGTTGCTGAAGGAGTCCCTTACCTCTTATGTAGGGACACCTATAGTGTGGAAACTGAGGTTTGCTTCTTGTTTTTCCCCAATCCCTTAACCATGGTGCCTTTTAGATTCTGAGCAAGGGAGAAATGAGAGGTACATTTGCTTCACAGCTCCTGCTGGAACCTTTTAGCTGTATAGGAGGATGTGGAAATGCAAAGTGGTGGTGCCCATCTTGATGGCATGGCATCCCTGAGAAGAGCAAACCCGGGTTTCAGTCTCTGCCCTAAGGGTGTATTTCACATTAAGTGACCACCAAACAAGATGCAGGAGTACAAGTCCTGAATTTTGTCTTCTTATCACAAGATATCATTAAGAAAAGACAATCTCCATGGTGTTCTCTTCAAGGCATGAAACATCATTGTCCTGTGGTACCTTGCCTGAGATAAATCAGGCTTTATTCAAAGAGAACCTGAGATCCCCGTAGCTGTCTTTGCGCTATTGCAATATTTGATTGAGGGTGTCCAAGTAATCCTGTCTTCCCTTCTCCCTGGCAGGTTTGAAGTAAAAGGCTCTGGGAGCTGTGCCTATCTGGAGTCCAAAGGAGTCTCAGCCTCGGGATGTTCTTTAACCAGGAAGTGGGTGTGTAGCTTGAATATCAACTCAGCTCAATAAAGGTGGGCCAAGCCACCACCCCTGACACCTCAGAGCTCTGATATGATGCCTACACAGGCTATGTCTATACTCTGGGACCTGGGAATGTGTGCCAGATCCTACCCAGAGGTGAATGACTTTTCTGGTAGCCAGAATTCTACACCCATGGAGGAAGGCTTTAAAGATACCATTTAAAAGGCTCTCTACAGCATCTCAATGAGTCATTTCCTTGCCCCATTTTTCCAGCTACTGCCCAGCTGTAGTTTCCTTTTTGTTGGGCCATCAATATTTCTTCCATTTACTCTTCTCTTGTAGGAGCAGCTGTTCTTTCTTTCCCTTTTGGGTGTGCAGTTGGAGGTTTTTGTTCTGCTTTTCCTTTTGCCAGCCTCTGTGCAGGGATGGGGGGTGGAGTGGGTCTGTCTGGAGGACTGCCAGTGCCTTGTGGCTACAGGGTGCAGAAGTGAACACTGTTGTTTTAGACAGGATCACAGTAGATTCCTCTCTCCATGTTTGATGGGATGCACCTTGCATTGTATTCCACGTTTTGTTAATGTTATGTTACATTAATCTTGTTAAGTCCTGGTGATAATGCTGTCAAGCTAATTTATGTAGCTGCACTGCACCTCAAGTGATCCTCACAACACTTTCTTTAGCCAAAAAAAGGTCACAATAGATTGTGAATATTTATTTACGTGAGCATCTGCACTGATGGAGGTGGGGGATGAGGAGTTAGAACTGGAAGAGTGATAGTGAAGCTGCAGGCATTAATATGTAAAGCAGTGCAAGGAGGCAAAGTCAGAAGAAGTGAATGAGAGAATTACCAGCAAGGGATGTTTCTCTGTGTTTTCCTCATGCCCTGTGCCTGTCACACTGTGAGGCTTCTGAGCAATAGAATATATATGACATTTCCAGATGGACAGTCAGTGATTCCTTGTGTAGAGGACATTTTCAGCAGCAGCCTCCAGTACTCTAAGATTGCTGGGAGCCTGAACAGAATTAGGGCACAATCCCTTTGATTGTCTGAGTCCCACTCGTGTCTAGTAGGTTATCTAAAGATTCAAAGTGTCATTTGACCCAGAGGAAGAAAATTTTCCTGGAAGGAATATAACTATTAAGTTTCTAGAGAAGGAAAAATGGGAAGTTCACCTTCATCATTTTCTGTGACAGAAGGACTTTACTGTAGCACATGGACCGCACACATGTTTCAGATGTTTATTTAAATATAACCACTAATTTTGCTGGATTACACTTTTCTTAATTGCTTGTATTCTTTATAGGCACAGTAACAGGAACTCTACAGTATGAAAAGCCTAATTTTCTATTAATTTATATGTTGGGGGGAGAGTGTTATTCTGAAATGTTTTTAAATTAGCTTGATTCTGAAGGATATGGAATGTGCAATAGTCCTGAAAAGATACTTAATAAATGTCTTTACAGAGCCCTTGAATTACAGTGGTTTGTATCTAAATATTGAGACATTAAAAGTCTTTTTCATCTCAGGCACCATTTTGGTGAAAAAAAAAATTTGAAGCGAAGTAAAATATTCAGGTTTTGAACATGAAAAAAATATTTAATCATAATGTTGGGGCTGACATGAAACAGGACATTTGATCCAAAAAAGAATTCTTTTCCCTTTCTAATGCCTCATAATGGGTCAGACTTTATAAAAGAGGTTACAGTGAAGGCTCTTCTGAAATCTGACTCCTCAGGGATAGCATCTTCTTCAGTGATGTTAAGCAAAGAAGGGTCAAGCTGCAAACTCTGACAACTTGCTTTACTCAGAGTGGAGTTTGATGAAGTACTTCAGTGGTAATTTATTTTTTCTTTTTAAATAAGTGACTGCTTAAATTGTAGGTGAGAGCTTCAGTAAGGCCCTGCAAAAACTTACATGAATAATAGCAAGAAGGTCCAAATAGTAGATGTTTTGTGAATATTGTTAAAACCTAAACACCACAACTAATTTGAGAAAATCCAGCATGCAGGAGTTAGTTTTTCTTGTTAAATTCAGCATGAATCAAGAAAGATCTGCCATAAAACCAGCAATTGTCAACTCTACTGCATGGAGAAGGGTTTGCTGTGAGTACCCTGAAAATTTCTCAGCAAAGAGAAATTATCTCTCTATAAAGCATGTATTATATAGGTATAGACGATTATCTTACTCATTTTAGACTCTTTCCTTTTCTTTGCTTCTCTCTAGAATGATCAAACCAATCCTCTTCCCTCCACATGCTGTGAATTTGGGGGATTTTTGTTGTTTCCTCTTACATAACAGCAGTTTCTCATCAGTCTTGAGCTCCTGATGCTGCATTCTGTGGGGTAAATCTGTGTTGGAGTTTTTTTGTTGTTATTGTTTAAAGGGAAGTCCCTGAGGGGACAGTTCACTTTTTAATCTGCAGCCCTAAAGTGCTGAACATTAACCCTCCCCAGGCATGTGCAGGCGTGAAAAAACATCTCTGTGAAACTGCAGCTGCTTTTATTTGTGTGCATCACAACAAAGATGAGGTAAAGGCTCACCATCTCAAAAGCCATGTTACATTTGTTTCTCTTCTCATTGCTGTAAGGACTTAAATTCCAGTCGGTGCCATTTTTGTTAGAGAAACACCTTCAATTCATGACATTTCTTTACTTTTGTCAAATAATCTGAATCTAATAAAAGCACTGGGTCAGAGTGCTCTTAGCATTTTTGTGTTCTAGACCTAGAAATAGTATTTATTCATGACACTTCAATACCTAAGTAATGCATTTACTGAATCCACTCCCAGGCATTCATTTCACCAGTCTTATGGCTCATTATAGCATAACTGTGGTTGGAATTTACAATGTAAAGGGACAAAATATAGGTGGAGAGGAAGCTTACAAACTTCATTTCGTTGCACTGCAATGTTGTCTTACAGTCCAAGCCCCTTCCCTAGTTAATCCCTTCAGGTTCCAAGGCTCAGCACCAGAAGAAGGTGGGAGCAATCAGCAGATTAACCACGATTGTTACAAGTCATTCCATGCCTGGTCTCCTGTCTACACCCAGTAGCTCTGCAGCAGCTTTAAATAAGACACTGTCCAATAAATGCTTTTTTTTTCCAGCCCTGAAGTGGCTTCTGTGAGTCACAGTTAGACCCCAAGGAAAAGAAAACAAACCCACAGACTTCAGAAAACACTAAAATCCTGAAACCCAACTAAGAAGTCCTCAGTTCAGCAGCTGTCTGCGGGCAGGGGTGACAGCAGTGGGCCCAGCACACTCTTCATCCCCCACAGGGGCCATAATTCCTGCACATCACACAGTTCACGTGCACAGGGCTCCTCCTCACAAGTATCTCTTCTCCTCTGACCTTTCCTGAGGCAGCTGCTGCCAAAATCTGTCTGTGTGAAGGCTCAGCTCCCCAAAATCCTCATGTGCCAGTTTACAGCCCTGTTACAGGAGCTGTCTTCTGACTTCTTAGAGAGCCCAGCAAAGTGCAAATTTCCCTGCAAGTCTGATCAAAACTATTTACACCACAAGTAGGTTTGTCTGTAAAATGGGTCTTCTGACAAGAAGCTCTGCCTGTTGTCTGGAAATGCAGCTCAGAGCACCAGCAAGGTTGCGTTCTTCTTACAGATCCACTCCTTTAATGTCTGGCAGTTATCTGCCTGGATTACATTTTTCCTTCTATAGACAGCACAGTTCTTGTCAGCCTCGATGCTTCTTAGAGCTGTCCTGCTGAGAGACCAAAAGGAATGCAGTTGTCAGCTTTAAACTCAGCTTTAAACTCATCCTGGTGGTGCTCTGAGTGAGAGGGAGGGATGATGCCCACTCCAGCAGCCCCTTGAAGCACAGCAGCTGTGCAGAGGTGGGTTGGGCACCCCCAGCAGGGACTGCTGGCTTCTGAGAGATGGATGCTTGGGATTATTAGTGTTAAAAGGAGAAGAATCCTCCCCATGCAGCCACAATGCTGAAGAAAGCTGCTCAGATCCCAGCCAATGCTATGTGACAGGCATCACCTTCAACAGAGGCATGGTCTGTAAAGTGAGAGTTTGTTGGCAGGGATTTCAGCAGAAGTGTGTAATAATATCTCTGTATTAATAAATGTATGAGCTGTAGCTGTGGTTGGTCCTGGAGGCAGAAATCAGTTTCCAAAAGTGCCCGGCAGGAACCTGTTGACCTGAAACTGGGCATGAAATAGACTCTGAATATGTACCTGAGGCTGCAGGGTTCGATCTGTTCTTTGGGTAATTAGCTCAGATTCAGAGCTGTATTTCTAAGCAGGGAGACCACACTTTGCTTTCCCCAAAGATATCCTCCCCCCACAAATCCTCACCTCTTTTTTTTTACTGTGTGATCTTCCACTGAACTCCATGTTTTCTCCATGTCTTCAGTGTCCAAGCCAATCCAAATATATTTGGTATCTTTGTCTTTGTTGTCTATAAATTCCTGTGGAATGATTAGAAGGATGTTACCTGACAGAAGAGCTTTCCTGCTGTGCCCAGGTCACTGTTCTGCCTCATGCACAGCTTTTATTTCCTCTTGAAGAGCAAGGACAGGGATGCAGCCACGGCAGAGCAGCCTCTTACATCAGCCCATACACATGACCAGGCTCCTCTCTTCCCAGAGCCAAGTGGTAGAAACGAGTGGAAAGTCCCAGCATTTCCTCCTCCCAGTCAAAACTACTCTGGCTTCCACACTTGGCACCTTTTGTGCTTCTCCTCTTCAGCTCTGCTCTGCTGATATTCCCAAACTCAGCTCTTGTGCAGGGAGGGTCAGATCCTTTCCCTGGTGAGGCTCTTGCTTGTCTACCTGTACTTTTGACATCCAGGCCATTTTCTCTTGGAGAAGTGTTTGGCTGAGGCCTGTCACATGCTTTTAGGGCTGCTGCAAGACTCACCATCTCAATTTCATCCTCAATGACAAGCAGCTGGGATTTCCTGGCCAGGCAGTTTTTCTGGCTGTCCTCCCAGCTCCTGGCCTCCTCAGAGAAGAAGTAACATCTGCTCCTGTGCAGCTGCCACCCGGCGGGACACAACTCACATGTTGTCCCTGTGGGTGGACAGGGGCAACCTTTAGCTCCTACAATTAATGGAATTCCTCCCCCTGTTTATGAATCATTGTCTGGAAAGTATTCTCCAGGACAAGAGGAGGATATATGGCATTTCTGACAGCAGCTCCTGGCAGAAAGAAATGTAATGAAAATACTGGAAACTTTATACCAAAAGAGGAGTGAGACTATCATGGTTAAAATGTTAGTTTAGATTTTGCTATCACTGCTCTGCAGGAACACCATGCTTCCTGGGTAGCACCAGTGACTTCCCATAAACTGCAGGGAGTCACAGAAATGGGAACAGAGACAACAGAGCTTTGCACACCACATGTCCCCTATGCTGGGAAGGACTAACGCACCTTACCCTGTCCATTTTCACACAGCTCCTCCATGAGCCATTTCAGGAGTGCTGCTGAGACAGTCCTCTCTGAAGAAATGTCACTGCTGGTGTTCAGACCATACTGGGGCAAACTTTCTGATTTTCCCGCTCTGCCCTTCAAAACTTGAATGGCCCAAAGTAAGCAAAAAAAAAAAAAAAAAAGGGAAAAAAAAAGAGAGAGAGAGATCATGGTTAACAACAAAGATAAAGAAATGAAGAAATTCAGTCTTTGTACCCAGTGCTGTACAGTGAATGTGAGGATGTTTCTGCGTACATTGCCTGGTACAGAAACAGCTGTGGGCAAACTCAGTGAGTAAAGCTCAATGAGCAAAGCCCTCCTGCGAAGATGTTCATTAAATGGCCTGGCTTGGAAAGACTTTAAAGATAATTTCATTCCAAACCCCTGCTATGGGCAGAGACACCTTCCATTATTCCAGGTTGCTCAGAGCCCATCCAACCTGGCCTTGGACACTGCCAGGGATGGGGCAGCCACAGCTTCTCTAAGGATCCTGTGCCAGGGCCTCACCACCCTCACAGGGAAGAATTTCTTCCTAATATCCAACCTACATCTGTTCTCTGTCAGTGTGAGGCTATTGTCCCTTGTCCTGTCACTCAGGCCCTTGTCAAGTATTCCTGTATTTGTGTACAAGTTGACATCTTTCAGTGCAACACTAAGGGAATTTTTCTCTCAGCTCGTTCAGAGGTTTAAGCATGTCTGCAATGAAGGGATGAAGCAGGAGGAAGGATCTACTCACATTGCTTGGCCTGTATGGCCACGACTCCCAGTAGGATGAGCACAAGGACTGCCAGGACCAGTGCCACATAGAACCAGGCTGAGCACCTGTGCCGACAGTCTGGAGGGATGCAGGAGGAAGAGCAGCTTAATGTCCTGGCACTCTTAAAATTATCACTGGGTAAACAACAGAGAACTCATCTGCCTAAAATCAGTCTGCTGCCAGGAGGATGCAGTGGCATTTTACTTATTAAAAATCTGCATCCATTTTGCATACATGGAAGTGAAATCAAAACATTTGGTCACATAGAGCAAGTGATTGTCAACCATTAAGAATTTGCCTTTTCTCCTTTGACTTATTTTTCTCAAGCATTGCCTCCTCACACCTACCCACACACACCGGCAGGACTTTGCAGAGCAATTCAGGGAAAGTATCAAGGATGGGCTGGGGTGTCGGGGATGGGCTGTGGAGTGTTCCTCCTCTCTGTTTCCAAATGTAGCTGTTCCTGTCCTGCACCTCAAAGATAACTTCCCTAAATGCATCAGAAAAAAAGCCCCATTCTGACACTCCCTGGCACAGGGAAGTGCATCAAAGCAAGCATCTCTGCAGCTGTTTGGCATTCACCCTGTGTTGGAGGGAAACACTCAGGAAGCTTCAGAACCTGAGGAAATTTGGGGTAAAGGTGCCAGTTCCACGAGACACAGACTTACACTGTCATAACCTGTGTTTCCCTGACCTTGCCTGTATGAGATGAGCAACTGCTCCGTCCTCTGGCTACCTGAGCTATCTGGTATAATGTTCACTTTCCCTGGCAGGCAGGTCCTTCAGTCCAGGGAGGGTGAGAATCACCAGGGCACTAATGGCACACAGACCTGCATTACCCTGCTTCCAAAGCCAAATACATCCCTGGGACTCTTCCTGCACGAGGGCTCTAAAAAAACATGGAATTTTACTTTGCTTTAATACATTTTCCATGCAGGGCACAAAGGCATTTTTAGAAATTATTTTTAAAACACGTCTATCAATATTTAGGAAAGTGAAGAATCTGAGAACCCAGCAGAAAAAAAAAGCAGCAGATGAAATGATAGATCAGTCCTTCATTGAGAGAGTGTACATAAAGGCTTTTGATAACAGGTTTCACTGTTGGGCAATAGGAAAAACTAGATCTATAATTAGTAACCAAATTGTACAGTACCAGGAGCGGAAGTCTCTGCTCTGCTGTTTCCATGGGGTCTCTTCACGTGCAGCTCAGCGTACGTGATCGTGCTTCCTGTAAGGAGAGGGCAACGCTCACATTTGTGGCTGTGCAAATCACCGAATAGAGGAACAATAAAGGCTGAGCCTCTATGAAAAGCGGTGTGTGTTTGCAGGGCTGCCTGTTCAGCATTTTCCTTTTCCTAGGCAACAACAGGCAAGATGATGATTTACCACTTCCTCCTGCTGTCAGGCAGGAAAAGCCTCCTCCATACGCTTTGAACTGTTGCGTGCTGTGTGGCTGGAGCAGAAGCCAGACAAACAGGCTGAAGGATGGGAAAGACCTGGATCCGATCCATGGCAAGCATCCCATCCCTGTTGCTAAGCCAACTCAGAAGGTACCACAGGGGCTGGAGGGGCACCAGACCGTGACTGCTTTGTGGGGCAGAGAGACGCCAAAAGGAAAACCAGCATTTAGAGAAATGCTGCTGCAGCAAGGTAACTCCTGGGGCATTCCTGACTCATGACTGTTTATCCCAGGATATTACAGGTGGTGCCTGTAGCAGCAGAGGAATGGACCTGATGGCTGAAGACATCCTTTTCCAGAAGCACATTGCCAAAACAGAATCAAAAAGGGCATTAAAATCTCACGGTGTGGGTTCAAGGCACATGGATTCTTTCTGAACATGTTTTCAGTATCATTTACCTGGGTATTTTGCAGAGCTACTGGTTAGTCTTATGGAAGGTGTCTGGACCTTTGGGACACTGCTTTTGCTTCCATAAATGGAGAGATTTTATCCATCTGATTCAAGAATAAGCTTCTGTGCTACCACCCTAGTTTGTGACCACTGGGGCTTTTAAAAAGAGGTATTGTATTAAACTTCACTGATCAGGGAAAACCTTGGCAGAAGAAGAGAGTCTCATTAGGTTAAAATAAGGCAGCATTTCATATGAGAATTGCTGAAGTGTGGAGAGGTTTTACAGTAAAACAAAAACAAAAACACTGAGAACCTGATTGGCAAATAAGGGTAATTCATGTAGGGGAGACAGTCTACACTTTAGAGAATCTGACCTAACACATTTGGTTTTTTGCTTTATTTCAATTTATTAGTTCAGTGAACTACAGAAAATTTGTAAATTAAATGTAATTGTTCTCAAATCAAATGCCTTAAAAGTTTTTCTTCTTAGAATGTAAATAATTTTCCAAAAACACTCAGGACTTTTAAATGCACTAGCCCTGTAAACAGAGGTACTTCTAAAATAAGTACTTTAGACATTCTTCTACAATTAGTAAATAATTTGTCTCTCAAATGAACATTCATTCCTTTAAAGAATCTCCAAGTCTCTAAGTCTGTAAAAAAATAATTATCAATGCAAGCTGAACATTTAAACAAAGTTATTCCTTCTATTACAGTGTGTATGGGCACACAATTATTTGAATGTGAATCCTCAGAAGTCAGCATAAGCTTAAGTCTGCCGGATGCTTCCACACCCTCACCTAATTCAACAACAAGGTGGAGATCTCAGTCAGTCACTAAAACTGAAATTTCACTTTCCTGTGCCTGTTGTCAGGTGCAGAAAAACCATCTCTGTTTATTGGAAGCTTCTGTTTGGTGAAAGTGCAGACAGCGAGTGCTGCTGGAGGGGTGTCAACAGTAGTGTGTCCAGCAGGAGCAGGGAGGTAATTCTCCCCCTGTGCTCAGCACTGGTTAGGTTGCTCTGTGAGTTCTGTGTCCAGTTCTGGCCTCTCAGTTCGGGAAGGACGTTGAGACACTTGAGCGCGTCCAGAGGAGGCAACGAGGCTGGTGAGGGGCTGGGAACACAAACCCTGTGAGGAACGGCTGAGGGAGCTGAGGTTGTTTAGCCTGGAGAAAAGGAGACTCAGAGGTGACCTTATCACCTATCACACTCAGGTGGGGGTTGGTCTCTTTATCCAGGCAACCACTGACAGAACGAGAGGACACAGCCTTGAGCTGAGCCAAGGGAAATTTAGGTTGGATGTTAGGAAAAAGTTCTTCATGGAAAGGGTGATAAAATACTGGAATGGTCTGCCTGGGGAGATGGTGGAGTCTCCATCCCTGGATGTGTTTAAAAAAAGACTGGATGTGGCATTCAGTGCCATGGTTTAGTTGAGGTGTTAGGGCTGGGTTGGACTCGATGATCTTGAAGGTCTCTTCCAACTCAGTGATTCTGTGATTAGAGAATGTTGTGTCCAGATGTGGGCCAGCACCTCCAGGGGTCTGGGGGAAGCTGGAGAGGCTCCAGGTGGACCTGGTCAACACCGGAGCAGCCCAGGAGGTTAAGAAAGGGAATAAGAAGTTAAGGGCACAACCAATAGCATGCTACAACTACTTGTGGGTTAGTTTGGTGATGGATTTGAACTTTCCTTGGCTTGTTCTTCTCCCAAGGAAAGTTCTGTGTAGCCACTCACTATTTATAATCAGGCAACTCTCAAATTATCTGTGAGGGAACCGGGACACAAAAACTACTGGAGTCTTCCACTGGAAAATGGATTCCCAGGTGTCTTTATCCTTGCTGGGATTTGGGAACACTTTTCTACTTTTGAACACCTGTTTTGAAGCACCTGCACAGTAACAGCACCTGCACCTACCATAGTGCCATTGCTAAATCCTCCTCAATACCCTCTGGCAGAGCAGCCAAGAATCCCCTCATCCTTGTCATTCAGAGCCCCTGAGTGACAGCTGAAGTCCAACTGTAATCTAAACCCAGTCAAACAAAATATATTTGAGTATAATCAGACATAAGAGTGGGGAAGGTGAGACTGGGAGCTATAAACAGTGAAGAAAATATTATGTAAGAGATTTTTGTCTCTGTACAATTGAGACAGCATAACCAAGACTTGTAGAAATATTGGGTGGATCTCTAGTGCCTGTTTTTTAAAGGAGATGGAAGCACTGGACTATGAACAGAAGAACATCCACAAAAATGATAAGCATTTTTGAGAAGTTAAATATTTAAAGGGAAAAGGGCATTGAGAAATCACTTAATTACCATGGCCAGTAACTTCATGTGAGAAAATATCATGAGTTAAAATCAGTTCAACAAAAGTTTCCTAAGAGCCATCCACATGTTAATGATAAATTTCATTGGAACTGGCCTGTCCAAAGTTGAGCTTTTCCTTTAGGCAGCATGATTCAGGAATAGTTTTGGATGTCTTCTAATCAAGATTTGATGTCTGTCTCCCTTCACAAACAAGTTTTATCACTTTGGATACTGGGTAAAATTACAGGCAAGCCCTCTTTGTGTTGCACAGGTTACAGCAGTGCAAACAACATCCATGGGTGCATGGACACACAGTCTAAGGTAGTATTTCATATCATAAATATAATAAAGTGAACTTATTTTTATCTTTTTGATACCAGTCTTGTAAAAATATATGAAAGATATTCTTTTCTGTCACTTAAGTGCATGTATTCAGAGCACCATCGTCACTATCAATCTCCATTCTAAGCAGAACATCTAAAAATATTCATTACACAATGTTATTTCCTTAAGGGATTAAATACATTCATTACTAATGAAAGCATGAAGATATCCTTAGTTGATGCCACAAGCATTTCCTATTTGCTCATAATAAGCTGTCATTCATATTAGATGTGATCCAGAATTTTGTCCAAATGCTTTCATGAATGAATTTTTTTCCAAGTAGTAGAAATGTTACTTCTTCAGAAAATTTAGTTCAGAACATCTCCTTACCCTGAATATTGGCTCAATCCTTTGGGTTGTTTTTACAAATATAGGAAGTGATCACAGATTGATAATTTGGTTCTGGAGAATCACCACTGGAAAATTAAAGAGAAAGAGCAGGAAGTTTTTAGGGGACATTCAGTACTTCCTTCAGTGACAGTGACTGCACTTTTGACTGCCACTAGTTTCCTGATTTACTGGTTAATTTACTGCTCCTTTTCCATGAACATAAACACTGATCTGATTTGTGGGCTAGGTCATAATTCAGTTGAGCATTGTCTTGATCATATTACTAATTTTAAAAGAAACATTATGCTCATTATTCAAACAATGAACACTTTTTCTTTCTCATTCTGTTACTTAAAGCCTGGGACCAGACCTGAGCTGCTGCTCCTTGGTGATTGTGATTTGGGAGCAGTTTGGCTGATTTGTACTGCGAGGATCTCATCCACTATTCCAACTTCTCGCCCTTCCCATGCAGCATCCTATGGCCTTCTTCTAGTTTTACCCAATTTAAAATGTGAGACAGAAAGAGAGAAAGAGAGAAAGAGAAAAAGAGAAAAAGAGAGAGAGAGAGAGTGCACAAGAGAGCAAACAGTGCATGCCCAAGATGTTTTACCTGGGTTTGATGTTCCTGAAGGAGTGTGTGGCCTTTCCCTCGGCAGCATTGCCACGGCCGCGTAAGTGACATCCCCTGCCATCTGTGAGCCTGTCCCTCGGAGCTATGGAAAGAGCAGCTTCACCACAATTATTTGCATGCTGTCTCAGCTTTGCCTGCCTCCAGAACAGTCACACGCTGTGCTATGGCTCTGGGGAAGGCTGAGAAACACTAAAAAGGAAGTTACTAAGTCACCTCTTTCAGTGCAGCTTCAAAGCCTGTTTTCAGCCACTGTTCTTCTTGCCTTTCAGAATAAACAAGAAAATGAAGATTACACTCTGCCATTCTTTTAACTAATAGATATTAAAAAACCTTATTGGTCAAAGCAGAGGGAATTTACTAAGGAATACCCAAAAATGGACTTACACAGGTATGAAAGGTTTGCTGGTTCTCATGAGAATAGAGGGTATAATTTGTGCTGTGGCTGTTTTGTGCTCCTCTGCATGATCTTACACAGCCTATTCACCTGAAAGGAAGATAAACAAAAAGTACATGTATCAGTATAAGATGTTTTGGGGTTAATGTAACTGCAACCACACAGCTTCAAAAATGTAACTCAAATTCTAACCTGCTCCACCCACAAAGTACTTTAATGGCTTAACTTTAATGGTTAAATTTTGGTGATATTGACAATGCATGAACATGAACTCAAAATAAAATCTAAAAAAATATGATCAATGCTTTTTACAAGAATGTTTCCATACTTTACTGTAACAGTAGTTAAGGAGCTGCTATTCCTACATTGCTTGAACTATTCCCTGCTTGAGCCAACAATTCCACAGATGGAACACCTGAGTTGCCTTTATTACTTTAAACTCCTTTTTCATTACCCACGTGTTTGCTGCAGTATATTTGGATGACAGTGTTTTTGTCCTCTACTTCAGGTCGGGGGAAGCCTTACAGATTTTAATTGAAATGTAAACAAGGTTCGAAAACCTAAAAATACATTTAGAACACTCAGACACAGAGTTCTGTGCATGACATTTCCTTCTAAGAGCTATGCTCTTGGTCTTGTGCCTTATTCCCACTTAGAAAATTCCCTCCAAGTTCAACACAGAAAGGGTCTGCGAACCTACATGGGTCTGTTGAAAACAATGTTTATACAGGCTGTTTGCAGGGTTTTGTTACATTCAAAGGCACCTAAAAAAACCAAAGTTTGGGACTGTAATCTTACACTACTGATCTTTTCCCTTATGACGTTAAACACTGGTAATGGTGTTAAGTGCAGAAACACAAAAACCTTTGAGGGGGGAAAGAGGAACCTTTGATAGTCATGGAACAGATTAGTCAGAAGTGCTGCCTGAGTATGATTTATAAGCAACGTATCTAAATCATTATGGGTTTATAATCTGATAATAACTGATAAATCAATACTGTGTGCTGGAGCCTGAAAAGGTTTGTTTCACAGACACATACATAGAAGCCATATCACCAGATCTCACATGAAACAGAACTTTGTCCTCTGAATCAGTTTTCCCCTGAACTTCTCAGCATCCTTTACAGCAGGATAGTTAGGCTCTGAAATGGAAAAAAACAAAAAAAAACCAAAAAAAAAAAACCAAAAAAAAAACCCAACCCTGAACTAAACCAAATTTCCTTATTTGGGTTTTATTTGAAACTTTGGTCCATAAAGGAAAGTTAGAAGGCCTAGTGGGTTGTTTGAACTCTCAGTCCCTTTCCATCACTGCACACACTCTTGAACAGTCTCTTCCCTCATGACTGCCTCCTAAACCAGTCACAAGCATCCAGTCTTGAGGCCGTTTCCTCTTGTCCTGTCCCTTGTTCCCTGGGAGCAGAGCCTGACATCCCCTGGCTGCCCCTCCTGTCAGGGAGGTGTTCAGAGCCTGAAGGTTTCCCCTGAGCCTCCTTTTCTCCAGGCTGAGCCTCCCCAGCTCCTTCAGCTGCATCTTCACAAGCTGTAATCTGGGTTGTTTAATTTATCGCATGATCCACCTTCACCTTGTGTTTTTGGGGTTCTCCAGGTAGAGCCTTGCCTCAGCCTCTTCTTCCCTCCAGGAAATGAATCTGGATTAATATGCAGAGCTTACAGAACCCTATGAGGCCCCTAAAATACCAAGGGCTGTGTATTAAACATCCATATGTCTGGGGAGGGGGGAGTGGTGTTTTAGCCTTGTATTTTCACTCTTTTTGTCAAAACAGGGAGATATCTGAAGGCCCAGACTCTATGGCAGCACCTGCAAGAAAAGATGGTGGGATTGTTGTGTAGGATTTCTCTGCACATCATGTAGAGCTTGACAACCTGAAGCTCCAGGGGCACTGTGGGGGTAGGCAAAGGATGTGAGCTCATGTCATTCCCCATCCTGCGTGCACACAGACTCCCGCTTTCCAAGTGCCAAGCCTGAGTGATGTCACTGAGTGATGTTCTGGTGTCAGCACAGTTACCAGCTCCAGCTATGCACAGAACAAACGTGGTGACAACTGCAGATGCCTCCCTGTCTTGTGGGTGTGACAGCATCACCTTCTTTGCCTGTGGAGGCAAAGGCAGACTGAAAACAGTGACGTGGGCTGCTAAGCAGAATCCAGCAAAGCAGAATTCAGCCCCTCCTGCCGCAGAACAGGCGGCTCAGCCCAGGACTCCAGCTGCCTCATAATGCACATTTGAAAGAATTTGAACTGCCAGTCTGACAATAAAATGCAGTTCCGAAAGGCTGAGCTACAACACAGAGGCTTTCAGGCTAAACTGAGAGAGTCCCGTGAGTAAATGTCCAGTTTAGGTTTCAGTTCTAAGCCTCTGCTCTGTCACAGCAGAGCCTGTTTGTATGATGAGCACCCAGAAGGCATGATCAGAGCTAGGGCTCTGGACAATCTGTTCAGGGCTCAGTCACTGCCCAGGACAGAAGTTCTGCCTCATGTCCAGGTGGAACTTCCTGGGATCAGTCCCTGTCCGTTCCTCTGGTGCCATTGCTGGGCCCCCCGGAGCAGAGCCTGGGCCCTGCTCTGAGCCCTCCCTGCTCACAGGGACACCCAGGGCTGAGGGCCCCTCTCAGCTGGGGCTCCTCTCGAGGCTGGACAGCCCCAGCTCCCTCAGCCTTTCCCTGTCAGAGATGCTCCAGGCCCTAAATCATCTCTGCAGCCTCTGCTGGCCCCGCTCCAGGAGCTCTCAGTTAAGTTGTAATAATGGACAAACTGGAACAATTTATATCAATAACACAGCACACAATTTATCCTGCTATGCTGAGTAACTGATGTTGGCTCTTGATTTTTCTTCTGTTAAAAATTGTTCTTACATGAAATATTGGTCGTGAGCTGAATATCAGAGCTAAGTAACCAATTCATGTTTGGAATCTAGATGTCTAAGTTCTCTGAGGGTTGGGATTTTATGATCTGAAAGGCTCTCCCCTGGGACACTTCAAAGAAATAAAGTTTAGAAAGAGAAGCTTGAAAGCTTTCCAGCAGAAATCCATGTACTTTGCCCCTTGCTGCTTCTGGTGCTTTTGAAAAAATCCCCAGAAGTTCTTGAAAAGACCTTAGGGGACAGTAAATTACTGTCTTGCAGTGTTAATTTCAGTTATTAAATTTTCCTTAGATGTTGTTCCTGCAAACAAACCAAAGTGAAACAAACCAACCAAACAAAAAGCAAAACGAAAACAGACACACACAGAAAATCCCCCAAAACCTATAAAAAACACCCAAACTGAGATGGTCTCTGGAGACCCTTCCACCCCGAGGGTTCTAAGTGTGCTGAACAAGAAGGGAGCAGCAGATGGCCATTGTGCTTTGAACTGCAGCCACGCAGTAGTGTGGAAACTAGGAAAGGAATTGTACAGTGTAAATTACACAGCCAAGTGAACTGTTTCTCTCTCCCCTTGCTCTTCCTCTGCCTCTGACAAGCTCCAGACCCTTCTAACAGGTAGTTCTAACACTGCACTTTCCTCTGTGCAATCTCACAGTCACCAAACCCACTCTTTCAATGCACACACACTCCTTCCTGCAGGGAGAACAGATTTGAGCCCCTCAGGCCCCTTTTACTGGATTGGTGTACTTAATTTCATTTATCTTACGTTAAAATCAGCTGTCTTAATTTCTGGGTTTTTTTCAAATGCTGGAAATTGCTTCTTACTTTATCAAAAGAAGATGGTGTGCACATGTCTCATTAAATAGCTGGAAAGGACATTTAAATATATGTATTGATCCTTAGTTCTGCTTTGTTCCTGTCCACCTGAGGAACTGTTGCTCCATTTGAGCAGCTTAACATCATTATTTAAATGGAGACTTGTGAGGTCTGGAACTATGGAAGCAGCTCTGTTGAAACCTTACAGTTTTCACTGTAAGGTTTCTGTTGCACTTCCAAAGGACAAGCCTGGGCTTTTTGTAACAGAAAAGATTTGTTAACTTTGAAATTCACAGGCAAGGTCTTTTCCACAAAAGTTTCTTTTATGTTCTCTCCTATCCTGCTAAAGAGCAGGAATGAGAGAGAGGTTGGATGGGTATCTGGCTGCC
Organism: Poecile atricapillus; assembly: GCF_030490865.1. Lineage (NCBI taxonomy): Eukaryota > Metazoa > Chordata > Aves > Passeriformes > Paridae > Poecile > Poecile atricapillus. The sequence goes on along the minus strand of NC_081288.1, from coordinate 17,404,575 downwards.
AGCTAAGGTCAATCCATCATAACCATCTTACCAGCCTATACTACTTTAAAATTTTCTTTTTTTCTTATATCTATTTGCTAAGCTGTGTAAAGTTTTAATGTAACAAAAGCAGTGGATCCTGTGGTTATCTCAAGAAGCTCTTAAAAATATTAGCAAGAGACCACCCATGGAATATTGACAGAAATTGACTCCTAAGTGAATTATCCTCCTGAACAGGAACAAACCAGTTTTAAAAGTCAGGAACCTGCTAAATAAGCTGTTCAAATATTTCAGTCTTTTGTTTCACTTGCACTAAATCCCCTTTACATTCTCAAATTAGTTTTTGAAAGTTTGGAGTGGAAGTGAAATTATTTTCATGTAGTGACACATAAAGATAGCAGAAAGCCCACCCAGGGAAAGGAAAACCAGTCTTTTAGTCTGACAAGAGTAACACCCCTCTCATCTCCATCCAAGTTAAGCTCAAGGCTATTCACAGGCTAGCAACAGAAATTGATAGCAGCATTGCAAGGATGAAGGTCAGAGACAGTGCCAAGCCTTCAAAATCCAGAGCACTGCCTCAACAGAAGGATGAAGGTCCCAAAGGGGAGCAATGCAGGGAAACTCAGGCATGTTTACATTTAAACACAATGTTCCCCTGGAATTTTCTGAGTAGCTGTGTACCTGAAGATGGTGTGCAGTGTTTTTAAAGATCACAAATCTTGTTCTTCTTCTGCACATTCAAAGAACTGGCTTCTTGTTACTCAGACAGACTTCACGCTTCAGGTTTTATTTCACCAGAAAGAACATTTCAAAGCCACTCTCACACATATATAAAATGTAGTGGCACTTCCTTTTCTTTTGTAAAGTGCAGCACATGCTTTAACTGAATAAACAAAGAGCAATTCTGAGAAACACAAATCCTTTCTTGGCAATGTGGTGTTGTGAATCCAAGGCAAAAACATTGGGATTTTTCCTTTATTTCAGAAGGATATTCGTATTCCTTTTACTGAGATGATAGATCTAGCAAATAATGGCAGAGATAAGCAACCAGGCAAGAACAGCAAGAAGCCAGCCTACAGAAATGCAGGTGTTGAAAGGAAGCAAAACGAGAGAACCATAATTTCTATTGGGCTGAAAACCTGTCACTAATGGGGTCCCACAGGGCTATTTCCTTGGCCCTGTTCTCTTCCACATCTTTGTGAATGACCTGGACACAGGACTAAGTAAATTTGAAGATGATCCTAAATTGGAAAGGGTTAGTACAATGTGCAAATGCATTATTGCTTTTCATATCCTCTTTTGTTCTTCTAGCTAGGAAACATCCAATTCCTAAATGCTCTAATATTCTGTTAGGTCAGTAATGTTGCCCATAAAATAGAAAATGCTATGAAAATTCTGAACCACAAGAACTCAGAGTTTCTGATTACACAACTGGTGAAGACTTTTTGTAATGTTTGGGCTTTATGTCTGAGAAATCTCTTTACATGCCTAAAAGCAGCCACGGTTTTAGCAGGTCTCAGTGGTTCATTATCACTCAGTTATGTTGGGAAAATCAACCTGTTTACCTCTGACACATAGTAACATTTGCTTTTGTGAACATCCTTACAGTGCAATATGTAATAAAACCCCGCTTCTCAAAATTCCACTTCAAAAGATGTTTCATGTAAATGAAGATCAAAATTCCTGTAAGTGGCTTTGGTACCATCTAAAGAAGCAGGAAGTTGCCTAGGGGTTTAATGATACAGATCAAAGGACACTAAAGGTGCTTTAATAGAATGTAGATGCTCTCATACAGTCAGAACAAAAATAAGGGGAACTTTATTTTATTTTATTAATAAAGTTAAATTAATTTTATTTATAAGAGGAACTTTACTAATTCCCATGGATGCTCTTATCATGCTATGGATGTTCACAAGTTCAAAACCATTCTTATCTGGTAGCACTGTTGTCACAAATCTGGCACTACCCTCTTTTTCCATCCTGTAATCTGCCTCTGGATTTCTTCTGTAACTTCTATCTTAATTTTGCCTTCTGCAGAGCAGCCTGGAGCAATGTCTTGCATTGTAGAATCATGGAATGGTTTATGTTGGAAGGGACCTTGTTCCACCCCACAGCCATGGGCAGAGACACCTTCCACTGTCCCAGTTTGCACAGAGCCCCATCCAACCTGGCCTTGGACACTTCCAGGAAATGGGGCACCCACAGCTTCTCTGGGCAACCTGTGCCAGGGCCTCACCGCCCTCACAGGAAACAATTTCTTCCTGATATCCAACCTAAATCAACTCCCTTTCAGTTTAAAGCCATTCTCCCTTGTCCTGTCACTAACTTTCCCTCTCCAGCTTTTGTACAGACCTCCTTCAGGCACTGGAAGGTATCTCAGCTCTGAGGTCTCCACACCCTCTCTTCTCCAGGCTGAGCAGCCCCAATTGTCTCAGTCTGTCCTTGTAGGAGAGATGCTCCATTCTTCAGATCATCTCTGTGACCTCCTCCACACCCATCCCAACAGGTCCCTGTCCTGTGCAGATCTCCAGAGCGGCACACAGGCTCGTTTCCTAACCACCTCCTAAATCTTTCTTCCTGGGAAATAGGTCTCCATTCTGCAGCCTCCTCTTATTTGTGGCTGATTTTAAGAAAGAGAGTGCAAATAAGAGTGTGAGGAAGCTCTTGGATGACTTGATTTGAGCCACCAGCAAGTGGTTCTGTAGTTTCAGCAGCCTTTAAGCCTCTGAGTAATATGAAAATGGTTGCTGCAGGAAGTGGAGGTAACTTCTACACATGGGCAGATCCTCTTCTTTCCTTGCCAGAGCTGGGGTGAGCCCTGCCTGTCTCATCCATGACCTTCCAGCTGTATCAAGGCTGGGTGGCACATCCACTGGTACAAAGTCAGAGGTGAAGCCTTGAGAGTGGAGGTAAAAAATTGTCTCTAGTCTTGACAAATACCCACCTCTTCTCTATACTCAGGCTTTCCATTTGCAGCACCTTCCATGTCAGTCAGCACAAATTCTTTAACTTGATATTTATGTCCAGTTGGTGCTCTCTTTTTTTGCAGGAGGAATCCTTACAAATGGGATAGGAAGTTGGAATGTGAGACCTTGGGCACAGTTCTCACGTGTGTTTGTTCCTGCACTAAATGTTACATGACACCCCCACCCCAGAGGATTGTCAGGGGATCCTCCAGGAATCCCCAGGGGTGTTTGGGTTAACAAGGGAAGGAAGAAAGGTGTCTGTGGGTGCAAACAGCCCTGACACAGGGTAAAAAGGCTGCTGCCGTTTTTGTTAGAGCCCCCCCCCCAGCAGCCACCATCAGTGTGTCCTGCCATGGGGCAGCCCAGCTGCCTGGCTGCTGTGGTGGTACCCATGAGACAGCTTCTACTTCACCACCTCCCCTTCCCCTCTGTGAATGAGAGGGGCTGGGAGCCCTGCCTGATCAGGAGGGCTGTGAGGTTCACCTTTTGGGATCTGAGAACATCAAAACCTCAGAGGTTGTGGGCAGCATTGCTGGGCACTACAGTCACCGCAGATTCTAAGCCCTAAAACCTCTGGACACAGTAGATCCCTTTAACCAAGCTTGTAGAGAGTTTTCAGTTAATGCCAGCAGGAACAGGATTATGTCCAATAACCTTTGAAGAGAAATATCTGGCAACTAAAGACTTAATTTTAATGACTGAGGGCTTTGAGATTGATATATCTGAGGAGTATGTTCTATTTTTTAGGTTTACCTTGCATGGCTGGAAAATAGCTGAAATGTGGCGCTTGCAAGAAGAAAGGGATCTGTCTGATGAGTTCTTAGGCAAATAAGAAAAATGAGAATTCTGCTGGACTTCAAGGAATCATGCATGACCAGGCGTTTAGACCTCCCCATCACCCTTTAGAAATGTTTTGATCAGTTGTTATGTAACATGGGCTTGTGTGAATGTGTCACTGCTGCTGTATCAGTCACACTTCCATAATTCCCTCCCTTTGTAGCTTTTTGTGTGCAGTATTCTGTGTCCTCAGCACCTGAACAGAAAACTCAAGCAGAAGGACAGTGTGTGCAAACATCACTGATGACCAAACAGCTGCTTGTGCTGCCTGAAAGCTGCTGAGCTCCAGTGAAACTTTTCTTGAAACAATGAAAATGATCCCTGAAAAATGCCAGCATGGGGAAGGTCTTTGGTAACAGAAAATAGCTCAGTTTGGCCCAGACAAACACAAAACAAAATCTGTAGTTGTACTTCAGTGCAGTTCATTCAAGACAGTTTTTTATTATCTTTTTGTCTCAGAATCCCAGAGGGAACATCCAAGGTGCAACAGCTAAAAGACCCAAACTGCCTGACAACTCTCTCAAAGAGCCTCTACCCAGGAACTCAGGGAGGGAGCTTTCCACATTGTAAGTTTGAGACTCACTGCATTCCTCTTAGCATTCTGTTTGCATCAAAATTAATTATTTACATAAGTCACAAACCACCTGCACAGCTGCTGAAATGCACAGCATGAGCTCTTATTTCAGCAGCACCAGAGTAAAGCAGGGATAACCTTAGGGAAGTTGACTGTGGAAATTCCTGGGTGTGAAGTTGGCATCAGTGGGACCTTCAGGATTTTCTCAGCAGGTCCACCTCCAGTGTTTCTTGTCACTAATGGAACACCCACCACCCTTATCTGAGAGCTTTCCTGCAAGCTATTGGAGCCAGTCAGGCTTTGACTTGACACAGAAAAACTACAGAAAAAATAGGGAACTTTATTCATTGTAGAGTTATAATTTTTATATATTTTCATTCCTTAATGTGCAAATAATACTAGTTCAAAGTTTTATTATTATGATGATGATTATGCAAACAAAAATAAACCTGTAAATGTCAGTTCAGGTCAGCTGTGCAAGGGATGGACCAGAATTCAGTAGTTTAGCTTTTTAAGCTCATACTCAAACTAGGACAGCATGGAATGAGAATAAAAGCAAACTGCTGTGATATATCCTGCAAGAATATGGTATTTCCTGCAGTATTAGAACTTCCAGGTAATCTATCCAAGATTTCATTAACCTATTTTTACAGGAAATATGCCTCAAGTATCAATGCTTCCAGTGGGATTTCATAACCATTCAGAGTTTATCTTAGTGCATCATAAAATCTTTAAGATCAAGACTTATTGAACATTGTGCATAAGATACTGCATTACTTTTTGGCAGAAGATAGATGATTATTAATTTCCACTCAGCATCATATCTTTATTGTTAGTGTTGTTTATGATATACATTGTAAATTGATCTGCTCAGACTCAGGAAGATCTTCAAATATTTGAAATAAGGTTATCAGAGGAAATCTTGAAGATACAGCATCCAGTACTATTGAATTTGAAGTATTTTTCTATACCCCTTCTAGGAAAACATATAAGGGAAAAGGTGGTTGGTTATCAGATGGGAAGGCCTTCACCCTCCTTAAAATACAGGATTTATTATCCAGGGGTACTAAGTTTGCATCTTCTGACTCATACAGATTGCATAAAAGGGGGGGGGAAGAAAATACTTTTTTAATACTATTCTCAGTGGCTTTTATTCTGCTTGTTCAGCTTTAGTCAGCTCCTCAGTTTATACTCAAAAGCTGAAGACTTAAAGTGAAACAATGGCCTTTATCCAGGGAGATTTATATCCATAAATGTGCTTGTTTTGCATATGAATGTTATGAATTTATTCTCCATAGTGAAGAGTTCAAAACCATGAAGTAAATAAAGCTTCTTCCCTTCCTACTCTGCCCAGTGCAGGAACAACAACCTGCTATTATCTATTTCAGGGAGGGAAAACATGGGTTTTTTAGCCTAAGCCAGAGGATTTCCTTTAACCTATAGCAGAGCTTTAGGTGCTGGGACAGAGCAGGTTTATCTGCAGAACTCAAGGAATCAAACAGGTCAGTGTTATGTAACTCATACTTATGAAAATAAAAAGGCTACATAAGCACTTCAAATTTCCATCAGTTTAAACTGAATAGAAATTCTGATACGTTTTATGGTGAAGTAGAGACATCTAGTGACTATTTTGTGTGATTCAAATGCAAAGGATTCATGTAGGAGGGAAAAAAAAACTTCTTCCAAATTCTTTAATATCCTTCTAACAATAAGTACATCTTTATATCTAAAATAAATTTAGCCTGGCTCTGCATTACTGGCACTGAGGACAGTTTAGTGCCCAAGTACTAACACAAATCCCCTCCTCATGCTACTTTGTTAAAGAATCTTCCTCAGAACAACTTGGCTGCAATCTCAAGCAAAAAATGTCTTTTTCTACTGAACCATCACCTGGCTGCTAAGGGAAGGGGAAGATGCTGGAATTAGAAGGGGAAAGATGTTGGAACTGGAAGCAGGCTGGAATTAGACGGTCTTTAAGGGCTCTTCCAACCCAAACCATCCTGAGATTGATTCCATGCTGCTTTGGACAGAAAAGTTTTAACCCCATAATCTTCTGCTCACCCACTTAGATGCCTAAATCTCAGCTGTTTACAAAATTCTGCTTTTCCAGTTGGTACCTCCACAGTCCTTCCACTTTCTCCTGAAAGGTCTGTGAGGTACTGCAACACTGTGGAACACTTCAGATTTTCTCATTCTGTTTCGGCAGCCAAAGAACACATCATTCCAGAGAATGGGAGAGTATCACTTTCTCTCTTTGCTGCCCTCCTTTTCATGAAAGAAGACATTGTGGTTATTCTCCACTCTGGTGAGGGTCCCCCTGCAGGGCTGCATCCAGCACAGGAAGGACAGGGAGCTGCTGCAGCCAGGCCAGAGCAGGGACACCAAGGGCATCAGAGGGATGGAGCAGCTCTGCTGGGAGGAAAGGCTGAGGGAACAATTGGGATTGTTCAGCCTGGGGAAGAGAAGGCTTTGGGGTGACCTCATTGTGGCCTTGCAGTGCCTGAAGGGAACCCACAGGAAAGATGGAGAGAGACTCTTGACAAGGGCCTGGAGTGACAGGATGAGGGGGAATGGCTTCAAAGTGACAGAGAGATGATTCAGGTTGGATATTAGGAAGGAATTGTTCCCTCTGAGGTGGGTGAGGCCCTGGCCCAGGTTGCCTGGAGAAGCTGTGGGTGCCCCATCCCTCAAGGTCAGTTTGGACAGGACTTGGAGCAGCTTGGTCTGGTTGGAATTACATAGTCTTTAAAGTCTATTCTAATCCAAACCATTCCATGATTAATGCAGAACCTTTTAGTTACCAGGATAGTGAAGGCCCATTCTAAAAACATCTCAGTGATATAAGCTGAAAATGCCAAAGTGTTCATCCTTCTTCTATGGCTGTTCCCAAGAGGGAAAAACATCACACTCCTTGACTTGCCACCATGATACCCCAAAGAACCCCATTTTCTGCCTTTATTGAGAAAATTTGAAGATCAACATGCAAAGGAAGCATAGGTCAGACTCAGCCCTGGTTTAATTCTGAGCTCAGCAGTGCCCCAGGAATATGGGCATTAGCATATGGTGTAGAGCTGGTTGAAGAGCAGAAGTTCCTCTGTGAGAAGAATTCAAATTTTTGGTATCATTCTAAGTTACCAGAAACCCCAAAAATTTAGAAAAAAAAAAAAACAAACCAACTTTAGAAATTTCTATGGGGAGGAAAATCCAACAAAAAAAGGGACCTTATAGAAACATTTTTAAAACTAACTTTTAAAAATAATTTAATTCTGTGTGAAATATTAAAAAAAAATAAAATTCAGAAAAGCGTTATTTCAAAAATAATTAAAATAGTTTTTTCAGCAATATCAGATCTTCTTTCTGTTCCTCCCCATATCATTGCTTTCTTGTTTCAACCCTAAACTATGGAAGTTTAGGAGGAAGTGATCTGATAATCACAAATGAAAGCAATATAATAACCAAAACATAAGCAATCTAATAATAATGAACTGAGTTTTCTGTTGAAACACATTTTAACGTCCAGTTGGTTTGAGGAGAATATGAACACACTTAGCACGTTGCCAGCTCAGGTTCTAAATGAAAATGATGTGGTCTGAAAGTCACAGTTCATGAGAAAATTGATCAAAATCTCAGTTTTTAACAGAACAGACATCAAGAGAAGGTAACAAGAATTAAGAAATGTTTGTCAAAAGCCACAAGGTGAGAATTTACATTTGAAAAAAACGGTTCTGGTTTCCTTCCGTTTTGCAGCCATCTAAACACTTCTTTGACCTAATGTGGTGTGATGGGGGGAGGTCAGAAATAGGGGCTGTGTTTTTTTCAGTGAGTCCATTTTGATAGCAGACCTGAGAGCTGAAAGCAGCTTTTCAAAATGTCAAGTGAGGTGTTCTACACCAAGGTGTCACCCAATGAAAGAGTGAATTTTATTTCAGAAGCTTCAGATACAGGTAAAAAAAAAGCTTATCTTAATATTACCTACTTTGTTCATTGGCATATTCTTAAAACTTGCACTCTCTTAAATCGTTCGCAAGCAGCTGAAGTCATGTGGAAACCTTTTATAACTATTAATACCCCACTCTGTTTATTATATATATCTATTGGCACAGCAAATTCATGTTTATTGATAGAATGAATGCTGAATTTTGCTGAATTCTAGCAAAAGTGAAGATTGACCTTTAAAATCCCATTCTGGCTCGCAGTAAGATGGCTGAAATAGGATCTTTCTTCAACACATTAATGTTCAGACATTGAAGAGCTTTATACAGATTATTGGAAACCCATTGAGAGTTGAAGTTCACTGAATGGACTTCTCTCTCCTGTAGTCCGCTTACATTTTGTATTTTAATTTGATACAGTTTCTTAGAAACCAGAAATACTTTTAAATTCTAAAGTGATAGGTCTGTTTCTCTTTTTTCATACTTTTTCTTTTTTTCTCTCTTTCTCTGTCTCTGTCCCTCTTTCTCTTCTAAAAGTTTTGTGTTGAGAAAAATACAAGTCAAGATTTAATAGCACTTTCTATAATTTTGAAAACTCTTAGTACTGCAATTTGTGTATAACCTACTGATGCCTTCAACTATAAAACTGTACTGCTTAAAAAAAATAGTTTCAAAAAATAATATGCAAAATATAGCCATTAATGGATTTAGGTAGGAAATAATTCATGGTTTTAAAACAAAATCCCGGGTTTTACTTTTTTAATTCTGATCAAAAATAATCTTTTCTTGTTGTAAGAGTATTGAGCACGGAAAATATTCAGAGTTTCCAACAGGAAAGAAAAACGTGTCCTGAGTATGTCAGTAAAGCAATATTTAATCTTAGAAATTAGATATGTATATTCACGCATTGGAAAAGAGTACAAAAAGCACCTGTATGGGTATGAACACTTTGTCTTTCATTGTTAACTCAGCTTGCCTCTTAAATTACGTGATCAGCTCTCTGCAGAGGAGCTGCACTGACAGGACCATCCTTGGCACTCCAGTGTAGAACGGTCCCCTAAGGATTTATTTGACATGCACCCTCATGCCCAGTACAACTCACTGTGAAAATGTCTCAGACTTGGAGAGTGTAAAAGTCTGTTCCATCTATTTTTCTTTTTTTCCTCACCTGTCCCTTAATTTTCCAGTTGTATGTTAGTTTTAATTGCTTCCACACAGCTTTTAATTCACTTCAGTGAATCATGTTTAGAAATTGCTGTATAAATTATTCTGTGAGCCCCCTAAGCCAAGATTATACTTCTGAAATTTGCCAATATAAGGTGCTTGGAAATTCAGACTCTAAAAAATTCCAATTATGAGGCTAATTAAGTAACCAAATTTCACGCAAAATGCTATTCTTATTTTTTAGAGTATGCCAGCATGGTGTTTAGCCTGTCACAATATTTTTTTTAAATATTTTCAACTGCAATATCTATACTCTTGTCACTTCTGTGAATCTTGCATCCCTGTTGGTGTCCCGAAAATTGCTTTACTTAAATAGCATCCTAAAACAAGGACTTCCACAGGCTGATTGTAACACCTTACATGAAGAAATATTTTAAATCAGTCTTGAGTTTGGCATCTGTTAATAGCACCAGTGTGTCCTAGTGAGATATAGCAGAAAAAAAAATCACCTATCTATAGAATTAATATCTTTTCATGTTCTTATGGATATAAAATCATACCTATACATTTTCACAATCTTCAATTTCTTTGTGTATTCCATCGCTTTTGTACTTGTACAAAACTTGTACTTTTGTACACCACAAGTGCAGGAAATGGAGCCTTCATCTTCTGCCAGATGCTGTGAAATTGTTCTGTCCACTCGGCTGTTGCCTGTGAAAGATGCCTAGTTCTGAAAATGGGTTGGTTTTGATATTTTTTTTGTAAATCTAAGGTTGATCTCAGAAGCTCTGGCACCTTTAGGAGGTTGCCTTTCTTCAGGCAAAAAAAAAATAAATCTTATTTCATACACTATCAGTGAGCAAATTTTTTGAAAGTAGCTCCTGGGGAATGAGGCAAAACATGCAAAGCAGGCAAATCTGGAGGTTGTGGTGTGTTGCAGTTGATATAAAAATAGAGCTCCTTCCTTCCTTCTGCTGCCACACCCGCCAAAAACTGCTGGGGTCAGTGACACATTCCACACCTTTGGAGAAGCCCACCCTGACAACACTTTTTATGCTCTCTGTTGCTTGCAAAAATCTTGTAACACAGGATGAAGAACTTTTTATAATGGTTGTGACCATGAGTGTCACAGCCCCACTTGTGGTTTATTAAGAAGTAAACAGAAAAAAAATGTTGAAAGAAATGCTGTCAGACTACTAACTTCTGCTTAAACACTGACAGAATATATAAATGTGTGTATAAGATATGGGATGACAAGGAAAAAACAGAATTATTAATAGAGTAGCTCAGTGTGTGGTAACTGAGAGTCACCTAGAAGGATTTGTAAAACTGTCTAAAATTAAAAAATTAATAAATTAATTTTATTTATTTGTTTGTTTATTTATCTGGAATACTGCACTGAAGAACCGTTGTTGCAGGACCTCTTCTACTACTTTCAGCCCTTTTTATCCCTCCAGGTGATCCAGTCACATATGCTGAGGTGAATGTGAAATGGAGATCTGAGAGACCTGACAGCACACCCAAAATTACACAATCAGGTACAGCAACACTGCAGGAAACTTCATGTTTTCTTATTATATTTCAGCAGCCAAACATGATATTTTTCCAGAGTATGGGAGAGAGTCACTTTCTCTCTTTGCTACAGGTGATTTCAACCCATTTTTCCCTGCTTCCCGCTCCTGAAGGATGATCAGAACCTGCTAAAAATTCAGTTTGCAGTAATTTTTGGAGTAATTTGAAAATTCTTCTGTTCATTTTAGTAACAATTTCTATGTGTTGCTTTCCACTTCCAAACGAATTTAGGGTGAATTAACAGGCCAACAATAGTATTTAAAGCAAAACTGAGTTACTTTAGGAAAGTAATAGCCAAAAAGCAAAAATTCTGAACAGCTTTTTGACAATTCCAGAAAATTGTCTCTTAAGTTAAATTTTAAGATACTTTAAACTGTCTCAAACTGTGCAACCAGCTCTGAAAGAATTTTTTTTCCTTCAAAGTGAAACAATAGATTGGATATGGGTTTTGACTCTTGTGTATGAGGTGAAAATGAAGAACAGAATATTGCATTTATGTGAGGCATAGGAACAATTGATATAAGTATGGAAAAAATGCTAGCTGTGAGAAATACCAGTGCAAACAAACATTTCCATTGGGTTTAATTTGGCCTCACAACAAGGAAAAAGAAACCGAAAGCTTCAGATGTTTTTTTCTGAATAAAAGTGGCAGTCAGGCAGACAAGAAAGTGGCCCAGGTGGAGACCCTGTTACAAAGAAAAAACTAATTTACTGGCTTCATTGAAATGCCCTATGATTTTATCCCAGTGAAACCAGGCTTGGAATGCAGCATGGAAAGCGTTGTCAGTAATGCAGTTTTGATATAGGGGCACTGACCTGTCTGCTTTCGGGCTCCTTTTTACATCCCAGACCTCAGTTCCTCCCTTCCTTTCTCTGATTCTGGCTACATTGTTCAGGTTTTTAGAATTTCGTTCAAGGAATATCAAAATCCATATATGTTCTACATATGGATAAATGCTACTAGGAGAGCTCTGTCCCTTCACATCCTTAACTGGAACCTCTTTAAAACCACAGAAGCCAAATGTTTGTTCTGATTCTTGTTTAGATATTGGAGCAGCTTAAATGGAAAGTATTAAGGAATGGGGATCAAATGAACACAGTGATCCTAGTCAGGATTAAAGCTGGAGGAGAAAATGATGGAGGCAGGGATTTAAAGACCAATTAAACAAGAGTGTCTTTGATGTGCTTAAAAATTATGGTAATCTGGGAAGGGTCTCTAGAATTTCAAATTACCTATAAAATCTTTTTCAAAAGCCTGAATGGGACCTTCAAGCTTTCCTTGTGAGTCTTCAGTTGAGTAACCTCAGACAATTAACACAGCGTAGCACAAACACTGCAAGCCATTTTCCAAGGAAAAGACAGGGCATATTCCAGAGTGGGAAACACTGGCAGTGCTGTGTGTGCCCGCAGCAAAACGCTGGCACAGCAGTGCTGGCAAAGCTTTATTCTGCCACTAAAGGCAAGAGGTCGAATTTTTAGGTTTCTTCTCAGTGGCTGTGATGATAAAATTTAGGAGTGGCCAGGAAAAGGCTTTTTTCTGACCCTGAAAGTGTGATTTTAATAGCTACACACAGGTTTGTATACATATAAACCTGTATAGATATACAGGTGCGGTGTCTATAGCAAGAGGGACAATGATTTTTCATACTCCCGTAACTCAGAACGAAAGTCGCCTTGCTTCTGCCCGCGGTGACACCCCTGTCCCTTGTCCCTTTGGCAGTGACCTGCTCGGAGAACTCCCCCTGGTGCTACGCTGTCTTCGCCCTGCTCTTCTGCGCCGTGCTTCTGCTGGTCACGGTCATCCTGCTGGCGGTGAAATGTTACAGCCGCTGACCCTGCTGCCACGCAGGGTAAGCCCTTCCCTTCCCTTCCCTTCCCTTCCCTTCCCTTCCCTTCCCTTCCCTTCCCTTCCCTTCCCTTCCCTTCCCTTCCCTTCCCTTCCCTTCCCTTCCCTTCCCTTCCCTTCCCTTCCCTTCCCTTCCCTTCCCTTCCCTTCCCTTCCCTTCCCTTCCCTTCCCTTCCCTTCCCTTCCCTTCCCCTCCCTTCCCCTCCCTTCCCCTCCCTTCCCCTCCCTTCCCCTCCCTTCCCCTCCCTTCCCCTCCCTTCCCCTCCCTTCCCTTCCCTTCCCTTCCCTTCCCTTCCCTTCCCTTCCCTTCCCTTCCCTTCCCTTCCCTTCCCTTCCCTTCCCTTCCCTTCCCTTCCCTTCCCTTCCCTTCCCTTCCCTTCCCTTCCCTTCCCTTCCCTTCCCTTCCCTTCCCTTCCCTTCCCTTCCCCTCCCTTCCCCTCCCTTCCCCTCCCTTCCCCTCCCTTCCCTTCCCTTCCCTTCCCTTCCCTTCCCTTCCCTTCCCTTCCCTTCCCTTCCCTTCCCTTCCCTTCCCTTCCCTTCCCTTCCCTTCCCTTCCCTTCCCTTCCCTTCCCTTCCCTTCCCTTCCCTTCCCTTCCCTTCCCTTCCCTTCCCTTCCCTTCCCTTCCCTTCCCTTCCCTTCCCTTCCCTTCCCTTCCCTTCCCTTCCCTTCCCTTCCCTTCCCTTCCCTGCCCTGCCCTGCCCTGCCCTGCCCTGCCCTGCCCTGCCCTGCCCTGCCCTGCCCTGCCCTGCCAGATTTCCGTGCAATACCTTGGCATTCAGCGCAGGATGCACAAGGAAGCTCCCAAAACAAAGGCTGGTATTTTTATGCAGACATGGTAACAGCGCAGGTGGAGCTTCAGTGAGGTACTCTAATTCTAGCGGTTTTCTCTCTTTTTGTAATAAATGGAATTGATTCGTGCTAACTAAACTGTAACTGTTATTAAAGTTACTATTAGAAGCAGTCAAAAGAATCAGTGTTACAAGGCAGATGCACCCCTTTACAGATGTTACATGTTAAAATTGAGGTACAGTAGTTTACAAGATAAGTGATGTCCCAAGATGAAAACAGCCTTGAGATGGAAAAAATTAGAACGACTTTAGGCATTGGGCCTAAAAATCTGTAAATATAAGACTTATTAGTAAATTTACATAACACAACGCTTAGTACACACGTGCAAATCTGTAAGGTTATCCAAAGGACAACGAGGAAGAGAAGCCTTCGCCAAAAGGCCACCAAAAGAAGACTGAAGACCCCCTAGCAACAAGTGAGGCATGCACCATGAGGAAAAGTGATGTAAAGTCAGAAAAATTGGAAATAGGAGGAAACTTACAGGAAACATTAATGAATATGTATAAGCATACAGTATATAAGCTTAGCTTGAAGTGCTTTGTTTTGTATGTGAGGTGGGGTGATAAGCCCTCTCTGTACCCCGGTCAGCTTTGCTTATGCTTTAATCATACTTAATCACTGGCAAATTATATATATAAATTTTAAGTTTTTACTAAATTGTATTCTTTTACTAAACTGTATTTTTTATACCCAATTACTATTCAATTTATTAAATTGTATTTATTTTTAATTAAACTGCCATTAACCCAAGGGACCTAGTTGTCAAAATTCTGATTTCATTTATAACATTTTATTTCCAGATAAGTCAGCACAGGAACGTTCTGCTTCTTCAATGGGACATAGTGCTTGTTTTATTTTACATTATTTTGGCTGAAGAGACAAAATGAAGATGCGCCATCAGTCTGATTACTCTCCAGTTATGTCATCCCAGATCTCTGTTAAATCTCTAAACTGTCCATATGGGGACAAGACATATATCCATTTTATCTGGAATTTTCTTAGTCCTGTCATTCCAGCAACCATCCAACTATATCAGTGCATGCATCAAGACATGGGGTCAAACTCCTGCATCGAAAGGTGGATTTGTGCCTAGTTTAGACAATAAAAATGACCAGGTGGAGACATACATTTAATTCACATCTGACTTAATTCTGCAATCACTTGATGTGCAATTCAGATAAACTTTTGGTTATATGCAAGTGCAAAAACTAATGAATTAAAAAGTGAATGTGGAATGTCGCACTGAGATTTTTTATAAAGCCTAGGCTAGGACTTGATTTTTTTTCTTCTGACAGCTGTTAGTTGGATTTGTATGAAAGGGATATTGAAGGTTTGAGAAACTAAATGCTGTTAGTAGAGAAGTCTCAGTTTCATCTCCTCATTGGCTTGAGTTAAATTATTCTGTTCCTCTTGTCCAGAAGAGCATCTCACAATACACCGTTTCTGTCTTGGGGCAGTAATTTGATTTTTGTATTTGTTTGGGGTTTCTTATCCCCATCTGCTTCAGTTAAAACTGAGTCCTCCTCTGGAACTGGGGCACTTGAGGTTCAAATGCATTTGTTTGTAATTTTGACCTTATTGTCTGTCTTTATATTGGTTTTGGATCTTACCCATTATAACACCTTCGTGGCAGGCTGCAGAGGATTTGCAGACCCCGAGTAGGAGGAGTCTGTACAGCAAACGTTTCTAGAATATTTATTGTATCTAAACTTACCTGTACTTTAGCTGCTGTTGCTAATGTACCCCATCTTTATAAGATATATATATATATATGCACAGAAGTCAATAAAGGGGTTTAGTAAAGCACTTTTGCTGGTGTTTGGTTGGTTTGTTTTCCTCCAGTCTTCTGTTAGTCAGTTTTAGTATTTGTATTATTTTAGTATTTATTTAGTATTTACTATGAGTGTCAGTTTTTGTGGGGTAGCCCATTTATGGCACACCTGTTTTACAAATCTTACTACTTACCCTCTTTTTTTTTTCCTTTTTCAGACTTACCCTTGCCCTCCCCTCTTCAAGATAAAAATGTAGCACATAAAACCCAAAAAAGCCAGAAATTAGACCAAAGACACAGGCAAAATCATGAGACTGGACATTTGTTGATATTAGAATATTAGAATTACTAGATGAGCAGTAGAAGACAGTGCAAGGTGAGAGTAACACAAGGCAGTCAGTGAGGTGTCAGAACAAAATATGCCAATATCACTTTTAATAATCTTATATTTTTTTAATAGTTGAATACAACTCTTTTAGAGGAAGGCTACCTGACTGGTATTGCCAGGGAGATTAATTTCTTTTCTGCTCGCAAATGTCTTCAGCCAACAGCCTCACAAGTACCCTGGGTCATGCATCCCTCAGATTTCTACAGTGTGTGATGACCTGTAGAGAGAAGGAGGAAAATTTAATTGATTTTATGATAATTTCCTGGATACTGGCTTTGTAGCCTATTCCTTTATGAAGTATAAGGAGAGACGGGGAAAAAAAAAAAAATTGTTTCTGGCCTTTTCATCATCCTACAAATATCTTAAATTTAATTTCAGGCCTCCTAGTTTAGTTGAAAAAATTCTTGTAGGTCTGAGAGGGGCTGATTACCATTCCCACATCCTGTGATGAGTGATCTGGACAGGCTGGATAAATGGGCTGAGATCAAAGGAACGAGGCTCAACAAGGCCAAGGGCCGGGTCCTGCCCCTGGGTCACAAACCCCATCAGCTCCAGGCTGGGGAACAGTGGCTGGGAAGAGCCCAGCAGGAAAGGGCCTGGGCCTGCTGGTCCATAGTGTGTGCCCAGGTGGGCAAGAAGGCCAATGGCATCTGGGCTGGGTCAGCAATGGTGTGGCCAGCAGGACCAGGGCAGTGACTGTCCCCCTGTTGTGGGCACTGGTGAGGCCTCACCAATGTGAGGTGTGTCCAGTGCTGTGTCCAGTTCTGGGCCTGTCACTGCAAGATGGACATTGAGGGGCTGGAGCGTGTCCAGAGAAGGGAATGGAGCTGGGCAAGGGGCTGGAGCACAAGTCTGATGAGGAGCAGCTGAGGGAGCTGGGGGAGTTTAACCTGGAGGGAAAGGAGGCTCAGGGGGACCTTATTGCTCTCCAAAACTCCCTGACAGGAGGGTACAGCAAGGTGGAGATGAGGCTCTGCTCCCAGAGAACAAGGGACAGGATGAGAGGACAGAAGTCTAAAGCGGTGCCAGGGAAGGTTTAGTCTGGACATAAGGCGGATTTTTTCACGGAAAGGGCGATTAGATATTGGAACGGGCTGCTCAGGCAGGCGGTGGAGTCCAGGTCCCTGGGGCTGTTGGAAAGATGCACGTGGCGCCCAGTGCCACGGTGCGCCTGACGCGGTGGCGAGCGTTCAAAGGTCGGGCTCGCTCATCTCCGAGGTCTTCTCCAGACCCAAAGCTCCTGTGACTCTGTGGGTGCGGGTTTCCCACCCCTCGCACCACGCACCCCGGCGCCGCCTCGCTCCGCTCCCGTCTCCGCGGCAACCGGGCGGGCCGGGCGGGGCCGCACCGCCCCTCAGCGCCAGGCGCGGGGCCGGCCGGGCCGCGGCGGGCGGAGCGTCCCGGGAGCGGCGGCGCGGGCAGTCCCGGCAGCTCCGGCCGCTCCGGCCCTTCTCCCCCGCGGTTCCCCCGGCGGCCCCGCCGGCTCCCCCGGCGCCATGTGCGAGCCCAGCAAGCAGGACATCGCCGCCATCTTCAAGCGGCTCCGCTCCGTGCCCACCAACAAGGTAAGGGGCCGGGCCGGCGGGCAGCGCTCCGCCGCGGTGACACGTCGCACAGCCGGCGGGGCGGGGGAGGCGCGGGGCCCGCAGCCCGGCGCGTCCCGCCCGGGACAGCAGGGAAAGGCCCGGCGGCTCCCCGGGGTGGCCGTCCCGGGAGCAGGGCGGCTCTTCCCAGCCTGCCCCCCGTCCCTCCGGCCGGCATCCCGCGTCCCGAAGGGATCCGTCCTCGGGGAGGGAGGTGCGGCGCCCACCGGGTGCCTCAGGTTCGCTGAGCATAAAAACAAGTTCCCAACCAGCTGCAACGTTGAGTGTGTGTTGCCTTTTTGTTTTTTTCCCCTCCTGTTTTTATTATCCAACAAAGTGGTACAGCCACTTAGGCAGTGATAAAAGTTTGTTGGTTTTTAATCTTGCTGGGCTTGTCCCGTGCTCAGGTGGCTTTCTCCGTGGTGCGAAGGTGTTGCTGTAGTGTCCATTGCGTGTGGAGGTGTGGGCTGGGAAAGGTGTCTGGCCAGGTGACAAGTACCTGCAGCTGCTCTGTGTCGCTTGTTTGTGTTGGCTTTGCGATATACGCTGAGAGCATACGTGAAATATACACCAGGAAATTTGGGATTAGCGTTACGGAGAAACACCTTGGGTTTGTTTTTTGAGACTAGGAATCCGGATGTCTGTCTCTGGTCCAAAACTGACTTCCACTCTTTGAACGCAGTTCATGAAGACTGCACAGGTCTGGTTTCTCAAAGCACAGCTCAGAGATGAACACTCAGTTTCTAGCAAAAGTATTCTTAAAACTTGCCTTTGCGATGGGGTGAAAAGTTTATCAAGGAAAGGTCCTAGTCCCAACAACGAGGGTGAGAAAAGATCTCTTACAAGCTCCTGAAATTCACTGGCACTCTACCTGAAAATTTAGTAGTTTAGGGCTATTGTGATACTTTTTCTATATTGGGATCACAGGAGAAATAGAAAGTATTGCCCCTGCTTGGCAAGCATGGGGTGCCTCGGGCAGTTCCCCTGTGCTGGACTCCTTGTTGCTGTGTAGATTTAATCAGGTGGATGTGGTACCTGTGGTTGCTCAGGTGTATCTGTCTCCCCGTGTCAGACACCACATAGAAATTCAGTGTTGACACAGCAGTATTGGCACAATGTGTGCTGCCACTCACCGTGGGCCAGTGGCAAAGAAGTGGCTCAGGCACAGAGAACTCCATAACAATGCGGTGGTGCCCGGTCTGGTTGACCTAAGAAGGCAGAGAGGGAGAACATCAGCTAAGGTCTCACAACTCTTCCATGCCTGTCTGTCTCACCATTCTTCTGAAGTAAAAGTTGTTTCTTCCATCACTTTCTCCTCTCGTGTTTTTTACCTTTATGTTTGTGCCCGTTCTGTTGTGTTCTTCTCAAGCAGCCTGTCTGCCCCTTTTATTTGTAAGGTTTTTTTTTTGGTGGGGAAGAAAGACATGGGAAAATGCAAATAAAGAAAAGGGTTCTGGATTAAAAGTTTAGTAATTTGCTTTAACTGTGCGGTTTATGGGTAGAGTTTGGGAAGAACTGCCTGCTCTAGGCAGGCATGTGCATTTACTCTGTTCTGGGTGCTCTGTGGTAGTTCTTAGTGCATGTGAGCTCAGGAAAAGAATTCTCATTTAAATAAACGTGCAGTTTAATTTGTGGGTGATAGTGTGTTGAAAGTGATGCTTGAATAATTGTCTTGAAATTCACATCTGTAATTTCATGTTAGTTCCCTTTATGATGAGGTTTTGAGTTCTTGGTGTCTTTGGGTGTTACATAATTAGAACTGCCTGATGACAGCAGAGTGATCAGCTGCCTGATGACTTAATAAATGTTACAGTTATTAAATAGGACGTATTTTGTACCCATAAAAATGATCATAGTCCTTAAGCTACTTGATACTGTTTACTTGAGTGTTTGAGCTCTACAGCTCAACCCTTTCAAAGACTTACGTGCTCAGGCTGTGCTGAAAGTCTCTTCTATTCTGTCATAGATCTGTTCCTCTGAAAATGTTTTTTCATTCTTTTGTGCCTGGTTCTTTTCTTTGGTTGATGATGGTATTCCTGTCTTTGCTTGGACTCCCAGCATGTTGTGCCAGTGGTTTATCAGTAGCTTAGTTTTGTTATTACAGTGTGTGTTTGGGAGTGGTTTGTGTTGGGTTTTGCCCCAGGATGGGCTCTGCTATCTTGTGTCCCTTAAGTCATGTTGACATGATGACACTTCCAGAACAGGCAGTCCTCTTGCCTTCCCGTGGCCAGCACTGCAGTCCCTCCCTTATGCTGGCATTCCTGGTGGCTGCACTGTGAGTTGGCCCTGCCTTTGCTCTGAGTCCGTGTGCCTGTGCAGAGCTGCTTCCCAGTGGGATCAGCAGCTGGCATTATTAGTGCTGATGCGAGAGAAGAAGGAAAGCGTATCTGGGGACAGTGGCTGGTGACTAAGAGGAGCTGCTTGGGTTCAGATCAGCTTGGCTGAGTGTGGCACTCCTGACCGCAGCCGGGTTGGTGTTCAGGCAGCTGGATCCACAGCCTGGGAATGGCAAGGTGTGGATCTGCCCTGGGGCTGGAACCCTGTTCCAGTGGAGGTTCAGAGTGTAGAGGCTGAAAGTTTCTGTGTAACCCTGACCTCAGGGATAAGTGCTCTTGCTGAACCCACTCACCTCTTCTGCTCATGCCAAAAATAGCATTTCTATCAGCTATTTATTACTGCATTTCCATAGCCAATGTCAATATTTAATTAATTTATTTATTAATGTAGATGTTTTGCGCAAGGTGGATGTTTTATGATTTATTAACTGCTTGCTGTGGGTTATACCCAAATCTCTGTGTTTGCTCTTGTACAGACATCTCAGTTAGGTCTTTGGCTTTTTTTTTCCAAAGTGACGCTTACTGAATCTACGCTGTGGAGTGTCTCAACACAAAATAAACAAAAAGCATGCAAATGTATTTTGAAAGCACTAGATTATTTAAGCCTATCCTTCAAATTTATTTTTAATCAATATTTTAATATGTTAGTTGCACCTAAATCTGTAAAGAAAATACAATTTGTCTGTTTTTAAAATGGAAACAATTTCATAGTGTGGCTCTGAAATTGATTTTAGTTTCTTCCCCCTGGTTCTTAAAAATTATGTGATGGGAAGCACTTTAAAAATGGAGAAAATAAAGCAAAATTAATCTAAATGTTAATGAAACATGCATCTATTTATATTGGCATAACATTGATGGAAATAGCAGCTCCTCCTTTGCTTTCAGAAGAAAATTGGATATTCCTGCTTTCATCTCAGTCCTCAAAGGTACATTTTTATGCCGCCTGAATAATCTCACAGGTATCTGGTAGGGACTCCTGTGTGACACTGAAGATACTGAGCTGTGGAAACCAGCTCCAAGGTGATGCAATTGAATTTCAGATGTTAAAATTACAAAGTGCTCATAATTGGAGGAAAGGAAAGGGAAAGGAAGAGAATCTTCAGACATGTTTATGACTGAACTTTTAAAAACATGAGTGGTTTTTTTTTAACCACCCACTCCAGATTCTAGTTTCCCATTTGTACTCCAGGCAATTTCCACAAGACTTCCACCTGTAAGTCAGCTTTGCTCTCCTGTATCAGAAGTGAGACCATGGTTGCTCTGTCTGCTTTAGTTTCAAGCAGAATCTTCTCTTTTGTTGTCCCCATCCTCCTTTGGCCTTGTAAGAAAAAGCCTGAAAATTGTCAATTTAAAATGAAGATGAGTCTTTTGTTTTTTAAGGAGCTGCTTCAAAGAATTTGGGGAAAAAAACCAAACAAGTTCTGACTATTTAAGCTGTGTGTTTTCTTAGAATATGGCATGCATGAAGTCTTACTCATTATTTTTCCCCTCACCCCCTGTGTGCCATTCCACCTGAGCTTGTTTCAGGGTCTCCCTCTAACCCCTCCTGTTGTCACCCATTCTGTGTTGCTTTCATTTCTGCTGTATGCCAGTGAATGCCCCATTTCCATGTGCAGGAGTGGGACATGTAAATAACATTAATAAGTATTAGGCCCCTGTTGAGAGGGAAAGGAAGGAGTTGCACATGCAGGAGCTGTGATCTCCATGATTTCTGTGTGTGTTACCAGTCATTACCTAACTGCAGCTCACCCTTAAAGTGTTCAGTTGTTGAAAGAGTTAATGCTGAATCTGCTGGTGAGCTGTGCTTATGCTTGATGAATTTGGAGTGCCCAAGCTAAATAGACCCACATTAAGTTGAGGAGTTTAGCCTCAAACTACTCCTAGGCATGCACCTGAAATTAATTTGGATGGATGATGGGTGACATGACTTGATCCCAGACTCAGGGCTTGTTTGACTGTGTATGTACACAAAAATAGAGACAAAAATCTCTCTCCAGGTTTACAGAGGGAGTTTCTGGCAAGACTTCTTAATTTTATTTTTATTTTGTTGTTCAGCTTGGCAAGGAGGTGCTGGAAGCTCTGTGGCCTGTTTATGATGTTCCATATGTTCCCACCTGGCTTGGAATAAACTTTATTTTTCATATCTGCATATAGCTAGAACTTCCACTGCGATCCAAGGATGCATTAAGTTTATATGAGGATGTTAAAGGATAAAGTTGCAAATTGGAATGCTGTCAGTTTGTGTTTAAAAGCTTATCTCTCTCTGGATTTACTTCTTATTAGGTGCCACTGGGTGGATGCTTTTGCTGTAAAAGCGCTTCTCTGCAGCCTTTTCCTTTTACCTCTGAAAAAGCATTGATCAGATAAAGACCTGTCATACAGGAATAGATGTGTGCACATGGCATTAACTCTGATTAGCTGTTTATGTTTAAAGTTGTTGTGTTTCTTGCATTTGATAATTGATTTGTATCAGATAATTTTTTTCTGGTTCTTGCTTTCCTTGATCAAAGTGGCACAGAATTCAGAACAGCTGAAAAAGGGCTTGAAGGTCATGGTCTGCTGACCTGCAAAATGTGTGAGACACACACAGACACACCTCTTGCTGTTTTGGCTGAATGTTAGAGGTCCAATGTGGTGTCAGAGGAAAGGAAATTCCTGGGTTTGTCCATGCAGTAATTGTGGATCTGGTTGCTTTTTAACCAGTGTGGCCCAGACAGTGGGAAGGCTGATGTGGCAATTGGTGAGTGATGAATCATGCAAATATCTGCAGAGGCTGCCTGGATAAGCAGTGCTCAGAGGCCTTCCTGACACAGCTGGATTGCCATGGCTTGCCCTGAAGGTTAAGGTTTCAATATGGGAAAGTAGATAATGATGGCATTAGTCCTGCTGATAACCTTCTGGGGCCTCACAGGTGCAACATGAGGAGAGCCTGCCTTCGGGGAAATATTTCTTAACCACTTTCCTATTCCAGCAGTGCTGAAAGTGCTGTGTTAAATGTGTGTTTGAACTAGGCTGATGTGGGTTCTCTGACCTGATTTCTTAACCTGTGTACAGTGGGTATTTTTGGAAATGGGGAGGCTGTAGTTGTGTGGGCAGATTGTGTAACTCCTCTTTAGATGCCTAAAATTAGGATACATGGAGTTGTCATGTCAACAAATGCCGTAAGAATGAGTTAATAAAGTTAGATCACTGCAGGGGTGTTACATTGACTTGTAATACAGCTCTAAGGCCTGGTTATGCTCAAGTCCTGTTACTGATGTTTGCTTTCTTTGAGGTATGTTTTGACTGTGGAGCAAAGAACCCCAGCTGGGCAAGCATCACCTATGGAGTGTTTCTCTGTATCGATTGCTCAGGGACCCACCGGTCCCTTGGCGTTCACTTGAGTTTCATTCGGTAAGTATTGGTGTGTTTTCACAGTAAAATTCATCTTTTAATAGTTTTGTTTGTTCACAGACCTGCTCAGAGAGGGAAACCCATTCTTCCTTCAGCTTCTGGTTCAAACCTTCTTAGTGTTTGTGTTGGCTTTGCTGATAGCTTATGATCTGATAGCTTCTTGGGAATTGTGTTCAGTTGCCAGCTTAGCTTCCTGAAACAGCTCATTGTGGTGGCACCTGAGTTCCACCCTTCCAAAGCCAAACTATTCTGTGGTTCTAGTACTTGGATAGTGCTCAGGTAGTCAGCTGGTGCAATAAATCTGCACCCTGAGTTTGTCCTATTCCGGGTGAGTGTCCCAGCTGCTGACTCAGGGCCTTCTGGGGTCTGATAAATAACTACAGATTACAAAAAAGAGGGGCGGGGTGGGGGAGAGAAACACTTGGAAAAAGAACAGAAACAGAGAGTTTTTTAAATGCCTTTGGTGGTAACACTAAAAACATTTCTTTGTGTTTAGGTCTACAGAGCTGGATTCTAATTGGTCCTGGTTCCAGCTGAGATGCATGCAGGTCGGAGGAAATGCAAACGCTGTACGTACTCCCTGGTGTTTTCTTTGCATGTTGAAGCTTGGTAATGTTGTAATGTAAGCTTGGAAAATGTTCTCTTTCCTTACTGCCTCTCTTTCTGGAATTATTTTTATTTTTCCAGTCCTTTTTTTTTTTGTTACAGCACACACACACACACACACACACACACATACACACATACACACATATCTTCTTTTTAAGAATTTCTCTGTCCCTCTGGATGCTGATTTAATCCTCCATTCTTGCACCTTCTCCATTTTGGTGTAGTCTGAAAATGTTTTGGTTTTTTTTCTTAGAAGTCAGTGATGAAAATCATTGAAAAGGCCAGATCAGATTCCTTGTCAATGTCTAATTTAGACAGCTGCTCGAAGATGGCTTGTAAAGGAAGCTTATGGGTCCCTTCCTGTGACCATCATTCCTTCCATGTCTTGTGAAAAAACCATGCCAAAACCCATGGACCTGCCAAAAGTCACCCTGGAGTCAAGACCTAACTTCACCTGAGTTAGCACTGAAGATAAGATGTGCTGCATTGTTGGGGGGACTAGCAGTGTCATGGTTTGGGCCAATTCATATTGGCTGTTACTTTCAACTTGATTTTTTATGTAACTATACAATGTGTTTGTAAATTGAAGTTCTGTTGACAGCTGTCTAGTTCTCAATCTCCCTTTTTATTTTCTTTTGTAAGCTCCTTGGCAATCTTTTCACAGCTTTTTCCACTAATAACTGAGTGTTTCCTTAAGTTGGCCCACCCAGTGTGGGAACATGCAACTTCCAAAAGCAATTTCTGTTTTTTTTCTAATTCCCTGGATGCTTATCCCGTATATTTTTTCATTTGTGCTTGGTCCTTAATGCTGTTTCTATAAGAAGCTTTACCCAAGCTTGTTTTCCATAGTCTTTTCCATGACAGTTTTAACCATCTTTCCTTAAGTCTTTAGGGTTTTTATAATTTTTTTCTTATTTACATACAAAAAATGCTGAGTTCAGGGTCATTGTTACTTATCTTCCACTTCTGTATTTTCCAGTCAAATATTTTTCTTTGAATTTGGCATGCAGCAAGTCACTATCTCAGGCTTACAGATCTGAGCAGTTACATGGTATCTTCTTCCTTTTTTTCTTCTGTCTGTCCTTGCTAAGTTATTCCTTTCCATGTTAGTACTGCTGTTATATTAATGTCCTCATCAAGTTTCTGTTATACCACTGAGTACATAAAAAATCACTGTTTTGACTAATGAGAATAAGGAGATTTCATGTTAAGAACAGTTTCTTTTTTAGCCAAATGATTAAAAACTTTGATTAAATTATATCAATTTTGCTATGTAAAGGGTTTGAGGCAGTTGGAAAGAGATGGCAAAGGCTGAAAAAGTCTTCAGTTAATCTTACAAAGTCTATTAGTGGAAGAATTACAATAAACCTTAACTGTTTAATTTTGTTGGGTTTTGTCTTCCTGCTTGGATGTCACTGTTTCCTATCATATGTTGTACCAAGAGGTGCAATATACCCTCAGCAATTCCCCAAATACCTTAAGTTCTCAATGGTCTGGTTTGGGTTACTTCAGAAGATTAATACCTGAAACTTGAAAAAACAGATTGTTAAATTGTCTGTACATTGAAGTAAAATTAACACTTTTCTTTTAATGGCACTAAAAAGCCATTCCCTTTTGGGTCCAGTCAAATACCAAATTCTAGTTTTACTATTGGCTAGAAGCATTGCTAGATTAACATCAATCATTTGTGTTGTGTAATTGCCTGATGATGCTGAATCCTGGCTAACTGTGGATCCTGAGCTTCCTGGTGCATTTTATATAGCTAGAAAATCCAAAGTGTCCTTAGCTCCTTGTGCTTTCAGATCACAGCTCTATGGTAATTGGAATTAGGGTTTCTAAGAAGCTTCTCTAAGTGCCAAGTTAATAGTGTATATATTTACATGCAGAAATGCACAATCTTCATTTATTCATTTTATATAAACACACAAGCCTATAAACATATCTGGGCACATAGATATATACATAAACAACCCTTACTTTTGAAGGAGGACCACTTTTGTACACTCATTTTGATACTATTGAAATTGATCTCCCCAGCTTGACAGAGATTAATCCAAGCAATGCCTTTTAGAATATTAGGAATGTCCTGTGGAGCAGAGCTACTGGCAATTAATTTTACCTCTTCCTTCCACTTAATCACTTCATTTCAGATCAAGGATTTTTTTGTATATGGTGGAAGCTTGCATTTGTATATGCTCTTAAAGCATCACACTGATATATTGTTTTTTTTCTGTTTTTATTTATATGTAAAGAAGTCACCAGAGTGGAGTTTCCTTTGTATTTTACAGATTTCTTAGACTCCATAACTTAAATTATTAGATTTAGGCAGGGAAGCAGACTAGTTTTCTGCATTGCAATGTATCTTTTTGTCAAATGACATTAGCTTTTAAGTCTGTTCCTGACAGCATTTTCTGTGTTTTGCTTCCCAGTCTGCTTTTTTCCACCAACATGGGTGCACAACCAATGACACCAATGCCAAGTACAACAGTCGTGCTGCTCAGCTCTACAAGGAGAAGATCAAATCTCTTGCAACACAGGCCACGAGAAAGCATGGGACTGATGTGAGTAGTGTGTGTCCTGAGGCCAGGAGATTCCTGAAAAAAATCACTTTTTTTCCCTCTAAAGTCACTTTACATTTCTGATCAGTAATACAAAAGGTTATCAGTCTTTAGATAATGTGGCCATTTCTCCATGAACCATGTAGTGGTTTTGTCTTTACTTCTCTGAAATTGGATATCTAGAGGAGTATAGCATGAAAAATTGTAATGGGATTAACTACACACTGTGTGTGATTTAAGTGGAGTTTGTTTTGAACAGGTAAATAATGTATTTTTTTGTTTTTTCCCTACAAAAATAATACTTGGGAAATTAGTGAGTTGTGTAGAACTTGCTGTTCTCTATCAGAAACGCTGAGGCAGTTCATGCAAACTGTTAAAACATTGTTAGGTTGCTGACAGAAGTCAAGCAAAGTATCCAGAATTGATCTCTGAAGTTAGATTAAGTTTTGACAACAGTTCTCTTCTTCATACACAGAAAACATGTTTTGATTGTTTAATTCAGGTTGTTGAAGTTTGGGACTGGTTTATTTGAAGTTGATCAGATGAGTGGAAATTAAAAGCAAGAAGGCTTGCTTTTTTTCTCTTATCTCTGCATCAAACAGCATGAAATTTAATGGATCATTCTCAATTATTCATACCATGGACAATATAATTCACATCACAAAGTTTAGAAAATATTTCTTTTGACTTAATAAACAGCTTAAGATGTAAAATGTGTTTAAGTATAATATACTGTGTGTATCTAAGTTTGTGGCAAGTTTCCCAAATGAGTCTTTGAGGAAGTGTGATTATCTTGCTTCTATTACAGATTCCATCCAATTGTTTGATATTCACTAAAATATTTACTAAATTCACTAAATATTTAGTGAATATTTTTAGCTGTGCACTGCAAAGTTAAGTAATTATGTTCTATTTAAATTAATGAAGTAAATTATTCAGATGGTTGCATTTAGTACCAACCATCCCCTCCCCTGTCACATGGTAAAAAATTCCTTTTCTGACTTGCTGATGACACTGACTGTTGAATGGTGAAGTGAGTTTGTTGTACCTTCAGTATCCTTTCTGACAGAGATCATTATTCCTGCATGGAGTAAGAAGAGCTGTGAGAAAAGATTTGTCTGTGAGTAATCTTGGAGCGCAGGTCACAGGTTGGAGTCCTGTCCTGCAGTCCTGTGGCACTCTGGGGACCCCAGTCCTGAGATCTGCCTTTGCTCCAAGCTCTTGGCTGGTCCACCAGAAGCACAAGAAATATGTGTGAATTTAATAAAAAAAGGAATGTCATCTATTGAACATTGGATAAATTTGTATGGAAAAAACACGGACAAGAAGAAAAATCAATATGTTTTTAACCTGAAAACAGAGTTCTTTTAAGATTAATACATTGGAAAAAAATACATTCGTGCAATTAACCTGTAAAATTCTGTCCCTTAATTTCAGCTGTGGACAGATGGATGTGGAATGCCACCAGCATCACCTCAAAACAAAGAGGAGGAAGATTTTTTTGCATCCCATGCTTCTACCAAGGTACAAATTACCTGTCTAATTCTTGTTTGCTTTCTAAACACTTTGGTTGACTGTGAGCTCTGTGGTGGAGATTAAACCCTGAAAGAAAACTTTATAGAGAAAAGGTAGGTCAAGGAGTTGGTATTTATCTGCTTTTCCTTCTCTGAGTCTCAGAATTCTTCCTGGATGTGAACCACTTTCTAAGATGATAATTTTAAATGACCCAAATAGTAGCTAAACGTGGAATGAAAATCTATTTTTTTTGTAGACATAACAATTCCGCTTGGAGCCGGGGTTTCTTACTTGGAAGTGCTCTGATATAAATATACTGTGTTGTACCTTGGGTTTTCGATCAGCAAAGTGTAACAGTTCTTACAGCATTCATTGTGACCTGGTCACAAACCTGCCTGTTGAGGGGAATGTGTTTGAAGTGAGTGGGAGGATGCACCAGGAATGTTGCTCACAATCAAAAATGAAGTGAAAGATGAAAACAGGAAATGCAAGAGCTTCTAGGGAGAAGGTGTGGTGATTATATTTAATCACCAGCATACAATAAATAAATCTAAAGCACAGTTATAAATGCTTATTATTGGTTTTGATGATAAACATAAGATAAATAAAATTCCTGAGAGGAGAAATAAAAGTGTTCAGGAGTGGATTGAAACCATTTGTTTTTAGTAAAGGTAGGCATTTCTTGTAATTTTAAGAGCTGCCCTTCTGAGTACAGGTTTTAATCCTAAAAGCTAAAAAGTAAATATAACAATAATAATAATAATAATAATAATAATAATAATTCAATATTAATAAAACAGTGATGCTTATGCAGTCTTTAGCTAAGTGCTCATATTTATTTGCTGTATTTTCTGTGCACTTTTGATTTTGTGGGATTTTTTTTCAAGGCAAAGAATACAGAGTGGATGTTACCAGAACCAGTTTCTCTCCAGCAGAAAACTTCCGAAAACATTTCAGAATCCTGTGAAGGTATGACTGGTTCTTTAGGTAGGAAGGTATGATTAGTTAACAATAAGTTGCATTTTTTTTTTATATTATCTTAGTTTAATCTCTTTTTGCCCTGCTTTAGTAGTTAAATAACCTAACCATGCTTAGTAACACAAGAATTTGGGGTATCTGCTGCTCTCTTTGTGCCTGGGAAAGCTGTGATGGAAATACCACATTATGGTGTCTCTGCCAGGCACTACCCTGATACAGTGAGATTCATGCATTCTAAAGAGCCTTCTGATATTCTTACCCTTGTTATTCCTTATCTTTTAGGACCAGAACATGGACCAAGTGTTGATGGCCTTAACACATCCCCACAGCCTGCATTAGGTAATGAGTGCAAGCAGCAAAAGAGAGCAGCAAATGTAGAAAACCCAAATATCCCTTTGGACAAAGAATGCCTGCCTGGGAAGAGCTGTGGAAATAGATGTTGCTCTCTTTTCAGAAATCTGAACATAAAAACTTGGACTGGAAAAATCCTGTGTTGATAATGCAATACCTTCAATCACCAGGCTCTTATACTTAACACTGAGCAGTTTATCATACTGTGAGTAAGGAAAAAAAGCTGATGGAAATAGAATAGAGTAAAATACCTCAGTGATTTGTCACTTGGAGGCTTGTCCTGCAGGAACAGGTTTCTGAGAATGAAGTGTTGATTCTCAGCAGCACAGAGGTGGTAAAGAAGAGCTATCTGGGCCTGTTTTGATACTTTAGGCAGGTATGGTCTTCATCACTGTTTTAATTGGGTTTGGTTATTTTAGAGCTGAAGACTACAAAAAAGTTCACTGGGTGCACTTCCTGCTTTTCGCATTTGTATCTCTAACATGTTCTCCTAAAACAAGTGCTTCACTTTTTCTTGGTTGGTTTGGACATGACAAGTTCTGTCTTAAGGGAAGAATCTCTCTTCTGTTTATGCCCCTTATTGCATGTTTTCAAGAGATGCCAATCAAAGGTAGCTCCCCACATTTTCTTGGAGATATTCACAGCTCTGTTGTGTCACTTGGTTTAGTATCTCAGCCCCTCAGTGTAGAAAGACAGTAAAATGAATGGCAAAAACTATTTTGAGGTTGATGTTACGGAAATTTTCTTCTGCAGTTCCAGAATAAATAAAAATTGTCTGTTAACTAATGTACATTTAATTCTTGCAGAGAACACCACCTTCATAAAAAAGAAGCCAAATCAAGCTAAGAAGGGGGTGAGTATACCTATGAGAATTTTTAACTGCATTATAGGTCATTTATTTCAAGAGAGTTTAAAAGATAGTTTACAGACTTGATTCTGCATGGGGTCTTAGCACTTTCTTAGCATCTGGTCTCTGTAAAAAGGCAGGAAGAGAGTTTAGTGTCTCCAAATGATGGTTCAGGGCACAGGAAGACTGAGGAAGGCAGCCCAAGTTTTGAATGTGTGGCTGTTGCAACTCAAGGAACAGCACTAATAGTCACCCTAATGACAGCCTAATTGTGGGCTATCAGGGTGGCAGCTTTTTACAGGGAGTCTCTCCTTTTACATCTGGGCCACTGTAGAACAGAAGATTTTGAAGGTTTATTGGAGCAGATAATTTAGATTAAATCCCATGATTTTGTGCTCCCACTAGAAGACCCTAATATCCAAGAGGAATTTTTTATTCTGGGTGGTTTGTGCAGATCTGGTCCCTTCCAGTGAGAACAACAGAACTGGGCTGACAGGTGCAGGTACAGTTTGTGATCTGTGTGTGCATGGCCTGGAGCTTTTACATTAAGGCTTTAAAGTAATAAAAAGTGAAGATAAATGCATTGTGAATTTTTTTGTTGCCGCACTGTTGCAGGTGAGGAATTAAACACAGAGGAGACTAAGAGCAGCAGTCTGAGGGCTGGGCCACCATCCGAGTCAGCACATTGTATCCATATTTGCAGTATTAAGTGTTTTATAAATCTGATAATTACTCCATTGCAATGAAATTTATTATTCCTATACAGCAAAAGAAACCAAAGTTGTTCTGTGTGCTATATTTATTTGAGCCTGACAATCTCTGAACAACTAAAACTCGAATACTTCTATTTTGTTCTGTGGGACTTCACTGCAAAGCTAACTAAATTTGTAAGAACAATTAGCAGAAGCAGAATTTTGAAGTCCAGAATATGGAAAGAAGTATTTTCTTTGCTCCAAATTGTCCTTGCTGTCTGCAAGGATTGGTCCCATACTGAGTGTAGTGTTTGCTGTTGCTTTCACGTCTTGCTGTTGAGTCAGCTGAGGTGGCTGTCTCAGTTACAATATTGTGGCTTTTGGTTTTTTGTTTTTCATTAATTCCAGCTTGGTGCCAAAAAAGGTGGTTTGGGAGCCCAAAAAGTGAGTAGCCAAAGCTTTAATGAGATTGAAAAACAAGCACAAGCTGTAGATAAAATGAAGGAACAAGAGGATCTTCACAGTAGTAAGAAAACTGAGAAGGAAGAGCCACTGTGAGTATGAATTAATTATAAACCATGAAGCCTAATTTAATGAGCTAATTGACAGCATTTTAAATACTACCATAGATTAGCATATGCCAATAAAACTTCAGTTCTTAAAAATGCCCAGACTTGGTTAAGGTGAGCCAAGCAGTAATTCTCCCAGTGCCCTTTTTTGGCTATTAAATATATGTTTATACAGTTGATGAGTTACTGTAGAAAATTAAGTATTAAGAAGACTCTTGGCTCTTGACATTTTTTTTATCTCATGCTAGTTACCTAGTTTATTTTGGTTTGGTGCAGTGAACTCAGTAATATTGAAAACAGTCTTTCTAAGAGCATAGGGAATATTCAGCTTAACTTGTACTTAGTGGGTAAGAGCAGAGGAAGTTTAAATATGTCTCTAATTGCCTGATGAAGCTTTTGGCTGATTTATACTGGAACTGCCCTCATTTTCGCCAAAACCCTTTGAATAATTCTGTCTGAGGCCTTGAATCTGTTGGTCCGCCTTAATTAATAAATACTCAGCCCTAAAGCTCAGAGGGTGCTGTTCCTGATTCCTTCCACATTCCTCTGCTATGTGCTTTTGGTTTCTAATACTTCATTACTTGTCATCAACATTAGACTACTAAATAGTTGGTTAGTGTACACTTTTGTTGTTAACAGAGCTTAATAGCCTGTCAGGTGCTAGGGAATCCTTCCTATAACCTTTTAAGTTTTCTGAATTATTACATAATTACAAGATCACTTTTTGCTCGTGATACCAAGGTGTTTGATCTATAATCTCCTCCCCATTTATTTTGCTCACTTTTATGTTGTCCTTGCAGAGATGGATGTTTTGGTTGCATTAAAAATGCCAATCACAAGGGGATCATTTGAAGTGTTTTAAGCACAACGTCATGGTTCTTGGTGATTGCCAAAAAGTATCAGTGGAGAGACTTTGAAGTAAAAACTAAATAATAAAAAAATGATTGTTCATGTATTATTATTCTTTATCAATATTGTCTTTGATTGTATAATTTAGTTTGGAAGAAAGTCCCAAGTAGTGTCTTGGGTTTTGTGTCAGAAATGTATAAATCTAAAGATCCAAGCCAACTTTTATTGTAAGTTCTGCAACCTTTCTGCAGTAGCCAAAACTCTAAAAATGCTTGTAAACATGAAGGATGCACATACACCTTTATGTTTATGGATCTAGTCCCAGTAGAGGCAAGAGATCTGTATTTCCCTGAGATTATTATTTTGGAATTTTAACTGTAGGTGGCAGCAGATACCAAAATGAAAGGAAGGGTGAAGTCTGCTAAAACTGCATTTGATTCAAACCAATTTGTGTGGTGGTTTTAATTTTAAAAGCTTGAGTAATAAGCTTTACTAAATTAATTCAATAAGACTTTGTTTTGTGGCAGGAATGGTAATTATTCTTTTGTAGTTTAGTATTTAGAGGGAGGAAGAGTTCTGAGACTTGAAACTTTAAATGTGATTTTTAAATTTGTACACAATTCCCTTAGCTTCTGCTGAGCACTGAAAAGAATAGGGAGCTGAAATTACTTCTAAAAACTCAATCCGTATTCCCATTTGTTTTAATCAACAGCAAATACAATTTGGATGTTAATAAAACAGATTTCCTGAGAAGGGCTGCTAATCTTACTGCTTGAAGTGCTGGGTAGATGTTTTCAGTTATTCCTTTTTGCTTTGCACCACATCTACCAGCAGCATCCTGAATTTCATTTGCCTTTCTTCTGATAGTTCAGCTGTACTTCATGCCAGTTGAGACTTATGAATTAAAATATTCCTGAGTTGCTCATTAAAATCAATAAAAATTGTATCCCTTTTGACCTGACAAATTAAATTTAAGCCATATTTCTTCAATTCTGTAATCAAGATGAAAAACCTCGGTCTCTGCTGCACTGGTGTGACTGGGAAATACTAAGATGGTTTAGAGGTGAGGGATAGAGACTTAGCTGGGCCCAAATGTGCCTTAAGGAAAGACATTAGAAAATAAAGTGCTACAATAATTATTGTTAATGTTCTGCTGATCATTCAGTGTAGCATTGGACATTTCTCTGGTAACTGTGTTTTTTTTCCAGTGTATCATCTTTAAGGTTGGCCTACAGAGATCTTGATATTAAAGCAAGAGAAGAAACCTTAAACCTCTCTGGTAAGAAGAAAACGGAACTGGAGAGGCTTGGCATGGGATTGGGCAGCAACAGGAGGTATGTGAAGTTCTGGAAACGGCATTTGAAATACTCTGTGATTTTATGCACTTAGCCCTTATTTTACTCAGGAAATGAAGAAATGGACTAGAACATGTTATGGAAACTTGACAATATCAGCAAAAAATCTTCTCTTTGTCAAAGGGAAGCTTCTGGTAGATTTAAGTTCTAGCTTGCCAGACAGAGGTCAACCTAGATTGTGTTTTCCAGGTGTTAGAACAGACATTGTGCTTGGAAGTCCTGTCCCTACTTGAGAGAATGACAGTTTTCCAAGGGTCCTTTATTTTAATTCCTCTTTCCTTAAATGTTTATATAGCTTGGACTTTCTCAGCAGGCTTCAGAAACTAGATTCGGGCTTTGATTTTTTTTTTTCTTTAAGGGTGTGAGTTTCGTCATCTCTTTACATGCTTGTTTTCTTCCTGTCCCCAGTGGCATTTCTCACTCAGTCACCTCAGATATGCAAACAATAGAGCAGGAAACACCTACAATTGCAAAGCCGAAGAAGAAGTACATGGATGATGTGGAAGACTCTTACTTCTCTTCTAGCTCAAGGTATTCTGTAAGCTTTTGATTTTGGATGGGCCCAGAAGGATGTGCAAATGCCATAATAATATGCACAGTAATTTTGAAAGCTGAGATGAAGGCAGTTTGAACTTGTGTAAACACTCATCATGTTTTCAGGGGACATCTGAATCAGAAGAGTTGTGGAAAAGTTGACTTTGCCTCAGTGACAGATGGATTTGTGAAAGAGGGGAGGCAGCTTTGTTGGGAAAGTGGTCTGAACTTTGTGTTTGTAGATTTTGTCTTGTCCAGTCTAGTCTCTGCTTGCACACACAGTTGCCACATAAACTTTTATTTGCTGTATTCCAAATCCAGTGAATTTTTTGTCAGAATGACTTGTGTTCATTCCTTTTCTCTTTCTTTCTATTGTCTTCAAATTAAACAAGCATTGAAGTCTGATATTAGATGTACTACAGTTGCATCATTCTCTGCATGCCAAATGCAAAAACTTCAGTCTTTTTGAGGTATTGTGCTGGGTGTGTTGTGTGGATGTCTGCAGTCCTATTCCAGAGACTTTATGTAAAACATAAAATGTTAAGCGAAAAATAATTGAAATGTTTGTTATCAGAGGATGAATGCAATGCACACTATAAAATATTGCTCTTGGGAGAAGAAAAATAATTAAATCTTACAGGCACTAATTGCAATGAACCAGGTTTTTCTGGACTGAGAGATATAAAAAGGTGTTACTTTCATAAACTGCCTTTATTGCATCCATGTCACGGCAACATGAGAAATTGTACCTAATTGCTTGTAGACAGGCAAATAAAAGCACAAAGGCTTTTGTGTCACGATTTTGTAGTGCAGTCACTGCAGCAGAAATGCAAATGTGAGTCCAAGGAAAGTGGCAGCAGTCTTGTAAAATAAAATGTAGCATTTCAGTGCTTGCCTTGTTTGTTCCCTGAAAAGAACTGTTACTGCTCTCAAAGTACTCATCAGCTAACAGCAGGCAAAGGATGAATTATGGAGGAGGCTTTTTAATGTGTTGTGGTTCAGTGATTAGAGGATAAATTGTAACCTGGCTGTAATTGTAACCCTGCTCTTGTTGTTCTGGTTCGAGCTGGGAGAATCCAGTTGGAGTTGGTACACAAGTTCATTTTCTTCAAAGAAAGAACAGTCAGATTTGGACTTGTTAAGGGTATTACTATCCTTTATTTCAAGTTGTGACTTTGAAATAGAGGCAAAGTAGCTTTAGCATCATCTTAGTATATTTTGCCCAAAAGCAAAATAGTCATACTGGATATTAGAGTGCTGATAAATGAATTAAGCAAGCTAAAAGTCTCAAGGTTTTTACATAAAATTCAAGCCTCTAAAAATCCTGAATTTTGGTGTTCTGCTTTTGCTACAGTTAATGCAGTCTTATTAACATCACAATGTAAAACTTTATTATCTATTAAATGCAGTTTTTCTCTCTTCCCCCACCCCAAATACTGAAGAAGTATTTTGCAAAGCTACAAAAATGTGAGAGGGAAGGTTAGAGAAAAGAAACACTTTTACTCAAATCAGCTCATGCAGCCCCTGCCCAATGCCATGGTTTTGGTGGCCATTGTGAGACTGGAAAGCTTCAAATCCATAAAAACACCTTGATTGTTTGTTATTATGGAATTAAAAGAATTGCTGTGGGTTCTTTTTGTCTGTCAGGAGAAAGGCTCCTGCTTTTTGGAGATATTCATTCCAAATCTGTCCCTCATATTTTCCGTGCTTGGTGCTGAGACTTTGCTGCTGCAGGTGTCACGTTTCTCATAAACTGCAAAATCGAGTGGCCTGACCATTCATAGTGCAAACATCAAGAACTTTCTTTTTTAAGAGTATTTTTCACAAAATGCAGGGGCAGGTTTTAATATCCTATCTTGTTGTACTAAATGGTTCCATTTTCCTATCCCCCTGGTCATCTTTCTCTCCATCCTGGTCATAGCCAAACTTCAGGTAAATTTCTTCAAGCAGAAAATCTTAATCTTCAGCATTTTAATAGGTTTTTGGTGGTGTATTTTTATTTTTTCAAATACTTTCCATATATGCTGAGATATGTGTAAGTAATAAAAAGAGGAAAAGATCAAATCATGTACCAGAATTGACAAACATGCTTAATTTTTTTCCTTCTGTTTTGTGTTTTCCCTGCGGTTTTGGTGTGCAAGAGAAGACTGTCGTATTAAATTCAGACTCACTTTCAAGAAATACGTTTTTAGCATTTAATTGTAATGAATTGTGCTGCAAAACTCATGAGTTCTTAGTATTTGGATTAAAAAAAATACAGAACCAGAAATAAAGGCTTTTCTGCCTGTTCTGAGCCATTGGATTAAACTGTACAAAGCTTCTAAAGCAGTATTGTGAAATCCAAATTACCCTCACAACTGACAGCTGTAATTTTGGTGAGAACGTACTTGCTAATGAATACTTATAGCAGTCATTATCTAACAACAAATAAATATATTCCCACTTTTCAATAAATAACAAAGTTCTGACTTCTCAACAGGTTTTTCTTTCTTTTATTCTAGGTACTATGATTCTTCAGATTTGAGGAGCAGCACTTTCTCTAAATGGGATGACAATTCAGATGCTTTTTGGAAGAAAGAAAACAATAGTAAAGACATTGATATATTGTTAACTTCAAAAAGCACAGGATTTTCAGACAGGTACCCCAAGAAAACCAAACTGATTTTTGTCCAGAAAGCCCAAGTTTTAATGTGATTTGGGTCATGGTCATGGTAGTGGCATTTTCTTCAGTCTATAGAAGAAAAATTTGGCCAGAACTTCCATCAGCAGTCAAGAGATCTCCTGACTGAATTTCTTTTGTAAGCTGAGTTTCTCACATTTTAAGCACTGTCTGTTCTGCTCAGAGCTGTTCAGTGCATGTACTGGAGGTAATTCCCAAACACTTTCAGCAGAAAAGGAAGTAGACAAAAGATGTGGGGAGAAACTCAAATATTTGCCCTGTTCTGAGCACCTACCTGCTTTGTTTATTGTGTGATGAATCAAAGGAAACCTTGTTAACAAATGAAAATTTGGGGTGCTCAGTTCTGAGGATGGAGGTACTGAAGACACAAAAAACAAGTCGGATTGTGATGATACAAAAAGTATATTTTCTCTATGACAACTTTCTCTGACAATCTTTGTAACCAAGTAGAAAATGTAAGAATGGGGGAGGTTATGTGCTTGGTTGGTGTTTTCTGCCTGTCTTCTTTCTACTTCAAATGATATTTTTCATTTGCCTGTACAATAGAGTTGGAGCACTTAAGTACTTCTTGATTCCTTTCATTCTGTCACGATGTGAATGAGGTTTCTCTTCCTGAAGCAGTTTGTTGTCCTTCCAGGCCTGCATCTCGGCGTAAGCCTGAATATGAACCTCCTGCAAACACAGATGAGGCACAGAAAAAATTTGGCAATGTCAAAGCCATTTCATCAGACATGTACTTTGGAAGGCAAGATCAGGCTGATGTAAGTAGGAAACAGTGATAAGTATTTTTAAGTGTTAAAATATTCTATGGCTATAAAAATGGTATTCTTGTAAGTAAGAGAGAAGGCAATCAATAGTTAAAAATTTGTAAAATTAGTGAGCTTATAGAATTATGTCCCCTTGATTATTTGTTTGATAGAAATGTACAAATTTCTGATCATTTAGAATTTAAGTAATTGCAGTTGCACATAGAACCATACCTCCATCATTCTTCTTTCCTGACAGAAGTGGTAGATTGTGATTTAGCACTCCCGATTTTTTATAGAATCAGGTTTAATTTGTTCTAAATACCCAAACTGATGCCAACAAACCACTGCTGAAGCCTCTTCCTGCTGTGTATTTGTTACATGAAAACATCATTAATGTTGTAAAGCTAACCAAGTAAATAAATTGTCCATTGAATTGCAAGGAGCTGAATCAGCCTAGAAAAAAGAGATTAGTATTGTGCTGCATTTTGGAGGTGGGATACAGATTTTTAATGAAAATCTAACAGTGTAAATACTAATTAAAAGTATAATTACTGTTTGCAGGGCACTTGGAAAAAGATGACTTAAAAGTGTCATGTGGTTTGAAGAGTCAGCAGGATGTTAACTGCAGTGCTTTCCCCTCCATTTCATGCTTTGTAGTTGCTGTTTTTAGTGGTTTTTCAGCAATTGTAGGGTAACTAACAGTGAGTGGGACCCTTGGGATTGCAATGATAAATGTCACTCTTGGGTGACAACTCAGAAATGAGATGGTGGCAAACTCAGTGTAAGTAGTGTGAAAACTGAAATGGGCACAACTTTCAGTATACTCCAGTTCTAAATGTCTGTAGTCTCTCAGATTATCTGATGTGACCTCAAAAGGTGGCAGCAAGCTGATAAAATCCTTTTTATTCTCAATTCTTTTCCAGTATGAAGCAAGGTCTCGGCTAGAAAGGCTTTCTGGAAGCACATCCATAAGTTCAGCTGATTTGTTTGAAGACCAGAGAAAACAACCAACAGGTACATATCAAACAGAATGAGAAACTGGAGCATGTGGGGAGTGCAGGCCCTGACTGCTTCTAATCACAGTCATCACTGTGTTGTGCAAGCAAAATGCTAATAGCGCCAACAGGGGCAGCAGGTGTAGTCATTGTTGAAAAATTAACCCCTTAAATCTCAAGTTCTCTGTTTTTGATTCTGTAAGTTCAGTATTTTATACTGGGGGCATGTGTTGCAAATAACAGACTATTTTGTAAATAACATTTATCAAAAGAAAACTGTAATATTTTCCAGTGAGGTAACACCTAAATGTAGTTTCAGTAGTTTGAGTAGTCTCAGGGAGTTTTTTGATCAGTTACCATGAATAGCTCATTAGCTGTCATAATTATACTGGATCTAGGAAAAATCATTAATAAAATGTTAGTGGACTTGAAATTCCCATGTAAACTGTTGCATGGCATATCCGTTCAGTGGGATATTTGCTTCTACCTCTGGCCTTGCAAAATTATTAAGGAAGATCTTCACTTGGATTGTCTGTTTCAAAGATTTGTTGGAACACCTCACACTGGAGAGTGTAGTTCATCAAATCAGAAAGGGAGAAAGATTAGATTGAGTGAAAAGAAGTCTCTTAGGATTCCTGTTTTCTTTCCAAAGCTTCTTGGATTGTGCAGTGATGTGCAATGGAAAAGGTGGCAAATACTGGAACATTCTATAGGCTTAATCAGTTGAGTTTCATTCCTTAGCTTTTGAAGGAATTGGAAAAAGAAGAGTTACTGAAGAACTTGAAATCTGTGAGTAATTATTCAAATAGGCTGGAGAAACAAACAGGGTGCAGCATCTGATTTCACTTTGAAAAAGTAGGAGTGAAAATCCCCAAAACACGTGACTGTTTAGTTTTGATCCCCAAAGCAAGTTTGAATACACTGACTAGCAGAGAAATAGCTCCTGTTACCAGTTGCTTAAGACCGGGGTTTAGAAATTTGAAATGTAAAAAAAAAAAAGTAAGGAGGGAAGAAGATATGAAGCAAAAATCCCAGTAAGTTGCTTTAGCCACTTGAAAGAGCCTTTGCAGCATGGTGTCATAAATGAACATTTTATCAAATGTACAGAAACTTCCTTTCCTGCATGTCTCTGCTATACCCCTCACCCCAAAAACTGAGGGGTGGCCATTCTTGGAGAAATGCTACTGCACTGACAGTTTGTCTGGTGTGGAATTAATGCCCAGAATATCATTAGTTCCATGAAATAAACTTAATCAGGACACTGTCAACAAAAACACTACTGTTGTTTTGGAATCCTGACTGGGATAAAACATCCTTTGTACCTAAGGTTGTTTTTATAAGCATTTATGAGGTGTCAGGGTAGCACAGTGTAGGGCTTCTTGTTTTTGTACAGAATGCTGTAGGGAGGTTTTTAACTAAAGAAGGGGCTGCAAGAAAAAGCCTTTTTGCATTATTTCAAAGCTGATGCTTTTGAAAGTTAAGTGACAGACTTGGTGCCAGTTTGGAAGGAAACCACAAGAAAAGGAGTTGCTTTTCTGCCTTGTTCACAACTTTTTCACACCAACCAAACTTAGCCAGCAAATGATAGGGAATTCTTGTGGCTGAAAAGTGATTAGAGCTTCTCAGGTTATTTATATCTGCAGATTTTATTTCTGTGACTGATTTTATCAAATGCCTGAAGCATTTGATGAGTGGAACAGATAGTGAGGAAGTCCAAATTACAGCTCAGAAATAGGGCTGTCTGAGGGAAATCTTGAAGATAATTTATAAAGAGGATCTATGATATCTATAAACCCATGCTGGGTTGAAGTATTGTAGTGGGAAGTTCTCTGAATGTCACAAGGCAATGTGACTGTGATACAAACCAGCTTCTTGTCTTAGGTAAAACAAATTATCTCCAGGGTTGTCTGTCTCAGCCTGTCGATGAGGCCTTAAACTTCCCAGGACACAGGAGCTTCATGGTCTCTCTCTTTCTCTCTCTTCCTCCTCCCCCCCCCATTCAAAAGACTAAAAGGAGTCTCCATTTGGAAAATGGTCTGGTTTGGGATGGTTACTTCCTGGAGCCCTATTAATTCCTGAGAGCTTTGGGGTGACCTCATTGTGGCCTTGCAGTGCCTGAAGGGAGCCCGCAGGAAAGATGGAGAGAGACTCTTGGCAAGGGCCTGGAGTGACAGGACAAGGGGCAATGGCTTCATGCTGACAGAGTGTAGGTTTAGATTGGATATGAGGAAGAAATTGTTCCCTGTGAGGGTGGTGATGCCCTGACCTCTGGTTACCCAGAGAAGCTGTGGCTGCCCCAGCCCTGGAAGGGGTCCAAGGCCAGGTTGGAGAAGGCTTGGAACAACCTGGGCTAGTGGAAGGTTTCCCTGCCTGTCACAGGGAGTCAGAATGTGATGATATTTGAGATTCTTTCCAACCCTGGCCATTCTGTAATAGACTCTGTGATCATGGTTGTGATTCTGGTTTAGCTGGATTTGTGCCCTAGACACTATCCCATATTTGATATTAAGGCATGCCAGTAATTACTTTCACTAGTGAGTGGGTGATGGTAATTGTTGGCATGTTAATACTTAGCACGGAGTTAGTTTTGAGTATAATTAGAATAATTAATTAATTATCTTTGAGTTCTGTTACCTTTAGGACCTGCACTTTACATAATAACAACAAACTTAATTCTGTCTAAAATATATTGACTTTAAGGAAAGCTGGATCGCCAGCATTATTCTGGTGTTTTAAAACCTGATTTATTTACATTAACTGTAATTTCTATGGATTTTTCAAAGCCTCAGATGTAGTAAGGCAAAATGTGTTTATACAGCATGGAAATCACCACTCTGCATGCACACAAATAGGGTTCATCACTTCAGCCACCTCTGAAGTGCATTCATCTTCAAATTGCAAGGGGATAACAGCTGTTGAGGATATAAAACAACATTGTCACAGCCTGGAAGTACAGAATAAGTCATCTACTATCCAACATGAATTACTTTGCTGGGAATACAGAGTGTAGAGGATGACACTTGGGTGGAATTATGAAAACCTGAAAACAATCCAAAGGAAAATGCATTTAAGACATCAAGATCTCTGTGTAGTGCTCCTAGTCATACATTGTACTTCAGGGAGAGAAAAAAAGGTTAATTTTAATACAAAATTCTGTTTCCTCCATGTGTGTGTTCTCCTTTTAGGAAGCTACAATATTACCAATGTCTTGCCTTCAGCTCCTGATATAGCTCAGTTTAAACAAGGAGTGAAATCTGTGGCTGGGAAACTTTCTGTCCTTGCTAATGGAGTGATGACATCTATACAGGTGAGTAAAAATGTCACAATCTATTAACCATCAGTTGAAGTCTTTCTATATGGATCCTGCCACTGAATTGCCTTTAGGGAGAAAAGAATGAATTTGGTTTTGAGTTCTGTAGACTTCTCAAAGTAGATGGTAAAGCACTGGTCAATTTTCTGAAAGTCTTGAAGAATGGAGCTGCTATTTATTGCACAAATGGAAGTAAAGCTGACTTCTTTCCATGTAAAACCTACTCATATTTGGTTTGTTATTTGTTTTTACTTTTCTAGGATCGATATGGCTCCTAACTGAAGCTAAAGGATTCCTCTTCAGGCACACAAGTAATCACTGCTGATTCAAATGAAGGTTGCCTTAAGACTGATGATGTTTTTACCTGTTTCTTAGTGCAGATTTCTGACTCAGCCTCTTCTTAGTGCTGTTGCATCTTCCCAGAAATCTTGCAGCAACTTGTTACATTGCATATACTTTTTCTTTTTTCTTCCTTTCCAGTCTTTATTTCTTAACAACCTTACTGTTAGATAAGCTGGGAGCTTTATTTTGTTACTGGCTCTGTCTGTGAGGCAGGAAGGAGAAAGGAGATGTGCTGTTTAGTAGACTGTAGCAAAATATACATTTAAATTAAACCTGTGCTTGCCAGGAAGTAAAAGCTCTTGAAGTCATTAATTGATGTGCATTAAAATGGTGGGGAATTAGTGGTTTAAAACAGTATTCCAGCTAGAAGGTTCTGTGCTTAGATGTGAATGTGGAGAAATCAAAACGTGGTAATACTGAATAGTGGATTTCACCTTGTTGTGGGAACAGTCTATTTATACCTAGTTTTGAAAGTTACAAAAAAATTTGCAATATAGAATCCTTAAGTGCTTTTAAAAATTCTGTATTGTGTAAAAAATAAAAAATAAAAAAAACTTGAAATCTACTAAGGGCCTAATAGAGTAGTTAATTAAATACTTGTTAAAATGTTTAGCACAATCTTAGATTTTTGATAAATTATCAATTATTGAATAAGGAAATAGCGGGGCTGTGTTTTAGACAGTCTAGAATTTATTGCTGATGACATCCTGCATGAAAATTATTATGACCTTAAAGGAAAAACTTTACAACCAAGAATGAATTCAAGTTAATTCTGTTCTGTAATTTTCTTAATTCAAATTTGTAAACTGCTGATATCTAATAAAAACAATTGATATAAACTCAGTTTTGAATCCAATTTCTATGTGTTTTCATCAGTATC
The DNA here is from genome assembly GCF_030490865.1 of Poecile atricapillus. Classification (NCBI taxonomy): domain Eukaryota; kingdom Metazoa; phylum Chordata; class Aves; order Passeriformes; family Paridae; genus Poecile; species Poecile atricapillus. The sequence continues at coordinate 17,361,571 of NC_081288.1, read as the reverse complement.
CAGCTTTCTAAACACTGTCATCTGTATTTTGTCTACAGAGTGGTCTGGTAAAATTAGCCTTTAGTTTCAGGTAGTCAAACTTGCAATCTTACTAAATTGTTGTAGTGATTTAGAAATCTAAACACTGAAGTTGGGGTAGAAAATAAACTACTGAACTGAGATATTGTGTTAAATACTGTTAACAGTGTAGCTGTATTTGGGATTTAATTTTTACCTGCCTCCTCCTAATTCCCACTTCTGATAACCTGTTCTTATGGCTGTTAGATTTAGATTTATTGATTAAATTTATTCATCAAAAATTACCTTTCTTTTTTAAGAGAGTTCCAAGATGAGCATTTGTGCTGCCTAATGGTACAGCTTTGCAATAACAGATTTGCTTTCCTACCTCCTTTCCCACCTTATAGAGATTATTTTGGTAACATAAAAAAAAAAAAAAAGTAGTGCTCAGGGCATGTTTTGGTTTTCCCTAATTACGGGTAGCAATTTTTGGCCTTCAAAGCATTTTTCATTTGAGTGTCCACGTGAATTTATTGCAAATAATCAGTGATTATGATCTACTTCTTGGAGTTGTGATACACAAAAAATATCCAAACTTGCAGAAGAGATGCTCCAGTGTCTGGGCTGCATATTCCGACATCTAAGGATGCATGCAGATGCTTAAATTAGAACAGGGGAGGGTAAGGAGGTGTAGTTCTGTCCCCTCTCATGGCTCCTCATTTTTAACAATTTGTGACATCAGCTACACTGCAGTAATTGTGTCCTGGTTTTATGCATTGTTGCATACCACTCCTAGATGGAAAAATACAAATATTTATATATATCTATAAATGCTTTTGTGACAATCTTCTAAGGGAGACTTGGCATTGGTCACCAGTTGTGTTTTGTTGCAGCTCTTCTTCCCTTAATTCCCTCTTCCCAACATTCCACATCATGCTTTCCCCAAAAACAGAAGCAGCAAGTGTGAAGCATGCACGTTAAGCTTCCCTCTTAAAATCCTGTAAGGGGAAAGAGGGTTATTTAATACTTTATATTTCAGGGAGTTTATTTTTGATGGTTAAATTGACAGAGCTAAAAAAATGTTCAAACATCAGAACGTTACAGACAAGTCTGTGTCCCATATTCTCCTGCCCCAAGGAAGCTGTGAACGGAATCTTGTTGCACTCTTGATTTAATGCTGTCATTCTGGTCTGCTCCACATCAGTTTGTCCCACTGCTGGGAGAAGTAACTCCAGAGCCATTCAGGATATTTTTGCAGTGTAAGAATGAGCTGGGTGGCTCCCCAGCACAGGAGACTGTAAGTGTTGGTGTAGCTGCCTGTATTTTCACACTGCTGCTGTCCTGCTCAAGCCAGAGGAGTTCAGCTGTTGCTCTGAATCAGGGCTGGAGCTGAGGGCCACCTAAAACACTCTGTGCTTCTACAGAAGTCAGGACTTTTTGCATATCCATACATGAGGATGGATTCTCTTGACAAGTAATGATAAAGCAGACTTGGAGGGGGGTACAAAGCAAAAAAGTTGAGGCCATTCTTTGTTGCACTGCCTTTGTCTCCCTGCAAGATCAGCTGCAACTGTCGGTGATCACTTTTATTCTCCAGAGAAGGGAACAGAGCTGGGGAAGAGACTGGAGTGCTCCAAGGAGTGGGTGGGGAGGCTCAGCCTGAAAAAAAGGAGGCTCAGGGGAGACCTGGCTCTGCACAACTCCCTGACAGGAGGGTGCAGCCAGGGGAAGTCAGGCTTTGCTCCCGGGGAACAAGGGACAGGATAAGGGGAAATGGTTTCAAGCTGAGCCTGGGGAGGCTCAGGTTGAACAGCAGGAAGAAATCCTTCACAGAAAGGCTGACTGGGCATCAGGTGGTGTTTAAAGAAAAGCCCGTACTCAATGCCTGGTTGATAAAGTAGTGTTTGGTCACAGGCTGGTGATCTCAGAGGTCTTTCCAGCCTGAATGAATGATTCTGTGACTCTAATGAAAGGCTTTGTGCTCTGGCAGTCATTTGCAGCCTTTCTGGCACCTCACCCAGCCACCTCAGGCTCGTGTGCCCCCGCCCCCTGGCTTTGTGTGTTCTGGCACAGCAAGAAGACAGACCTTGACTGGAAACCAAGTCATCAAGGCAGGGAAGGACTGATGGCTCACCAGCCTGGCCTGGGAAACACAGGATACGGGGGTTCAAGAGCCTCCGGACTTGAACTGGCTTCTGCCAGAAGCTGCCAGAGGGGTATCCAAGCAGAAACCTGGGAGGGGCATGGATGGGCAGAGAATCAGGGGACAGAATCAGACTGCTGAACTGAACCCTCCCCTCCAGGAGCAGAAACAGCATCATGGTCAGAAGACAGCTTCCACAAACTTGCCTGCTCATCCTCTTCACAGGCTCTTTGTCCTTCCTAAGCAGGACAGTATTAACCAAGTCCTTTTTCCCTCAGAAATTTGACTTTCTCTGTTTGGTCACTTTGCCTTCTCCTTATTTCCTGTCTGGAGTTACCTGTGCTCATGTCTGAGCAATCCCTTTTCCCAGCTAGGAGACACTGGTTTTTGTAGCCTCTCAGCACTTGTATCACCCACCCTCCACTGTCTTGTTTCCTTCCCTCATGTGCAGTTATTTTTAGCACGATGAAGCCAGCTTGGTGGATTTTCTCCCCTTCCTTAACGACATTAATACCACTAACTAATGCCAGTTGCACTTCTGTGTTCAGTTTCTCTTCATTTTCCAGGACCTGACAGAGAAAGGTAAGAAGTTTGGGATCAACACCTCAGGGCAGTGTTTGAGGTTCCCAGTCTGCAGGCTTCAAGTAAAATGTGCTTGTTTGAAACAAGGGGTGAGGGGCCAGGGAGGCAGGAGCACAAACCCCCGAGGCTAGGGAAAATGGGGAGTGGGCAGAAATGTCAAGTAAGGCATTGCTGAAGTGCAGAATTCACATGTGGCTGCATAACTAAGTTTTAACTGCTACTCTGATCAAATTTGATTGATACAGAGAGGAGCTGATGCAGATAATCAATAGCAAGTGGCTTTTGGTCTTGTCTCAGACATCATGTTCTCTGGCTTGTTTTCCTAATTTTTCTAAGCATCCATGGAAATACAGTTTAATACTTTTACCCCCCCCTTTTCTCTTGGTGGAAGCTGTGACACTCCAGCTTTTGCAGGATCTGGCAGCAGGATCTGAGGACCTCTCCTGGGTTGCGGGGGGTTCCTGCAGTCTGGGAGGTGGGTGTCCTGTAGCAGCAAAGGCAGCAGAACTGCTCGCCTTTGCCAGGCTGAGCAAGCAGGCTGGGGTTTGCCAAACTCGGCCTAAGAGGTGATTTATTTCTTTCAAATCAGAGACCTTTCAGGTGAAGGACAACAGAAAACTAACCAGACTGAGCAAAAACACCAGGAAGAAATTCTCTGTTCTCTGACTCTTTCATTTGCCAACAATTTTTTTTGGCATGAGCAGATTGGAATCCACAAAGTTTTTTGTCAACATCAAGTCCTCACTTTGTCTTGGAAAAAGCTTCTGGATTCAGTGGGGCTTGGGATTTTTTGTTCTGTTTTCCCTCATTCTCTCCCTCAATGTGTGCACAGGATGAATTACAGTCCATTTCCCAAATTCCTCCCAGTCTTCCTCCTCCACTGGTACAGGAAAGGAGAGATCCCTTCCCTAGGGATGAAGGGGGGACCAAGGAAGCTACAGCAAAAAAGCATCCAGTAAAGTATCTTTAGGGAGATTCCTGCTCACATGAGAGTATTCATGTTATGCAAAATCCACGTTTTCACTACAATGAATTATTTTAAAAAATTGTCATAATTGAGGAAATAATGTAAGTAGGAATTACTTCTGCTTGAGCCTCTACAAAACCTGCAGCAGCACGGTTCATGTTGTGATTCCCCACAGCCTTTCCCACTGTTCCAGTGGTGCATTGATCTCTCCTCTGCGATGGCCACTACCAGGAGACCCACACAGAGGGGTTCCAGAGGAAAAGTGAGGCGAGATGTGGTGATCAGCCACTCACACAGCAGGTGCCTGGTTGGGTTTCCTCCCTTTTGCTTTAGTTTCCCTCAGCAGCATGGTCAGAGCGAGGGTGATCTAAAGCTTCTTCCTCATCTCCCTGGCACAAGGCTCTCCAGGTAAAATGAAACAAGCTTTGGCCCTCTGACCCCCACTGCAGGAGCACAGCCACTGTGATTTGTCCTGCCAGCAGAAGGGTGTCCTGGAAAGAAGGTCCATCAGTGGTTCCTGGTGTGACTTTTGGCCTCTCCAGCCATGGAGTTCAGCACTGTGTCCCCAGGTGGGTGACAGCTGCACCAAGGGAGCAGTTCCAGGCAAAAGGTGGTGGCACAGCCACAGCATAATGGGAAGCTGTGCCCGAGCCTGGGTGCCTGCAGGGAAAGGATCCCTGGACCCAGGGGTCAGACCCCACCACAACCACCGAGACACCCACCCTGGGGACCAGAGCTGTGGCTTGGGCTGCTGACAGGGGCAGGAGGCTCCCAGGGGCCTCTCCTGTTCCAAAACCCAGGGTCAGCCACAGGCAGAGGCTGCTCAGGTGGGTTTTTTCAGGAACATGCTTGGGAAAGTTTGTGGGCTTGCAAGTCTGCTGAGGTGACTAAAGAGCACTGGCTCACTATTTTAATTTGGGTTTGGGGGTGGCTCTGAGGCTTTAAAATACTTCTGCAAAGCTTTTTGTCACAGCTACAGCATTCTGCTTCCTTCCCTCAATATGTGAAGCTGCTGGGACTTTGTATAGGAAGCACATGTGATACATGGCTTAAGAGAGGAGCAAAACTCAGCTCAGCAAAACTCAGGACTCATTTCATAAAGCAGCAGCTTCCCCCAAACCTGGCAGGAGGAAATCCCTACCCCCTGAATGGATGGAACAGTGGAATGCCAGAATGGTTTAGACTGGAAGGGACCTTAAAAGCTCATCCTGATCCACCTCCTGCCATGGGCAGGGACACCTTCCACTATCCCAGGTTGCTCCAAGCCCCTCCAACCTGGCCTTGGACACTGCCAGGGATGGGACAGCCACAGCTGCTTTGGGCACCCTTTGCCGGGGCCTCAGCACACCCACAGGGAAGTATTCCTTCCTAATATCCAACCTTATTTTTTTCCTTCAAAAAAAGGTACATCTGAAAACAACTTTGCTAAATTCTTGCTTATGTTCTGTCAAAAAAACCCCAAAACAACCTGTAATTTTCCCCTCCTCCCTCTCAGCAATGTAGCATAGATGCCAATGATGGGGAAGAAGCTGGATTTCACACAGTGGAGGCCATGGTTTATGCAGCAGAGAAGGAGCTGCTGAATATTAAAGGCATCAACCAAAGCTGGCAGAATCCCAGTAAGGATGTTCTGGAGCTTTAACCCACCCTGACGTTTTTCCTTCCCTCTCCCTCTCAGGTTGTACCTGTGGCAAGGCTGAGGTGAGACCAGGATCTATAGAACCTCTGACCCTCTGTTTCTTGCCGAGGCCGAAACCATGTTTGCTGTCAGTACCAGCAGAGTGGGAGATGCTGAAAACTCCTTTTCTTGCCCTGGATGCCCAGACTCTGTGTCCGTAAGAGGCTCCTTTGCTGGTGGCACCTCAGGGATGCTCCCCAAGGCAGCAGGGGGAGGAAGCTGTGGTGTGTCAGCGTGGGAACTGTGGGACACACGGAGCACAGCCGGAGCTGTTGGGAAGAGGCCCAGGAGGATACTGATGATGTCCCAGGTTCCTGGGTGTTCAGACCAAGGATTGTTCTGGCTGGCAGAGGCTGCACCAATCTCCCAGGAATCTCAGTCTGGGGAGGGAGGGTGGGGGGAGGCAGTAGAGGGCGGCAGAAAGGAGGGAGGGAGGGGAGAAAAGAGGATAGAGGAAAAGAAGTACAGAAAAAAAGAAGCGCAGAAAAAAGAGAATGACAGCTATAGAGCCCGGCCCAGCCGCAGCCGCTCGCACCGAGGGACAAATGGCTCCAAATTTAATTCCCGGGGCTTAAATCCCCTCGGCCTCGCCCCGCGCAGCCGCTCTGGGCCCCGCGCACCTGAGCCGGCCCCGCCCCGCCCATAAACCCCGGCGGCTCCGCGCCCGCTCCGCTCGGCTCCGCGGTGGGGGCTCGGCCCGGGGTGCGGCGGGACCGGCACTCGGAGCGCTCTGCGGAGCCCGAGGCGCTGAGATGGGGCCGGCACCGGGACCCGGGTCCCGGTCCCGCCCCCGCCGGTGTCCGCTGGGGGTCCCGGGTGGAGCCGCTTCTCCCTTGGCGGGCGGGGTGCGGGATTGGCACTGGGATGGGCCCCGGGCGGGAGGAGCCGCTCCGGGCCGGGCGCCGGCGTCGAGCCCGGCGCTGCCGCTCCTGCTTCGGCTGGCGCGGGGCTGGGGTCCCGCCGGGGCTCCGGGCGCGGTCCCGCTGCGGCCGCGGGGAGCCGGGTCTGTGCCGGTGCCGGGAGGAGGGCGGTGGCTCCCCGGAGCAGGCGCTGGATCGCGGCTGGAAGCGGGCGGGGAGCGGTGACCGCCCGTGCCGGGCCCGGCCCCGCCGCCGCCTCAGCGCCGCCCGGCCCTGGCGGGGCGCCCCCTGGCGGGCGGGAGCGGCGGGCGCAGCGCCCCCTGGCGGACAGGAACGGCGAGTGCAGCGCCCCCTGACGGGCGGGCCCCGCCCCGCAGCCCCGGAGCGCTCCGGGCCCAGCTCCGCGCGGAGCCGCCCCCGCCCCGGCACCCCCGAGGCCACCGCGCCCTCCGGACCGGGCAGCGCCCGCCTCCCCCTCCCCGGTGCCCGCACCCCCGGGCCGAACGAGCGGGGCTGGATCGCCGCGGGCGGCAGGAGCCGCTCCGGGGCTGGGGCTGAGTCCGGCGCTGCCGCTCCTGCTCCGGCCGCGCCCGCTGTGGCACCAGAGCCCGCCGGGGCTCGGTCCTGCTCCAGCCGCTCATCCGACACCTGCCGGGGGAGGCTGCACGCTATCCCTGCTCTCCCCACTTTCTCTGTGCCTCGCACTCTCCAGTGGAAAAACCTGTGGGTTTAAAAAGCCGGTGAAACTCGGTGACTCCCACTCACTGCCAGGAACGTTCCGTGGTGTTTCCTCCGTGTGTCCCAGCTGGCTGGGAGGGGGCTGGGAGCCCCAAAAAGGGAACCAGCACCTCTTGTCCTCGGTGTTTGCAGGGCAGGAGCTGTGCCTGCAGTGTCCCACCCGCGGCACGCAGCGTGCCAAGGGCACATCTCAGGGATGGGCACTGGGATTCCTGGGCAGTGCTCGGATGGACGTGGATAAAGGGCTGCCAGCAGCTCCTTGGCCAGGGGCTGCTCCGAACGGGCACCTGGAGATACTTCAGCCTGGGCAGACCCCACCCACAGCCCAAAAATACCCCAAGCTGGCATTACCTGGGAATGTCAGCACGGTGCATTTGTGGAGACGCTCAGACAGCAATTCCCAGTGCCGACCTCCTGGAGCACCCACCCACCCCAAATCCCTTCCCTTCCAGCCCAGGGACACCATCCATAAGCAGCATTAAAGCCAAGGGAACCTCCCCTCATATAGAAATTAAACTCCGAGCAATAGCCCTCAGAGATGCCTTAAAATAAAAGGTTAGAGTGGGATGAAGTTCTGTTTGGATGAAATTTGGAGTTTTTGAGGGAGCCAGCTGGAGCTACAGAACTGATGGAGAGCTTTCACAGGAGAATACCACTGGAGGTGTGCTGAAAGCAGGGATGTGCATCCGTTTCCTCAGGGTAAAGAACTTCTAGAGACCACTCCTGAGGCTCTGAAATGAACTCAGCTTCTGCAGGGAGAGATGTCCTCCCCTGGGCCCTGGAGCTGCCTCAGCACTGGCCAGGAGTTTGTGTGGCCACCGCTGTCTCCTGCTTTAAGATACCGACTGGAGCTTGACCTCAGGGAGGTGAAATTGGCTGAATTCCAGGGAACTCTGTCAAGTGTCCCCCAAGGACATCGGTGGGGCTGGGGAATGAGTGATATAAGTAGCAAATTCTATGGATTATAAACCTGTCTTTGTCCTGATCCCACTGAGCTTCCCTGGAAACTCTGCTGGTTCCTTACACAGCTGGTGTTAAAGTGGCAGCTCTGCATAGGAATATCCACATTCCATGAGGCACTGTCAGGTTATTACAGCAGGAATTCGGGGCTACGGGTATAATTCATCTGAACTAGCAAAGCTGATACTGAACCCCAGATCTGGGCACCACACAGAGAACAATCTTCGTGCTGTCCTGTCAGGTAAAGCCCATGGGCTGGGAAATTTCAGCAGCCAAGTGTATGGAAAGATCTAAATCCCAGCCCCCAGCATCCCCCAGAGGGACAATCCAAGTCCAAGGGTGGGAGCTGGTGTCCTTCCCCTGCTGCTGGCGGGACAAATTCCCTCTACACAGTTGGCCCTGGCTGGGTGGGAGCTGAGAGCAGGAGAGGAGGGAGGGTGGATCGGCTGCCCAGGAATCACTGGGAGATGAGGCTGCTGGAATCTCAGCTGAATCGGTTGAGAACATTCTTTCCCTGCAGAAGACAGGAGCCAAAGCAGATCCCTCCTGGCCAGGCTGGATCTGCTCTGGGGGAAAACACCCTGCCCCTGCCAGGAGCTCTGACTGCTTTTCCTCCCAGCTCCTGAGGGGCCACTCAGGGCCACTGTGAGGGAGTTCAAATCCAAATAAACCCCACAGCCACAGGAGTGAATAATCCCAACAGAAAAATGCCGTGTTGTCATAAAAAGCTTAAAGATCTGTTAAAAAGGCTATGACAACACAGTAATGGGATTCCCATGAGCCTTCTTAGTACTCTTAGTTCCATTTTTATGTATTTTTAGTCCCTCAATGGGCAGCTTGTAGAATTTATTCTGGGACCTAGAGGTTGAGCAGGGTTGGCTTTCGACTGACCATCACCTCTGGTCCCACTTTGTGCAAACACAACTTGGGCTGAGCTGAGTGATCACCTCAGCTTTTCCCTCCAAAACATCCTTTACTTTCCCTGCAGATGAACTTGGATTTTGCCCCAAGCTGTCCCCAAACTCATCTCCAATTGCCCTCCCAATGTCCATTCTGTTCCCCACAGGTGCCCTGGTGACACCAGGGAGGTGCCCACAGTGCCTTTCTCTCCAGCCAGAGGCCACTCCTCTGCTGGCTCTCTTCAGTCTTGTCCCACACAGTGGGGCACAAAAGGGGAAAGGTTTGAGCATACATCAGCACGTTTCTGTGTTTCAACATATCTCTCATCAAATCATCTTTGTGTCACTTTCCATGTGAGGTTTATGTGTCAAAAAATCCATGTTTTCCTATTCAGACTAATTTTGAAGTTTTTCAGAAAATCATGATCTCACAGGGACTCACAAAAATTCTCCCAACACCAATTGCTGCTTCTCTCTCTGCCAGGGCACCAGCAAGAAGTTCTGGGTCAGTTCTTGTTCCATGCTTGCCAGTGACCTCAAGAGAAAAAGGTACAGCTATTGCTATTACTTATTGCCACAGATTTTGGGTTTACAGTTGGGTTACATTTCTATTATATTCTGTAAATAAAAGGAGACAGACATCAACCTACTAGAGCTGACTTGTCCATTCCCTGCTCTGTTCTCCCAAACCCTTTAACCACTCTCCCTAACCCAGCACTGCTGCAGATCTCTACACAGAACAGCATCTTATTCACAGGGGGTTTCTCCTAACACACATTTCCCATAATGTGTCCAGAGCAATCCAAGTGCTTATTTTACATCTCCACAAGTGTGGCCAAAGCCCCAGGTACACAGGAACACCAAATTTTAAGTGTACCAATAGAAGCAACAACAGATTTAAGTATTATTCTTCACACAACAACTAATCCAATTAACTGCTGTGCACTTGAAATGCTTGGTGTGGGAGGGTCAGTAGAGCTTCTGTCTATCTTGAAGTACAAAGCATGAAAAGAAAATTAATTTTTTCCACAAAACAAAATGAGAAAAAAATAAAAAAATAATGCGATACACTAGGAGCTGCCTTTTTAATTTTAAGCTTAGTGTCCTAGAACTCAAACATCCATTAAAAATAAAAAACACACATGAAATGGACAAAAGCACCAAATACTGGACAAACCTTCAAATAAGGATCATTCTGGAAACTGGGCTCATCCAAAACCTCTCTCCATCCTCAAGGATTGCTGCACTCACTCCGGGGTACTTAGCAGGAAAAAAGGAGCAAGTGGAGACTTTACGGCTTCCCTGGGATCTTTTCTCCTTTGACCATTGTGGGCAGTGACCAGTGACTGGGAAATGCTCTCCGGGAACCCCGTGTGAGGAGCACGGGTGGACTGCTGACAGGGGTCAGCTTATCAAGAATTTGCTTCCTTGACTGTGTTTTAAACCCAGAACCAAAGTTCCCCCTGCACAGCTCCCAAAACAGTAACAACCTGTCACTTTTGATGTTTGTGGGATCTAGTTTGCTGTAAGGGTTTTGGGGGTGGGCTGGGAAGAGTTTCACATTTTGAAGAGACACTGAAGGGCTCTGTGCTTTCCTGCCCTGCCCAGGTACAGTTTGATCTCAGCGTGGGCATCCCACTTCAAGGCTTCCTTCAGCAACGCTAACAAAACCTTCTGGGTGTCCGTGTCCATGCTGGTCCTGCTGGCTGCTCTCACGAGCTTCCTGATGGGGCTGTCCCTGCAGAGGCCAGCAGATGCAGCCCCTGTGGGCACTGGGGACTCCTGGACATTGGTGCAGCAGCTGCTGTGGCCCTACACAGGACTGCAACACAATGGCCCTCCCCCGGTATAACCCCGGCTCCGCTGCTGGAGCTGCGCTGCCACGCTCTGCCGGACAGGAGCTGAGGCTGGCCTTGATTTAAGGTTACGTGTCTGGATTTGTTTTGCTGAGTTGTGGGTATTTTTGGGGAGGAGATTAATTTTTTTTCTTTAAAGCATGACTTGAAATTTAAAAAAAAAGTATTTTTCTTCCTATTCTGGCAAAAGTCATCTTTAAAAGTAGCTAAAAGGGTCTCAGTTCTGTTGAGGTTTACAATAGAACAGCAATTTTTAATATTGTTAACAAGAAAAACGTCTAGGTGGTCTAGCCACAAGAGAATAAAGAATTTATTTTGCTTGAACAAAGATTAAATGTTTACATTTTAGAACCTGTTTCAATGATTTGAACAGAAAAGGATTTAAGACTTGAAATGTAACTTTTTGGAAAGCTTTTGATAATGAAGTTTTGAAGGAAAGCTTGCTGTATCTAAGAGTATGCTAAAACTCTGGTAGCAAGGAGCAGCTGATACACAGAATCAATAAACAGGAAGCCAGCTCTTTCCACTTTATCCATGGCTTCATTGCTGGCAGAAGCCTTGAGCATATGGTAGAGTGTGGAGTGAAATTCAGACTCTTCTTCCAGCTCTTCTGTAAAAGCTTCACTGGTTTCAGTGAGCTTGAGGTTTTGTACTTTCTCACCATTGAACATATAAAGAGACCAGTTGTTGTCTTTGGCAGAGCCCACTGTAAGATGTTCACTTGCCTATGGCAGGAAAAAATGCACTGTGAGGTGAAGCCTGTGTCACTGTCAGAGTACAAATTCTAATATCTGTGTGCCACATGCATTTAACCTGAGAGTGAGAAAGCCACTCCAGCTTTCAGTAGTGGGGTGGGTTACCTTTCTCCAGCCACACATGGGAGTGTTTGTCTGGCTGGGAGAAGTTTTAACCATGTGTTTTAGTTCACAGGTGGAGACAAATCAACACTGAGGTTGCTTATTCCCTCCTCTGCAGTAGGGAGCAAAAGAAACCCTACAGGCAGGAAGGAATTTCCAGCTGTTCTTTAAAAGGCTGGCAAAGCAGATTGCTGATTTTCAAGAGGCCTCTGAAGAAGAGCATGAAACTCTGTCACCCCAGCTCTGGCTAAAGCCTCCCTTGGTGATTTATCAGCTCTGTTTTCCTTAGCAAGTGTCTTTCCTGCTGAGACTTGTGTCCCCTGAGAGCTCTCTCAGGTGCAGTCTGTGACACTGCAGGGGCTGAAGCCACCAGAGGTGAGTTAATTGTTTCTGTCTGACTGGGGAAGGGGTCAGTGCTGGCCTGCTCTGGAAGTTTGGTCTGACTCCACAAACCTTGAACACGACTTGCTCTGGCCCTGCTTCTCCATTCCACTTGCTGTGAGCAAAAGCAAAAGCAGCTGCAAGCAGAGCCATCTGCTCATAGGCCTTCACTTCTGCCAGGGCAGCCTGCAGTGCACAAGTAGCAATCAGACAAAACAGAACTTGCTCTATTTCCCTGTGTTACAGCAATGTCAGGGCCTGCTGTACTCAGTCCCTGGCTCAGCTGGCAGCACAGCAGCTCCCAGTGCAGGAAAGGGTGACCTGAGTGAAAAATGGGAGGGAAAACCACCAGGAAACTCTGGCACTCACCTTCCCAGGCACAGGGACATACTTGGGAGAGTACTCTGCTGGGAAAATGTTCACTCCAGCTCTTTTCAAAGCTGCTCTGAGGGCAAAAGGACTCATCCATTTTCCTGTCATCTGGGAAAGCACCTCCTCCTCTTCCACCACTACTGCAGACAACATACACTGATTATCCTGTTGTACAAACCAGTGAAAGCAACTTACTGGTCATGGAAATACCTTTCTGGTGTAGGCTTCAACTATTGTTATCTTTGCTGGCTATTACCCCCATCATCTGCTACACTGGGCTGTGACCTTTCATTTACAGATCCTGAAGAGAGCCAGCTTTGTGTAGGAATTCAGAAATTAGACTGGTGTAGTGATTTGTACAGCAATGAACCAATGAATAATCATGAGTAGCTTGAAGTTTGAGAAGCAATAAGGAACGTTAGTAGTAGGCTGCTAGAAATGCTTTAACTTCTCCTGGTAGAGCTGGGATGAGAGAGGAACAATTTTTTCTCTAACAGGTGGAACAGGCTTGAATGCAGCAAGGCAGCACCAGCAGCAAAGCACTGACTGAAACTTTCCAGAGCAAATGCACAGATGTTTTCTCATAGTAAATAACTGAAATTAAATAACCAACACAGTGCTTGTAAAGGAAGAGAGATTCAAATTACTCTTGTGGAAACATCCCTAATTCTTACTCAGGGACACTATAATAATTATTTGATTTTTTAACTGCAAATGTTTGATTTTAAAAAAATATGTGACAGTACCTTAATTTGTATCTGAATGGTTGCAAAGGCTGCAGTAACTGTGAAGAGTCCTTCATCCACCCCAGTGGGGTGCAATTCCCAGGCCTGATAGGGCAGGTTCAGGTGAGCATCCTGGAAAAGGGCTACTGTATAAAAGGCACCCATCCCAAAGGTGATGCTCTTTTCTTCTGCTTCATACGTTATCTCGCTGATGCCATCACTTCTCCACTGCTGGCCTGGACAAAAACGAAGCAATGATACACTGATGTACATGAAAGGCTTCTGGCAGTAATGCTCAAGTAAAACAAACCAAAAAACTAATAAGAAAATAAATGTAAAATCCCCAAATCAATTAACACTGAAGTCCCCCAACTATTTCTGGGCTCTAAACTGGAGCCTTATCTTTACAGCTGGATTGTGACAGTAGTCCAACTTGGGTATAAATTCCACTCTTCAAATTTAAAATAAATTTATGTCCTAAGTTCGTACCTGCAGCATCCCATCGGGCTACCACAGGCACTTTAAAATAAATCACATTATCAGGGAGCTTCAGGGTTATCTGTACTGCAAACTGTGTGCCATCTTCAACCTCTCCTGGGGAATATGGATACACCTCCAATCCAACATCCAGCAGCTTTGGCAAGACAGGAAAAGGACAGATAAGGGGTTTATCAGAAAATGCAGGATTTTTTATTTGAGTTCATCTAACTACTGCAGAGTTTTTTAATGCACCATTCAAAGGGTTTACTAATATTGCACATTTCCAAGTACAATTTTGAAGGCAGCAGAAGAGTAGCTACCATGAGGCCTTGGAACCCTTCCTGTGCCCCAGTGTGGGCACAGCCTCAGAAACCAGGAGCAGCTGGGAGGCAAAAGCAGGTGTAATTCCACTCCCAGTGTCAGAGGGAAGGTCCCAGGGGGCTGGGAATGAACATCCTGGGCTGCTCCCCTGCCCACAGTGCTGCTCTCTGTGTTTGGCTTATTGGGAATTGCAATTATTGAAAGTTTCCAGCGTCACAGTGCAACCTGTGGGGTAGCTCAGCACTAGAGGAAACCAGAACACAGCGATTGCAGCCCTCAGCCGGCCTGAAGAGCCTGCAGCTGAACCAGCAGCTCTTTTGGTACCAGCGTGCTTTTACCTTTCACATGTGAAAATCTGATGATTTGCAAACCTCGTCTCGTTGGTTTGCCGCTCAGAAGTCGTGTCCAGTGCACGTGCCAGCAGTGACAAACCTCAGGAGCGGCTCCTCAGGGGTGCCAGGGCAGCAGGGGCTGATCCCTTTCCTCCCTCACCTCCACCATGCTCCAGTCCCCGACGTCCTGGGCCTGGGGCGGCAGCTGCAGGGCATCGATGTGGTACACACCCCCCAGGGGCACCAGCTGCTGCAGATCAACACCTCTGGGTGCCTCTTCTCTGCCTCCTGCCTCCTCCTGCAGCAGCGCATCCTCTTCTGAAAAATTCACCGGACACCAGGAGTTAACCTGGTGCTCAAACTCAGCATTTCCCACCTCTCTTCATCTTCACTCTGTGTGCTGGAAGTGCTCCAGGAGGCAGCATTTCAGCCCCATCTGCTGGTGCTCTTCAATAATCACTGAAATGTGGGGAAAGGCAGAGAGCTGGGCAATGAAAAGCGCTTCTTGATTTGGGACTTTTGGATTTGTGGCCAGTGCCAAATGTTTTCAATAGGAATAAGGTTTTACTGACAAAATGAGTCCATTGTTACATGCACAAGAGTTTCACAAGCACAGTAATACAGTCGATTCTGGGCAAGTTTCGTAAGATTATATTGATATTAAAAGAAATGAAGCAGATAAAAAGATATCTAAAAATAAGGTGCTAAAAGGCCATGTGCTGACGGTGAAAGACATGGTAATTATGAAGAGCAAGAGGGATTTAACATTAAACACAATTTTCAGATAACAAAGATAATTCCTTTTCTGTGCATAATTACGGATATTTCACATATGTATGAACTTAAGGTTTAATTAGCTGGAAAATGATAGTAAAAGGCAGAAACACTGCGGACAAAAATGACCATAAATATTTTCTTTAAGAAAGAAACCAAACCAGCCCACATCAAACATCACATGAGATGGTATAGGAGGAGAGAAGTTACTGTCAACAGGAATCAAGATAAAACATTCAGTACTGTAAAAACAGGTCTGAAATTGTTACAAAATTTGCTCTGAGTGAATAAGACAATATAAAAAAATGACAACTCTCTTTATAAATTGGCTTCAAGCTTAAAAGAAAAAAAAAAGTGAAAACAGTGTTAATTTCATGTCAGATTTAGTTACATTCTGCAGAGGTTTGACTCTACTGTATCACACACCATCATAATGTCCTTTTGCAGTTATTCTGAACAACAAACTTACCAGAAGTAAAAAACATTTTACTGCATTTTACAGTGGTAGCTTACACTTTATCTTGTTTTTTAAAATAATAATACAAAAATATATAAGTATCCTCTAAAGAAACTATTTATTGTCCCAAGGTAATTTATCTCTTTAACAATGGCACAATAAGGGTAAATCCAAAGAAACTGTCACTCTTGTCTGTTGGTGCATTTTTGGTTTTTAACCCTCATTTACCTGGCTCCTTGTTTTGAACTTAAGGTAGCTGAGCAATATTTCACTGCTATTCTCAAAAGTGATTGAAAGGGTTTGCAAACCATGAGCATGCCAGAAAAAGCAGTTTTTTCCTTATTAAAACAGATGAACAAGCTGGAAAACACTCAGGTATAATTGGTATCTGTGCACATCCACTTCACCTAATACTGTGGCAGAAATAAAATACAAATTCCTCCACATGAGGCCCAAGTCCTTTATATTCTCTTGAAAACCTTGCTTTTAGGGTCTAATCTGACAACTGGTTCTCTGGACTGCATGTTCATTCCAAAGTGTTGTGGGCTGGGGTTTGTTTTTTTTACCAGAAGAAAAAGGCTGTAAAGTGGAGATAAATTATGCTAATAATTGTTTGCAGTTGTTTTATTTAAGTCAGTGTCACAAGAAAATTCACTCTTATTAAACCAAAGGACAATGCCACAACACTGGAGAAATTTGTAACTTATGTGGATAGACAAACAGTTTTATTTCCTAGAATTTGGCCCTCTCACTTTAAGCACCCATTTAGGTAATGCTCAGTAACACCCCACACTACACCAATGCCTACTATGATATGCATTTGAATCATCATTTTCTGAGGAAGTAAACCTCCCCAGAGCCTGGCAGATTCATAAAGATTGTGTGTCTCACCCATAAACATATGTATAATAGTACATATGTCTATATAAACATGATAAACATGTACATAAGCATAAATAATAAATAAATAAGTGTGGGGATGAACTCCATTTTCCTGTCCTGTTATCTCCCCACATGATACAATCATGTATAGAAATGATTGAAAAAATAGAAATGTATAGAAATTATTAGAAAAAAACCCAATCATTAATAGAAATGTCAACAAAACTCAAGTGTTATCAAAACATTCCTATATTTACAAACTTTGGTACATTCACATGGAGATATTGCAGTGTTTCCACAGATCAGGGAATGGCCTGGGTTGGAAGGGACCTTAAAGTCCAGTTCCAGCCCCCTGAACACTTTCCACTATCCCAGGTTGCTCCAGAGCCCCATCCATCCTGGCCTTGGACACTTCCAGGGATGGGGCAGCCACAGCTTCTCTGGGCAGCCTGTGCCAGGGCCTCCCCACCCTCACAGGGAACAATTTTTAATACATAAAATACTTAGCATAAGTACTTTTGTAGTGCTGCATGTAAAAAATAACCAAATACCTTGTGATGGTACATCCAAGACGTCTGCATTCATCTCAGTTTCCTCCTCTGTCTCTTTTATATCATCTGTGTTATTGCTATTTTCTTTCAGTGAGGCAGCACTCTCCTAGACAAAAAGCAAGAAACATTTTTCCATTAGTCAGGGAGAAGAAGGTATCACCTCCTTCAAGGAGGCCCAAGGAGAAGAGATACAGAAACAGTTGTACTGATCTTGGTACAGGGCAAGGTTTTAAGAGAAATAATTTCTACCTAGCTAGCAAAAATATTTTGATTAAAGGTACTCTCTAATTTGGAACTGGATTTATAAATAGTGACAAAGTATTTACTTAATTTCCACAGCAAATTCCATCTGATCTCCCTGAGTACCAAACAAGCACCCAATACTTTATCAGCAGTATTCACTCAAAAGTTGTGGTTTTGCTCATTTTACAGCCAGCAGAGTGGCACAAAGTAAAATGCACATTGAGGCTGAATGCAAGCCAATACTGAAACTGTGCTAGAACCCAGCTTTGACCCATGCCTGGCCCATAATATTTATTCCCTTTCACACTGTATTTCGCTGTATTTCCACACAAGAATGTGGGGGAGCTCAAGGCACAGCCAGACTGGAGGATGCTGAGAAACACATTCCCCAGACAAATATCCAACCCAGACAGGGATTCATCCACGCCACAGCAGACTCCTCTGGAGGCACACCACCTTCTATGCCCTGGCTCTGCAGGCCAGCATGTGGGAAGAACACACATCTCCTCTAACAGGACAGGAGGTGAGAGGACAGAAGCTGAGAGAAGTGGAGCCTTCAGAAAAGAAGTTACAGAATGGATTGAGAGAAAGAGTGCAAGACCTGGGAAAGACAAAGAGAAGGAATAAAATGAAGGAGCCTAAAGGAAGTCTGAGAAATATCGGTGAAAAGTGCCAAAAGATAAGATTTGTCATACAAAAAAAGAACAAAAGGAACCAAGAGAAGTAGGATTTCAAGCACTGATCCATTACAAAGGTGTTGGGGGACTGAAAAGGAGAAAAACCATGATCATGAACAGTGGTTCAATCCCCATTAGATCCCTATATGGATCCCAGAATTTCTTCACCTAAGAGTTGGACTTAAGGATGCTTGTGGGCCCCTTTTCACTCAGAACATCCTGTGAAATTGCTCCAAACATACTAAGGAGAAACTTGATGTTTATTTCTGCAGAAATTTTAGGTGGAGAACACAGGGCATTTATTTGAAAGTCACACATGATACACAAAGTGAAAACCCCAAATGCAGTATGGACAGCACAAAACCAAGCAACCTCCATCACACCTAAAGCAAACATATTCCATGGAAGAGAGCTGAGGAAGAGCACAGACAGCCAGAAATAGCATTTGAAAAGCCCTTTGAAAAGCAAAGGGTCAGCATACAGACATGGAGCAGCCAGGCACCTGCACAGCCAACACCTGCTGAACTCTGAATCCTACTCTGCACACTGCAAATTTTCCTAAAATTGGATTCCTGCAGGAATTCTGTGGGGATGTCTGCTTTCAAGAAGCAGAATCCATTCATCTGTATATATGCCAGAAATTTATAGAAATATTTTGCAATGGCACTTCATGCTTGATCCTACTCTCAAACCACCAACCAAATGCCAATTGCGCACCCTGTCCAAACTTCCCTTTCTACTTTCCATCTTTCCATTCCCTTGAGAAGATCTATTACACTGTTGACAGAAGTTGTCTTTTCCAAAGAAACATTTAAGGATTTGGCTGTCCTTCACAGGACACTGTGACTGAGCTTCAAGTTAACAAGAACAGTGTAGGATATCCTTTGAGGATTTTTACCCACCTTCCTCCCTGTAGAACACGTTTCTTCCGCAGCAGGCACACTGGGCTCTTTAATGCCTTTCTCCTCCTCTTCTCCTGGTTCTTGCCCAGTGTCTTCGGGATGCTCAGCCAACTCCTCGTTGTCTGAGGCCTCTGGCCTTGGCACCCCTTGGCAGTGCACCCACAGGGGAGACACGTGGTCGTAGCAGGTGTGCAGCACGCGAACGGCCACACTGCTCAAAGCCAGGGATTTGGGCAGGTCAAAGCCATGCCCCACCTCCTGGAACATGTGGTTCTTGAACCTGGGAAGGGCAGTGACAACAACAACAGGCACTGGTAAGATTGGCAGCACTTCATTTGGTGTTTCCTCAAAAAGGTTCAAGTCTCTTTTGGGATTTGTTGCACCTCCTGAGAAACGTGGGATGTCACCATGCTTGTGCTGGCAGGTCTCCGTAAGAGCCTCCAGTAAAGCCACAATTGCATCAAGGGGATCAGAAGTTTCAAAAATAAGCCTTGGCAGGATGACAATGAGGCAGGATCAAATGGCAGCTCTTCTAGGAATTACATTCCTGGTAAAATTGACTAATTTATTGGGAAAATCCCTGCACAGCTGTCTGTGTTACATCACTCTCAGCACCTTTCAAAATAATTCAAATAATACTTATTTTTGGATAAGATAGGCTGGTCACAAGTTCTAAAAATCTTCTAGTGAAGCAACACTTAGCTTTTAATTGTTAGTTGAATATTTTAAGTGCATCTCTCTACTGGCCAAAAGGCTTTAACACTTAACTCACATGGGCTCTTCCTGCAGGTCAGTCTGACATTGCTCAGCACCCACCCTTTTACTTAACAAAACTCACAGTAACAGGTCCTTAGTCAAGCTAAAGTCCTTTTAATAACTTATTCCTTATATTTATGGAGTGGGAGTAGGAAGTCTGCTCAAAAATCTCATTTTGAAAATGTACCATTTAAATGGTAATCCAATAAAAACACAAAACTTAGATTCAGGAATGAAAGTGCATCCCAAGCTCTAAAATATTTTCTCTTAACTGAGCACAAAGTATCACTCACTGCTTTGCAAGCAACTGGAACAACTTAGAAAATATGAAATGCATCAGCAAGAAACACTGCTTCCAGAGGAATTTCAAATCTCTGCATGAGCTTTGTTGTTTTTCTTCCAAATTTCTTCTGGCAGTGACAGGGTTCTGCTGTTGCATTTTAAGAAATTTATATATCTCTAAACCACTCCTTAGCAACAGCCAGCACTGGGAGTCTGCAGAATGAATGCTATTCAACAAAAAAAAAAGATGGTGAGAAATTGATTCTTGGTGTTTATTCAACAAAGCCAGGCCTCATTTCAAAGTAGTAATTTCAGTGTGCTGTACCTTGCTTTCTTCTTCAGATTGGCCCAAATACAGAAAGTAGTATTTTTATCCTTTATAACTGTGTGCATATTCCCAGTTTCAAAATCTTCATACATACTAGCTGCCTACAAAGAAAAAAGCCAATTAAATAATGTTTTATTTATTTCACTTTGATTTACCTTGAATAAATAAATAAATAAATGTAAGAATGAAAATACACCAGACCAAGTCCAACTCAAATCTGTTTCTTAAAATTTGAACTACATTCCCTTTTTTCCCTCTGACTTCATGAATTCTGAGCCATGTACTGCCAAATAGGAGTTCTTCCATTATTTCCCAAATTCTCAGGATAAATTATAAAAAACAAACAAACAAAGGATTTACTGAGCAATAATGGACTCTTACCCCAGAGTCATTGAACATATTATTTTATCATTTAGGCAACATCAAACTTGTGAAATAATAATTACATTGGGAGCTTAATCCTAAATTCACTAAACAAGAATTCAACATTTCTTAATTTGCAGGGGGTTCTGACTGTGCAGATACAACTGGTTCACTATTTCACTAATATTCTCTTGCTAAACATATTTTATATATATGATTAATATCCTTGAAATAGCAAGGTCACTACCAACACATACAGCTCAAAAAACTGACTCCCCAGCACAATTTAATTTTCTTGTTTGAGTACTCTTCACCTTTCCCCAGATCTTAGTTTAAAAAATATTTTAATTACATGAACTTACATTAAAAAAATGTGTACAAGGCTTATGACCTTATGAGCTGCTTTTCACATCTACATTTTTTGGTCAACAAGTTTCATACAGCACCTCTTGTTTCCATTATCTCCAAATCTCACAAAATTTCCCAGTAGTTTATCCTTGTCTGACTTAATGATCAGATTTTCCACTGTAAAGTTCAGATTTTCAGGAGTTTTGAACAATTACAAAGTCTGGCAAGTGCTACAAGCATGGTTTGAAAACTCATAGACTCATCTCTGTGACAGTTTAGGATCAAACAAAGCCAACGATCATTAAAGGACACTTGAAGTTAAGCTTATGTGCACATATCACAATTTTGAAGCAGTAAATCTCACTCACTTTGAGCAGGTTCTGAGTAGCCTCATTGTACTTCTGATTAAGCAGATCCTGCAACTGCAAAATAAATTCCTGGTACTGGTCTCGTTGTTTTTCTGTGATCTCATCTGGTGATGCTTCCAACAGAAGAAACTCCAACTTCTCAATCAACTGGAAGACATTTACATGGGAAAAGTCTCTGTTTTGACACCATCCTTAACATACTGTGTGCTCTGTCATAAAAAATGAGGCAAACCTACTTCCCTTGTACCTAAACAGATTTTGGTCACAAAAATAACCTTTTTTATTTTGTTATAGATAGATAGGAAATCTAACTTAGAACCTAACCAGCCCAATAAAATCTGTATTACACATGAAACTTTCCCCCCATCCAGTTTCTAGAAGACCCCATTTACCTTTCTGAAAAGCCACAGAAAGTCAGCATAATTGAAAATAAAATCCCAAATTTACAGAGCAGACAAAGATTGCTTAAAATTGCTTCACAAGCTATGAATGGCTGGTGACTTTTGTTGGTAAAAATCCATTCTGGGAACTTTTGCTCTTACATGGCATTTTACTGGCTCAAGTGTTACAAAATGAGGCTGCTGTCCACCAAAGCATTTATATCTGATATGAGCTTGTATGCTGTGGTTTAAAATGGAAAGGAATATGGGTGTTGGAATGCTAGACCTCAGTGTAGAAACACAGCACACAAATCCCCTAAATGCATATTGAAAGTCAATACACATCTTCTACAGGGTTAACAATAAATCTGTAATTAAAGAAAAATAGAAAAATTGAAGAAAAACTTTTAGGTGTTGAAGGTCTTTCAGTCATTTGGCCACAAAAAAAGGGAAAATAGAGGAGGCTGTTAAGGATATGTTAAGCTTAAACTGAAAGACATAATTTTAACATTTACATTTAGGACCACTTCCTCCTTCTCCATCACAAGCTGAACGTCCACATCTTGGTCGTCACGCCACAAGCTGATGAAAGTGTTGATTTCCTGAGGTATAGTGGGGTCAGGAGTCCCATCACATTTGAGGTAATGCTCCCACTAAAGAAGAGTTCAAAGAAAAGTGGATACAGATATATTGCACAGTGCTATTACAAGAAAAAGGAGGATTCTGAAAGACAAATATATTATAGTGACAAATTCACACCTTCATCTAAACAGGATTCTAACACCACCTGGTTTATTATCCTTATGCCAGGAAAAAAAAGGTTTACTTTGATATTCATGTGTTAAGATGCTTCTGCCCACCTCACACTTGCTGTTTATACCCGTTTATCAGTGGGTGCTCCACAAAAGCAATGAATTCATTACCTGCAACAAGAGAGGGGTGGAAGAATAAAATGACTGAGAACAGAAATGAGGAAGGTGCAGGTGGGTCTCAGATCAGATTCTGCCAAGAAAACTGAAAACTCCTACGCTGGCAATAAAGCTGATTAAGAGCCTCTGCTGCAACATATTTACTCCTCCTTTCTCTGCCTCTGAGGATTTCCTCTCCCTTGCTAGCATCAATTCTCCTTCAGCAGAAACCCCTGGTAGGAATGTGAAATCCTAGATTAGTGGATTTTTTAAAATAATTTTATTTTCAAATCAACACTTGGCCATTCCTACAAGTGGTGTAAAGAAAAAATCTGTGGCAGACTAATGCCACTTAATACCAAATGTAAGCCTAACGTTGGCTCCTGGGATCAATTTATCACCCATAATGGAATTTTTTTTCATCCATAAAATAGAATATCAAGGAAACACTGCCCTCCTGTTTGCTGTGAAGATTAATAACCCCATGTTACTGAAAATTGCATTCCAAAGGAAAATGTATCTTTTAAAGCAAAAGCACTTATAGGATTGCATTCTCAACCACTTCCATCAGCATCCCCACTGACTTCAAACAAAGCAACAATAGGGGAGTGCTGAGTGCACTGGAAATTCCTGTATAAAAGACTGATCAATTTTCAGTAATAATTAATCTGATTTCTTTTTTTTACATCTTTGCACTTAAAAGAGAGCTTCACTTTTATAAACACATTCTTGGAAGTAACAGCACTTTTATGGAGAAAAAGGATAAATTTCATGGTAAGTTGTAAATGCATGTCTTCATCTAAACTAAAATTGTTCAGAAATAGATGTGGAAACTCAGTATTTGGTATTATATATCTATTTTGCCCTAAATAATCTTAAAAACAACAGACTAACAGAAACTCTGGTATTTCCCACCATCTACCAGTGTTTTATCAGATTTATTTTAAAATCAATAGTTCTAGTTTGTAAAAAACATCCATAAACAACAGCTGGCAATGATCACAAACTGTAACAGGGAAATGCCAATTGCATTCAGAGAAAAATTGTTACAGTGAGAGTGGTAAAGCTGTCAAAGATGCTGTGGTGCCTCCAGCTTTTAAACATTTCAAAGCCCAACTGAAAACCTTGATTTAACTTCAGACTTTGCCCTGCTTGGTGCAGGAGGTTGAACTACAGGAATTTCACAAGTCCTCTCTAACATGATTTACCCTATGATTGTAAAGTTGTTCTGCAGAGATTTTGAAAGGAGTAAGCAATACACAAGACAAAGAGAAAATCCTTGTGTCCTCAAGACTGTAGGGTATTAAATCTTAGGTTCCTTACCTGACCAAATCTCATTATCAGACTGTTACTGACTGATGTGTCTGCAAGATTCACAAGAGTAAAATCTACTGTATTTCCACACCTTATCACTTAAAATTGAACTTGACAGGTACATAATACCATTGGGTGATAATACAACCATCTTGGATGTCATCCCAAACTGTAGACATCAACTTTTAGCTGCATTTTCATACATTCCCAGCCCTGACCTGGGTTTGCACCACATCCTTCAAAAATCTGGCACATCTCTCTCTCTGAATGATACCCAAGAAGCACTGAAACTAATGTTTTATAGAATTTCTTTTTAAGCCATGGCAGAACTTTCTTGGTGAAATGGTTAAAAGCAGAATGATTTAAAGAAACAAAGAGGAAGAACAGACACCAGAATATCTGAAATCACAATTCCTTGTGACTGTTGGGGTAAGGTGTGGGGCACTGATACTTTGATCACCAAACAGGCTCCTCTTTGCCCACATTTCTTTTCTGTGTGCTCCACAGTAAAGAAGAGGGTGAGCATGGCCTGTCACTACTTTGAGATGGAACTCAAAATGCTGTCATAGCACACTCCTACATTCAAGAACTGGAAGCTCCTGAACTCTCTTCCTTGCCAAACCTATGGGCAGATTTTGGCAAGAAAGCTTACCTTGGCTTGTTCTCTGTAATCCATTTTCCACTGCTGTGCAGAAAGAAACTTCTGTTCCAGTGAATTAAGTTCTGCTAGTTCAGACTCCTTCTCTCCTTGATACTGTTAAAAAAAAATAAATAAATAAAAATAAAATATATATATCAAACAGGGCAGATAAATATTTGGCTTATTTCTTACAATTATTTTACACAGAAGAAACAAATTTGGGATATTTGAATGAGTTATTATTTTTTCTTTATGAAACATCCAATTGAGAAGTCTGCAGTAGTTTGCAATATGTTACTGTCATCTCATTAGCTACTGAGCCATATGATAAACATAATGTGACATATGATTGTAACCTCTCATTTGAACAGTTTCCATATCAGCATCCTGAAGACAGCTCTAATGGGAGCTGCTAAAAAATGTAAGCATAATTTGGAAAAAAGGGTGCAAGATTGTTTTATTTGTTCCCTTTTCATTTCTATTATTTTAAAGTCATCTTCTCCCTAGGAGGAAAAAAATATTCTGTGAAGTACAAGAGGAGTAGACAAGAGTGACTCTTTAAAAAAAAATTAGTTTATTGTAAATCTCTTTTTTTTTTTTAAACACAAAAATATTTATCTATTACCAATCAGTTTTTGTTCTGAATGCCAGACTGTTGAGAAAAATAAATATGCATAATCTCAAATACAAATCACTGTATCTGCCCAAGCAGGGAACCAATTAAGGAATTTGTACCAAATGTCCTCATGGGGAACAAGAGAAATACATTCAGTTGAAAGCACAATGGAAATGGGAAAAAAAAATGCATTTCATCAAACTAAAGAAATGCATATCACAAGAGGTAATGTATTTAAATTTATCAAAACTGGAAAATTTCCTCAATATTGTTCCCAACAATAAGTACAAAAGGAAATTAATTCCTATAAATTACTGGTGTTTTACAGTCTTTGTCTCAAGTTTAGAAATAGGATTAGATTTTTTCATTGAGTAAAAAACTAACCTTTGCTTCAAGCTTTTCCAAGTGCTCTTGATATAGCCTCTCCCTTTCAAGTCTTTCTGCTTCTTCTTGTTCAGCTCTTAACTGGGCTTCAGCTGAGGATTGGGAAAGAGATGAAGGACATAACTATGCTTTCCTAAATTAAATCTAAAAAATTATTTGGTTACCAGCTATAATGATAAAACCACTATAAAATGAGCAACATAAATGTTTATCTTTCACTGCACAGAAATCTCCCATATGAAGATTGATACAAATTAATTTGAATACTTCTAAAACACACTGTTTCCGGTACTGCCCCTTCAGTCTGTGAGGATAAAAGTGGAAACAAGGACCAGCAAGTGCAGCAGCAGGACTGCTCTCTCCATCTGCAACTTCAATGGACACAGGTTCTCAATCCAAAGGCTTAAGTGAAACTCAGTGCTTTAATCCCAAACTCCTCTTCTTCTTTACTACAACTGCTGGTTTCCTACAATTTAAATTTTACATCTGTTTGTTCACTGAAATCCTCTTTAGGATCTGCTACTCCACAGTTCTGGCTTCTCTTTGCTGCCATAGGGTCTAGAAAATTAGAGAGGATGTGAAAACTAAAACTGATTCAACCTCTACGCCTTCAGTCTAAGATGGCACAGCCTGTGCCTCAATCCAGATGTTCCCAAACAGTGACTTGATGTCATCACTTCCAAGTAAATCATGCCAAGGCTCTGTGCTGCACTGAGGCAAGAGTAGCAGAAGTTCCCAAATCGGCCTGTGCCCACCCGTGCTGCCACTCCCACCACAAAAGCTTACCAGTGATTAGCAGTCACTGGCAGTCACGGCATGCCCAAACTCCCACGGGGATGGATTAACAGTAAGTTGCTCTGACAGGGAAATGAGATGCAGCACCAAGGAACAGGGAATTTGGCCCACACAAGAAAAGAGGAAGGAATCATTTGTATTTGTGAAAGAGACAGCAATTCACATCTATTTCACGACGTTACTTTCTGCCTGTTTATTTAAAATAAACAATTTGTCCATCATATCCCCTCTAAATGAAGTGCACAGTACCTCTCAGCTTCGCTTCTTTCTTCGATTTTTTACTTTTGCCATTGGACTTCATGTTTGCAGTAAGGGAGAAGAAAACAAATGTCAGTGTTATTTTAATACAATTTGGCAGTTCCAAAACTCTGTAACTTTGCCCTTCAGTGTGATCCCTCAATTGAGATTTTAGACTCCCTAGACAGCCAAAGAAGCTCCCAGAACAGTAATGCACATTCTGGACTCAATTTTCTTCTCTTTTTTATGACAAGATCTTACAATTAATGTATTTTTCTATGCTAGACATTCCCAAGCACAGCCACAACACAAGACTATTAAAATCTTTTGGTTTAATGTAGAAATTGAGTAACAGGCAAATCTGCTAAGAAAGTAGATGCTACAATTTTAAATATTTTAGGAAATACTTGAAAATGTATTTTGGGACAAGCCTGGCATTTAGAATCATCTAATTCACAAGACAAAATAGCAAAGAGTTCTCTTTTCTGTTATAAAATCTCACTGCAACTCCAGACAGTTCATTGTTCACCTCCAGCACAATCCTAGAATAACTATATTTTAAATTTGAGGTTCTCAGAAATTATCTGACTACTGGTCCTTCTTCACACACACTTACTTCACACTTTGATTCCAACTATCACACATTCAGATATATATAACTACTTGGTCACGCTACTTGGCATGGCAATAAATATATTGGCATAAATATATATATATATGAATGCAACTCTGAGTACAGAGATTGCCATGAAGCTGGGACAAATACAATAGTGACAATTAAGTCTCTCCAGAGTCTGAGTGCATCTTCTTGCATTTGTTACCAAAGCATTCATTTGCAAAATTATTCCAAAATAGAGTCAGTAAAATTCACACTTCTACCCATTAGGATTTCAGGAAAGAATTTGTTCTTTTCACTTTGCTAAATAAATAATTAATTAAACTGAAAATGGAAAATCTGCTTGTTTTAATTACTTGCAATCACGTTTTAGTCAACTTATTATCACATTCCAATGACTTAACAGAGCACTGAGAAGAGTGAGATGCACAGCTGGGGAGGGGTAGATAAATTAATTATCACAGAATTAAGAATAACTCAAAAGATAAATTTATGCAACCCAGTTTCCCACAGACTTCTGCCTGTTGTCCCTTCACCCCTCCCAATTCTGTGTTCAGCCTATGGCTCAGATAACAGAGTCCCAGAATCACTCAGGTTGGAAAAGACCTCCAAGATCATCGAGTCCAAGCTGGGCCCAATCCCTGTCTTGTCACCCAGCCCAGAGCACTGAGTGCCATGTCCAGCATTCCCTGGGCACCTCCAGGGATGGGGACTCCAAACCTCCCTGGGCAGCCCCTTCCAATACTTTGCAAACCTTTAATGATGAAATGTCTGCCGATGTCCAGCCTAAGCTTCACCTGGCACAGTGTGAGACCATTCACTCTTGTCCTGCCCTTTGTTCCCTGGGAGCAGAGCCTGACCCACCCTGGCTGCCCTCTCCTGTCAGGGAATTGTGGAGAACCAGAAGGTCCCCCCTGAGCCTCCTTTTCTGCAGGCTGAGCCCCCTCAGCTGCTACTGATGCTCCAGCCCCTCGTCCAGCTCTGCTCCCTTCTCTGGACACGCCCCAGCCCCTCAATGTCCATCTTGCAGTGACAGGCCCAGAACTGGACACAGCACTGGAGGTGAGGCCTCACCAGTGCCCGCGACAGGGGGGCAGTGACTGCCCTGGTCCTGCTGGCCACCCCATGGCTGGGACAGAGCCAGAACACGGCCTCTTTGCCTGGACACCTGTTGCCAAGCCAAACAAGCTGCACTGGCCACGCTCTCTCCAGCAGCGCTACAGGAACATTTGGCCTCCTTGCAAAGAGCACAAAAGCTCGGTGTCCTGGAGACGCCTCTTTCTCCTTCAGATTCAATTAACCCAGGCCAGTTGCCTCAGGAAAAATAAATTTAAAAAAATCAGATTAAAAAAATAAACACAACAGTGAACAGTGTGTTTCTGTCTACCTACCTTTTTTTTTGGACCCTAAAAGATTAGAAGGGGAAAAAAAAGGAAAGGGAACATCAGTCAACAACGTATCAGCCTGAAAGGAATAATTAGAAATATACTATTATTCTGTTAAAATTGAACGCGATCAGCTATTGAAAAACTCTAATGACAGTCATTTCAATACTGCATAAAATTAGCCACTCACACACGACTCTCGGAATGAACTTTGTTACCACAGACCCATTCTGACAACGAAGTCAGAGCCACCTCCCGGCTGCTTCCACACGGAGCAACCACGGCAGCAAAACCACCGCACAAGGACTTAACGCCGGGGCTCACAAAAGATAACGCGTCCTTCAGGTGCTACATTGAGACTAAAGCCTTTATTCCACCTCCCGGGACTCCGGTAGCTAACGAGGAACACCCCGCTTTCCTCCACCCCCTCACCCTTCCCCTGTCCCGCACGTATCCCGCCCGCAGTCCCCTCCCCGCCGCACCATGTCCCGCAGCGGCGGCGCTGCCCCTCAGGCCGCCGAGCCCGGCAGGCCCCGGCGCAGGCGCGGCTCAGGCCGGACGCGCTCCCGGCGCTGCCGGAAAGCGGCGCCGCGGCGGCTCCGGGAGCAGCGGGTGAGGTCCCGGTGCGGCCTTGCCGGGACCCGCGGGGACGCGGGGATGGCTCCGGGGGAGCGGGGCGGCAGGCAGAGCCAGGGCGAGGTGGCGCCCCGAGGAGCCCCGCAGCGGGAGCTGGACTGGATTCCGGTCGCTTGTGATTTGGTTTTGGCTGCGCAGCGTCCAGGGCCAGGCTGGACGGGGCTCTGAGCAAGCTGGGATAGTGGAAGGTGTCCCTGCCCACGGCAGGGTTTGGGACGAGATCATCTTTAAGGTCCTTTCCAAGCCAGACTGTTCTGTAATTTTGTGCTTACAGAACTAAAAATCGGTTACTTTGTCACTTTTCCTTACGTTTTGCCGGTGCACGCTGGACTCAATTTGTAATGCACTTAAAGAGTCCTTCAAAAAGTAACATTTATAAATGCGACAGTTGCAGGAATATACATGTATATGTATAAAATTTATATATATATATATATATATTACAGGAATTTGTAATACATAAATATATATGGAGATAAAAATAAATGCATGAAAATATGTTATTATAAACGTTGCTATATGAATATATAAAACACATAGCAATGTATTCTATTTATATATCTTTACCACTTGATATGTGTATATATGAAGATACAGTTTTTTACCAGACCATAGAAGCAGCTAGGCCAGCTGGTACAGAATTGTAAGGGTGTGAGAAAGCAGCCAATGAACAGCACAAAGTGTTGCAGCTGTTGAAAGTTACTTAGAAGTTTCTTATTTTCTGTTTGAGGGTGGAGGGGAAAAGACAATGAAAAGCTAAATATAATAAAAAGTAAGAAAGAAAAAGAAGAGACAGAATAGAACTAGAATTAGAGCGAATGGGGCTCAGTAGGATACAGAAGTTTTAGGAAGGCTGAGGTGGTTTACTGACTTCCAGAGAAGGCTAATTTCAAATTGATTATCCTTCAGGTAACAAAGCCCAAACAAACCAAAAGTCACACAAGGAGAGTTCATTGAAATGTGAGAATGGCCAATTCTTTAAGAAGTGAAGTGATAAAACTGTACAAAAATGTAAGTGTCTTAAATGCCACCAGCACTTTTCTTAACCAGAAAATGAATCCCCTCTCAGTGTGCACTCAGTTAATTAAAAACACATTATTCTTTTCTCTCTAAGCTGCTGTACCTTGGAAGAGAGTATCCCAAAGGAGCAGACTACTTCAGAAGCCGTTTGAAAGCAGCTTTTCTAAAAAACAAAGATGAGACAGACCCTGAAAAAATTAAGCAACTGATTGCCCGGGGAGAATTTGTTATAAAGGAGCTGGAGGCTTTGTACTTCCTGAGGAAATACCGAGCCATGAAGCAGCGCTACTACAGTGATGACAAGCCCTGACTCTGCCTGTAATCACACACCTAGGAAAGGTAACAATAAAAGAGCTCTAACTGCAAAAAATGAAATGTAAATCCTTCCTGGTCCTCTAGGACCCAAATCGGGGAGCTGCTTCCCTGCCAGGAGTCACTTGAAGGGTTTCGGGTGTGCAGGTTATGAGTAATAGGTTTTCCTCTGCTGCTTTTGACCTCCTCAACCAAAACTTCATGTATGAAACAATTTTGCAGGAAGGAGTGCTTGCACAGCCCTGTTCTGTTTCACTTCAATGTAATGTGTTGAACAGAAACTCTTCTTACCCCATACCTGTGTGTTTGGGTGTCAGTTCAAGGTGCTGTGCTTTGTTACCTAGAACATGAACCTGATTTGAAAAATCTTCCACATTGAATGACCCATTTCCCCTGGGAATGAGCACCCTCTCAAAAGTGAAGTTCCCAGCCCTGGAGAGGGAGTGCTGTGCTCAGTTCTTGTCTCCTCAGTTCAAGGAAAGACAAGGAGCTACTGAAGAGGATCAAGCAGAGGCCATAAACATGAGGGGTCTTAAGCATCTCTTATGAGAACGGACTGCAGGAACTGGGCCTGTTTAGTCCAGAGAAGAGAAGACTGAGAAGGGATCTCATCAATGCATGTAAATATCTCAAGGGTGGGTGCCAAGAGGACAGTGCCAGCCTCTTTTCAGTGGTGCCCAGCAACAGGACAAGGAGCAATGGCAGTAAACATAATGCAAGAAGTTCCACCTCAACAAGAGGAAGAATTTCTGTACACTGAGGGTGGCAGAGCCCTGGAACAGCTGCCAAGGGGGGGCCTGGAGCCTCCGTCTCTGGAGACATTCCAAACCCACCTGGACATGCTCCTGTGTCACCTGCTCCAGGTGACCCTGCCTGGGTAGAGGGGTTGGATTAAATGCTCTCGAGGTCCCTTCCAACCCTGACTATTCTGTGAAAGTAAATTCTTGAAGCTTTTAGCCTCATCTGCTGAACTTGCACCACCTTCCTGTGTCAGGGAGACAACTGCGGGGTCAGGAAAGGGAGCATTTGAACAATAGTGCTTTAAGCACTTGGGCCCTGAAGACAATTCCTGCTACTACTGATTTCTGCTGTTCTGTAATTGCTGCAGCAGGAATAGAAAACTTGATCTTTGCCCCTGGAAGAGAAGTTTGGCCATAGCTGTTTGCTTCAGGCTGTCTCTGTTGGCCTTGGCTCGACTCACACTTGTGTCAGAGCTGATACTGTTGGGTTGGTTGGTGTTTTCACCAAATAAATGACACTGCAGAGAGAAATAGTCTTTGAAATATACGTAAGGAGTCACTGCAGTAGAGCTGTTGGCAGTAGCAAGTCTTCACACTGGCAGTAAGGAGTGTTTTAAGATCACTCAAAGAATTGCCAGCAAAGGCATCAGCAAAACCAGATTTAATATAAAAGCAAAAGTATGACAAAGTCCATTCAACAAGGTTCACTCCACTATTTACTAGATAGTTGAAGCACAAAGAAAAAGCAAACTAAAATCTATGATCTACTGATCTAAAACCAAAATCAACCAAAATGTACCTCTGAGGATGCTGAGGATACAAAAAGGGTAAGGATGGAAAAGGGTATGGATAAAAGGAATAAGGGAGATGCTCCTGTTGAATCACGAAGTTCAGAGTGGACCCCCTTGCAAAACTGAACCCCAGATCTGACCAGTGGTTTATGCCTGAAGCTTTAACAGCACTTAGTCCACAGTTTAATTTAAAACATATAGAATTTCTCATATGCACAATAGCAACTCGCTTGTAGGCCTGAGTTACTTGCAGATCTACAGTACTTAGAATCTCTGAGAGCACTATCCATTGTACATTTTCTATAGCATATCCACACAAACAGTCCTGAAGGAGTATGTACAAGGTATACAATTCCCCTGGAATTCAATGAAGCACTTAGGTTGGATACCTTTGCATCTTGTCAGTGGCTGAAGGGTTGAGCCTCAAGGAAAGGCGGCATCATCATTCCATGCTCTGTTGTCACTGCTGGTCCTCCAAATACAGCAAACAGGAGTTCACTGGCTCTGAGGTGCCGCACACAGAGGGAGATTTCTGGTCACTGCTGTCCAGGAGAGCTCTGAGGGCCTCACTCAGGCCCACTCTTTATAGGGTCACAAGAGAGGTGGGTTTATGTATGTATGTATACATACTATTATGTATGTATGTGTGTTTATGTAAAACCACAGCAGTTTTCCATCCTGACCACAATCCAGGTCAGTAACGTCCTTTGGAATTTCAACAGCAAAAACGCTGTTCCACTGAGGGTGTTCTTCAGGCAGGCAAAGTAAGTTTCCAAAGCTGTTGGTTACAAAGCAGGAGCTCTTCAGACAGCAGCAATTCCTGGAAACTGTTCCTGAAGAGCTCCAGACAACCTCAGCCCAGGTGCTGAATGAGCATTTCTGAGATTACAGCTGCCTGAGGAGGGAGCAGGGGATGCAGCAGCATCCTCACAGAATTCTAGGACAGAATTTAAAAAGTGATGGCAGATTACAGTACCTTGCGATGAAACGCACATGCTCCAGTTTCTGCCACCACACTGATGTGAAAAACTCCTTCAGCATCAACTGAGCTTCTCTGCACTTCCACCTGCTCTGAGCAGCCACCCCTCTCAGAGACAGGGACACCAAGGGGGGCAAGGACAGCAGCTCTGGGACAGGCAGCACCAGCAGAAGTACAAGACAGAATGGAGAACAACTGCCAAGCACATGGAATTTGTGGGATGCCCTGTTACCTGAAATTCTTGCACAAGAAAAGGAAGCTGGGACAGACATTCACAATAACTATTTTTTATTACATTACAATAAATAGGAGCAGTACAGTTTGACAAAAAAATGACAAATTCCAGATCACCTCACAGCACATACTCCTAAAAACATTAAAAATTTTAAAACAAACAGTGGTCTTTTTTTTTTTTTTCCTTTTTTAACTTAATGTCTGGCATGACCAACATTCCTAGGTCACACAACCAAATTATGGAAAAACTGGATCACACTGCATATGTTCCACATCAAATAAAGCACAATGTACAAAATGTGCATGTTTCAGTTTACACTATACAAAAATAGTTAAAATACATTCCAGGTAAACATATTACATTAAGAAGTCATTCTAGTAAGAAGTTGGCACTCAAGAGGTCAAAGCAGAAGTATTTTCAACATGAAAACACAAGACAGTGGAATAAAGAAATGTTAGGAAAGATTTACCATCTATGTAGCTTTATGTAAACTTGAGACACAATGATTTGTTTTACAGTTTGATGGTCTTTGAAGGTAATAATTGTATTGCTTCATAGTCTAGACAAGAGCAGAAGATTGTGTGTGTCAGTATTTACCCATTATCCTGTTACTGTAACAAGGCCCACACAGCAAAAACGTAGCAAAAACTTTCAGGGCACAGAAACTGGTCAGAATAATTCCTTTTGGAGCAAACCAAGGATCCAGGTATTTAGCAGAGTTACATAAAGCTACTGTAAGAAGGTGTTACTCCCTGACACATGGCAGTTTGACATGGTGACGTGAGCAGTGACTCCCAGGCTCAGGAGCTGCTCTCAGGACACACAGCACCCAAGGATGTTCTGTGGAAGCATCTCAAACAGGGCAGTGATGATGGAGCAACTTGTGCAAGCTACAATCCAACCTGCTTCACCAAATCTTAACAGGAAGACAAAACTGCATGACAGTGGCAAGGATGGGGTTGGGTTGGGGTTTTTTTCAAGTAAATAAGGGCTAATCTAAATGGATTTTGTACTAGTTTAATTAGACTGGCAGCTACAGCTCACTTTTGCTGAAAAACTCCAACATTGGTTCTTATATAGCTTTATAGTAGAGCTACCAAAATCCACTTTTGATGAAGACATTTCAGCTACAAGTTCTCCTAACAGCTCTTCGTTAAATTAATATCAGAATTTTAGACCAGCCCTAATTTCACATGCAGTGTGACTCAGTTACCAAAATTAAAGTAACCTTAAGATTACTTTCATTTCCTCAAGACTTACAACCCACTTTTGCTATGTTCTTCATGTATTATCAAGAGTGTATAAAATGTGCAAATAACTGTCTCTGACACATTTTAACCTTGGAAGCTCTGAAATATTTTGTGACTTTAAGAATCTGTTCTTACTCCTTACTGGTCCTTACAGTATAAAGTTAGGTTCTCCTGCTACTGTTCTTCAGAATATTTCATAACCTACATTTCACACTGAAGCTGAGAGGAGTGGATGGGTCTGGATTTTGGTGAAGGGTGGGAATGGTGGGCACAGGCAGGAAAAGGCCTGATTTCTCCCAGACACAATGAAATTAAAGAATATGGAGCAATCCAGATACTCTGTTCCCTGTCAGCTTTGTAGGTCCCCACCTACAACAGTCATTCTGGGATTTTTTTTTTGTAGAAGCAAAATAATACTTCTCACAGAAATGGTCCAAGTTACACAGTGCAATTTTTACACACCTGTGTAAAATTTCCATGGAATACCTTAGGTTAGGGCAATGCTACTACACCCTGTTCCAAGTTTTCCAGTGTCCTGAACTGTCCTACTTCAGTGTCTTGTGATCTATTTTTTGGGTACACCAGTCACACCTTCCAGTGTCACTTTGCAGCTGAGTTAGCTCCTGTGAAGAAGTGCACCTTCAGGAACCAAAGCTCTCCTGAAACAAACAACTCCACATTTACAGGGAGACGCTAGGAACTGGAAACACTGGAACTACTGGCTCATACTTCAGTGAATAACTAGGTCTACTGCAGTACCAAAAAGTGAAAGGTCCTGCAAAAATCCTGCATTAATTCCAATCAGAATAATAAAAAAAAAAAAAAATTAAAAAAAAAAAGTGGTGGGAGAAAAGAACAAAAATCACAAGACAATCACAGAGAAAGACAACATTAAACTCTTGGTGCAGCTTCATGACAGCCTAGACACTGGAATGCCACTCACCAACCACTGAATCAGTACTTCACAGACATCACACAAACAACACTGACTCTGGAAATCATGTTCTATGCTGACAGATTGTGCAAATTCCACACCATTTCCATGGCATAGTGGATTTCAAAATTATTTGCATGAAGCAGCTAAATTCAACTCTTTCATTCACTCATTTGATGTTACTAGAATTTAGAATTTCTCCCCTATTTTTCACAAAATGGGCATCTGGAAGTATTTAATGCCACTCTTGGGGGGGAAAAAAAAAGAATGGTTTTACTCCACTGTGTAATTTAGGACTGATTCTGATTTAATTCTTATGGTAAATTCTGGGTCCATGTATGAATTAACCTAAGAATTTGAATCAATTTCTCTGTTAAGGCATTCTAGTATTTCCTAGGGACACTCAGGGTGAAATCTTGACTCTACCGAACAAAGCTACTCAAAGCTTTGACACAGGAGGATTTCACCTTGCTCTTCAGACACAAAAAGTCAGTGAAGCTCTTAAATCAATGCATTAACAATAGCAAATCAACCTAATTAGAACTTTTACTTTTTCCATTGCCAGGTGTGCATTGTTGTCTTTCTAAAAATTTTTTTTTTTTTTAATTTTTTATAGAAAAAATAGAGTATTTAAGGAGTGACCGTGACAAATTGCAGTGAAATTTTTTTTTGAAAGTTTTCTTTTTACATTCATTAAAGTTGATCTGAAATGCTACAAGACTAGATGCCTAGAAGCAAAATCTACAGGAAGACTATAAAGGCTTCTGGTCTCTCTCTATTGCAATCAGTCTAAAATAAAGGAAAGGCTGAAATGAAAGCTTCTTTTGCTAACTAGTCCTTTTTCCCAACCAAATTTATAAACCCAAAAATTTTGAGGGGATGTTAAAATGTGTAGAGCATCATTTGTTTGCTTTGCACACAGAACAGAAGTTCACAATCAGTAAGAAAAATAGGAAGTTAGCAACTGTGCATGCACCAAAGAGTCCTAAGACAGTTCTTGGGATTTCTGTGGGTATTTTTTTGTTTGTTTTGGGTTTTTGTTGGTTTTTTTTGTTGGGTTTTTTTTTTTTTATTTTCACAGGCATTGCTAGTTCAAGAACCAACAGTCAAAGAATACTGGCACTTTAAGAGGAATGAAGTTTCCACTGTCATTTAAAACAAGCATTCAGGTAAAGCTAACAGGATCATGAAGCAGAAAGTAAAGTAATGCTAAAACAAATGCTAATAATTTAGTGTAATGTACAAAATTACTTCAGTACTTCTTAAGAATAAGGATAAATTGTATTTACATAATTATACACTTTGTCTTTGTCTTCTTTTTCTTCTTTTTACCGTCTTTGCTCATCTTCTCTTTGTGTTTTCTGATTTCTCGAACTAATGTGTAGAAGGCATCATCAACACCCTGAAAAGATACAGAAAGACACAAGATTGTGTTCAGACTCACAGGCCTGCTGAGGTACAGCCTGTGTCCCTTCCCTGGCCACCTGAGGGGGATTCCATCCACACATTTTCCTGCCTGGCGTCCTTTGAACAATGAATCCTGGCTGCAGGACTAATCCTGTTCCCCTCTGGAATTCTGAGCAGCACTGACACAATCACCTAAGGGAACTGCTTTGGTGCCAGCAGGAGCTGACACCTGCTGCCCTACTCCTCAACTGCTCCTAAACGAGGCTTAGGGCAGCCTGCAGGTTACTCACAGGTGCCCCACAGGTGAAATTCCATTGCTGATGTGGGAGGGAAGGTAATGAAGTGTGTCCTGCCCTCACCTCAGTCTCCAAGAGCACACCTTGCTCGACCTCAAGCTAGGAAAGTATCATACAGAGTGTGTATTTATATAATAGCACCTCACAATTGGGTTATAAGTATATATTATCACAGAATCATAGAATGGCCTGGATTGGAAAGGACCTTAAAGATCTTCCATTCCAACCCCAACACCTTTCACTACTCCAGCTTGCTCCAAGCTCCAAGCCCCATATAGCCTAGGACATTTCCAGGGATGTGGACCAGCCACAGCTTCTCTGGGCAACGTGTGCCATGGCCTCAGCACCCTCACAGGGAAGTTGTCAGGCATTAACTATCTTTATTTATGCTTTAATAATCTATATACAGCTTTGGAATATGAATTCTAATATTTGTACCAATAATTCAATACCAAAGACACAGACATGCTTTATCCACGTATTCTGATGATTTATCAGGCACATTGGTACAATAATCACACCACAGTTTTATAAATCTTTACACATGCAAATCAATCAAATCAATCCCATGTCCCAGTGACAAGTTATTTGAGACGTCATTCTATTCAGCTTCCAAAGTTAAGGACACTTGAAACACATTTTCTGTGGTGATTGACAGTCACTTAAAATCTCCATGGCTCCAAGACTTAAGCTACAGTCACAAAAGCTGATGTTTGTTCACACTGAGTAGTTTCTCATTATTTTCAGAGGTAATTACAGCTGACCAAAATAAACTCTGATCTAGAGACCAGCATATCCAAAAGCCCGATATGGACCACTATCAAGTACAACACTGTACAATGTACTTTGTTACAACTTACTTATGGGAAACAATTTATGGCCTTGCTCTCATGTTGCCTCCAATCCCACTAAAATACTCTTGTTGTCAGTCTGCCTTTACATCTAATAATTTGAGTACAGACAGTTATAGAAGCTTTAGGATAAAAATTTTCTTGATTCTTTCCTGCCTTACTCTTTATATCTTTTAGATAGATGAGAAATATTCCTGTATTACAGCAGCCAAATGCATCACTATAGAACTGGATCTAGAAATTCAGCCATATGAGTTTGCCTTCAAGCTGCCAAAAACAAAATAACACTGCATTTCCTCCTCTATGCCTACTTCAGTAAAGAACTGAAAGTGAACTCTGAAAAAATAAAAAGCCAAAAATCACCTAATTTGTTACTGGTTCAGCCAAACTCCAAGTGGTGATGAAACTTAATATGAAAAGTCCAAACAACAGGGAAGTGTGAAATAGCTTCACTTAAAAAGCAGCACTCAGTATAAGCTAAATTTATTTAAAACCTTCAAGTTCATAAAAGATTTACACACAACTGATGTTCAAAGTCCTTGGCAGTGTATCTCTCAATATTAATAGCACACTTTTGCATATTACAAGACCTTGCAAACAACTTGTTCTACATTTTGAGGCATTATTGGCCAATGTAAAATGGATGCCTAGTGGGAAAATAGCCTTACTTCTGCAAAAGGTCAGGTCACTCATTAGTTTTTGGAAAATTAAAAATACCTCATATTACTTTGGAGAGAACTAGTGTATTTTGTTTACAGCTTCAGCATTAATGCACATAGACATAATATGCGGAAATGTTCAAATAGGAGAATGTTATAGAACAACAGTTCATGATTCCACTGCAGGTCTCAGTATTAAGAAGGAGGAGGACAGCACTAAGAATCAATCACAACAGACAAAACAACAGTTTCACACTTCAAACACAAGAACCATGTAAGAACAACCTCTGCCCAAGACTGTTCACACTGCCTTATAGAACCACCTTTCAGAACTGGCTTTCAGTTCGTGCCTTCAAATCAGACACACCTAAAAACTGCAATTTAAGTCTTCAAACAAGAAATCCTCCCTCATTAAACTTGTTTTAAAATAAGTGCAGAGAAAATAACTTGTACAAAGTAATACCCAGACACAATAATCATGATCCTTTAAACACACAACTTCCCAATCAAGGCTGAATTTTTTTTCTACCTAGTAAGATGAGTATCTTTTAAATACAGCACATGCTGCAACATAGAATCATAGAATAGTTTGGGTTGGAAGGGATCTTAAAGATCATCTCATTCCAAGCCCTTGCTGTGGGCAGGGACACCTCTCACTAGATCAGGTTACAGAACTGACCTGGCTTTCATCCTTGCATTTACACCTTTGTAGACCAAGCCTCACTAATTATTGATTATGTTTGCTCCTGCCACAATTCATCTTCAATTCAGGTCATTAACAGAACATGACGTACAAAACTGTGCTTAGACCAACTGTGAGTCAGAAGTGGAGAACACAAGGTAAAGGGAGGTCTTTCACTTTTCAGCCTGCCCATTAAATTTTAAATGTAAGTAGTGGATACTCTGTCTCCAGAAGGTCCCTAAAGGCATCAATGCTGTGAGATCAAAGACTGCCAACCTTTCCAGTCAGCTCTTTCAGTAGGAAGGGACTGCAGGCAGCTGACCTTCCTCCCTCTGACAATGCACTTATTGTGTGCAAGCCTTTGGGGAAGTTAAGAGGTACTGAATGAGAGCTTTAAATTCAGGCTTAGATTAGAAACTCACAATTCCCTGTGCAGACTCAGAACTAAACCCTGGAGCCTCACTAAAAGAGCACTGACAGGCCTTGCTCCTGGCCCTTGTTCTTCCAAAGGGCAGAGGGAGCAGAAACAACAGAACTGATCCCACAGGAACAGCCTGCTCCTGGCTACAAGTTTGCTTTTGGAGCCCCACATGGTCCCATGCCTGCAGAAAAGTCTGGAGATGTGGCTGCACCACCACAAGCATACATGAGACTGACCAATGAACCTGGCTGGCAATAACAAACACCAAATTCATAAGGAATTTGGAATTCCTTAAAATCCCAGTCCCAAAAATAACCCTTACAAAATTTCTAATTTGTAGTTCTTTCTTGTATTTTTTTAATATATAATGCATATATACATACACATGTGTCAGCTGTGAGGAACAGAAGTTATTTGTAGCAGTACTATGGAAGGAAACCATTAAATTGCAGTTTAATCAAGAACTTAGGCATTTTTAAATTCAAATCTAGAACTTTTCTAACTCAAACTTTTCCCTATTAACCCAGCTCAACCCAGATTATATAATCTAGACGTCTGCATGTAGCATGCTTTTTATTTTAAAAATCTGATGCTGAAAAAAAAAAAAAATAGTTATTTTGAGGATTTCACATGGAGTTTCAGAGATTTCTCCCTGCTAGCTGAGCAAAAGATGTTCTGTCCTTTCTGCTTTACTGAATAACAGCCAAAGGAATGAAACTCTTGGAAAGCATCAGCAGTTCAAGGCAGTTTGGGTAGTCAAAGTTTTCAGTTTCCTTGTGGAAGATTAATATAACTTAAGGCATCCCACAGGCAGCAAGAAGATAAACAATATTCCAAGAGGGAGAAAAACACTCTGAACAGTCCAACTTGATTATTCGTGGAATACTATGATTGCAGTCTGTGTTACAATGAATATTTCTGAAGTCTAAAATCCCAGCTGTAAGGTTCACACCATGAGGTGCTGCTCTCCTTAATCACCTACTACACATCAGACTGAAATAATACATTTTTTTACTGACTGGAAAGTAAAAACAAACCACGCTGGGTTAAATATCAGACTTCTCATTTCACTCAAATCACTACTGAACTACAGCTGTGCCATAATAATTTTGGAGTGTGCTTCCTCCAGCTTAACTCTCTAAATACAAAATTGCTGGAAAAGCATATCAATACCATGTAGAATTCACTCGGGAATAAAGGCAAATGATTCCTTTTCTAAGCAGACTCCTGAAGTTCTAGAGCCTTAGATCCAACACTATTTTCTAAACAGGGTGCAGGGAAAAAAAGAAAACACAACAAACATCCAGAAGTCAACAATATCCACTGCTGACAAAAGATTTCCCTGATTGGAAAAAAAAATGCAAAACCCCCCAAAAATACTTCTCTTGGACATCATCATCAGAAAGTAGGAAGCTGGTAGAAAGAAAACATGTGTTCACTGAGACATAAACAAGGACTCTGCAATCTGCAAAAATCCTTCCACTGAAAACCACAATTCCTCCCATCCTATTCTCATTCTCCCAACAGGAAGGGAAAGCAGACAGATCTCAGGATCTTTAAAGTCCCAGTATAAAAAAAAATAATTCTACTCGGTGGTATGGTTATAACAGTAACGCATCAAGTATCTAAAAAGTTGGTTTCCAGAAGGCTACAGGGCTTAAGCAATTTAATTTCTAATGCTCTCCTCAAAAGTCATCTTGCCCAGCTTCTGTTGTTTCTGATAGGCAGGGAAGGATAACACAAGGTGTTTTGATGGCATCAATTTTAGTAATATTTGGATGCAAGACTAGGGAGCTCCATAACTGAAACTTCCAGTTTCTTGCAAAGGAAACCTGTGATGCAAAGAGTACCACAAAGTAATTGAATCATATAATTAAGGTCAGAAAAGACCTCCAAGAGCACCAAGACCAACCTCTAACTGATCAGCAACTTGTCAACTAGGCCACGACATTAAGTGATATACAATCATTTCCTGAACATCTCCAGGAAAGTGGACTCCATCATTTTCTTTAGGAAAAAAAACCAACAACTAAGTAATTACCTCTGAACAGTCATTCATCACTTAAAAGCTGAGACTAACAAGCCTGAGCAGATCTAGTATGAACTGATATGAATCAAAATTTCTTCCCCAGAAAGAGAACAAAACTCCCTCACTGAGAAGAATATTCCCACAGTGTGACAGTCTCTGGAGGACACGAGCCAAATTCTACTACTTCTCTGCCACATATTCTGAAGTACAAACACACACCTTGAAAAATGAAGTTTTTCTTTTACAAAATGGGAAATTCCAGGTCATCCTCCAGTTGGACAAGTATATAAGGAGTA
This sequence comes from Poecile atricapillus, assembly GCF_030490865.1. NCBI lineage: Eukaryota > Metazoa > Chordata > Aves > Passeriformes > Paridae > Poecile > Poecile atricapillus. Next base: position 17,319,679 of record NC_081288.1, on the reverse strand, counting down.
ACAACTTACTCTGTGGAATGGTGCAGTAGAAGGTAGAAAATTAATGGGATAGGAATATCTGCAAGGAGCTGCTCCAATAGTTTGTTCAAAAAACCCTGGAAGTGATTGAGACATGCACTTCCTCCATACCAGTTTCTTCTGTCCTCACCTCCGCCCCTTTTTCTAACAGCTCAATATATAGATTAAAAAAAAAGATTTTGTGAGAATTTGGGTATTGGGGTTTTTTTCTTGCGTTCTTGTTGGTTTTGGCTTAGCCCCCTCTCTCCTCCAGTGTTCCTTCACTGTTGCTCAACCCCCACCTCTTGTAAAGGTTCTCAAAAAAAGGTAAAACCTTATTTTGTCCAAATCTGGATCACTCACGGCATTATAATTGCACAAAAAATCCTGGAAATTGTAAGGTTACATTTTTTAAGCTGGGGAAGAACAAGGAAAAAATAGCATGGCATAAGGAAGGGCCTGAGAATTAAAAAATCCTGTACACCAGTTAAATACTGTTTTGCTGGATTAGGAACCTCCTATTTCTGAATCTGAGGAGGATTTTCAAGTGCTATAATCTTTTCCTCCCAGTTCATCAGCCTGAAGCTTCAGCCAATATTCATTTCAACAGCATCTGCAATATATTCCTAATAAAACTTCTTCCTCCTAACTTCTTCCCACTCAGAATGGTCCCTCCATTTTCCAGCTGGAGAATTCAACAGGCAGCAAAGACTTTTTGTTAATCCATTTATCAAAACCCCACGAAACAAAGCAAATCCATATTCAGGACACTGAAATGTGATTGGTTTTATATCTGAAATTGTGTCATTGATTAGCCACAAAACGTCTGATTGGCAAGATACCCTCAATCAGTTTTATTTTGTCAAGTGATTCGCAACCCTTACCCTGGTACATTACAAACTTACCCTGTTACATTACAAGGCATTTTTTAATTTTCACGCACCCTGGAGTCTTTTCTTCTTTGCTGATTTTTTTCACTCTGTACTGTCGGATCTCTCGCACCAATGTATAAAAAGCATCCTCCACTCTCTGCATTGTAAAACACAACTCCTTAAAAATCACTTTGTTAATGACTGAGACAAGCTGGGACACCCGTGGAAGGGGAATAAATCACAACAAAACCACTGAAATTATGAGCTTTACTTGAGAAAAGCATATGGGTTTATGTATTTAAAATGCTGGGATTGCTCATCTGCTGCTTGATAAATACTTAATTCAAGCTTAATTCAACATTTATTGATTACCAATTATTGTGAATATCTACACTTCAAGCCCTGCTTTTCTTCTGTGCATAGTAACGCTGGGCCAAAAAAAGAGTAAGACTTATTTTCTTCCATTGCTGAAAATAATACTGCTTGTGTTACTGAACTATTCCCACATTTCTGTGGGCATGTTCATGTGGGCAGGAGGCACAAAACCTTAACAGATTGTGAACTAGGGGCTACTTATGAACACACATAGTTAAAGCACCCACTTGCAGTTTTGAGGAAAATTGAGAACATGTTACTATTTAGACAAAGAAAAGCAAGCCTCTTCTTTAGGTAAAAAGGGGAACTTTGCAAAAATCCATGGATCAAGCTAACAAAGTATTAAAAAAGTTTGTCCAGGTGATTTCATAAGTGGTTATAAAGAAATAGAATTTTCTAAGAATCCTAAATTTGGGGCAGTGTTGTTTTTAAAGCTACTAACTTTGTGAAACAAGCGCTGTGTTATTTAATTTAGGAAAAGTGGTATCTGAGCCATGGCAGCATATGTTCAGTACTGTAATCTTTAAGACCTTTGTTACATCAACAAGACACACCTGATCTGTTCCTCTGGGCCAGACTCAGCAACCACGAGGGTCCCATAACAACAACTAAACGCAAACAATCTGTGAAGTTCTGATGCTCAGATTTTTATCTGCTGCAGAAATGTTCCTCATGGGTTCTAGGGATGACACAGAGCTACATGTTTTACTTCTCCAGTCCCACACCTTACTTTTCTGCAGCTCTGCATTTAGGCCACTTGGATATGACACCACAAGCATTAAAAAAAAAATAAAAAATAGATGTATGGAGACTGAAAACATCTTTAACCAAACACAATATAAAGAGAAACAGCACCAGCTCTAAGTTATAATAGTTCAAAATTAGTGTACCTGTGAATAAATTTCATTATTTATATCAATCTCTGAGGATGTTCTTATTAGAACAAGATGAAAAATGTTCCACTGCAGCTTTTGAAGGGGAGAGCAAATCTCTCCTGTGCCTTACTATCAATCTCAGTACTTGTCTCCTCAATCAGATCAACAGGGCTGTTAATTTAATAACAAACTCATCATTTGGAAATAAAGCCAGGACACACTGATGATTGTGGTAAGCAGCACAACTGCTTAAGCCCCAAAACTTTATTACTACCAATGGGCAGTCTGGGCTTACATTTTGCAGATTTTCCATAAATTCTCTCTCCATTTTCGTATTATGCACTGAGTAACTGAAAATCCAGCCAGCATTTACTGCCACAATTACCGGGTCATTTTGCATGACCTGTGTCACAGGTTATCACATGGAACATTTACTTTTAACACATTGTTTATCTGAGGGTTCTTCTGAACTACAGCCTCTTCAATTTGAAGATTAAATGAAATAGATTTATTTCTTGGACTGTATTTCCCTGTATAGACATAGCGTGCCCTCTTAGGATGCAGTCAAGTATGGACAAGTCTTACATTCCAGGTCTCACAGGTTGCAAAATGTAAGGAAAGCCACTAAAACAGGCAAAATCCAAGTAAAGCTCATACTTCCATGTTTTTCTGGAAGGAATGAAAGTTTCTTTCTGAAGTGGAAACAGCAAACATTGATCAGCTGCTATGTGCCAAAGCACAGGCTGTACAAGGATCAACATTTTTGCAAATCTACTGTTTTGCAGCAGAAAGATGTAATTTGATTATGGAGCTTTCACATGAAAAATTAGGTAACAATAGTTGAGTCAACATTTATTGCCAACTTTCCCATCACCAGTAGGAGCTGTAATTTGCTTTAGCAATGCAGAGATGGAGAGATACAGAGTGAGAAAAGAAATCGCTATTACTGCCACCACCAAGAATAGACTTCTGAACACTGCTGAAAGAGATTATTCTGAAAGAAAATCTGTACAGACACATATTTGCTTTTATCATTAGCACAAGGTGACATTTTAAAGAGCCAGATGCCAATCCTACAAACTTAAGTCATTTTAATACTTAATTCAAGACACTCTAGTATTTTTTTCCTTCAATAAGCAATGACCATATATATAAAGTGGGACTAACCAGTTCTTCTAGCTGTCAGAGCTGGAAGCAAAAATAGCCTCTGGCAGTTATTAAAACCTTCAAAACTTCTAAACAGCCTGAGGAACCCAGGACCTTGAGGCAATGTTTTCGAGATGCTTTTGCCTCCAGAATGACAGCCAAACCCTCCATTTAAAATATGACCATGTGCAAAGAAAGGCTGCTTCAAACACAGACCCAAACAGGAATTTTCATAGGTTCCATTTCTGTATTGCCTAAAGGAACCTAATGAAAATTAGCCCTGACAACCCAAAACTGTTTTGTGCCCATCCTTAAACACTTGATCACAGCTGATCTAAAAGCAACCAAAACTTTCTTCCCTTGGAGCTTTGTCCCTGGGGGAGGACTAAGCTTTTCCAGAAATGTTCTACCTTACAACAGACAAGGTACATGAAAAAACTCAACCCCCTGTGTAAAAAGTCTGACCAAGTTAAAACTCATTGAAAACAATGCTTTAAGATAAAATCTGTACAGAAGAACTGGATTAAAAATGGCTTGGAGTAATACAGTGTCATGAAACAGATATGACAAACCCCTAAAAATGGTTCAAGCAAACAGTTAGCCATGAATTTTAAGAAATGTAGAAATGAATTTCTGTAAATATTGCCACAGTTACTTCACCAGATCAGGCACAGGTTCTCAACTTAGTTTGATCACAAGGCTGGGGCCTAACCCAATGTGTATCAGACAGCTGAAATAACTAAAATGCTTTTTTAACAGCGTTCTGGTGATTTAGGTCAACTTCTTCATTACACACTTCAAAAGTGTGTTTAAGCATATTCTAAATAATGAGACCTCAAGCTCTGGGAAACACTTTACTATGCTTCCAATAATTGTCATTCATCTGCTTTTCCTGTGAATCCAGCAAGAAAGCTGAAATGTTCCAAGGGAAACAAAGCCCAACAGTCAAACCACATTGGGGTTGTTTGGCCTTACAGCATTTCCCTGTCTAACTCCCAGGCAAGGGGAAGCCCAATAAAGAATGGTGGGTGCAGCTTTGGTGGGGATAAATCAAGTTTGTCGCTCATCTCTCACTGAGATTATCAATAATAGATAATATTGGGAACTACATGCTCATGTAGACAGGGAAGAACCTGAATATAAAGCTTATGTCAAACAGAGAAAAGCAAAATCAGCAATCAAAATAAATCTAAGCCATTCATCCCCTTCTCCATAAGGACTGTGAAAGGATGAGTAAATGCTCACGGCCTTACAAAACCACCAGTACTGCCACTTGCTTACATTCAGAAACAGGACTATCACAATTTTTCATAAATTACATTGTACTGATTTCAGTCAGTGGTCTAATTGAAAATATTAATAATCTGTAGATTTATAATCAAGTTGTAGGGCCCTCTGAGGCGAGGTTTCACTGATGAATTCAGTATTTTGTTTGAAAATTCACAGAGGGATTAGGCTTAAAACACAATCTTCTTGCTGTGACTTGAAGTTTGCATCTTTATTCCAGTCAGAACCCTAACACGCTAACCTCTGCAACAACTTATTTCTGTACTTCATTTCAATATTCTTCTATTTTCTGTCCTTGCCTGAGAAGGTTTGAAAATCTTAAAGACTTAGTTGAGCTGAGATATCAACCTGCACGAGCATGCAGTGCCATCCTTTTAAAAAAAGTGTCTTAGCAATCAAAAAAGTCTATTCCGTCAACTCCCTCCCATTTCCACCTTCATAGTTTCCTTCTACAGAAACATTTCTGATTCCCTCTGAGCTCCAGCAGAACTGTGCACAGGAAAGGGCAGAGGCAGGAAAATGGTGCCTTTCAGCAGGGCATTAGTGATGGTATTTCCATGTGGTGGAAGATGAGGACAGGAATGGAAAAGAAGGTTCCTACTTCAAAAGATTCATGGAAGACTTCCCACGGGCTCTAGAAGACCACCAGCTGCACCTGTTCATATTTGGAAGTTCTCCATGAGGACAGAGAGGACCAGAGTTTTATTTATATATTGACTTTTAAACAAAAAGAGAATAAAACTATAGCCCATGGGCCATATGCAGGTCACAAAACAGTCTGAATCCCCTAATTTAAAATTAATTTTGAGGAAGGTGTGTGTGTGTATATATATATACATATTTATAAATATGCAAGAGTGACTGAAAAATCATTCCATGCACATACACACATGTATATACAAGCACATACACCAAAATTTAGATCCTCCTGCTATAATTAAATTGCAGTTCCTTCTCCAATGCCTTTTTATCTTCCCAAAAATATTTTATTTACATGGGATCCTATGAAGGAATTTCATAGCACAGCATGCTCTGCACTGGGAAAGAATCAGCAGCCATCACTAGTGGTGCCAACTTTTCAAATCCAACAGGCTCTAAAGAGTCTATTGGGCATCTTTATTTTAAAATACCCCTTTTAACAGAAGTGGCTATGCAAAAGAGTATTTCCCCAGCAAAACCTGTTGCTGTATAAGACAGACCAAACAAAGTAAAACCTAGATGTTGGTGCAGCACTTCTGTTGTTTCAAACTTTAAATATAATTTCAGAGTTATTTTTTCACCCTCCTATCTCCATGACAGCCACTAATACAGCACCTTCCAAAGCCACTGTCATTATTCAGTCCATTTGTATGTCCCCTTCTTCAGCACAGTCGTGTGGCCTAATTTATTGTCAGTCATTCAAATTTGGCAATTCTGCTTTGGTTTTTTAAATCCTACCTATCAGAGACTTTCTTTGTTGCCAGAAGTTAGCACCGTTTTGTGAAGTTTTACTAATTAGCCCAAGTTTCAACTTGTCAAAACTTAGGGTGGGTGGGTGGGTGGAACAAATTTGCACTAATAAAATATTCTCTTCTCAGATCCACAAACACCTTACAAACTATGAGGAAATTCTGCCAAGTGATGTAGCTGAATCTCTACAGAAATTCTGAGCAGTTACTCAAACTGCAGCATTCTGCCCTTATTTACCTTCTGAACTCCTGCACATAACACTTCTGATTATGTAGAGTAGGAGCCACTCAGGCCTGATCTAATTTGTACTGACAGTACAATCTCAGCTCTTAAAAGACAAACCACCAAACAGTATTTTTCAAGATTGCTTTCTTCCAGAAGTACTGAACCAGTTCCACCTCTATCCAGAGTTTCTCTTCTCCTGAAAGCTCAGATGTGCCACTCTGACACCTGCGTCCTCTCTCAGCCCAAGAGAGGCACTGAAAGGACCAGTGAGCTACAACAAACCAACAGCGAGCTGTGAAGTCTTAGGAAAAGTACCATTTTACACAAACAAGTAATTCAGGAATTTCACACATAGCCTGAAGGTCAATTGCTTAGGTGTATCAAGCATGTCCCCCTAATTAGAGAATCAATGCCTCAAGGAAATTTATTTCCTTGCTATTCCTTTGTTATTAATGAAAACACTTAAAGCAGAATAAACTAATTAACTGTTTGTCTGTTTAATCCTCTTGCTGAGGGAATAAAAAGCATTTCACCTCTAAGCAGAAGTGCTTTTATTCTACTAAAGCCTCTCATAAGGTTAAGAATGCTGCAACCACCTGACACAGGAGAGCAACAGCAGGCCAGGTCTCACTTCGAGTCTGCCCACTTGAAGCCAATCAATCACTCACTCATCAATAAACAATTACCAATTAGAAGCAAGTTGACAGAAAGAAGAAACACCCCAAGAATTTCAAATCTGCAGAAATGCATCCATTGATATGACCACACAAATGTCAATGCCTGGAATAACTAACATTATGGTAATTCAGGTGAGAGCTCTGCCTTTGCATCTGGGAAGTTTTGAGCTTTACCTGTCTTGTCTTTGCTGATGTTTCAATGAAAGGAATTCCGTAACTTCTTGCTAAATCCTGAGCTTGTTTTGTGTCTACTGTTCTGGAAGGCAAATCACATTTGTTTCCTACTAGCACCATTGGGACATCTTCTGAGTCTTTAACTCTCTTTATTTGTTCCCTAAAAACAAAGAAAAAGAAAAGATTGTGTTTAATAAGTATTCATATTAATAGTTCATATGGTAGATTTAAAAACTGTTATAACATTAAATTAACAGAATTGAACATCAGTCCTTATGTTAATCTACTGTATGTGCACTATTGGAAGACACTAAAAAATAAATTGATCAATCCTGTCACCATCATGTTTATCATCTTACTAAACAAAAACAAACCAACCAACCAAAAGCCTGACATTTTACAAACTACTATAGATATTAATGTCATTACACTGGGGTTTTTAATTTATTTTTTTTTTTTTTAAACTTTTTAACAGCTAATACCAGAATAAGCTTAAGAAGCTCTGGTATTAATCTTGCTACTTACCTCTTATATTCAACACTCATAATACTCAATTCATTTGCCAAAACACTGCCAGAAGCTCTATGTCTGCTGTCTTGATTTTGTTTTGGGGGAGGTCATAATTTTATTTTGTTCTTTAATTAAAGACAGCATTAAAAATTCTGCACTTAGGAGGTTTAAAATAGACCACTAGTCTGGCTCTCTACAGTGAGAAATTTGGTAGGAGTCCTTTCAAGCACTAGTTAGAAAGCATCTTGAAAGATGCTAGATGTACTTGTGAAGAATCTTGAATAAAAATCATTGATTTCATAACTTCTGCCTTCCCAAATATGCTCCTTAATTAATATAGACACTGTTTCCAGCTCTTTATGATCGTTCAGCCTCAAGCCAGTTGAGGCTTGAGACCTCAAGGAAGGTCGCCCACAGGTCTGTCACTGCACAGAAGAGATTCCAGCACTCAACACCCAACACTTTGAAAGAAACTGTGAAGGTCTTATGCAAATCTACAACTCTCATTAAAAACAAAAATTCCTCATGAAAACTTCTATGCTCCTTCTTCCCCCTACAACAACATCTTTCTTGCCTTTTTCCCTTCCTCCTCTAAACCAACAGGAAACACATGTGTGATATTATTATTATCATCATCTAACTGTGCGCAGATTAACACATGTTTGAAACTAACCTTAGGCTAATGCTGATGAACTCAGTGATCTTTGGTGGGAATTGCATTGGCTTCTAATAGAATACCCAGGGAGAATACAGGGTAACAGTAAGGTACTAAGTTATAAATAATCTGCTGTGGTAATCACCAAAGCTATTTCTAAATTAGTGTAGCTGAGAAAGAAAGCGTGAGTTGTAATTCTTAACTAATTATTTAAAAGAAGATAATATGAAAAAAATAATAACAGGTTGGTATTTACTGTCATATTGGAGCTTTGGTTTTTTTGTGTCTGTCCTTCTCAGGCATCAGGGCTCACACAGGTTATTCTTCTCCAGGTATTTTCCCTTCCAGCCCCAAACAAACTAGCAATTGACATTATTGTCTGTACAATTACAACAGCTACTGTTTTTCCATCTTAGCAAACAATTTTATCAATGGAATGGACAGAATTTATCTTTGTCTTGACTCAGAATACTAAGTCAATAATTTACACCTCATTTATGAGCGAAGCAGATTTTCAGATTACCCAAAATTCTAGATAGCAGATGCACAAATAAATTGCAATATTGTTAATTTTCAGACTTTTCCTATTTCATGAGAGACCACTGTATTATTCAGAGGAAGAACAAGCCCCCTGCCCACCTAATACAAAAACTGGTGGATTATCTCTTCACATACACACCTATAATGGTGAATATCTTCAAAAGACTTTGTATTGTTTATGGCAAACACACACAGAAAGCCTTCCCCTGTTCTCATATATTGGTCCCTCATTGCACTGTACTCTTCTTGACCTGCTGTATCAAGAATATCCAAGAGACAGGTTTCTCCATCAATTACTACTTGCTTCCTGTAGGAATCCTAGGAAAATAAAAAATAAACCTTGGTTAACCACAAGCAGGTAAGGTTTTGAACATCATTAAATCTGGAAAGAATCGTATTATTTACTAGCAAGAAGAAGGACTGAAAAAGTTTGACTGTGCTTAAATTTACTCAGTCTACTAATTTCTTTTTTAAACTACAATTTTCCCCTCATTCTGTGCTACAAGAATGTACAAAATAATAATCCAGAAAGAATGCACAAGTAAGACAACTCCAAAAAAAACCTTTGCCAATGAAAAGAAAGTGAAGAATACAAAGCCTTCAGTTGGAGCAGGAAATCTGTTTTGCATGCCTTAGCAGGTGTGTATAATGGTATCTTCTATTAAGTTATCAAAGCTGAGCTGATATATTTGAAATTCAAGCTTTTCAGCCAGGACAGACCAACAAAGCCATATTAAAACCCTGATGGGCTGGTTCACAGAGATGTCAGAACAAATTATTTCAATGCTATCAAATCAAAGCTTTCAGGTCACTGACTCAAGTAGCTAAAATCTGTACAAAGTCCCACCAGCTAGATTTTATTACATCCCTGTTTTGGTGCCAGGCCTCTGAGTACACAGCTTTTAGCAGTAAGAAGGTGAGCATTACATGCCCAATAACTTCTATAAACATCTCTGTGTTTGAAATAAAGCCATGGCAGTGAGTTTAGAAAAGGTGTCATCAACCAGCACCATGAATTATTCCCAGTAAGCAGCTCTTGTAACAAATAACAGGTATGAACACAAGCTCCTGATATCACCTTTCAGCTTCCTTAGCCAGAGATTAACACAATATTGCTGCTGTTCTGACACTATACAGGAGTGAAACTAAGCTACTGGGAAGGGAATTAAAGAATTAAAACTGCAATTCTAGCCAGCTGCAAGGTGAATTCAGAACAACCTTTCTATTCATTTTTGGGCACAGTACACCTACTCTATCCATTTGTAATTTTACAAAAGACTCTATTCTTTCCTGTTGCTCATGCTAAGAAAAAATCAGGAGAGAATTGTAAAAAGACAGTATTTTAAACTAAACGAACTCTGTAATCTCACATTTACTGCTAAATGTCATTAAGGCTCACGATATCAGGTAACACAATACTTACTGTTTACCTTAAAGATAAAAGTTTGCCTCCAACATGATTTTGGGACTATTTATTTCACAGAAGGGCAAATTCAATGTTCAGGTAAGAAACAGGTAAGTTACTTCAGAAACGTATAAACCATGTTCAAATATTGATATAGCTGAGAAACACACAAGCTCTGACGTGTTTTAAAAGAAAGTTAATATTCTATCTTGCTGCTTAAAGGGAAAAAAAAAAGACAAAAAATTCCCAAACCTAAGGATTCACCTTCATTCCAACACTGCTATTCAAGAGCAGAGCCCTCATGTCCTGGGATACCTTTACTACTGTACTAGCAGAACTTTTATCATACCAGACATATTACAAAGCTTGCATTTTCTCTTCTTGCAATTTGACTGCTAGTTCAAAAATATGAAAAGCAGTTCTTGAAAAGCCTGTATTATTCCTTTCCATCTTAAGGACTTCAAAGGGAAGGCCTTTTAGAGCTCAACTGATCTCTAAACAAAAGCTTTAAGAAATTTTCATCAAAGAAAATTATTTTTAAGAGAAAAGAATTGCTTTTAAGAACTGCCTACCATGTTAGCAGTAGCAGCAAAGACACACCAGCATAAAACACAGCACAGATACAAAAATTACTATTTTGAGGTGCTAAGTTGCTTTGCCACTTCTGGGGAGAAAATCCTTATGACTACCTAGTGAGGGGATTTAAAGCAGAAGGAAAAGAAAGATGTGGGAGAGAAAATTGAAGCTTATGATTTCCAGACAAATGAAAAAATAAATACTTTGATTTTTGGCCTTTTTTCCCCTCCCCCTTGCAAAACATAAAACCTTAAATCACATTTGATGCTATTAAGTAAAAACAAAATGCAAACTAGAAATAATGCAAACTAGAACATTAATTCCTGATTCCTACCCAGCTTCATATGTGAAATTCCAGTTTTTCTCCAGTACACAGTATGTAACTACCAAAAATTTCATTCATCACTTAACCTGCTTTTATTGGCCTTTTGTAAATCATAAAAAACAGCAAGAATTATGTTAAAGTAGTAATAATTCCATCTGCTCACAAGCACTGATAAGAAAATGTGATCTGAAATCTCAGCTTTACACTACGTACGGAATTTAGCTAAAAAAACTACAGTGCTTAATAAATCCCATCTAAGCAAGTAATTATTACTCCACAAAACTCCATTATACCAGAGATTTAATGCTAAAATATCGCAGCTCATGAGACTAAGCTATTACTAAATATTGGTGCTTGTTTCAGGAGGGCACAGGTCATTTAAGAACACGGACTTAAATATCAGTATTCCTACATCAGCCGAGGGATTTGGCTAATCCAATTTCAAAACCTCTGACAAGCAGCTATGAGAGCTGCTCTTTCTCTGGGACATTTAAAAGACGACACATATTTAGAGCTGAAATGTCCTAAAAGTGTAAAAAAGCTAAAAAATGAAAGAAATTCAAGAGAGCACAAGTAAGATTTACTCAGACTCGGCCAGTAGAGGGCACTGCCCCAACTGCTCACGCCAAATTTACAATGGTTGCTGCCCATTTAATTTAAAATAAAACACTTAAAATTACTTGGCTATAAATCCTTGCTCGGACATCTCCTTCAAATAAAGCACTGGACTGTGAAACACACATAAAGCATGGATATCTGAGCAACTGCAGCCACCCAAACACTCATTTTCAGTCCTCCCCCTGCCCTGCCATCTGCTGTGCTCAGATTTAAGTAATAAAACACTCAAGCAGGCCCTGAAATTTGACATTTTCCAACCAGGTTATCTGTTGAATCATTAGGTTTATTCCACCAAAAAAACAGCAGCAAAATTAACATTGTAAAGGCACCTGTGATTAAGTAATTAGTGGGGTTTTCCTCTGCTGCACCATATCATGTCTTCACAACATGAGAATTTTACAAGTGTGGAGTTTCATTCTGTTAATCACAGGAAATATTTAGAATTATTCAGTAACTGCGTAGTTATGAAATATATCATGGACAACAAACATTAAACTATCTTCTCTATCTTACCCCAAACTATTTAGCTTAACTATCTGCAGGGAAAAGGAGTATTTTGCTATATGGCAATGAAAGAAACAGTAGTAAGTTGCAAACAACAGTAGTGACACTACTGAACTATCCTAATTATTTAACAGTCAGGGCAATTTTAGCCTTATCTCCTCATACTGCCTAAAACCCGCTCCATAGCTATTGTTTTTTGATCAGCATCACAACTGCACCTAACAGAAAGCACCATCACCAACCCTCCTCAACCGAGTGGGATTCTGCCCAAGCATGACCTGGAGCATTTAAACCGAATTTTTATTTTTGTTTGCCACTCCAAATCACAGCCTGCCGTGTTGGCACTGAATTATTTCTTACCCACATGTGAGCACACACAAGGCCAGTTACCAGGAGGAGGAAGATACAGTTTCCATCCCCGAGGTCTCAGAATTTACAAGATAAGAACGGGATCTAGTAGACAAGAACTTGTTAAAGGAGCAGAAATAAATGCTGCTGCATGTGACACGCTGTGAACGCTGGCAAAATCTATTGGGTTGCTTAATAACCAGTTAATTTGGTGTCATTCGTAAAGAAGAACACATGGATTCTGGACCACAGCACTGCATTTGTGGCTGCCCCATCCCTGGAAACGGCTGAGGCCAGATGCACCTGGAGCACACTGGTCTAGTGGAAGGTGTCCTTGTTCATGGGAACAAGATGATCTTTAAGGTCCCCTCCAACCCAAACCATTCTATGATTCCATGAATTAAATACACAGCTCTGGGATTTTCAGGTTCATTCTATAAGGAACTGTATTTCCAATTTATTATTTTATATTAAAAATGTGTTTAATGGCCTTCAGATCACTCAGCTGGTTGAATAGCAAAATCCCTCAAGTGCTCCAGGAATACTGGCATTTAAGTTTCTCTGTTCCTAAACTGTTTACACAATGACAGCTTATAAGATGGAACCTGCACAGCACTTTCTGCAGTGCTTAAACACACCTCTAACCTAAGAGAAACTCAGGTAATTATGAACAAGCATCAAAGACCAACAGCCTCCAAAGATCCTTTCGCAGCAAAAAGTAAAATCCCATTTGGCTTGTTCCTCTCAGCAAGTTTTGTGTGATTTTAGAGAATGTTTGGGGTTGTCATTGTAAGACTTCATATCTTAATAATTGAAAGAGCTGCTCTGCTGCTGTAAGTCAAACAGTTTTCTGTACAAGTCTAATCAAAATTGCTGCAAGCAAGACATTATCCAGCCATGCAAGAGACAGACAAGAAGACACACAGGCACATGAAACAACCTCAAGTCAACACATCTATGTTTGGGCTCAGGCCCTCACTAAATTTGTGCCACCTCGGGGCACTGGCTCCTCTTGCTTGTGTCTCCCTGAAAATCACTACCTACACACTTCCCAAGTCTCCATTTTAAGCCCAGATTTAAACCCCTGTGATTCCTTCAAGTGAGCCTGGAAGTGCCTTGCTGGATAAACATATAAATGAAGTCATGAGATGCAGAGCTTCAGTGCTGGGAACATAAAAAAAACCTGGGGTAAGTTATGGTGTCATTTCTCCTTTTATAGAGTCGGAGGTTGTTAAATGCAACGATCCACAGGAGATTGCAGACAACACTGGTATTTTTCTTGTATTTAAAAAGCAGAGCTTGCCTGCTCATTATAAACCTTTAAAACAGCACAACTTTTAAAGCTTAAATACAATTTCAAACTTTGAGGTACTGAGCCATGTATTTCAAAGAACCCATTCCAGAAGATATGCTGTAACATTTTCTCTAGATAGGAAAACACACACTGGTGTGTCTAAACAGAGAAAAAATAAAACAAAACAGGCTCCAATTTTTGCTTCATTCACTGTAACATTCTAAGACACATTTCTCCCTGCGTGAAACAGATCCCAGTGATAGGAGCTGAGAAAGACTGGCACACACGTTTCACAACCACTAATTTACCTTCTTAATTCCTTCTTATCAAAGGAAAAATGTCCCATCTAAGAGGTTGAACAAAGCTATGAAGAGTTTCACCAAGCGTTTTCAAGGGAGTTTGCAAATACTTTGTCATAGAGATCCTAAACACAAGCATCCAAAATGCCCGAGGATACATGGCAATTAACACCACGCTTTTAACTGATCAAAACTGGTAATTTTTTACTGCAGCTGTTGTTCCACAGCCAGATCAAGAAGACAGCAATTCTGTCTCCAATGCAGACCATTATCTATCTCTGAGCTCTTTCTACTATAAAGCCCTGTCCTTGTGGTAAGTGTCCAAAAGCAAACAAGAACCATTATTAACTGATAATCTCCCCTCACGAAAAGTATGAGATGAAAGTGTTTACCTCTATTGTGGGGTCATATTCATCCACAAAGTGATTCTGGATTAGCTGTATTGTCAAGGCGCTCTTGCCTACACCACCAGCTCCAACCACCACAAGTTTATACTCTGTCATTTTTTAGCAGACCTGATGACAAAGAAACCAACATTAAGCAGAGCTGGGCTCCCACTAACGAGGATGCTGCCGGTGCCTTCTCATTCAGCGTCAGGATCCTCTACTATTACCGGGAAGCAGCTCCCTCCCTGCAAGACAAGACAAAAAGGGATGAGGGAATGCTGCTCCTCAAATATTACACACACAGGGAATATGGAGCGGGCACTCGGCCGACAGGCAGCGGTCACACAAAGATTTAAAGAACACGAAATAAGTTTTAAAAAATATATTTTTTTAAATACACTAAATAAATTTAAAAAGCACTGAATTCCGGTAAAGGCCAAAAGAGTATTTCGTGCAAGGAATTAATCCGTGCAGGGATTTAGTTCCTCGCTGCTTCCTCCCGGTGCCTCGCAGAGCCCGTCCGGGTTTCCCGGAGCGTCCCAGCTCCCCTCGGGATGGGGCTCACAGCCGGGAACGCGCCTCCAGTGCCCGGACAGGAGACAGGGCGAGCACGGCTTCCTCTACACAGTTTAGGGTGGGTTTTATTAATTTTTAATTGCCGGGCGAGCCGTGCCTGCGGGACCCCCGCGGCTCCGGGGCATCGCCCGCCCCGCCCCGGCTCCCTCTGCCCCTGCCAGCGCCGCGCCCGCGCCGCCCCAACTTTCCGGGTTTAAGGATCTGGGAGAAAAGGTGTGGGGGGGAAATAAATCCATGAGGGCTCAGGGAGGGATGGGGGATGTCTCGGGCGAGCGCCGGGTCCCGCAGGGCGTTGGCCACCTGTCCCCTCCCGCCGGGAAGGACCGGGAATGCGGCTCAGGGGGATGCCGGCGGGAGCAACGGGGGTGCGGGATAGGAGAGGGAAAGGGGGACGGGAGGGGGAACGGCGATGGGGGAGAAAAGGGGCGCCGGGTGCACTTCCCACCTCGAAGGGAAAGCGGGGAAGGAGAGAAGGAAGGAAGAGGGTCGCCCCGGCTCGGCGGGGTGGGGATAGGCGGTACCTGGCTGGCCGTGCCACGGGAGCTCCCGGCACCCACCGTGCCCGGGTCGCGTCGCGTCCCTTCCTTTTCTCTCCTTTCCCTTCCCTCTCCGCCTGGCGTCGCGTCCCGTCCCTTCCCGTCCCGGTGCGAAATGGCGGGGGACGGGCAGGGCTGGGCGGGCGCTGCCCAGGGAGCCGAGCACCGATGCACGGATGGACGGCGGCGATCGATGCGCTCGGCGCTCCAGCGCCCCTTGCGGCAGCGCCGGCACCTCCCTCCTGCTGCCGAGCGGGGGGCCGCGGGTTCGAGACCGCATCCGGCCACTCCCGTGTCCAGTCCTGGGATACTCACGA
The DNA here is from genome assembly GCF_030490865.1 of Poecile atricapillus. Classification (NCBI taxonomy): domain Eukaryota; kingdom Metazoa; phylum Chordata; class Aves; order Passeriformes; family Paridae; genus Poecile; species Poecile atricapillus. Next base: position 17,303,713 of record NC_081288.1, on the reverse strand, counting down.
TGAGGGAGACATGGAGCGCCTGGAGCGGAGGCTGCGGAGATTATTTAGTGACTGGAAAGGCTGGCGGTGTGGGGCTTTTCAGCCTCGAGAGGCACCCTCAGCCCGGTCTGTCGCTGTCTGCAAGGAGGGCTCTGAGCAGGGCCCAGGCTCTGCTCCGGGGGGCCCAGCAATAGCACCAGAGGAATGGGCAGGGACTGATCCCAGGAAGTTCCACCCGGGCAGGAGGAAAAGCGACTCCCAAAGATTGCCCTGAGAGACCGGGAATTTCCTTCACTGGGGATATTCCAGGGGCATCTGGACACAATCCTGTGCGCTGTGCTCTGGGATGGCCCGCTGAAGCAGGGAGGTGGCACCAGGTTCCCCACTGAGGTCCCGTCCAGCCTGACCCATTGTGGGATTCCGTGGGGCCAGAGGATGTGAGTTTGGGACCAGGGAGAGGCTTGGAGGAGACATTTGGGAAGAGTCTGTGCGGGAAGTGCGCGCTCGAGGGCGGTGAAGGGAAATGTGTACAATTCCAGCACTTCCTCACCGTTTCCCCCTTCCCTCACTGCCCGTTGGGGACCCGGGAGGGGAAGAGGCACAAGAGCCACCGTAAGGCTCGGGACAGGCTTGTCCTGAGGGGACACGTGGAGTGTCCGGACAGGCAATGCCCGCTTACACATACAGAGCGATTTTATCCATCATGGAAATGACAGCAGAGGCTTTGTGGAACTGCTGCGACACTTAGAAACCAAATAAAGTTGGTCAGCTTTCAAAAAAAAAAAAAATGCAAGGTTTGATTATTAGCTGTGAATAACAGTTAAACAGTGTTTAGGACTTTTAAACAAGTTAACAGATGCATAGTAAACCATGATTTCTTATAAAAAGGCTAAAACTGTAACTCTGTGTAACTGAAATACGGAATCATAGAATGGCCTGCGTTGGAAGGCTCCTTAAAGGTCATCCAGTCTCACCCTCTGCCATGGGCAGGGACACCTTTCACTATCCTAGGGTGCTCCAAGCCCTGTCCAGCCTGGCCTTGGACACTTCCAGGGACAGGAAACTCTGTATGATCCCCATTTCACCTCTCCCACAAATTTAGGTGTCAGTAACCTAGTAATTTTTGTGTTAAAGGTTATCGGTTTGGTTCCCAACAGCCACAATAAAAAAAAAAAAACCCTCACAAAAATCCATGTGACAGAGTAACATGAGATCATCTTGCAAATCAGGGTTATTAATTAGGCTGCCTCACATGAGCAGATGTAAAACCCAAAAGTCAGACTTGCTTTCAAAGAGCAAGTAGCCTGGTGGTAAAACCACAAGCTTGGGATGTGGGAAACCCTGAACCCACACAGCCACAGCTGGGATCACAAGAGTATCCGGAGAGCAGCTGCTGTTGGCAGAATCTTCTCCATGAAAACTTCAGGTCCTGATGACAGCTTGTGCTGTCCTATCTCCATAGGATCTCAGCAAAATGTGCAAACAATCCTTTTGCATGTCATGTGGAGGGAAAATGATTTGTTAGGATTCTGGAAAAAGCAGAATGCAAAGCTGGTTTTTTTTTGTGCACAGGTTTTGTTTATAAACATCTATTATGAAATTGCTTTTTGCTGTATTTGCATTTAATTTAGAAATACCTTCTTGTGCTTATGTGTGGAGTGGTTTGGAAATGAGATCAAATAAATGAGCTGATCAAGAATATTAAGTGCAAGCCCACTCACTGCGCTGATATGAAAGCTGGTGATAGTCAGTACAAGTGATGGAAAACAGATTCTGTGGAAGTTTTTTTCTATGAGTTACCATCTTAATTTTAGTGATTGTTTCCGTGGTGTAATTTGCACAGAGAATTCTGAACATGTGCAAAGATGATGCACACCCTCAGATCCCAGACCAGTGTGCTGCAGCTAAATACTTCTGTTAAGTTAAAGCATATTTTCAATTCAAAGGTTTCTTCACAATGGCAATAAAATACTCCAGTCCCTGTCTTCAGGATCCTCCATGGGTATGGAACATTGAGGGCAACACCAGTCACAGCTCCATACCCCAACAAGATGCCTCCCTTATGGTAACAAGCACTAGGCCAAGTATAATCGCACATTTACAGTACTCAGATTTGCCCATTCCTAAACGTGATACAATAAATTCAATGACATTTTCGCTTTGAGAACATAGGAGCATTCTTGACCTGTCAGGAGTTGCAGGCTGGGGGAGCAGGACATGTAAGATTCAGCTCCAGCCTGGGGATGAATAGTAAGCTTTCCCTGTTAACAGAGAGCATCGGACAAGCTGGGACAAGAGTTCATTTTCCTGTGGCTTTTCCTGGCATTGAACTCTATGCAAAGCAGATGCAAAGCCAGTGTAGTGTTAACACAGAAAGGTGAGTTTCGTGCAACTTCAGGTTTTTCTGCTGTGAATTAGGAATATTAGTAAAGGGAATTATTTTTTTAGATAGGCCAAGGATGGCAGTGATACCTACATTGCCGGACAGCAATGGATTCAGTCCTGGTCACATAGTGATGCTTCCCTGGGTTTAGCCAGAGGTTATTTGGGATCTGACAGCCCTCAGGTTTTACCTTTGCCTCTTCTTCCACCAGGAAAATTAAGACTTTTAAGGAAGTCCTGCCAACTTCCTTCTGTTGCTGTCTTGTTGAGATCACCTACAGAAGATTTTTCATTTTAAATTCTATTTAGAATAGTACAAATGTGCTTGCAATTTTTTGTCTGCTGACACAGCAGGATACAATTATATTCCCCAAGATTTTTAACTCACTAACTCTACTCAAGACGGGATCTACACGACATTTATACAACAGCATACAGTGAACTTAAATGTATAAATATTTGCATCTGTAGATAGATAATTGCTCCATGTGCAATTTGGAATATGTGGGTTTATATTAAAATAAAGGCTATAGTTCTCATGAGATGGTGACTTTTGCACCCTGTCAAATTTCCTGGAGTGGTCTGGGGGGCTCCAGTAATTTTACATGTATAGATTGAAGTCTAACAAAGCTGAACTCACCCAGAATATGAATACAGCATGTATGGGCACACACTGAATGGGAACATGTATTGCCCCATCATTGCAAATCTCTTTCAAATTATCTGATGGACCACAAGAAATCCACAGACACTAAACCAAAAATTACATTTCAAACCCTCAGCTATGTAAAGCACGAGTCTTGGTCCTGCTCCTTTGGCTTCAGTTGCAACTTGGTTGGCCGCTACCCACTTTAAGCATAAGAATAGCACGAGGTCTTGCAAGCCTTTCTTCTTTTTTTAAACATGTAGGCACTAAAGGAAACATAGCTAATGTATTTTTTCTGCAATAACATTAGATTTGGCTTGGATATAACATGTTAAGATACATGGTATTTATGAATGGTTTGACTTTTGGTTTAATTCAGCTGTCTCTGACTTTTTGAATATAGTTCTGTACTAAAAATGGGGTGGGGAGAAAGGAACAGTTCCACTGTGAACTATTCTTTACAAAACTGGATGCTTTTGCCATCCCACTAATGTCATCTGGCATTAATTAACATAGCATCTCTCTAATTATATTGTCAGCATACAGCCACCAAATTAAAATACAAAGAGAATCATTAAAATTTCCCAATTTAACTTCAACATTTCTTTTAAAGCACGATTTTTCAACTTTTGTGTATGTAGGAAATCATCCAAAGCCCACTGAAGTTAATGGGTTTCATCCAATGGGGCCCAGAAATGTTTAAAAAAATCAGTGGGGTGTCCAAATTGCCTCTCTAAACTGATTCAATACCTCTTTTCTGTTGTTGGCACCAGCAGCTCAGCACCAAAAACTGAGGGTGCAGGGCTGGTGGCTTCTTCAGGGGAGTGAGGACCCTCCTGTGCAGAGGAAAAGAGGGCAGAAGTGGAAGTCCACCATCCCTCTGCTCCCTAAAAGGAACCCAAGGAAGAAGGACTTAAGTAGATCTCTGCTACCTAAGACAGCAATGGAAGAGCAGGAGGGTTGCCGCATAACCTGCTTCCATCCCAGGTTTCTGTGTCATGCCTTGATCAGCTGCCCCCTGATGCTCTCCTCGTGAGTTTTGTGTCTTTTTCTTCCAGTGGGGAGGGCTGTGGAGGAGAACTGGTGCCTTGGCAGAGTGTGTGTTCTCAGTCAGCGAGGGCTCAGAGGCTGTGAACAAAGCCTTGGGTTCCAGCTAAGTCCATCGTGCCTCAAAGCACCCTGTCCGTGGGCAAGAGGAATCCGTGTGTGAGGCTGATCCAGGCTGAGGCCAAGCCCAGAGTAAAACACTGGTTTGATTTTGCCTTTCGGCATGGCCTAGAGCTCAGTCCTGCTATCAGTGAATGGCATTGCTGCCACTCGTTTGTGCCTGGCCCTACACGTTAGCACTGTCTGCCCTTCAGCATCACTGACCTCTGCAGACATCCCTTGCTGTTATTAAAGTCTTTGGGATCAAGCTGATTTCTACCTCACCAAGAGCTTCACCTCTCTGGAGTTTGGAAAAACTATACATCACCCTGAGATGATCAGAAACACATGGAAAAATATTAAAATGGTTCATAAAGAGAAAAAAAAAAAAAGAAATATTTTCTTTCTGAGACTTTTACTGCTGGATTTTTACTTCAGGGGGGAAAAAAGAAGATGCTTGTCAGCACTTCAGAAACTATGTTCCTTTTTCCACCTCAGCAGCCCTTTGCCTATTTTGCCTAGACCTGTTAAGCCTAGTATGTTGCTACAGCTCAGGACAAGGCATGGAGAGCTAATATTTTTCAAAGAAATAAAAAACGTTCCAGCAGCAGTAGCAGCTCACGTTTTTCTTGGACAGGATGTATTTCCCCAGCTCCCCTGGGAAACTTGAGGCAGAATCCCAGGGTAGCCCTTCTCACTGACTGCTGTGCTTGGGCGTCAGCTGTTTGGGGAGTATGAGCCAGACTGGGAAAATCAGCCTCTGGAGATGCTGGACAACTGGAAGACTTAGGGAAGGCTGGAAGCTTCTGACCTCAGGATCCACAGACCTCTCAAAGCTTGGAGCCTGAAAAGCCAAAGGCACCCAGGCTTGCAGTTCAGGGAGCTGCCTGGTAGCTTTGAAGCAAGCAAGTAGTTTAAATTGAAATCACCAGTTCCACACAGAGAGACACAGAAAATTCCAGGTGGCAAATCTGTGTTTCTCCATCAGGGCCATCATCTGAGTGCAGTTATTTGCCATCAGAAGGCTGGTTAGCACAGGGCTGTGTTAATTCAGGGAGCTCTGAATGCAGAGGGCAAAGAGCATGCTGGGCTCATCCTACCTGGCCTTTCCCATGGAAAATGAGGTGCTGCCCCTTCCATTAAGATGTACATGTCTCTTGCTACGGTACTTTCGTGACTGTCAATGATTCTCATTCACTGCTATTCTGAAAGCTAAAATATGGAGTGGCATTTTTGGCCTGTCAAAGTAATGCAAGACTGTATTCCCTGTGCCCTGTGACTTCTGTGTTCATGCACACAGTGTCAGAATCTGTGTGGGCAGGGCACATATGCAAGGCCACTACATGGAAGTGGTGGGATTTTACACGGGGAGAAGGGCAAGCACACACCCACATTCCTGGGCATGAGGAGCTTAAAACGCATCTGGTCTCTGAGCAGATCATTCAGTGAACTGAAACTAAGCATGAATATACAAATTTTCTGCTCATTCCTCTTGATTACAAAGCATATTCTGGCAGGTGGTAGATGGTCTAGGACAGCCCCTGCAGCCAGATCCTCCACCAGCATAAAGGAGTGAAGTGTGAATAGAGTGATACATATGAAACCTCTTGCAGCCAGGTTTGGGCTTCACAAGGTTATATTTGGAACTAAGTTTTGGAACTTAAATGTATGGCAGAGAGGACCCTTCCATCCCTGCAGTGGAAGACAGAGACATGTGACTAGGATAGAAACCTCTGGTGAGCTAAACTTTTCATTCCTGTTGCTGCCCAGGCACAAGGAGGCATTGGACAGTGGTTGCTTCTGAGTATGGCCAGTGCCAACCAGATTAATCATTGGTATCCCAAATAACCAAGCTCTTCTTGGCACAGCAGCTTCCACACTCTGCCAGAGCCATAGGCAAAAAAAAAGAGGGCCCACACTACTCCTGCCTCTTCCCATCCTGGTCTGCTGTCCTCACTCCACCCCTGGAGCCAGCCTAAATAAATTATATGTGTTAATATATATGTTACATAATTTTATATCAATCTAATTTTTTTTTTCTTAGTTTATGCCTCTGGTTGTTACTACCATAATAACTAAACAAACACAGGAAGAAACAATATCTGTCTGCAGCAGCAGCAGTTTGGTTACCTGCTTCCTCATACACACACACTCCAGGGCTAGAATTTCATGTCAAGAAAAGCTCACTGTACTCGAGGTTGCAGGTCCTGCTTTGCTGTGCAGTAATTCAGTTTTCATTCAGCTTCATTTCAGGAGACTCCACTGTCCATTCAGCAGCTTACACATGCAGAATTTTCTGGGAGTGGCTGCATTTACTCCAAACTTGAATTAGAGTAAGTTACAGCAAAATGCGTCTAGTGGGGGTTAATAAGTCCACAACAGCGTGCAGCCCTAGGAAGTGCATCCAGAAGTACTGCAAGAATCATCCTAGAATCTTAAAATCACAGAATGGTTTGGGTTGGAATGGACTTTAAGGCTCATCCAGTTCCACCCCATGTCATGGGCAGAGACACCTTCCACCAGACCAGGTTGCTCAGAGCCCCATCCAACCTGGCCTGGACTACTGCTAGGGATGGGGCATATGAGCACAGCGAGAAGTATTGCTGAGGTGTAATACCTTTAGATGTTAAACTTCTGTTTAATACCAATGTTGGGATTTTTAGGATTGCTTGCTCCTGCAGAGGCAGCTAAACAGATCCTGACATAGAGTACCAGGGAAGGAAATGTATGTGTTTATTTTGGAGTGTTTGGATTATTGGATAGAAAACCTATAGGAAAATGGAAAACTTGCAGCAGTAATTTATTTCTAAAGGGAAGGGGGAGAAAAGTTAAGGAAATTCCCTCACAGCCTGCTTGGAGCCAGGTTTTCAGCTGGTGTAAATCTGAGGCTAGGTTGAAATTATTGGAAGCAGCTCCTGTTCTGTACCAATAGAAGGCAATAGGGCAGTGGTGACTTGAGACCCATCTGGAGCTGGCACTACCAGAATCCTGCATCAGAGTCTGCCCAGGGTTCTGTGCTAGGATCAGCTCCAGCTCTCACCCAGAGTGGAGCTGTGCAGACAGGTGGGGTTCCCTGTCCCTTGTTACGTGTCAATAAACATGTCCCATGTCATGTGACAGCATCTTCTTCCTCCCACCAATCTGTCAAGACCCTCCCTGACCACATTAAAACACCACGTGAGCTTTGCAGCAATGATTCTCATTCTCTTGTTCTTAGGTCCCAGCTCTCACCAGCTCTGCAGACTGAGAGCATGTTCTTTGTGACCTCCTCAATACGTTTGCATTATCAGCTATTACATCTTTTATCACACATCATTGAATTTGATGCATCAGGGCTTCTGCACAGCTTGCCCCTGCTCTCTAGGAATTCCACAAATAAATCACTGCCATGCACTGCAAACTGTCAAAGAGTTGCTGACATGCTCTGCAGCAGAAAACTGGATAACCTTTGGCACCACAACGCTATTTTTAAGTGCTTTAATAAAGAGCTCCATTGTATTTGAAAATGTACAGCTATGGTGAGAGGAGTTAATGGTTTGCACATGATGCATCACACCCATGATAAAATTCTTCATCGAAAAGTTAAAAATCCCAAGCAGTAACCACACACACAAAATCATTAAGGATACTCTGTGGCTTGAAGCTCTTGCCTCTGTCTGAGCTTTCTGAGCAGCCTTTGTGAAACTGAGCCCAGATTTATAAAAGCCAAGCTTAATGATCCAGATGCTTTTCCACACTACGGGGTCAGAGCCTCGGGCAAAGGTTCCCCCCATTCACAGTCAGGGGTGGGGGACAGAAAGGGGTGCTGGATGTGTCCAAACAGCTGCCTCTTGGTTTTGTGAGTGGCCCAAAGAAAAGGACACCAAAGCATCTGTTCCCTGGGACAAGGCTGTGGTGTTTCTGCAAAGGGGAATTGACTGTGTGCTGTTTATAACCACCCTTGTGGTGATCAGCAAGTGTCTGTATGTTCTTTAAATAGACACATTACCCTAAGGAAACACCCAAGTCAGCACCTCTGTATCCTGCTGTGAGAGAGGAAACCTGACCTACAAGGCACCAAAATTTGCTGTCTCTTGGCTAAGGGGCAGAAATATTCTAGCTAAGGCCTGACTGCTGCTTGCTTTTCTTGGAGAGTTTGCTTCCTTCAGCTCTCACGGAAGTCAGTTTTACTCTGGGGTGACTCCAGTTAGAATTGCTCAATAATTACACAATTGGCAGTGAGAAAAGAACGAAGCCTCAAGGAACTGCTTCCTAAGTAAAGCAAGGATATGATCGAGTAATTGATCAGTTTATAGATCCTCATTTATTCTCACTAATTGCTGTTTAATATGGAAATATTTCCAAAATTTTGTCCCAGGAAATTGCTGCTCTTTTATCTGATGCTGAAGTCTGACTGTATGAATAACTCAAAACTAGACAAGACAAGTCACCAGGGAGTGTGTTAAGCAAAGTGAGGATAGAGTTGCAGCTGATCAGAAGAACAGAGAGGATGGTCTTCCTTCTTCCTCAGTGCCTGCAGAGGAAAGTTCTCTACCACAGTTTGCTAAACTGATGTGTTTCAAAGAGAGAAGCCTGAGAGAGGATTTCATCAATGTATACAAATATCTCAAAGGGTGCCAATGAGACCATGCCAGGCTCTTTCTAGTGGTGCCCTGAGACAGGATGAGGAGCAGTGGCCATACACTAAACACAGGAAGTTCCATCTCAACATGAGGAAGAATTTCTGTACACTGAGGGTGGCAGAGCCCTGGAACAGCTGCCCAGGGAGGGCCTGGAGTCTTCCTCTCTGGAGACATTCCAAACCCACCTGGACACGCTCCTGTGTCACCTGCTCTAAGGGAACCTGCCTGGGTAGGAGGGTGGACTGGGTGATCTCCAGAGGTCCCTTCCAACCCCAACTGTTCTGTGATTCTGTGACAAGGAATGTCACACACACACTTTTGGGGAATTTCTCTGAAATTCCCATGAAGCAGCACTGCTGGTAAAGCTTAGAAATCTCTTTGGGACCCAGGAAAGGAAGAAGACAGAGGACTGTGAGATCCCATTGTACATATGGTGTAGTTCACCAAAAATAAGACCCTGAAGACTTACCCCTGTCATCACCCTACAATTATGGGGAGGGAGTGACCGTGGAACACAGCTTTTAGGACACCATGGAATATATTTGACCTCCAAGCAGTTCTCAGAGCACCTTGTCATACATAATTAGTGAGGATGCTGGTGTTTATTTAGGGCTTGTGGTTGTGAAAATAGAACAAAGCAATTTGGGGGCTGGGGTGGGGGAAGGGCAATAATGAAGGCAGTAAAATAATTTCTCTGCTTTCTATGTTTTTTCTCTCAGATTTTCTATCACAAAATCAAATCAAACATCACCTTATCCAGTTATCTCACTTAACTCACTCTTTTTTGACAGCACATGCTGTGCAAGACTTTTTTGCTACCTTCCCTTTTGCCTACCATCCTTCCATTTGATTCTTGCTGTATCATCTTAAAGCTGGAAGATCTTACCATTTCAAACTGGTTTTGAGAGCCTGTTGTCAGACTGACAGAAGGCAGCAGGGAATGAGCTTACCTTGCTATTTTCCTCAACAGTTCTCTTTGAGATGAAAATTCCTTCTTGGCACATACAGTCCTAAATGAAAGAGCAATTTCTGACTTGCTTGCCTTTTGATTTTGTTCTTTAGTCTGCACGTGTCTCACAGATATTTCTACAGCCTGTGCTCCTTATGGGCCAGTTTCATCTTACCTCACTCTTCCATTTTTATCAAAGCCTTCCTTTTAACAGAGAGATGCTCTGTAGAAAAAGTTCAAATAAAAGTTTCCCTGAGCTTTGTGAGAGGAATCACCCTGATTTTTTTTTTTTTAATATGATGTTCAAGTCAGTGTTCTGGGTTCTATTTTTTTTTTTTTAATTTTTATTTTTATTTAAAAGAAAACTTGGTTTGGGCTAAAATTAATGCTACTTTTTGAAAACATAAACTCATTTAACATTAAGCTGAACTTTGCAGCTTCTGCTCAACCATTCCTTTAAGTGTGCATTAACAAAATATTTAGTGAAGGCAGAGAAATAATTAGTATCATCTGACATCACAGGCAGAAAAGGAGTTTGTGTGTGGCCAAACAGCACTATTAGAATGCATTACAGAAATCTAACTCAACTGACTCTCTTTAAGCCTGCTCTGCAGTTCCTTTGTTTCAAGGCAAAACAAGATAAAGACTGGTTAGGTGAGTAATAAACTTATATCACAGACATTAATATACAGTAATCAGATAGTAAAATCTTATTCAAAAAGCCTATTGTGCAAGACATGGTACAAAGACAGAGTTCCTGCCTGGCAGCTCCAAAAAGGCAAACGGGAGAATGAATCTATTTAACAGAAGATTAACACAAAGCATAGTAAAGTCAGTGCTGGTCTTTCCATGGACTTCCCTTGACTGCAGATCCCATATGCACACGTGTACATGTATGTCATGCCTGTGTTTGTAGATGCGCACATTTAACTGAGATGCAAGTCTTGCAGTGGTGCTTCATATGTGCAGCAGTGTACAAGGTCATAAACTCAGAGAATGGTTTCTGTTGGAAGGGACCATAGAGATCATCCAGTTCCAGCTCCCTGCCATGGGCAGGGACACTTTCCACTATCTCAGCTTGTTCAGAGCCCCATCCATCCTTGGACTTGGACACTGCCAGGGATGGGGCAGCCACAGCATCTCTGGAAAACCTGTGCCAGGGCCTCAGCATCCTCACAGGGAACAATTTTTTCCCAATATCCAAACTAAACCTGCTCTCTGTCAGGGTGAAGCCATTCCCCCTCATCCTGTCACTCCAGGCCCTTGCCAAGAGTCTCCATCTTTCCTGTGGCTTCCCTTCAGGCACTGCAAGGCCACAATGAGGTCACCCCAAAGCCTTCTCTTCCCCAGGCTGAACAATCCCAATTGTTCCCTCAGCCTTTCCTCCCAGCAGAGCTGCTCCATCCCTCTGATGCCCTTGGTGTCCCTGCTCTGGCCTGGCTGCAGCAGCTCCCTGTCCTTCCTGTGCTGGGCCCAGGGCTGGATGCAGCCCTGCAGGGGGGGCTCAGCAGAGCCGGGCAGAGGGGCAGAATCGCCCTCCCCTGCTGCCCTGGGGCTCTGGGTGCAGCCCAGCACGGGGGGGTTCTGAGTTGGGGTATGTCCAGCTCTCACCCACAGCACCCCCAGGTCCCTCTCCCAGGGCCACTCTCAATCTGTTTATCCCCAGCTTGGATTGATCCCAGGGATCACTTGGTCTTGTTGAACCTTATGAAATGTCCACGGGCCACTGCTCGAGCTTGTCCAAGTCCCTCTGGATGCCATCCCATCCTTCAGGTGTGGTAACAGACCACTCAGCTTGGTGGCATCTGCAATTTGCTGAGGGTGCACTTCATCCCTGACTGTACTGAAAAAAGAATCCACATTTCTCCTGGCAATGAAATCAACCCCTGTTGTGTTTAATTGCTGCCACTCTCCTGGAATGGGTTGGTGTCCTAACAGTTGTACTGTGACAGAAAGAGGGAATGAGGGAGGATCTATCTCGAGCAGAAATAGAGGATTACATTTTAGAAAAATGTGTAATAACAATGCAGAATAACAATGTATATTTTCATCCAAATAAGCTGTTCTATGAGGAGGAGAAGGAATTTCACTCTTTGAATTTTCTGGGGTTTAGTGTAAGCTGAGGTACTAAATTCCTACACTGAAGGCATGAGCTACAAAGGTTAAACCTAGTAAAGCACAGTTTTAGCAATGTGGGGGCAGGGTAAGAATGCATCTTTTCTCCCACAGTATTTCAAGAACCAGTTCTCACAAATTTTTGAAATATTTTGTGCAGCATTTAGTGAAGCCACATCAAGACTCCCTCCTCAGCCCTTAAGAGATGCTATTGTCTTTTTCAAACACACTTTTTCAAAGCATACTCCTTCGCTGCTAAACTCATGATAAAAACCAGTGTGAAAGGCACAGAGAATTTTCAATACATGAAACATTCCATTTGTGTGAAACTTGAGGATAGAAACCAGTGCCACAAAGTCTCATGAACAGGGGACAAGTTTTAAATGATGCTGAAGGAAGGTGGGTGCTCTCCCTCAAAAAGATTGACTGAACCCAGTGTGAAATGCTCCTGTCCATGAGAACTTCCAGTCACAGGGTTTTTTTGGCTTAGATTTAGCTTTCATTTGTGAATGCTTACTCCCCAGTTGCCCTTTGGTCCCTTATGGAGGATGCTGACTCCTACAGAAAGATCGCTGTACCTTTTACCCAAATCCTACCTCCCAGCCGGCTCCTAACTTTCCCTAACCTAGCAGGAGTAATCTCAGCCTCAAAACCCTACCCAAACTTCACCAAATAAATGTACTCTGCCTACCCAGCTCTCCTACTTAGTTTCAGTAGGAAAAATTCATGCTGCAGGTTCCGTATTGCTGTGTTTTATAAAGTTTTTACAATGTAAATGTACCAAGTCTTTGCCAAAATGTGCCCTACTTCTGACACAGCCACAAAAGTGAGGGGGGGAAATGCTCGGTGAATGGCACGCACTGATGGCTCTGAAATGTCTTTGTGTGAAGGAATTTCTATAAATTATGTATAAACCTATTTTTGTTCATTTAAAGGCATTTCTTCTGGTGGCTTATTGTCTCAGGCTAATGTACGCAGTTATGCCACCATCGTACATTTACAAATTGGGCTATGAATAAATAACAATTAAACTGTTTATACTTTCATTTTCAAATTTCACATCCTACTGGCACTGAGAATGTATAACTTGAAGGTTGAACCCAGGAATACAATAAGGGAAGGATGCACATGGCTAAGCCTTGGGTTTATAACATCTTGCTTGCAGATATTTCCTTTTGCATCTAACGGGAGGCGAGGGAAGACCCATGTTTCAGTTTATCTGAACCACCAAAGTTTACAGAGAAGGAAAAGAGTGGGTGGGAGAAGAGGAAAAGGGAGGGGAGGCTGAGGGGAAAAAAACCAATTCAGCTGTTGTCTATCTATATTCTAAACACAGAATCCTCTGATCCACTGATATGTCATTCATACCAGCAATTTGATACCTTGAAAATATTTTGCATGGGGCTGATGATGTTATAGTTTCCCTCCACCTCCTTTAACAAACAGGGCCACAGGATGATTTTCCTCTTGTAGCCTGAGTCATTTCCTCTTCCGTCGCCCGGAGCTCTTTCAGCTACAACTGACAGCAGCCATCTCTCCATCAGGGGAGCCCTCCAAGTGTCCCTGCCCGGCTGCAGCTCGCAGGAATTCCGCATTGCTCTTTGGGGAAGCTGTTGTGACACTTGCCAGGGTGTCAGCGGAGTTATTGTGGTTGAACTGCCCACGTGGACACTCTTATTCTGCCTTTTTTTTTTTGTGGTTTGATTTGATCCAGTTCCAAACGAGCCTATGCTAAAGCCACATGGACATATCTACATGGAAAAGTAGCTTGAAATAGCTTGTAAGAGCTTGTATTCTTCCAATGTAGGGATGGTTATTCCCACCCTAATTACCCTTTGGAATTGCCTACTGAAACCTTCAGTAGTTTTATATAAAAAATTGTTTCTATTATCTCTTTTATACTACCAACTGCAAGCAACCCTACCCAGCTATATAAAATGAGAACTTCCCTGATTACCCTTTTTCACGAGCATTCTGAAATGCCTTCAGTGAGTGATATTTTATAGATTTACTGGAATACCACAGATAAGACACAGATCTTTTTAAGAAAAGATCATGCTGATGAGACGTTGCTATAGAAATACTTAAAATATAAATGGCCTTCATTTAATAAATAACTTCAGCTATTGTGATGGAGAAAAAAAAAAAAAAGACAGAAACTTCCAGGTGTTTTGGCACTTCAGGCTAAGCCTGGAAGCAGTGGGGTGACAGGAGCAGGTAGCAGGTAAGGAGAGCCAAGGTGTGAGGCAACAGCATTTCATCAGGCAGAGCTGGAGGAGCCAGGGCAGAGGCAGTGCATGGTTAATGAGAGCTTGGAGCTTCTGGGGCATGGTCAGAGGAAGGGGTTTGGGCTTAGGAAGGAGTGGAGTGTGCTGTGGGGAAAAGGGCTTTGGAGTGAAGACAATCCCAGCAGAAGGGAGTGGGAAGTGGGGAGCTGGAGGGCTGAAAGGCTCTGGAGGGGTAGAGCAGGGACAAACCTTGTGGCAGACAACCAGAACAGAAGTACTTGTGGCTGGGAGGTGCAGGAGGGCTCTGAGATGAGGTGGGTGGGAGCAGGGACGTCTTGGACAGCTGGATTCACCATGGATGTACTCCTTCCCAGGCATTCCCAGTTACACCTGGGGTCTAACAGGGGTCAATTACCTTCACCTTCCTCATCTTCACGTTTGCTGTGAGGAAGGCAGGAGCTCAGCTTAAAGCTCTGTGCTTGCTGCTGCTGGGGCCTCTTTGAACTCCAAGGATTTTGGCAGCAGAGCTGACAACCCTGGCTGCTGCAGGTCCTGGGGAGCCTTGAGGGGTTCAGGGCCTCCCCCAGAGCTGTGTGAGTCACAGACCTGCTTGTGAATGACTTTTGAATTCAGAATTGAACACGAGTTCAGCTAAAAGGAGTAAAAGGAGAGCTTTATGTGCTGGGAAACCACTTCAATCCAAGGGGATTCAGGCTGTGAGATCCCCAGAACACTCCCTCCAAGGACAATGTCCAAAGAGTGATGCAGATGTTTCTGTCCACAGACCCAAAGAGTGAAATCTCTGTCCCACAGGGCTGGAATTGTATTTACAGAAACTATAGGGACTTCTGAGCAACAAGTTAAATGCTGCTGCTGCTGTGACTGCTCAGGAGTCCACTTACTCATCACTGTATTTGGCAACATCTTAAATTACTTATCATAATTTCATTTAGAGCATGGAAAACCTTTAGAGAAAGGACTGAATGATAAGGTCCTTTGAGTTTGTTTTATGTTGAGAGCTTTATTTTTTAAGAACCTAGGTTATGACATTTTTTAAAAGCATTTGTCTGTGTATCAAGCCTTTACAAGAGTTGGGAGGGAAAAGGAAGAACAACAGACATTTCATCCTGAAACATAAAGGAGTCATGTGGATCTTGGCTTAGTTCAAGTTAATTTCTACTTAGGTGATAAATCTATTTTTCATAGATTTGTAACTTGGCTATAAAAGCATATTTGAAGCTTTGAATATTGGCAGTCAAAACTTTCAGGTCAGGAGATTATTTTTAGCAATATTTTATTTAAAAAAAAAAAAAAAAGAAAACCATAAAATGTTGTTTTTAAGTCTAGAAAGTTAAAGGGAGAGTTTTAAAAAGTATGGGTTGGGTCACATTTTGACACCCGTGTTTGTTTTATTTTCCCTTAAAGAAAAGAAACAAAAATCCCGTCCAACACGCTTCCACCCTGATAGATAATAAAAGACATTTCAGATTGATCCTTTTAAAAACTGCCCACAGGCTTTTTTCATATCCAAGAGTAAAAATCTCAACTAATAACCCATAAAAAGCTGAAATCAAGGGACTAGTGTGAATTTTAATGGGTGGGTTAAATGAGCAGATCTTCAGCTTGTGCAGATCGTTGTAACTCTGGGAATGGCAACCGCACTACATCAACCAGCACTCGCTGGAGATGTGGGTGGTAAATATACACTAGCCTCCCTCCCTCCAAACACGTGACTAATCCAGCAATACTGAGGCAGTAATTAAGGTAATTGATACACCGGAAGGAATGAAGACCCAATGAGAGGAGACCAGTCAGCTCAGCATGCCACGTACAAAAAGCATCAGGACAATTTTGGCCACATGTTCTGGGGCAAACACTTCGCCACAGAATCCTTCGTTTCACAGTTTCCTTCAGCCTCAAAATTACAGAGGGGCTGAGTCAATCCTGCCAGGATCTGAGTTAGTGGCTCCAGGGAGAGCAGGAGCTGAGCCACTGGTACAGCTAAGCTGGGGGACAGAGAAGGTGTGGAGCAGACAGAGCAAACAGGAAGGCTCATTTCTGGCCTTTCACTCACACCCTCTTGTGTGTTTTGTGCTGCACAGTCTCTCTACTGTGATTTAGGCTCCCTTTAACACTGTGGGCCAAATGCAGCTCTGGCTGCCAGGGTTCACCTCTTTGTGCTATCCCTCTATGGAAAAGGGGTGTCCTAAAAGAGCAGCTGCTATTTAGTTGACAAGAAGAGAAATCCAGACTTGGTATAAAGATGATTCATCCACCTGCTCCCAGCTCAGACCAAGAAACTCTTTAGGACATTGTCTGGGCCAGACCTAAGGCACCCCCTGCAATGGAACAACCCCTATGAGACCATTTTAGAGAAGTTATGGCTTTAAATATTCTGGAGCCAAACTGATCCCAGCCCTGCAAAGTTTGGAGGGATCAGAAAGATCACTTTGACAGATTTTACTCTCACCACGGGGTCTGTTTTCAGTTCAGCCCATCTGGGCCAGATGATCTAGTTCTTCTGAGGCGACCAAATCAACATTTAAAAGCAATTCTCATCCCAAAGGAGGTCTTTGAGTTTATCTTCAGATGTTTCACATCCAGCGGTGACTTGTAATCCCAATTACTACCTTAGTCTCTGTCCCTCCACCACTGCTCCTTCCACCCTCATCCTTCCTTGCTCTCCCTCCCCTGCCTCCTTCCTCCTGCGGCTGGGTCCCCCCCTTTGGGCTGCACACACCCTCCTAATGATTTCTGCACATCTTCCAAGCACACATCCTTCCTACAGCGTGTCACAGCGTGCACCTCCCCTGCCGAACAACCGGCCTTTTCTTCCAGCTGCTGTCCAGCGGCTCGGTCCCAGCACCTCGCCACAGCCCAAAATAGAATAGAGCAAGGAGGGGGATGGCTGGGCAAGGTTTGGGCTATGCTGGGCTCAGTTTCACACCCAGCAAAGCCGTGGGGCAGCAGCTGGGATGTTCGCAGCCTGTTTGCAATTAGCAAGGTAGCTGTGCTGGAGGAGGTGGATGTATGCTTTCACTTAAAGGTAGGGCTCTGCTAACACCATTTAGGGGGAGAATCTCACCACTCAGCTATTTCAGCCGGGCTTTGAGCTGCTGCTGGAGCTCTTTCAGCTCCAGGCTAGGTATTATATAGTCCCCCTCGCTGCAGAATTGGAGCACCTCCCAAGTATTTGGAAACAGAAGTCGCAGTAACAATCTCCCTTTCTTACTTGGCAGCGAGAGGGAAAAATACTTGGCGTAACTTATGCATTTGTTTGCATATTGGTGGGTGGGATAAAGTTATTTGTTGATGTGTATATGGGAAGAATTAAATCTCAGTAAGCTGAAAATATTTTAGCATAAGGAAACATGACTTTAGAGGCAGTTTTCCACGTACGCACAGTGCAGCTCAATGAGCTGCCTTGTGTCCCCTTGTGTTCCCTAGGTTTTGCCCAGAGGGCAAAGGTGTGGCCAAGGCAACGATCTGGAGCTCATCGTTCTTGTTAATTAGCTAATGGGGTCCCCCCAGCATGAAGATCTTTCTGTCCCTTTCTTGCTTCCAGAGAAAGCCACAGCGCTGCTTTGGAAACACTTCTGTGCTCTGGAAAGCCTTTTGAAAGGGCCGAGCAGCCCACCCACGTGGCACAAACACCAATTGTTTGTTTGGACAAGTCTCTCTAATGGAACATTCTTCACCCCACGCCCTCTGTCACCCAGACAGGGCCGACTGCCCTGGGATGCAGTTCCTATCAGCAGCTCACTGCATGGATCCCAGATATGACTGTACACGACGTGTACTCATCAGCTCACACATCTGTACACTGAGGGAGGACACACCTCACAATGAGGTCAGCACGCTGCTGAGAAATACAGCTTGAACCTTCAAGGGTTACCAGCTTAGCAGGGATCAAGCCCAGAAGGTGACTGAGCCTGGAGAATCAATGGGAAACGATGAAATTGCTCACAGATCGATATTGGGAGGGGAGGGAAAGGGTGGAAATGGAAGAATTTAATCCCATTGCCTGCTATAAATATAAACTGGAGGCAAATATGGTGGGCATAAATAAATGTGAGGAGAAATAGGAAAGCTGGAATCTCTTCTCTGATAATTTTTGCTCTCTGAAAACAATCTAAAGATATAGGATGTACTCCAGGACTGAGTGTCTGGATGTATTTATCAGGAAGTTTCTCAGCTGGAAAAGGATAAAGAGCAAGGGGCTTTTTCTGTCTGGATGTGTCCTTGAAGAGAGTAGATAACCTTATATTTACTTCCTTTCTGTCCCTTGTTTAGGCAAAAATGAAAGGCATTGTTTCCTATTGTTGTCTTGTTATTAACTAATTTCTCAACAAATATATGGAATTTAACATGCACTGCCATGATACTGGCATTGTTTTAGTTCTTGAAGCTTCAGATTTTCTTGTGAAATGCCCCTGGAATAATGCAAAACTTTGGCAGAAGGAGGTCTGTAAGTAATGCCTGTTCTGGACTTATAGGCCTGAAAAAGCCAAACCTGCTCCTACTCAGTGTGAGTTAATTTAGGTGGTGTGGAGCCATCTCCCAGCCTTTGGAAAGGTGTGGGGTGCCACCCCACAGGAATGTTCCTTGTAACACAGTGCCCTACAGACAGGTGATGCAACAGCTGAGCTGCTCCTGGGATGCTGGATGTTAATTTGCCTCTGTTGCAACCTGTCCCACTCGGCCTGTCTAGCTCCTTGTCCCTGTTGCCGCAGCTCCACTCACCTCCCCAAAACCCAAACCTGAGGTTTCCCGGTGGGTGTCTGCGTTCCCACACCTGACCTAAAATAGCTTAAGCCTCCCATGTTGCCTCCTTTGCTACCCTTTTGCCACACAACCAGATGGGTGAGCTGAAGGTGCTTTTGTGTGTCCCAAATCGTGGCTGAGCAGCCAGGGATGAATCTGACCCGGCAGCCTCTGTATGGTCACGTGCAAGCTGCAGCACTTTGAGCTCATTAGAGCTTTTCCTCATACTGTCAGTGGCTCTCTGAAGAGCTTTCTACCATTTTCAGAGTATGATTTATTGACCCCGCACATATTCCAGTATGGTACATCAAGGTTTGGCTACCTGGTCTTACATTTCTCTTACATTTCTTGATCATTTCTCCAGGCACCTCCAGAGATTCACTAATCAACTAATCCTACCCTCTGCTCAAGGCAGGATCAGGCTGCCATGTCCATGTACAGCTAGATTTTGAATATCTCCAAGGTCAGAGACTCCACAACCTCTTTGGGCAACTTGTTCCAGCATTTGATCACCCTTCCAGTAAAAAAGACTTTTTCTGTTTATGGTAGATTCTCCCATATTTGCCTTTGCCATGTTCCTGGGGAAAAGCCTGGCTCCATCTCCTTTATATCCTCTTGTCAGTTCTCTATACACATGGATAGAATCCAGCAGGCCTCATCAGCCCAACACTCTCAGCCTCTCCTTGTGGGACAGGTACACCAATCCCTTAACCACCTTACTGGCCTTTTGCTGGATTCACTCTGTATTTCCATGTCTCCCTAATGCTGGGAGACCCCAGGACTGGATCCGGTGCTCCAGACACACCTCAGCAGTGCTGAACAGAGAGGAAAGATCACCCCTTTGAACCTGCTGGTAGTGCTTTTTGAATGCATCCAGGGAGGCTCTTGCCTTCCTTGTCTTGGCAGAATGCTTCTTTTTGAGACTGTTTTCTGCTAGCAAAGGTGTACACCCAAAATACACAGGAAAAATGAAACTACTGTAATTTTCCCTTCTTGTCACTGAAGCACTACGGTTGTCACTGGACTTATCAGGAATAGACTGTGATTCATGCCCACTGGCAAACACACACAGATCCTACGCAATTCTGCCACAATCAGAAAATCCCTTCCATGGCTCTGGGCTGCTGGCACTCTTCTGACTATCATGATTAACACCAGCCACCAGAAAACACCCGTACCAGGGCTCCTGAATTATGAGATGTAAACAGCCTCATGTGGATTACTGGAGTTATACTGGAAAGCTTCTGGCTGTCCTGCAGAAAGGTTTTGAGCTGCTGGGCACAGTGACAGCATTCCAGTACCCTCATTTCAACACTTCCACTCATGCAGGTAGCATGTCTCCTGATGAGAGACCCTTACCTTGCAATTGTCTTTAGCATAAACTAGAGTAAGGTAAAAGCAAATAAGAGCAAAATAAGCTCAAAATATAAGCAATCCAAAATCCATAACATTTTGTAAAGATTTGTGAAGCCAGAGGTGACAAAAAAGACAGAAAAAAACCCTTTTATCATGTGATGAAATCCTTAATTCCTCCTCCTCTCCTCCTTCCCCCTTAAGCTGATAAGCTGTAGATCCACTCTTAACCCACATGGTCAGACTGGATCCCTGTGCACACTCCTGCCTTCAGGCAGCATTTACAGCTGGTGGAACCACACCAGCTCTGTAGTTTCACCTTTGTGTGGAATTTGTGTGGGAATTACTCAGATTCAGATCTCACGCTTCTCCCAACTTGGCCCTGCCTCCTGGTTTCAAACCTCACCTCCTGAAACTGTACCTTTGTTTTTTTGGAAATACCAATCCCTGTGCAAGGCCTGATGTATCAGAGCTGTCTCTGAGGAGATGTAAAACACCTTTTCTACCTGACAGGACCAAATGCAAATACTCAGTGAGCAGCATTTCCCTACACTTGCACTTATTTTTCACAGGAATATGCACATGGCAACCACACTGAGGGCAGATACCTGTTTGAGAGACATCCTGGCTGAGATTTCACGTGACAGTGATTAGTTATTTCAGACAACAACATGCATGGGAAAGCTGAGCAACCAGTTCTTGGTTTGGGGATGTTGTTTGCAGCTGCACATCGTAAATTTGCCAGGACAAATCAAAACTAGTGTTACACATCCTAAATTTAACACTGGTACCTCCTTGTTACCACTTGTGTAAAGTGGAACCTTGTTTTACCCCCCCTTCACACGTCTGCAGTGGCATGACTGGGCAAGATGCAGAGCAGCTTCCTCTCTTGAGGAATTATTATTATTATTATTATTATTATTATTATTATTATTATTATTAATAATAATAATAATAATAATAATAATAATAATAATAATAATAATAATAATAATAATAATAATAATAATAACTTGAATAGTGCTTTTCATCCATGAGGTTCCTCAGTAATGTTAATACAACTAGCTAACTTAATTTTCCCTCCTCCTTCCCCCTGAACGTGCACAGAGCAGGCAAAATGAGGTGCCAAAGGAAGTGTGAGAGGCCCTGGCATCCATCCCTGAGGCCGCTCCCTCTTCGAGAAAAGTGACACAAGACCTCCCTACAAGGCCCCACTCCTCCAGCTCAGTGTCCTGAGCACCTCTGAGTAGCAGCTTTTGTTCTTTATCACCCAAGGCAAACAGCTTCTGGGAAGGGACACACTCCTGTTTACCTTTGCTCTGTGTGCCACCACCAGCGCTCCCCAAAGCCAGGCAGGCAGGGAACAGGTGCCAGGGTTGTGTGTTTGAGTCACCCTCGGTATAAAAGCTGACTCATAATTGCAGTGAAGGTAGAGTCTGCTTTCAGAGCTTTGGGGAGAGATGTGAAAACTGATTGTCACGTTAAAGAAAGGCTGTCAGCCTTCTTTGTCTCTAAGGAAACAGGGTTTGACAGTGAAAATGGATAATGATATCATTTCTGAAACATTTTTTAGAGTTTATGACTCCTAGACTTTACACAAATCAATTAGGCTTCTCTATGCAGCCGCTACAGAAACACATCTAAAAAATACACATTTATGGAGGAAGTCTCTCAGTTGTCCTCAGGGGAAAAAAATTTGCATTTAAGTGAATAGAAGAGAACAGGCACAAAGACCACCCCTTTTAGCTTAGATTGAAGTCAGAGCTGATCCCAAGCTATGTCAGGCACAGGTGAGTTTTCAATATGTTTCAGTAGTTCATGTTCAGGCATTTCTGCACAGTGTGTGCCCTGTTTGCTTTCATTACTGAGGATGGTCTCCCAAATTTAGAGAAGATTCTTTCTTTACTAATGAGCGAGGAGGGAAACAAAGTAGAATGGACTTCTCAGGAGGCAAATGAACCTGGCAAAATGAGAGACCTTTAATTTCTGCAACATGAGGCCTTTCCTACCTTTGGACTAGCAGCACTTCTCTCCACCCCTTTCCCTTCTCTGCAGCTGGGACCGGCAGCTGGAGTCCAGCTGGAAAGGTCATCGCTGCATTAACCCCTGCCGGGCTGATTTCCTGCCCTTCAGACCGAGGGGATCCTGGACTGGGAGTATCTCACTGTACTTTGGTGAAGGACTGGGGATTTCTGACTCTAATTTGGTGGAGGAGTTCTAAATGACCACCTGCAGAGCTGCATCCAGCCCTGGGCCCAGCACAGGAAGGACAGGGAGCTGCTGCAGCCACTCCAGAGCAGGGACACCAAGGGCATCAGAGGGATGGAGCAGCTCTGCTGGGAGGAAAGGCTGAGGGAACAATTGGGATTGTTCAGCCTGGGGAAGAGAAGGCTTTGGGGTGTCCTCATTGTGGCCTTGCAGTGCCTGAAGGGAAGCCACAGGAAAGATGGAGAGAGACTCTTGACAAGGGTCTGGAGTGACAGGATGAGGGGGAATGGCTTCACACTGACAGAGAGCAGGTTTTGATTGGATATTGGGAAAAAATTGTTCCCTGTGAGGATGCTGAGGCCCTGGCACAGGTTTTCCAGAGATGCTGTGGCTGCCCCATCCCTGGCAGTGTCCAAGGCCAGGTTGGATGGGGCTCTGAACAAGCTGAGATAGTGGAAGGTGTCCCTGCCCATGGCAGGAGGGGTTGGAACTGGATGGGCTTTAAGGTCCCTTTCAACAGAAGTCTTTCTGTGATTTTATGCTTTTGGCCCATCCAAAACGCAGGGAAGAGTTTATGGCCAATCCTAAGGGAGCTTTACAAGCTAATGTGCCTGCACAGTACTCTTACATAGCACATTATCCAATTATCAATCACTATTTTTAAACAAAGGAAATAAAACTATCCCCATTGTATAGAAATATCAGGCACAGGAAGTTGTATGTAAACTTCTTAAATGGACATAAACATCTCTGTTAGAGCTGCAGTCAGGACCCAGGTCAGTGCTGTAACCTCTTGTTTCTCTCTGCTGGGTGTTACTTCAGATATTTCACAGACAATTTCAGAGGCTAGATTTTCTAAATGTTGCAGAAGAGCACCATGATTACTCAGAAGACAAGAGCAAAAATACAAAGTCACATTCCCTCTTCATTACCTCATCAAAAATGCACTTGAGAGGGCAGTATCTACTCCCCACCTGGTTACACACCAGGTAACTTCCCAAAAGGGATCAAAGAGTCCTGCCAGGGAGCACATCTGCAGCAGAACAATACAGTTCTGGTGTAGCAAGAAACACTTCCTCTCACTACGATGGTTACGCTGGATCAGTTCCCTGGGAGACAATCTAATCAAGTGATCAGTTTGATCAGAGGTTTCTATGAAGGTTTTATATGCTCCTGTCTGGTGAGAACAGTTTACTGCCAGCCAAGTTCTGGCATGTTTGAAAGATTGAGAAATAACAGATTCCAGTAGCAACAATTCAGAAGAACTTCTGCCAGCAAAGGCCCAGATCCTACAATCAGAAGCAGGCAAGCAACCTCCTACACCTACAAGCCACTGTTGATTGAAGTGAAACTTTGTGCTTTCTTTGACAGTTCTTGCCCATGAGCTCCCTGTTATGAAGCTGAGCCAAAGGCTGTACCTCCCAGCCACGGACAGATTCCCAAGGAAATGGGAAGGCTCTAGGGGCAGGTTTCACACCATGCACCTGTATTCCAGCCCCACCTGAACTGTGTGTGCCCTTGGCAGAACAGGAGGCACCTTCCTAGTATCTCCCAATGAGGTCTTCCTCAAGAATGACTGCTCCCTGTTTTCCTTTCCCTTGCTTTCCTTGGCTTTGTGCATTCATCAAATTGTCTCACAGAACTCCCTCCTTGCTGGTTTTCATCCAGTCTCCTCCTGCATCTATTGCTGTTTCCACAGTCCTGCTAAATACTTGGAGATTATCTGGAGACCACACCAGTCTCTTGCCCTACGGCATCACCCCCACCTTCATTACTACCATCTTTCATGCCAAACAGCAGGATTTCTCCTATCATGGAACATCCCACAGGCAGAGAATCAAGTATTTCACCTCCAGTGCTTAAAAACTTTGTCCCATTTTGTTCTCTACTCTTCCACCATTGTGGTGATGGGCTGAACAATGCACCTGACTCAACTAAAAAAAAAAAAAAACCAAACAAAAAACCTGGGGAAGTTGAAATCTAGACCTGCAGCTGAGATGACCCCTGCAAAGCAACAGTAACAAGAGTAGCAAGAGCTAAAAACCAATTGGACTTATCCAACCTTGTGGATGTCCAAAGAACTGACATGATTTTGCCTAAAAGTAAAGGTCACAGATTAGTTCACCATTAGTGTAACACCAGAACCTCCACAGTTTTGGCAGCTCCTCTATGGAACGGGAGAGTCACCACAGAGCATCCCTGAGCTCTATAACCTTCCCCTCCAACTGCATCAAGCTCTCTGGGAAACATTAGCATGCCTAAATTTAGCAGCTTTGGTGCTAAACTGAGGGCTCAGGCATGTCCTGCTGAAGTCTCACTGAGGAGGTTCAGACTCTCACTCCAAAGAAAATTTACCTTATGGATTTTAGGAAGCATGTGTTCTTTTATTTTCTCAGCCAGTATATGTAAATTAGGCATAAACCAGAACTTTAAATGAGTACAAGTCTTTGCACCATATCTGTTCACAGCTGCCAACTGTGAAAGTGCCAAGTGTTTGTCCTGGACTGCAATTAAAAATGAAACCAGTATAGTTAGAGGAGAGCAGGAGTTTCTGTGTGGATATGTGGGAACAAACCACTTATTTCCAGCACAGCTGTCCCTGGGAGAAAACCACTTTCTGCTACATCACCAAAGGAGAACCCATCCGCTGGTGCTTATTATGTAACTTGGAAGCACTAAGATATCTGTCAGAAATACGGGTGTGACTCCAAACCCTCTGCAAATTCGGGGAAATTCAGCTCTGTAATGCCTCTATCTGGGCAATTCCCTCTGGATAGGCAAAGTCCCCCTAGGTCCTGTGCAGCACTGAAAACACAAGCACTTAGCACTCATTCTAATGGCCCTGGGATGATTTCAGCCGAGCACTGCAGCGTGATTTGAGCTCAGCACCCCCTGAATCGATTTTCCACGGTCTATAATCTTTGCTGTAAACAGCCTGCTCTGCAACTAAGGAAGCAGAAAGGGTTTTAATGCCATCAGTTTCACCCTCAATACCCTCACATTAAGCTCAAAGAGCTGAAAGGATTTCATATGATTTGTTCCAGACTTGTATCAGACCCTACATCAAGGCACCTCCCTTGTTCTAGACCACCATGGTGGCCTCTCATGTTTGGCTCTTTGCAGGACCAGCCCTGTGTTCGGCATAAATTAAAGCAGCTGGAGGATTGCATCCAAAGGAGCGGGGAAGCCCTCTCAGGGTAACCTCTGCCCTCCCCAGGCTTGGCATGTGCCCATGTTGGGAGCAAGACAGAAGTTCCACAGGCTGCTTTACCTTCGCTTCCAGCACAAACCCGAAGGAAAGCCAGTTCTGCCGTGTGATGTCCCCTTTGAACAGCTGCACAGTCTCCAAGGGGTCACGGTGCTGGGGAGGGGTGAACTGCTCTCTTTGTTTCTTATATCCACCCTGCAGTCAAACATCCATTCTCTTTTTAGCCATCCAAACTATAACAAAATCTCCAAAGGCATTTTCCCAACCTTCACCCCCAAATAAACCACACAAGAGGATGCCACAGGGTGCTAGAAAGACTTTGAAGTCCCCATGAGAGAATTTTCTGTGACATTCCCTCCCTTATCATGCCTAAATTATGCTTCTAAAAAAACAACAGCGTAAGAAAGATAAGCCATAACCTCTTTTTGCTTCATCTCCGTTTAAAACTGAAGCCTGTGAAAAGCTGTAGTTAAGATCCGACATAAATAAAAGGAGTTGCCAGTTGGGGTTGAACCACAACATTGGGCTATCTTTAAAATCACAGGTAACATCATAAGCAAAAGAGCATTTAATAAATGAGAAATCATCCCTGCAATGCTCCAAAACCTCAGAAGCACAGCAGGTTTTCCATAACTTAAGATAGGGGGGTGTCTTCGGTATTGAGTACTCTGAAATAGTAACTGTGCAAAACCCCTGTGATGCAGCAGATGATGAAGACTGCTGACTAGAGTACCACTGTCATCATGTGATAGAAATCCTGGAGAAATTTCTTTCTGACAGAACAGTCCCCACCTCTTTTTTTTTTTTCTGTCCTTCTGTAGCATCTCTTTGGAAAGAAAAAAACTGCCCAAGTGGCCACTGTAGCTACTGAGAAAGAGTTAGACTAAAAAGGACAAAAGGTCGAAGAACAGAGAGCCAAATGTGAAGAAACAATGTCAACTTTTGACATTACACATAGTTCTGCCTTATTTTTTAAAAGTCTGCAGTACCAATGTTTAGATTTCAGAAGTCCTCAAAAACATTCAGTGTTTGGATCTCAGGTTCTGGTTTGAATTAACTCTTATTTTCAGGCTGTTTTCCCTTACCATTGGTGTAAGTACATCTTTTTGAAATGCCTGATAATGATTAGCACACATTTTTAATTTTTTTAATTTGTTCATTTTGTATGGATATGAAAAACCCTCAAACCCTAAACCTTCAATTGAGATCAAGGAAATGTCTCATTAAAAGAAAAGAAAAAAAAAAAGAGAGCGAGAACGGGTTTTTGCTTCCAGAGTCCTAAGTCTAGCTAAGCCTAGCAATTATTTTATTTTGGTACATCATGAAACAAAAAGCAGTATTTCTAAATGACCTGAGACATTTAAATTTTTACACATGTTGAAATTTTTTCTGGTGAGCTCAGAAACCAGGCCCTGCCCCCACCACTTCGTTGGAAGGATGGAAGGGAGGGAGGAAGGAAGGAAGAGAGGAAGGAAGGAAAAGTCAGCTTGGCTTTTCCTGTGATACAAAGCAAACCAAGCAGAAGAACTGAGTCTGATTCTACAGCTGTGAGAGCCTCTGTGCTGATGAACAAGCTGTTAATGGGCAGAAAGGGGGACACCAGACGTGCTTCCAGCAGCACCTCACTTCTCTCACTGCACCCTTCACAGGGAGAACAGAACTGGCACCGTGCAGCACCTTGGGATGGTGTCCAGACTCAACGAGGCTGATTTTTTGTTGCAATCTCTTGAGAAAAAAACCTGCAGAATAACATTTTGCATCCTCACAGGTGGGCTCTTCCAGCAAAGACTCGTGAGGTGCTGCTCACCCAAACTGCTTCCCAGGGGCAGATCGTGGAATGGCCTGGGCTGGAAAGGGACCTCAAAGATCATCACATTCCATCTGCTGTGGGCAGGGACACTTTCCACTATCCCAGGTTGCTCCAAGCCCCTTCCAGCCTGGCCTGAAACACTGCCAGCGATGGGGCAGCCACAGCTTCTCTGGGCAACCTGTGCCGGGGCCTCACTACTCTCACAGGGAACAATTCCTTCCCCATACCCAATCTAAACCTGCTCTCTGTCAGTGTGAAGCCATTCCCCCTTGTCCTGTCAGTCCTGTGCAGTGGGTGTTCCCCACACTGTGCAGCAGGGGAAACCGAGGCACCACAGGCTCAAATCACTTGCCCACAACAACAACACAGTAAAGCTGCAACAGCCCAGCAATAAAGCCCACGAGTTATGAGATAATGATAGGAACTGTCATTTTCTAATTTTTTCACAGTTTGATGAGGGATAACACATTACAGAACAGCAGCTGTCCCTGTCATATTGTTAGCCTTCACTTTTTGGATGTGTGAACACTTTACTGAAGCAGTTGGAAAGTGCTGAGTTTTGTTTCTGAGTCCCATGCCTGTGTATTCTTCTTGCAAATGCCAGCTACAAGGTGTTGTCATAGTGAAGGCTGAGGGCAAAATACATACATTAAGACACACTCAGCTTTTTCAGTTAATCTTTTTGTCACTCTTCACAGCTTTTTTTGTGGTAGGTTTCTGCATGCACTGGAGCTGCCTGGGCAAAAAAACATTCAGCCAGTGCACTTCCTCCATCATACAGGTAAGCCTTTGCTGAAAATTAATTTCAGATTGCCTTGTGCAAGAATCCATGTACCAAATGCATGCACACAATCCAGCCAGGCAAAGGGAAGAGCGTGTTCAATCAATCACAAAAATCAGACAGTGTTTTGGACAAAACATTTCCCAAGCATGTAAAACCTTCTCTGTCCTTAGTGTGCCAGGGCACACAGGTGGTTTAATGCAGCTTTTGTCTGCTCTGCAGATCTGCCTTTCCCTTAACTACTGACAACAGCTCACCAGGCTAAGCTGGGGTTTGTGCTGGTGGGGTTTTGCTGTTGGCTATGAGTTTTAGTAAGAACCCTTGGCCAAATTAATTCCTGGCAAAATTATGACTTGCTCTACAATGATGCAATCACCCCCCTCCAAATCCTGTTACTGGTAGCAGTTCTGACACCTGTTTAAAAATCCCTGTTTTGATCACTTGCAGCCAAAATCAATCCTGTGGTTCCCTTCTGGGGCTCTGCAGGAGCCACTAATGTATTCTGGGCTGCACCAAGGGTGGGGCAGAAATCGAGCCAGCTCTGGATGTTCCTCCAACAGAGGCACGAAATGGGGAAAAGAACAAAACAAAGCAGCTCCTCGTGGATTTGGACATCAGTGGGAGACAAATGGGAGAACTGAATTCCTCATCACAGGAGCATGCCTCACTGCAATCCCGAATATCCCATACCCTGAACTGAACAGACTGAAAGTTCTTGTTTAGCTGATGGATAGGAAAATGAGGTGAGCCTTATCTGATGCAGCAGGAACCTGACTGCATAACCCTCAAGGAAGCTGTTGGGGTCAGGTTCACAGCTGCAGCTTTCCATGGAGCAGCAGCAATTCAGCTTCAGTGCATCAAACAAAAATGCACTGAGCTTGGTCCAGGGGAACCCTCCCCTCCAGGGGCCTGTTCCTGGAATGGGATAAGGAATGCCAAGCCCAACAGCTGGGCTGATTACCTGTCTGCAAGAGGAACATTAGGAAACTTGGAGTGAAAAAAATGGAACTCATAGAAAACAAAACTCTAGAAGAGTCCAGCAGAACAGGGCAGTATGACATGAGCATGGACAACTCTGGAGCTCAGTGACAGCTGAACAAGGGACTTTTAGATGACCCTTCAGTTCCACTTAAACACTGTTGTGGCCCCTAAACCATCTGGAACCCTAGTCTCACCAGGAGAATGGACTCCCTGGCTCTTCCTTTCTGCCCTCTGCAAGTCCCCAAGTCCCCAGTACAAGTCCCCTGCAAGGGGATCTGACACTGCATGAAACACGCCTGACCCAGATATCTGAAAATGCTTCTTTTGTACTTAGCAAGGAGGTTCCTCATCCCAAGAAACCCAACTCTTCTGCCCTCCTATAGATAACATGCATGAAGGTAAAATGCTGAGGCCAAGGAGTACAAGTGACTGGAGTCTGAAGTGTGGCAACCTACACCCCAACCTACCCAACAGGTTTTGGTTAATTGTAAAATAAATGAGCCCTGACTTTAAAAATACTAACCCAAACTACTTCTCCTCACTTACTTGAGAAAGCTTTTGTTTACTGGTGTTGAAAGCACCGTATGGGAAACTTATTACAAGTGCCTATTCTTAGCTGAGCAAACGTCACAGCATTGTCACAGCAAAAAGGATCTCTAAATGCCATCACTAAGGCCTGTTGCCTGAGATTCTGATCCTGTTGTGCTGGCACATACCCAGAGATCCTTTAGGCCTTGAACATACAGTTGGTGAGCTCTTCAAAGAGTAAAGCCAACACCACCTGATCCCAAACAAGCTCCCCAGTCTCAGAGGAAATGAGAAAGAAGGGTAGTGCAAAGGTGTTTGTAAATAGGACATGTCAGTGGGCCCCAACATATTTACAAATTCCATACAAAAAAGTATTATCCACTTTGTCACTGTGGGATTTCTCACTGAGGGTCCATAAATTGGTCTGTGTTACTAATACAGGACACAGAATGAACTACAGATGTGGCCTTTGAACTATACACTGGGGTCTAAAGCAGATTAATCAGGTAACTTTGGGACAGCTTTAAGAAGCAAGCTGTAACTCCAAGGGCTGCTGTTTGGGGAAACCCACATGTCAAAACAGCTCCTTTCCTTGTTAAGTACTGAAAAATGTGAACCACTAGCTCGAGGCCGCTTTCAGCCAAACTTCCCCTCAGTTTTCCCATGTATAAAACAGGCACAGAGTTACCTTGCACTGGGTTTTATGCTACAGACCCATATTTAGGAGGGAAAAAATGAAACTATGCCAAAAGAACTATTTTGAGTCTCTTCATATAAGAAACAGTTTGCAGAACAGGGTTTAGAGATTACTGTATGGCATATTCCACAGACAGAAATGTAATGCTGCAGAAACTAAATGTGAGCTCTTTAATCCCAAGACATATTTACACAAACGTGTTCTATTTCAAAACCGCCTCTAAATTATTTCAGGCAAGCAGAGAACGCTCCCTCCCCAAAGTGTTAAATTATGCACAGAAATGGCGATTCCATTCCAGTAAAATGCTCATTCTGATGCTAGGTTTATTTTCCCCTCCTGATTAATTGCATGTGCTGAAAAGACCGCAGAGTCCCCGACAACCTGAGGCCGTTTTACCGAGCGCTGCTGAGGTCATGTAAAAAAGCTGCATAATGGGCAAGGCAGGCAGCTCTCATAACATGCCACAAGGCTGGGATGACACACCTTCTGTACACTCTGACACCTGGGTTCCTTTCCAGAGTACAGACCTTTATGAAGGAGCAATTTTAGTCCACAGACTAATAAGGCAAGACAAGTTGCCCAGGTTGGAAACATGGGAGGAGCTGCTTAGAAGAATGTGGCTCTCAACACACTGAATTAATAATTAACAAGACAGACAGAAGGACAGGAAAAGAAAAAAAAAAAGAAGAGAAAAGAATGAACTCATTGAGAGCCACGTTTCCAGAAGGCCCAAAGCCACTCTTGCAATATTGCTGTGGAGAACTGTCCACTGAGTGGGACACCCACCCTGTCTGGGTCCCTAGCCAATGTGAAAAAGGCAACCACCTTCCTCAGCAACTCCCCTGGGTTTGTGTTTCCTGTGGGATCCTACTCAGCATGCCCTCACTGCTGTGCTTCCTTGGCACTGTCAGGCAGATGGCAAGGCAAACTCCACCACACAAAGTCCAGGTTTTGTACTCTGATTCTGGCTCACAGGCTTTAATGTTCTTTTTTGTACTGATATGGAAGACTCGAGCCGCTGGAAGGCTCCAAAGATTAGTGCAATTTACAGGTGGAAAAAATTCATGAAAATGTACATTAAAGTAGCGTGAGTGATACTCAAAAAAAAAAAAAAAAAAAAAAAGCTTGAATACTGCTTTTTGTAAGGGTATGGTGCATTTTAGATCTAGAGGTGTTGTTTTTTTTTTTTTCCTTTTCCTGTGAACTTATGTCATCTTCTGAATCTGGCTCTGCTGGTAAAATCTGTTACCACCCCAAGCCCCTCTGCTGGATGTTGGCCTCTTCCAACTGCCTGTGGAGCAGTTCCAGTGAGCACTCCTCCTTTCCCTTCAGATGAGCTCAGACCGACTATTGCAACTATTCAAGCCAGCCTGCCTGATTTTTGCCTGAAAAGAATTAGGATGTGCTCCCACAGACTGGCAGCTTGCTGGGAATGGCAGTTTTCAGCCAGGAGACAATTACAGACAGACAGAAAGCTGCATGTGAAAAGTGGCATCTTTCTACAGCCTTGTTGAAATAATCAGTCTGGGAAAGCAAATGTGGCAATTCTGGGACCAAAAATATCTTATTTGTGCTGCTCAGCCTCATCCCCATCCCTGGAAGTGTTCAAGGCAAGATTGGATGGGACTTTGAACAATGTGGTCTAGTGGAAGGTGTCTGTGCCCATGGCAGGGGATTGGCATTAGTCTTTAAGGTCCCTTCCAGTGCAGGCCATTCTGTGATTCTCTGATGCTGCACCTTAGCCAGATGCTTTTGGCCACCAAAACAGGCAGTGTGTCCCCGTTTCTCTCCCCAGGGTGCCCTGTCTGGTCTTTCACTTCCTCTATTGCTCACCAAAACCACATGGGAATTAATTCAGCTCATTCATCAAGCATAGGAGTGACTTTTTTCAGTGATTTGCCTCAACATTAGTAGCCTTGTGCTGCATGAGTGACTTCAGCCAGCTCTACCTGGGGACTGACAAACAACAGAGACAGTGAATGTGTGGGACAGACTGGTAGCACTTACCCTGGAGCCCTCATGGGGATGGCTGGGAGCAGATCACCTCCCTTCTGCTGCCAGCAAGTCCTTAGATCTGCACAGGCCCCACCAGATAGCTACAAACTCCAGAGAACTGCATTTATTTTGCTGCGATCTAAGCCAGTCAATATTAATTGGAAACATCAATGTAATGGTATCCCTGCCACGGCCCCAGAGTGCTTAATTCTACCAACACTGCTCATAGCAGACAACGTTTAGACAGTCACAAATTTCAACCTTTGTGGAAGAAGCAAAACCCAAAGGATTTTTCCCTTTATATATGTATATATACACACATACCTCTCTGTATATGCACCTCTATACTCGTATAACTACATTGATTACTATCCAATATCTCTAGTAAAAGATCTTTATTGGCACAAGTCCCAGTGTGGACACAATTACAGAAAACAAGGTTGTGCTGCTGCCAACGCCATTAGCAGCCTGAGGCATTCACTAAGCTATTCAATTTTCATCAGGGGTAGTGATTTAAAAACAAACAAACAAACAAATCACAAATCTATCAGAGGTTATAACTAGAATGAGACTTTAGTAGGACAACAGGTAGGCAAACACACGCAGGTGAGTGCTTGCGAGAGGGACAAGGGGACCTCAGCATCACTCCTGGGTTCAGGCAGCTCACCAACAAGTACAAGTCCCTGCCAGAACACACCAGGGGCTGCTAAATTTCAGCCAAGCCTTTCAGAAAGCCTGTCACCCTCACAGGCTGCTTGGTCACAGATGGAGCTCGATTTCTCTGTGCCAGCACGGGCCCTGCCTCTCCACCTGATCCTGCCCTGCAGAACAAAAGCCTCCTGCTCAGCAGCCGTGGGGGACTGCTGTGCATGCCTTGCTGCCCAGCTCCATCCCATTTCAGCTGGGATGTGCATAAACCTCCTTCCTTGCTTTGCTCCCCACTGATATCTGGTCGTTTTCAATTTGAAAGCAGTCCCTTTCTTTGTACACACTGAGTAGCGAGGCGGAGATTTGGGAATCCTTTATATTCCTGCCCAATGTGAGCATGCAGATGGTATTTGCTGGTGAAGCTTCACACCCAGCCTAACTCCACTCTTTGTGGATCTGGCTGGTTTTTGCTTTCATTTATTACGGAATATAATCCAGAGCACGAAAAAAGTGCAGAATTACTTGCATCTATTTCATGCACTGGTGATACATTGCTACATAAACTTCCCTATATTCAGGGATTCCCTATTGATTTAACCACCGAAGGTAGTAAAACCTACAGCTTTAAAATTGCACGTGAAAGTTGCAGTCAATTCTCAAGCAGATGTCTACAAAAGTGCAGTTAGAAAAACAGAGAAAAACCCCAACCAAACAAAACCAGGTCACTTGAAGCACATTCCAGCTATGAAATACATTTCTCCCTCTCTCCCACTGTGGCTGCTTAACAATTCCAGAAAGCCTTTGTAAAATGCACTTACCCATCACAATACTTTAGCACACAGTTCCTTCAAGGGCCTGACCCCCATAATCTTAAAATTACTATTCTAATAAGTCTCTGCACTGATTGAATAGGCATTGGTCATAATTTTAAATGCTCAGCAAGAATGAATCATTTGTTGCCTTTTTTCCTGATTTACTCACAACATCTGGCCCAGATCCATTACAGTTTCATCCTGGAAACCACTGTCCTGCTCTGATAGAACAGGGGTCAAGTCAATCTGTGCCCCTGAAGCACCATGAAGGCAGAGTGCTGGCAAGAAACTGGCAGCAGGGACATGAGGCTACCCAAAGCCCTGCTGGCAGCCAGCTCTCAACACATGGGTAGGCTTTGGGGTTGCTGTGGGGTTTTCTTCTTTTCTTGGTTTGAAGGAAATCTTGATAAAAGCCGCAGGAAAACTTGTCAGTCTGCCTCTGCTGTGCCAAGCAGTAAGAGTTAGAGCAGTTCCTGTCCCATCCACATTCACATCCTCCTCTTAATTACATACAGTGTGGTGAGCTGCCACACCCGAAGGATGGGAGGGCATCCAGAGGGACTGGGACAACGTTGAGCTCTGGGCCATGAGAATCTCATGGGATTTAACAAGAGCAAGTGCTGCTGCTGCACCTGGGTCAGGAAAACTCCCAGGATCAATCCAGGCTGTGGGGCTGGAAAGAGACGGGCTTTAAAGTCCCTTCCAACCCAGGCTATTCTGTGATACCTTAGGAAAGTATGCCTTGCCAAGAGCTTAGGGAGGTTTAGGTTGGTTCTTAGGAAAAGGTTCTTCCCCCAGAGGTGCTGGGGCACTGAACAGGCTCCCCCAGGGAATGATCACAGCCCCAAGACTGCCAGAGCTCCAGGAACATTGGGACAACACTCTCAGGGATGGGTAGGAATTTGTGGGGTGTCCTGTGTGGGGCCAGGGGTTGGACTTGATGATCCCTGTAGGTCCCTTACAGCTCTGCACTCTGTGATACTTTAATGTGACGTTTTTCTTTAAAACTGGAGTAAAGATGTTTGCAATTCTTACAGCGTTCAGCTGTGCTACAGGAAGGAGAGACAAGCACAGGTATCAACCAGATGAAAGGCTACGTATGCAAACACATAATACACTTAGAAACAGCAGGCTGGGCTTCCAAATGAAGGGGGAAACGCTGCTGATTTCAGTAGCACTGCAAGCTGTATGACAAATGACAAGTGTAGCTTATGGAGACTGCTGTTCGTGATAGAAAACCCCTGGGTGCCTGTTCTGTAGAGGGCTGAGACCGAGCTGGCGAGTCGGGCTTTGATCACCAGAGCCGCTCTCGGGGCGGAACAGATCCAAAGCCCTGCTGGCCCGTCAGTGCCGGGGATGATACCATCTGACACACCTACAGATGCCGGGCCACCTCCGCCAGCCCTGGAGCATCACCGAGTCTCCCTTCCAACCCTCACCGCTGAACCTCTATCGGGCGGGGGGGAAGCGGGGGGGAAGCGGGGGGGTCGCGTGTCACAAAAGCTTTTTCACAGCGCTGAGCTCTGGTCCTGAGGGGAGGAGAGTGAAGCGGGTTGGAAGTGAGAGCAGCGGCGCTCGGCAGAGCGGCTGGCGAGGCTCCGGGACCGCGGAGGGCCAGGGCCGGAGCCGGGGCCGGGCGGCCGGAGCGCTCCCAGCGCCGCCGATCGGGCCCGGCCCCGCGGCCGCCAGCGCCTCACGCGGCTCCTTAAATAGCGGCTATAAATACAACGCTGGCCGCGCGCTCCCATTGGCTGAGCCCCCCGCTAGGTTTGCATAAGGAGGCGTGGCCAAAGGGCGAGGGGCGGGGCGAGCGGCGCGCTTTGCCCGGCGGGGCCGCAGCGCCCTCCAGCGGCCAGGGAGCCCCGATCCCCCATCCCGGGCCAGCGCTGGCCTGGCCCTGCCTTGTCCTGCCGTGCCTTGTCCTGCCGTGCCTTGTCCAGCCGTGTCTTGTCCTGCCCTGCCTTGTCCTGCCGTGCCTTGTCCTGCCCTGCCTTGTCCTGCCGTGTCTTGTCCTGCCCTGCCTTGTCCTGCCGTGCCTTGTCCTGCCGTGCCTTGTCCTGCCCTGCCTTGCGCTGCTCTCCACCCCTCGGTCCGTGTCTTGTTCCTGGGGCCGCCCCTCAGAGCTTCGGAAATGTTGTCAGTGACAACTGAATGAGAAGGCTCTAAAGTTAAAGTAGTGCCCCCCACCTCATGGGACCTGGGTGCAGGCAAATTGCATGAAAATTACTCCCACATTGGTATATTGTGTTTTGCTTCTTCACCCAAAAGTGCTGTTGAAATACATTCCATGTATTGGATGATAATCATAATTAATGCACCAAATTTAGCAAGGAGGTAATAAAGGGTATGAAGGGTTTACTGTAAAAATGTGAGCCTCAGCATGGGAATTTGAGTTACTACTTTTGACAAGCAAAGCCTTTACCCTGTAGGCTAGAAAATGTCATCTCCATTTCAGGTGCAGGTCATAAGAGTGTCATGGAAATTAACCGTGGTTTTATGTGCTGAAAAAAGGGTGTGGGAAAGGAGACTAAATCTGTGGGTGTCTGGAGCAAAACAGAGGATAAATTGTAAGACTTTACCTCCCCACCCTTATGCTGATGCTCAGCACAGTGCTGTCCCCCTGCCTTGGAGAGGATTCAGATCTGGCCCGCAAGCAGCACGTCCCAGTGATGTGTTTCTGGAATTAGGAGAGGTGGGAAAGACAAATAAGGCCCTTGGAACTGTGGGTGTCAAGAGCGTGTGACACCACAGTCAATAATGCCCATGCAAACCATAGCTGGGCACAAAGCAGTGGAGCAGACGGAGCCAGGGGGGGTCACTCCAAGCCAGCTTGGGGCTGGACCAGCTGCGTGGGAGAGTGGAGCCCAGTTCCAGGCCAGGCTGGATGGGCTCTGAGAAACCTGGGATAGTGGAAGGTGTCCCTGCCCATGGCAGGGGTTGGAATGAGTTGATCTTTATGGTCCCTTCTGGCCCAAATCCATTGTTAAAAAAAATAGGATAGCGGGATGCCCTGAGCACCTGCTTCTTGCAGAGCTGCCCTTTGAAGAACTGAGTGATATGTATTCACTGGAATTGCCCAAAAATTTTTGGGAACACAGCTTCCCTTCCAAAAAGAGTTGCCAGGCAAAAAAAAAAAATGCAAGGTGCTTTATGGAAACAGGATTTTGCATTCTCATATCCCAAGGGGCTGTTCAGAGAGCTCCTTTAGGTCTGTCATCATTGCTGCAAGCTGAATATCTTATTTCAAATGAGGCCAAATTAAGAACAAGGACTGCTGTTGAGTTTTTGCTGACTCACCCTGAAATAATATTAGAAAATGTTCATATTTCTTGGCATGAAAATCTGGAATTTTGACAGCTCCTGGAATTTACAGAGTTGCCCTGATTCTTCAGCAAGACACAGACCTTCTCTGCTTTAGCAGCAGGAGGAGGAATCTCTTGGGCAAAGAGGAGAGAGATTTCCCGTGCCCTGCAGCAGTCACAGGGCCTTCCTTCAAGCCCAGCTGACCCCAAAGCCAACCCACGCTAAATAATCGACCTTTCCCAAACCTTTGATCTGAGGGTCTTCAAATTCCTGCTGTGCCTCCAGACTTATGCTACACCCCCACAACACATCCCAACCTCCCCTAAGCAAGGAGATCACACAGATAGTGACTCAGGGGCAAGCAGCTTCCTTAGGCAGAGCCTAGACCTGCAGACTGCTGCTTGAAAGGCAGCAGACAAAATCAGAAGCCCGAGTATTCCTTAAAATACAAAATACCCTTTTTTGTTTAGTAACAGCTCAGCAGTGAAACTTGGAGATGGAAATATATGGGGATTGAGCTCAAGGCTCATATGTGGGGTGTTTTTCTTAGACCGATGGCACTTTGAGTTATCTGATTATAACAGACTCTCAGCTTTAATTACAGAAGAGTTTCTTCATCTCATGACTGTGCAGGAAGATGCATTGTGGTAGCTGTAAAGGAGACACACATAGTAGGGGGGAGAGAGAGAGAAGACAAGCCAAAAGAAAAAACGAGCCAGAATCTAGTATATGAACAATCACTCAAGGTTTTTGAGTTCTTGGCATCGGCTGTGCCTCTTCCAGCTCCGAAGGCCAGTGCTGTGAGTGGGGGAATTGCAGCTCCTGTAGGAGTTACCCTGTTCCCACTGAACAGGTAGAACAATGTTTGCCCACACGCTGCGTTCCTCAGTAATTCTGCTTGAGCTGAGGTGACCTAGATCTGCCTGAGAGCCTTATATATTCCTGAGTGCAAACATAAATACACTCTATTTCTGCATTTAATTTTTGAGCAGCTGTAATTAAGCTTAGCTTTGTTTAAACACATCCAGAGCTCCCTTGGTATTTGGCCTTCAGTGTGAAGACTTCGCCATTCACAAGAAGAGCTGGGCCATAAATGAGAGTGAATGGCAGCTGCTCCTGCATCCCTGGTTGCTGCTGGTGGAACCTGGGGGTTCTGTTTCTGCTGCAGCCCCAGGGACTTGTCTGAGCCTGATGGGCTCTCACAGGGCTTGTGTGCTGAGGGCAAGGGAAGGGAATACAGAGTGAAAATGCCAAGACCCACAGGCTGGAGGTCTCAGTTGTCATGTTAACTCATGTTTCATGGCTGCATTGCATTTCTGCCAGAGAAAAGCAGGGAATGTGTTCACAGCCCAACATGCAGCTGGGTTCCTGTATAAATAACAGTTAAAATGGGCAGTTCATGTTTCTCCCTCTCTCCTGATTTTCCCATTTCAGCTGGCAAAGAGTCCAGGCTTTTAAAATCACTTTTTTTTTATTATTTTTTTCCCCCTTGCTTGCAAGAATGAGCCATTTCTGACCACCATCCCAAAGGAGTGACATCAATTTGTAAGGGACTCAGACACATCTGCAGACTGGACTTTGTAAAGGGCTGCAGGCCAGATCTGCTCTGGCAATGTGCCATAACCCCTGTCAGACTCACTCTCACTACCCCTTTAACCCTGCCCATCTCTCTGCTTCCAAACCACCAAACTTAGTTCCTTATGCAGCCAAAGATTGGGTAGGTCCCAGTAGGCCCAGCTCTGAGAGAGGGCTGGATGGAAAAATCTGCTCAGCACAGGGACCTTCCCACCCTGCTGCCCCACAAAGTCCCACTGCCATGGGCCACCTTGCACTGGCCCTGGAGTCTCCTTGACCTCAGAGATGTCCCACATGCCTAAGGGTGGTGGTGCTGTGGCTGGATTTGAATCCCTGTGTCCCAGTGCTCCCTGTGTGTAACAAGGGGGTGCATTTTTGCATCTTGAGCACTGACCCTCTACCCCAGAAGTAAAAGCCAATCTGGCTAAGCAGAGCAGGTTAAGAAGGGGGAGCTACTCTTGTGTAGCTGTCCTTTTCCTGCTTTGCTTCCAGCTGATGTCAAAGAGCTCCAGAAGCTGAAACCTTTCGGAGCAGCACCACCATGGTACCCGTGGAGTTGCACTGCCTCACCAGCTGAAACCTACTCCGACCACAGCTCTGTTTGCTCTTTCTACCACAACAGCAGTTGGTTTGCGTAATGAAACACTTTTTGTGTTGTAATCAAAACCTACTTAGGTGGTGCCACCAGCAAGGCAAGCTTATCGCTTTGCCTGTGTCTACACGCACATCCAGAGATGCCAGTTTTCCTCCAAAAGCCAGATAGAACCAGAACCTTGTCATGAGAAAATGCAAGCATTAGGGTAGGAAGGTCTTGTTGCATCAATAGATTTAAAGTACCAAATGATAACGCATTTTACAGTCACCCATTCCACTGCAAAGTTGCTATGAAGTGCTTCAAAGGCTGACTGCTCACCCATTTTAAGGCATAATAAATGACCACACAAGAGGCAGTGCCATAAAGCTTCAGACCTGTGATCTATAAGTATTCACACCGTGCAGCCAGCCAAGTCCTATCAAATCCTATATTGCTGTTGGCATTTCTATGCTGTTCAATGCTCTTGTGAGTGCCAGGTTATCTTGAACTTCATTATATATGACTTTGAACATTTCATCAAGTTCTTCTCTTGCTGGAACAATAAATAACCAGTCCTAACTAGGCACAACTCTGGAAAATTAAAATTGCACTGACGTGGAAAATTAGTCCTGGATAGCAAGACTTCAGCAGCTGGACCAGTAGGACTTTGTAGACCATCCAGGGAAATGCTGAAGCTCCTGCTGGGAAGGATTTAGCTGCTTGAAGCAGACGTGTCTTGTGCTCTTTTAGTCATGTGTGTGTGTCATGCCCAACCCTGCCAGTCCAGAAGGGCACAGGACTCTCAGGGGCTGTGAGTCAGACATGTCAGGCCCATACGGGTGTGTGGGGCACTGTGGGATGTATAAAACAGCCAGTCAGAGGCTGGGAAGGGTAAACAAATGTGCTTAAAATAGCTCTGCATGACTACATTTAGGCAAATGAACGTTGCCTTGGCACGTCTGAAACCCTGCCCCGTGCTGTCATTCTGGTACCTGACACAAGGCAGGGGGGAGACTTGGTCTCTTGGGCTACACACATCACACTGACACAGTGCTCAGAAAAAGCCAAGGTGGGGAAGGAATGATTAGTCAGGTGGAAACTGGAAGGGTGTGGCCTTTTGGAGGGGTCACAACTTGGGGCTTGAAGGTTTTGGTTGCCTCTGGGTCGTGGCTGAGGTACCTACACACACCTGCAGTAGGATCCTGCCCACAGCCAACCCCTGCAGCCATTCCCTGGAAGCTGGAATGTGCAGATGGGGGTGTGTTCTTCACTGCTGGCTCCAAATGTCTGAGGGGATCCTGCAAAGGAAAAGAAGCGAGGCCTCATCAGCGCTGGGGGAACTCGTTGTGAGCTCAGAGCAAGGAAGCTTCTCCCTGCTGGAAGTGTCTGCCGCAGCCAAGGAGGGAAAAAAAATCATCTTTGTACACAGTCTTTATAAATAAGTAGGTTACACCAAGCTCATCACTGACTCATGCTGCTGTCATCCCAGGGAAGCAGCTCCGCCAGGCTCTGAACTCTGGCTGCCCGGCAGGATTGTACGTGGAAAGGCAGCTCACTGGAGGGGTTGGATTCAGCCACACCACACAACTCCACTGCAAGCTCCTCTGGAAACAGGGCAGAGCTGTAAATTTCCCATCTTTTCTGGGCTTGGAGAGATGAGTCTTGCTGTGCCCAATGCCCCTGCCACATTTCCCATCAATTTGTGATCAGTCACGGAGGAGAGACCACACGTCCTTGTAGCACAGAAGGCTCTCCCCAGGCAGCTTGTGCAGTTTCCTGGGGGAAGGAACAATAATTTGAGCTTTTGCCTCGTTTATAATTGAACAGAGCATCACTTCAGTCTCTCCTCTTATTTCCAGTGATGATATCTGCACCAGAGTACAGGCATGGCCTCAAGCAGCAACACAGAGCCCTATGTGGTTTTTAAGTGTTAGCACATTCCCTGCCACTGTTTTGGCCCATGGTGCCCTGGGATGTCCCAGCTGGCAGCTCTGGGGCTGGTGCTGACCGCAGAATGGGTGAGCTCACCCTGTCCTGGGGAGAAAATGAGGTCAGCCCTGAGGACATGAGCTGGGCTCTGGGCATGCTTGTCTGACCTCAGGGCAGAGAACAGACCCTGGCCAATTGCTCACTGCTGCAGATAGTGCCAGCAAGAATGAGCTCTTTTACTCAGGAAACCGTAGCAGTGGTGCCACAGGAGTTAACAGCCATCCTTTTGACTGCTGAGGTGATCTCAGGGGCTGCCACTCAATCTGCAGGTATTCTGCGGGAAGCAGAGCACCCCTGACCTCTGCTTTGACAAATGCTCCACGCAGATATTTCCACAGGACATTACTGCATCCTTAGAAAGCCCTCGTTGTGCTGGTGCGTGAAGTGGCTTCTGAAGGCAAGATACAGAGCTGCAGACAGGCAGACGAGAGAGATGGAGCTTGTGCTGGGCCCAGGGAGCTGCAGCAGGTAAACCTCTCCTGTAGCCTTTTCCCACTGAAGTGCTAATACAGAGCAGAACAGAGCTTTCAAGTGGTGCTTCCAGCTGCTCAGCGCTGTCAGCTTGCCGGCATCCCAAAGCTGCTGAGGAAGCACAGTGTGCCCCAGAAAAAAGTCCTCAGAAACTTCTGTGAAAGTTTGGCTTAACACTTTACATTGCAAAGTCCTGCTCATGGCTGATGGAGGGACAGCCCTACCCACGTCCCTGAGGTCCCAGTGCAAACAGAGGATAATTAACACACCCCATGCTGGCCTGAGCTCCTCCTCCAGCCCATGTTCCAGGCTTTAGCTCAGGTATTGAGGTATC
This sequence comes from Poecile atricapillus, assembly GCF_030490865.1. NCBI lineage: Eukaryota > Metazoa > Chordata > Aves > Passeriformes > Paridae > Poecile > Poecile atricapillus. Next base: position 17,261,615 of record NC_081288.1, on the reverse strand, counting down.
ACTCTAGGGAGCAGGTGACCATCCCTTGGCACCCTACACAAGCTAAGCAGGTCCAGTCCTTTCGTATATCTCACACCAAGTCTAGGCTCTATTCTTGCCCTGTGTAAGCCTAGTTTGAAGCCTAGAGCACTGCCTGGTATGACCAAGCAGTCACGTGTGGGCCAAAAATGCTTTTCCTCCCAGAGAGAGGCACTTTTAGATGCAGGACCTGTGGCTCTGGCTGCATCTGAACTTTGTTTCCTCCTAGCTGCTCATGGCCAGAAAGCTCCAGGCTGCAGTCTGGGCTGATGGCTCAGCATCCAATTGCAGCCGCAGGGAGATGTTTTTTGGCATCATTTTGTGACTGGTCTTTCTCCTCAGCCACCACAGACCTTTGCTCCAGGCCATTTTGATGCTTTTGGAAGACAGCCGTATCTTGAACTGAAAGATCACAGGACATCTTTGCAAGGAATTAAATTTGCAGCCATGAAAAAACAAAAGCAGAAGTCTAAGCAGGTTTATTTAGGGCTCAAAAAGCAGCCTGACATTTGAAGTCTGTCAGGTATTTTCAGAAGTCTGCCTCTATCAACATTATCTCTACCCATGGAGTCGCTTTGTGTCGGTGCTTATGTTCTACGTTGTCATTTTTCCCCAGCACAACCACTGTGTATCAGTGGGGATGTCACAAAATGCTTTCTGAAGGCTGAAAAAAAAGAATGAAGGGTTGGGGTGCCAGGAAAAAACAGGTACAAAGCTCCCATGGCATTTGAGCAGCAAAGCTTTGGACACTCACCCAAAGCCAGGTCATTGTCCTCACAGTACCTTGCTGGTTCTCAAAGCATCCAGTTAAAGATGAGTCCTGCTGCATCCCTGAGGAACTGGCAGTAGGTATGTAGCAAACAGATAAGGATGGCTACAAGTTTCCAGGACACTAAAGAAGTACCACCTATTTTCCCTGGAATTCAGATTACTCATAGCATGCTAGTGATAATTTTGCATCTCACCTAACAGGTGGTCTATTAAGGTTTCTTGGCTGCAGTTGCAGGAACAGTACTTCTGGGCTTTACAAGCAGCATTTATCATGGCTGGCAAGGTAATTTATTTGTGTCTTAAATACTTGTAATTAGACTGCCTTATACTCATACAGTGAGGAACAAAACAGACTTCAGTAACAGGCGGATAAATAATTCAAAGAGCATTCCTTAAAAGAAGCATTTGTTTTTCCTCTCTGTTCCCACTGTCACTTTGAGTTCCTTGATCTAAAAGCTGGGATCAGTTTCCCCGGGGTTTGCAGGTCACATAGCTGCCACCCCTCCCGGGAAGTTGGAAAGTTCAGAGAAAACCAAAGCATTTAAGAAGGAAAGAAGTTCTGTAATGTCAGCTTCTCTATTCTGGAGAGCCAGCTCCCAGCTGCTGCCTCTCCAATAGCTACTCCACCCAGCCCTCAGATAATAATCACAAGCTATTTCGCCAGCTCTGTTTCCTTCTACATTTTTGCTGTTAACTCCATCAGCTGAATTGATAGCGTTTAGCTCAAGAGCACAGAGACTTACAGAGCAAAAAGTTGTTGTTTGGGTTCTAGGTGATAAAAAAGCATTGTCCCTTGTCCTGCAAACTACACAAGCAGGTGCAAAGCTTTGTTTCAAGGAGTAAGAGTAAAGTTAAGCAGGGGTCTTGAAGAAACATGGTCAAAAATACATGGGGTGCTTTGCCAGGGTGAGCTGATTTCCTAAATGGATGTGGATGTTTGTAATGTCACATTTGTAGGAAAAATCACTGCCATACCCTGCCCTTCAGGCTGTCCCTGGGGAAGGAACAGCTCTGCTGTCCAAGGCCCCAGCTCTCCTGCTCCCACTCAGGCAAAAATCCCACTGAGAGCGAGAGTTGAGATGGCGGAATGGAAATTGCAAAACACCAGATTCAGATTGGCACCTGGTCAAAAGCCAGGAACCTTCAGTGATAAAATGTTTTTATTTTTCAAAGCATGCATCGGATTCTGAAGCATCTTTTCGTTTTCAAAAGTGTCATTTTCTTCCTCAGTTGCTCACAGTTTCCCTCACACACAGGATTATTTTAGCAGCCCCAAATACGTGTATCTGCATGTGCAAACTTCAGCAGCACGTTAAAGAGACACTGCCCAAAACACTTCAGTCCTCGTGAAGTGAAACTCAGTGTCTGACATGGAAAGTTTGTATTAGCTTAAGCTCAAATAATTCAATCCATCTGCCACACAGACTTAATAAAACTCCTTTTGCTGGACTGGTTTTCTTTAAGGCTTCCCTTCATCTGAACAGGTCTCTAGAGTTGCTTTTCCTGGACACATTTGCTGTGCACAAACAGTATCCCACACTCCGGATATGGCATTTCCCAACAAAATCATCCTCATGAAACCCAGGAGGGTTTTCTCTCTCACCTGCTCACATGATATGGCTTCAGAACATCATCTCTGGTGTCCCAGAGTACAACCCATGTCTGCGGGGACCTGTGGGGCTGGAGGGATGCACACATTTTCCCAAGGCATCAAAGAGCACTTCAGCCAGCACGCCAAGGAAACAGCTGAGAGAGGGTTACTGTGCACATAGAACAGCACAGGCATGCCCCCACCTGTTTAAGGGCTTCCCTCAAAGTCCACTAAAGAGCTCAGTGTACTCCTTTACTCACAAGGGGTTTTTGGGGGTCTCAGTTGCCCAGATCTATCTATGCTCTAGCAACTTTATTTCAAAGGCACCTGTACCCTCTACTGACTGATTCCCCACTTGGTGAACATGTTGTCCTTTCTGCGGCATTCAGTCCTGAGAAAACTAATTCAGCCTTCTCCAAATCCAAGGGCTTTCCATCTGCGTGGAAAGAGCTGTGTTCAAGAGCTTTCTATTCCATGCCACCACGTCAAGTGAAGGTATTTCCACCCCTTAGCCCTCATCTCCAGCTCAGTGTGTCAGGGAAATAGGGATGAGAAGGTGAAGGAGCCCTCCAGACAGGGTTGTTCTGCTGGCACAGGTGTGCTGAGAGGGGCCCTGGTGCTACAGGGCTATCATAGAGCCATAGAGTAGCCTGGCTTGGAAGGGACCTTAAAGATCATCCAGTTCCACCCCCTGCAATGGGCAGGGACACCTTCCACTATCCCAGGTTGCTTACAGCTCCATCCAGCTCCTTGGACACTTCCAGGATTAGGCAGGCATAGCTTCTCTGGGCAGACTTCACATACCTGTGTGGCCAAAATCCTCTTATCAACACCCAGCAAATGACAGCAGTAGCCAAATGGGAGAGGGAAACTCAGATGGGTGCAGACAATTGGTGATGGCAATTTTCAGCAATGTAAATGTGGGGAAGCTGTCCTAACCTTCTGCTCAGGGTAACAGCACTCCAGGCTATGTTCTGCCAGATTTATTTATCCTGATTTCAATGGGAACAGTCAGGGGCTGGAGCAATACTTGCTGCAGGTCGATGACACAGTCTGGCACACACGGTTGACCAGAGAGTTACAATTTCTCCTCACTGAGCTGATAGAAGTAGCTCAGATGTCTCTGCTAAGCTCCCATTTATGGGATGGTTTGGCTGAACACCCTCTGCTTCATCACATTGCTTAGTTAGTCCTGGTTTCATACAGCACTGCTTTCTGGCAGCTACTGCAAAGATGAGAGTTTCCCAGTGGGGAAAAGTTGATCACAATAAAATCAGCAGCATCTTGCCATTAATTTCATGGCAGTAGGATCTGACCAAAGAAAATCTCTACAAGTCTTTGAGTGTTTTGATTCCATGCAACTAGAAAAATACTTTGCTCAAGAAAAGTGTCTGTAAACAAAAGGGAGCTCAGCTAAAACTGGGAGATGTGAGTCTGAACAAGCTCAGCACACCCAGTATCAGCCAGTCTGATTTGTAGGCAGAAGTTTCAAAATGATTGTTGTTTTGGCAAGAACCAGAAGTTTGGGCTCCATTACTGAGCTAGATAATCAATATGTGCTGAGGCCAAACCCCACAGCTTTTCTAAGGCTAGGCTATTTCTTGCTTCATATTATTAGGCACAAGAGACAGAGCTGACTTGGATTTACAGAATCTTGGCTCAGACACAGTTAGCATTAGCATGACTGCTGAGGATGAGTATATTCTCAGTTAAGGCCCCTTCAGGAATCAGGTCTTTTCATGGAATTTCAAAAGCCCAGTGGAGGTGCAGCATTAATTTCTACCACAGCATCATTGGTGTGTTGCATGGGGAAATATAAGATTACATCCAGGGTATACTGGGGTTTTAGAGTTTTTCTTTATTTCAGCCTTAAAGCTGAATCAGCCCAGGCAAATTTGGAACTGCTGCCTCCTCTGCATCCATGCTGCTCTTGCCTGTGGTCAGGCTTTCCAGCATCAGGAGCCACAGAGGCTTCCATCAGGCACCAGAGTTCCTGCAGAAAAATCCTTTCCAAAGTATTTTTCCCTGTGCTGCACTGCTGAAATGCAGCTGACTGGAGAGAGGCTGGATGCAGTGCAGACACACCACAGAGCAGCTCTGAATTTGCAGGAAAGAATAACTTCTCCCAATAAAAACTCCAAGGGGAATCAAGGCAGCGATTTTGGCAACAGCCAGGATAAAAAGCATCTTTTTCTGTGGGAGGGTTGTCTGGAGAGTTTTTGGATGGATCTGGGAACTTATTACAGTTTTCCACCTTATCCAAAAGATGGCACTGTGAACATTGCAGCCATGCTCTGCTCCTGCCTGGGTCTGGCCCTGCTCAGCTCTTGGGGGCTGATCTCACAGCCCATCCTGCTATGGCACCCAGCTTTTTACAGCATTTTCCATAGCTGATTATCCTTGTCCCAGAAAAAAGAGCAAATCAGAGCCTGGCTTGGTTCAGACAGTGTTTGTTTCCCATAAAATCCAATTACTCAGGTTTTGGAGAAGCTTTGTATTTTAAAGTGAGATGGGATACAGGGAGAAACAGGAGAGGGATGAGAGGGAGAGGGGATGAGAAGTTGTGAGGAGGAGCAGATGAGAGGACAGGAGTAGGACTTGAGTCAGCAGTGGGAGAGGAGAGGAAAGCAAAGGAAGGAAGGAAGGTGACAGGGTCCCTCCTTTGCTCATCACAAGAATTATCTGGCTTAACACCTGGAGGGGACATCTGTGACTGCCCAGAGCAGGATGGGCCTTCCATTTGGTCACTCCAGCTCCAGCCTCACGCTCACACTGCATCCCAGCTAGAGACCTTTGTAGAGAGATATGAAAATAATGCATCAGATTTTTGGGCAAGCACAGGAACATCACACAGGAGTGCTGGACAGGAAATGAGACATCTTGCATTAGCTTGAAACTACAGAAGTTTAATTGTACTTACATGCCTTTCAATCCAATTTGTAACTTTTAAGATGACCCCAGAGGGTTGTCGGTTTGAGTTTAATTGACCCATTTGCAACCGAGCCAGTTCATTCCTACAGCTGGGGACACTTTTTTCACAGATTCCAATTCAGTGATTCAAGCTTCTGAGGCCAAAAGGACCATTAGATCATGTAGTCTTGGCCTCTTGCATATGGACTTTCCTCCAGACGTTCTGAGCTGCACAAGATGTGCCTGGTGAAAGCCTGCATCCCAAAAAGGAGTTCAGGCTGGACCAGTGTTCCCAGGGATGGGCACTGCACCATTTCCCTTAATCACTTTTTCCCATGGGCAATCACTCATTTGGAGATTGAAATGTAAACATCATCCAAGATATCGCCTGACCCAAAAGTGTTTAATGAACAGTGCCTGATGGACATTCTATTAATTCCTTAAAGCAAAATTTTTAAAATATAAATTGGATTATGAAGTACTTAGGAGATGTTAATTTTACCAAGTGGTCTGATTAGCTCCAGATCCAGACAGAGCAGACTAAACAGCAGGAGTCATCAGTTGTTCTCTCAGCTTTAACTTATATTCTTGTGAAAACTCAAGCCCTTTGGAGCAATGGCATGTACAGAACTCCGTGCTTTTAGTTATCCTTTGGAAGCTGTGACCGGGAAATGCCCCCATAAGACATCACAGATGGCTCTTTCCATGCACTGCTTGGCAGATGTGCAGGAAAATTACACTGGAAAGTTGGCTCTCAGCTGGGCTTTGCAGCGAGGTGCTAAATGCATGTGCTGTAACACTGTGTGATGACGTGCTTTGAGTTGTTGGTTTGGTGTTTTTCAAGTTTCTTTGCCAAATTACAAACCCAGTTGCTGTTTGGAAGCTCAAAATTGCCCATCTTTACAAAAAAAGCAAGGGGTGAGCTGAGCAGATGTCTCCCAGCCTGGGATGTGGTGCTGCCTTCTGGGGTGCAGCTCTCCCTGTGGGCACAGGCACTGCTCTCCCAGGTCTAACAACACCTCCTCAGCCCCTCCAAGCTCCCTTTAACCCTCGTTCCTCTTGCTTTAACCCCTGGCCTCCTTCCCCTCTCCCAACACTGTCACCTCTTCTCTATTGCTTTTTTTCTGCAGCTCTCCAGGACAGCCCCTTCCCTCATGGCCATGAGCTGAGGGAAAAGAGGATTTTCTTCTTCACTGCTTCCCAACTACCTGGGGACCAGGCTCCACTTTTAATAAGGTAAAACACTCACCTGTCAAGCTGGCATAGCAAAATATGGCCAGGGTCACACACTCAGACACTGGGCTTCTCTTCACATTGTGGTCAAACTCACTCCCCACAAATACAAGCACTGCAACAGCCTTGCAACACATCCAGAAGTCTGTCCAGGGAGCTGGGAGAATCCTCTCTTCCCAAAACTGAAGCCTCCAGCACACACACAGTGCAGTCAGTGCTGAGCCGTACTTGTTAGAAGCACTTTATGTCTTTGCAGCCTGCCTGACCATCAGGGCTTTGCCATAGACAAGGGGCTCCTTCTCCATCGTGCTTCCACCCCTTCCAGCACTGAGGCACACTGCTGCTTTCCAGGGATTCAGGCAATTTGGGGAGTGCTGGCTGACTTTTGATGCTATTTAGGGCAGGCTGGATGGAGCTGTGAGAAGCCTGGTGTAGGGGAAGGTGTCCCTGCCTGTGGGATGGGGTTGGAACTGGAGAATCTTTAAGGTCTTTCCAACCCAACCCATTCTTTGATTCCATGATTTGGTGATTCCATAATTATTCTTATTACAGTTATTTGACCAAGAGAAGCAAGAAACTAGGCTCATCAAAAAATCTGAGGGCAAGGCATATCACACCTGCTGGCCACAGGACAGTGAAGCCCTGCAAACCCTGACGTGGCAGTCTCAGGCAAAGGTACGGTCGCAGCTCTTTGGAGCAGAAATGAATGCTGTCACTAAAAGAAACTGCAAAGGGAATTTTAAATTAAATGGGGATTTTAAAATTTAACGGCATTTAAATTTTAAATAGTCCAGCTCTCGGCAAAATGAAAGCAGTCTTTCTATTCCAATGTGGAATGGGCCAGATCCTCTGCAGCTGTAAGTTGGTGGCCCTCTCTGCTGGAATCAGAGGGAGTTAATTGATTTGTAGCAGCTGAGGGTCTGCCAGCTCAGGCTCTCTCCTGGAAACACACCACTCCAATCTGGCTGGCAGTACAGCCTTGATGTTTCATTAATTCACAAGAAAGCTTCTGCCAGAACAGACACATGTGGCTGAAAAAAAGAAAGAAAATTACTCTAAAACTTATTATCATCTGTCATGTTATTGAAGCTAATTTAAAAAACACTTCCCAGGCTCCCAATCTCAAAGGATATTGTTTTTCTTTCTGTGTGCCTGTATTTAGGAGACCACCAGTCTCATGTTTTTCAGGCTCTGTTTCTCTCAGGAGGGAGAGGGCAGGGAGTCAGCAAGGAGGAATGGGAAAGACCCTTCATGCTCTGCCAGCACAGAACCATTCCCCACACTTGGGCTTTGTCCTTCAAAGTTTGAAATGACTCATTGATAAAGGTTCCCACTGCTTCCTTTGGGAGATATTTAACAGTCCTTTTGGGCTTCAGTGTTGGGATGTTTTTCTTTATAGTCAGCCTAGACATTGCTTTGCTCCGTTTCCTCCCATTGCCCCTGGTTACACCTCGTGCCAGCCTAAACAATTCCTTTTCCCCTCCTTGTGTTGATACTGTGCATATCAGAAAAGGAGGGGTGATTGACACGGGAATAACACAGAAACATGTTTTCAGTCCAGCCTGCAGAATAATTTCCAGCCAGAGTTTCCACAGATTACTATTTACCCATCATCTTTTGGACAAAGAATGAGGGCAGGGGGGTAGAATGGCATCAGGGCTGTCTTAAGGATTTAACCATCTTCCACCTGCTGTCCATTCCCTTCAGGTGCCACCACCACCTCTGGGAACTGGGCCTTGTGGTCCTTGCTCTTTTTAGTGAGCACGTGGTTCACTGTAAAAATTGAGTGTAACAGAAGCTAAAAGATCCCTCTGGATGAGGCAGCATATGGAAAAAAGGGATTTAATGGCAATGTTATATCATAACCATAATCTGAAAAGTACTTGAAACTTGTGTTTATTGACTTCTCTGCTGCAGTAACAGCCTGGCAAAACAAAAGGCAAGAAAAGCTGACAAATGCATGGATACAAATGCAGTGCAAAGCGAAGCACAGCAAACAGCTTTACTGATGAGAGATGCACTTTTCCTTCCTGGTTTATAGCAATTGTGCAGCTTCCTCTGTGCTACTGAAGTGCAGTAGAGATTTTTGGCTTACCAATTAAAGTTGCTTCCAAAGCTGTGCTTTGAATATCTCTAAGTTTTGGGGTAAACCCCACCCTTCCCAGTTTTTTGGCTTCCTTATGTGACAGACCTAGGATTTAAAGGCACTGCTCAAAATGTAAACAAAAAGATTGACTTTGGTTTTGGCAAAGAAGCAGCAAAGAGAAGTTCATTGGCCTGACACTGCTGCACTGTGATATTCCCTGTAAAAAGCATCACCTGCAGAACTGGGATGGGCAGGAAAGGAGGACAGAACTCACCTGATGTGCTGGTGCAACCCACAAACACAGATCTTGGAGGAAAAGCTCCAGAAACACCTATTCATGAACGTTTCTGCACATAATGCCTTAAAGCATCAGATCAGGTCACCAGAATGGGTTAATTCTAGCAAAAGATACAAGTGTAGTCAGCCTGGGAGAAAGCTGCACCTCAGAGGCAGGAAATAGGAATTGTTTTGTCTCTTCGTATGTGACTTCAGGGGACTTTCTCCTCAGATTTTGGGGTCATTGAAAGCTTTGGGCTGCTTTGGCTTTGTTGCTGCCATCTGGGTTGTTCAGTAGAATGTAAAAATCAGTGAGGTCACCACACACCTCTGGGGATGCAGACAGTGAGGCCAGGAATGTTGCCTGCATCCTTCAGCACTGAGGGGAGGCACAAGCATTTCTCCTGGTGGCAGAAATCACACACCTCCTGGCCTCCTGCAGGGCAGCAATCTCTATCCAAGAAAGATGCTCAAAGCTGAGGGACTAATTATGAAAGTCTGAGGAAAAAACAGGTCTGCAGAAAGAACTGGAGCAAGGTTTTCTTGCTGACAGCAGGATTGAGGCAGAAGCACAGCTTTCCATACCTGGATTAAAACTAGGCATTTAGAGTCTGGATTTAAATTTCATAACACTCTCATAATGAGGGAAATCAAAGGGCCTTTGGGATCTTGGCACTCCTGGGTTTACAGGGAGCTGGGATCTAAAAAAAATTGCTTTGAAAGCCAGGCTCTAGACAGGATAAACATATTCCTGGGGACAGATCTGATTAGGTGAGCTCCTCTGAAGAGGAGCCATGGTATAAAGAGAGCTGTGGTTGGCCTTTCTGACTCAGCTAATCTGATCATTACCTCCTGCTGGCCTCCAGGTCACCCTATCTGACCAGCTCTGCTGACCCCTTGGAATATCCCAGCAGCTCCCATCCAGCAGGTGACTTGCCAGTGGCTTATAAAGATACAGAAGAAAGCAGATCGAGAGAGGGAAAGCATCCTGCAAAATCTTTTCAATACCCCTTCTTTCCTCATGCAAAATGGACGTTGCTTCTGAAGAGCTCTGGAGGTAAAATCACTGACCTACGTAGCAATGGGGGTTTTTTCTCTTAAATAATGCATACAGGCATATGTACTTAGAGAATTTATAAATCATACATACCTCAGTGTGCATCAATACAAATGTGGAATTACTGAGCAATGCTAGTAATGAGAAGAATTAAAATAAACTTTATTGTTAAAATACACTTATCAGTCTGTGCTGATAAATTTGACAACCTCTGGTGTCACCACAGAGCCAAATTTCTTCCTTTCTTGAGGAAATTATTGTTTTGCAAAGGATTAAAAAAAAAAAGCCAAAAACTCAAGCCCAGATAATCTCTTCCTGTTCATAGAAGTGGTTCTGGAAGCTAAAGCAAGTGATGTATTTTCAGCATGGATATGTAAGATGGAGTGACAGTACTCCCAGAGAGCAGTGACATATGGGGTGAGACCCTACAAAAATTACCAAAACTATGCTGGAAGGTAAAAAAAACCCAAGAAACTCTTGTAAGTACTGGCAGTGCACACAATCAAAAATTTTAACTTGATCCCTGCTGATATAGTTTAACTTTTTTTTTTTTTTCCCTCTTAGTAATCATCTAACTGCTCACCAATGCCTCTGATTATTTATTCAATAACAAAAATATCCCTTGTGCCATTCCTGCTGCCTTGGCCCTAGCAAGAGATGCCCACTCTGTTTCTGGGTCCTTTTCCTGAGACTTTTATGGGAGGCTACCTGGTGTTAGAGAAGATCATGGTGTTATTTTTTTGCATTCATTTTCTGGGCATTGGACTGCACAGGATTATGTATTTAACTTTCCAAGCTGTAAATTGATCATTACCAGTAAATTCTTTTGAAAAAAATAGTCAGGTGAGAACCCTGGTAGTATAAACATCCCTGTCTTTCCCTGTTCTATCACCTATATTTTCCCTGCCCTCTTTTCTGGAATTTCATCAGAGTAGAAGGGGCAAAAAGAGAAATTGAGATTTTCCAAGTGTGCTGCTGACCTTGGAGAATGAAGATGGTATTATTGCAAAAGGGCCTGGTTTTCCCTGAGTACAAACATTCATTCACTTTTAGAAAAATCAATGGCTACTCGAGGTGATCACCTAAATCATAAAATGGTTTGGGTTGGAAGGGACCTTAAAGATCATCCAGTTCCAACTCCCTGCCATGGGCAGGAACACCTTCCACTATCCCAGCTTGCTCAGAGCCCCATCCAACCTGGCCTTGGACACTGCCAGGGATGGGGCAGCCACAGCTTCTCTGGGCAGAATACCAAAGCAATTGTAGATCAGTGGTATCTTTCTACACAGAAAGGACCTAAACTTTTTTTTTTTAAAAAGGCATTCATTTAACATTTTGAAGTTCAAGACTTTACATTTTTCTCTCTGGAGTGGGAAAAAAAAGAAAAAAAATATGTGTATCCCAGATTTAGCCACTGCACCCAAGAACACGTGCCAACAAATTGGTATTTTCATTACCTTGCAGTCTTTAACCGTGTTTCTGGTAGCATGCAAGCAGCTGAAAACAAGAGATATTAGAAAAAAAGTGTTCCCTGTGAGGATGGTAAGGCCATGGCACAGGTTTCCCAGAGAATCTGGCTGTCCCTGGATCCCTGGCAGTGTCCAAGGCCAGGTTGGATGTGGCTCTGAGCAACCTGGGAAAGTGGCAGGTGGCCCTGCCCATGGCAGGGGGTGGGAGTGAGGTGATGTTTAAAGTTCCTTCCAACCCTGGCCATTCTGTGATTCTATAACAGGAATTTTAGATGGTTGCATAAAGAAGCACCAAGGAAGCAAAAAATGTAATTCCTGAACCACTGAGGAGACAATTCAGTGATGCAATTACTGACAAAGCACTCACAAAGGGAACATCCAAACTTTGGAGTGGTCAAGGTCAACACAACTTTCCACTGCTTCCTATGGGCTTTTGCACCTTAGCATTGCTCCTGCTTAAATACAAAAATGCTGTGCTCTCCTTCTAATTTAGCTTCCATAAGGCCTTGTAAGGTTGAAAACAATGTTAAATCACACTGAGTCCCTCCAATACTTTGTTCAACCCAGCTGCAATTGTCCATTTAGTCAGAAGAAAAGGTGTAAGACACAGCTAAGTTGACACATTTGTCAAAATGTCTTGGCCAAGAGTCACTGCCAAATATGAGATTGCAAGATTTTTTTTTTTTATGCTTGCAGCAACTGCAGTGTCCTGCCTGGGAACTCACAGAAGACTAAGGAAGAGGCTTTGCTGTGGAAGGATGTGGGCTAGTGGCTAAAGGAACAGTGTGGTTTTCAGGAGAGACTCAGAGATTTATCCCTGGCGGCTCTTTGCACTGTGACCTTCAAAAGGTTACGGGAGGCATCAGGCTGGTGATACCTAGGATGTAGGGGTAGTAGAGAGGCTTAATTAATTACAGCCTTGAAGTTTCAAACCCAGACAAAGGAGGTGAAAATCAGTATTATTTCAATAATTTGGGCCCTCTAGCTGATTGTGTTCAGGATCAGATAGGCAGAGTGATTTAAGAAGGATGTGTTGGCAGGTGCCCTGCAGCTGGCCTGTGCCAATTCCCTGCTGGGTGCAGGTATTTTTAGCTGTAAATGAACCCATGGTATAATTCAAAGATCTCCCAGGCTGTGGCATGGGGAGCTGCTGTGGAATTTAACAGCAGAACTGTGCAAGTTGCCAGCCATGGAGAGTGGACAGCACCAAAAGTTCCTGGAGAAGAGGAAATGGGGGCAGAGGTGGGAGTGGATGGAGCAGCCACAGGGTAACTCCTGGGCAAAATTATACTTTGCAGTAAGAAGACCTCATCGTTAACTGTGCATTGTGGAGGAGAGTCCTCTTTGATCTGTTCTAAATGCTCAGTTTAATTAAATTCCTTTTATTCTTCTTGAGAAGAAAGAATAAGCTTAACAAAAAGACTTACTTTCTCTCCAGTGTTTTTCCTTTTATTCATTGCTAAATGACAGCTTCAATCTTTTGAGCTTCACTTCCCATGAACACTTTTATCTGGTAATTTCAATGTCCCATTTCTAGACCTTTTCTATTTCTTCCAAATACTTTCAATTAAAAAGATAACCAAGAATTAATACAATATTTCAGATATGCCAATAAGCTTGGTTTATCAAAGAGTGTTGTAATATTTGCAGAGCCTGTTTTGCATCCTGGGCTGTGCAGTACTCACACAGCTTAGTTCTTGGATGTCTCTGCATTTTAAGTAAGGATTTTCACTGTCATCAATGATGACCCACTCTTTTTTCTTTTTCCTGAGTGATTTTCAGCTTTTATGAATAGCTGACTTGTGGTGTTGCTTCTTTTTTTTTTTCCTTCACTAAACTCTGATTATTTTGTATTTATTCCAAACCGAAGATTCTGCTTGCTCTTATATTTCTATCTCATCTTGCTTTCCTAGAGTCTTCTAAAAGTTTTCATGGCCATCCCTTTTCCTCAGTGACTTTCAACCACTTTGTGTAATCTCCAAAATTTCTGACTTTGCTGCTCACTCAGTTTTCCAGACCATTCATAAAAACAGCAAAGAATACATCTGACAACGTGGATCATTAAGACACCTGCTTCTAATCCTTTGCCAAAGTGAAAATGTCTAATTTTCTCACACATTATTTTCTCTGTCTTATCTAATTTCTAAGACTGAGTAGTAATTTGACTTTTGCTTAAGGTGCTTACAAGGAACCCGATAAATAAGTCTCAGATATTGGCACTGTGAGATTAAATAAAAAGTACTTTAAATAAAGAGTGCTGCATGAAAAGTCTCAGATGATTCTCATCTTATGTTAATATTGTCTATTCTCCTTATGCTCCTAATGCCAAATTGCATTAGACCTTTAAATGACAGTATTTTGGAACATAAAGACAGCCTGCTGATATTTTTGATCTCTGTATTTCAGCACAACGTGCCCATCCAAACAGTTCAGTTATTTTTTCTTTATTAAAATAGCAGTCTTAAGTATGTACCCGGGAAGAATAACTGGATTTTGATGGAAAATAAATTCCATTGTGTACAACAGGGGAAAACACAATTATCTTTACCTATTAAAGAAGGAGATCTATTCTAGGAATAAATCAGCCGAGACTGATATTCCGAACAGATAATTTCTGTACCTTCATGAAACCACCTTTCAAAGCTGCCTGCAAAAAAAAACCCAAACCCCAAAATGCTGCTCTCTGGTGTTTAGTAGTGCTGTAAATTCAAGAAGCTTTGACTACAGTGAATTTTTCTGAAATAATCTGATTTTAAGCAAATCAATTCATTAAGTGTTGAGTCCCTTGGGTGAAAGTGGAAGTGACTAAACTAACTCATTCAGGAGAGAAATTTGCAGGCAGAAGAAAGAGGGCAGCAAAAGGACAGCTGATGTTCGTCCAGGCTGGTTTCAGCTCGGGTTATCTGTGATCAGTGTAGCCCCATGTGACACAGAGCTGTCCTGCATGGGACACTGCCCACAACAACCCTCTGTGCTGATGCTTTGGCTCTGGAATAACGAGGGCATCTCTAAATCTGGAGTGATTAGCCCGAGATAAAATCACCACTCTGCTGGGATTGTGATTCTTAGGGGGAGGAAGGATGTGGCTAATGATTACAACGAAAAATTTACAAATTCTTCCCCTCCTCTGGCAAATGCAGCAGAGGCAGTGGATCCCATCAGCTGTGCCAGTGAAATTCTGGGAATATCTGCAGCACAGTGACTCCCTGCAGCAGCAGCAGCAGCAGCAGCCACTGCAGCTGAGTGTCCCCAGGCAGGCAGCTCCCAGAGCTGCAGTGATGCTCCACCAAGTCAGAAAAGCTCCCTCATTCAAAAAGGGTGCCAATGCTTAATTTTGGAGGCGTTCCGACGTGCATGACTAATTTCCCCATCATCAATTTCTCTGTCATTTGCCCCATTCTTTCTCCTGGTGTCAATAGGGGAGTTGGGTGGTCGCCCAAGGGAAATGGCCATGTGCTCCTGGTGGCCTGGCTTATGGCCACATTAAAAGGACAGAAACAGGGATGAATCAGAAAGATGTAAACATCAGCCTAATACATGGATCAACTTAATCCCTCTGCAGGCCTAGCAAAGAACCATCCATCTGTTAATGACAGCAAAGGGACTCTTGCAGGGGTAATTACTAAGCAGAACACTTAGAAGGAGGGTTGTACTGCTTTAGTTTTTAATTACTAATAAGAAGGGAGAAATCAGAATATTTTAATGACCCTCCAGATGTCAACAAGTTGGTATAATAAATTGGATGTGGAAGATAACAATTTACAGTTAGAATTTGTCATCTCAGAAGCTCCAGTGGGAAACCACATCTTTCAGAGGCTCCCACGATATCCAGTCATGCTGTGTGATAGCCCAGCTCCCACAAAACATTCAGCATCTCGAGAGGAGAGATGCATTAGGGCCCTTCTGCTCCCTTTCATCCACACAAAGGATGTGTCATCAATCAGTGTGCACTTCATTGCAAGACCAGGTCTTTCATGAACTGTTTTTTTACCTTGGGAATGAAATTATCTTTACCATCGACTTCTGTCCACTTTGCCATGACCTTACTCGACCTCTAGGTGGGCCCAAAGCCTCAACTAAAATAGAGAAGCCCCATAGGACTGTAACCAAATAGCTTTCTGCACACCCTTCTCACAAATATGTAACCAGCTAAAAGACAGATATCCCATCCAAGCTGGTCATACAGATTTTCCCTGGCTGTATGGAGAAAAATAACTCCACTGGGAAAATCATCCAGTCAGCCCTAGGCACCTATTCTTGGGCAGGATGAATCATCTTCTAGAAGCACCTCTCTCTTCACTGGCTGCCAATAGAGCCCACACTGAGACTAAAACCGATTGTTTTATGCCTGATGTTAAATGAAGGAAGTCTTACTCTAAATCACAGTATTATTATACTTCAATCCAAACAGTTTATTGTTAAATCTTCATGGAGTAAACCCATCAATTTGTCACACAATCAAACAGAGAGAATGGTAATGATCCTCATAATAAAATAGGAGGTATAATTTATTCTAGAAATGCCAGTTAAAAAGTAGGAATGATCAAGGCTTAGGACCTTCTCAGGAAAACTACATGCCAATCTTAAACCTCAGTAAAGGAAGCCAGATGTTGGTGCTGTGTTCTCACTCCCTCATTGCAAATACAGTAAAAGCTCTGGGTCTACCTCCTGCATTTCCTTGCTATTCCTCTGGCTTGGTACCTAGTATGGTAAACAAAAGTGATCTTTCCATACAAGATAAAGTTCCTGATATGTCACATGTATATAACTTCTTGGTGCCCCTTTGGGATCTTGAGTCAATAAATCAGTCCTGTGAGCTTTTGGCTACCTTAATGCTGCCTTATGCAAAAGAGGAATTGTTTTTAAAAAAAAATATTTGTCGTCTTTGAGTTGAGCATCCCAAAAATATGTGGGGAATGAAGTCAGTGCACACAGCTTTTATAACTGGGCACATTCCACCAGAAGGCTCTGTGCTCCATGGATACTGCAGCCAGAACACAGAACTCTGTGCACAGAGGGGTTGGGAAAAGGAACAGCCCAAGAACTGATCACTGTTGGGTTAGGGAATCAACACACCCACCCCACGTGTCTTGAGCTGGATTTTAGAAGCTTTCCAAGGCTGCTACACCCTTCTTGGCAGGAGCCCATCTGCACATAGCTCTCAGCTTGTGGGTGAGGCTGGATTTCTGTCTCCAGCTCTGCACAGCCCCTCTGCCTTCCTCTGGCTTGGACGGGCTGTGTGAGCTGCCTTAAAACCTCATGGTGCCCCACAAAAGTGGTGCCAATGACTAAAACCCCACAGAACTGGAGTAAAACATCTTGGCTCCAATCATTCATTCCACAGGCTCCTGCCCTCTCTTCCAGACAGGTAAAGGGAATTTAAATGGAGCAGCATTTTCCTTTCCTTTCCTCTAAATAAGTCCTTTCCTTGCTGAAATTTCAACCATCTCCAATGATCTTTTTTCTAACTGATCTCAGACTAATTCAAGAAACAGTCTTTATGAATGCCTCTGGAGTATCACCAAGCTTAAAGTGAGTTTTCAAGAGAAGGACTACAGTGGAAAAATATTCAATGTATATTCCAGTAGCAAATTCCCATGACTTTGGGTCAATTCTTTCGATGGAGTGATCTGGCAGGGTTCATTTCTGACAACAAAGGTGTGTGCTGGTTGATACCAATTGAAAGTTTCATCCTGCCTTTGCTTACCAAATGAATGCTGAACTTCCAAAAAATAATGACATTACCAGGTCATGCAGCTGCAGCCTTCTGTTCCTGACAGAGAAGTGGGAGGGAAGTCAATCCCACTTTCCTCCCTTCCCTACAGACTCCAGTCCCACTGGTGGTACAGAGATGGGAATCCTTGGGGAGTCTTGTACTCTCATTAGCTTCTCCATAACTAAGAATTGTTATTTTTGAAGCAAAAATTGATAGATCTTGTTGATTCAGCAATAATGACACAAAAATAGAGAGCAATGAGTTAGTAGAAAATAGGTGCCCATGGTAACAACTCAGTATTTAATAATACTTATCAGGAGACTCAGCAGGTCTAAAGATGGGTGATTTTTCTCTGAAATTAAAGCAGCTCTGAAATTGGACCAGATTAGTGACAATGTCCATCCATTTCTTCCAGATGCTTAAGGAGACTGCTAAATTCTAGGAGAAGAGGAAATCACTGTACAATGACTCTCCTGCTTCTTTTTAATGAAATTTGCAAACAGAGGAGGTTCAAATAAGAAACTGGCCTCTTGTTTATCTAATTGGACCTGAACACTGCTAGTTTGAAAAAACACCATATACAGGCTTGTTTCTAACCAAGGATTTCTTTCTAGCAGGATATCCTAGGATTGGGAAGAATTATGTGTTTCACATTTTTAGTACAATCCCATGGTAAGGGGGAGCATCTTACCGTGGGGAAGGATGTGCATGTGTATGTATGGATGCAAAATCCCAGAGGAGACTCAGAAGAGCCAAATATACTCCATATCATTAGGATAAAATAAATCATGCTATTTTGCTGACAGATTACAATAGGGACACAGAGATACTCAAGCTGGGTGTAGATACTCATAGCCTTTGCCTGCTACCTGCTTGGCAGGAGATATATGTGGAATTATCTCTAGTTAGACTATGGACCACAGTGCTCAATTCAGCCATAAAATTTGTCTAATTTATTGAAATAGTGCAGTTGGATGACATGAAAACTAATCCAGCTAGTGATGCCACAGCTGCCTAGAACAAATCATATTTCACTGTACCTCATCCCATTCCTCCATCATTTAGGAGAAATCTCAGCACTATTAAAACGTGCTGGAAAAACATTGCTTGAATCTGAAGTTTCCCTGTTCTCCCACAGAACTAATTAAGAAAAGGTGAGGTAGCCCCATCCTTGCAATGAGACTGTGCCACTCCTGCCAGCAGAGACAGCACGACAGCCACCTCTCCCTTTTCTGTGGACACCCTCTCATGGCACATGTTGTGCCGTGGATCCCCTAAATCCAAGCAGTTTCTGGGACACTGCAGAGCACAGCCCTCATGGTGAAGCTGCACTGGTTTCTCTGGAAGAAACATCTGTGCCAAGAGCTGAGGCTGAGCAGTTTTGTCTCCACAAACCTGAGCTGGCAGCACTCAGTGTTACTGTGGGTGGTTCAGCCATAAGTACCCAGAGGAAGAGGGCAGGATGCAGGTGCTGGAACACTGAGGGAAAAGCCTTCCTGAGACTGGCAGAGCTCATGCACTCTAAGGAAGCACAGCATTGCTCTCAGGAAGAATTTCTTCATGGAAAGGATGGTTAAGCATTGGAAGGGGCTGCCCAGGGAGGTGGTGGAATCACAATCTCTGGAGGTTTTTAAGGAAAGACTGGACGTGGCACTCAGTGCTCTGGGCTGGGTGACAAGGTGGGGATCAGTCACAGGTTGGACTTGGTGATCTTGGAGGTCTTTTCCCACCTAAATGATTCTGTGATTCTGGACAATCCAAGCAGACTCCCTCCTGCACCACTCAGGTGTCTTTCTAAAGTGCTTCCCTACACAACCCACTGGATTTCTATAACCTCAAATACATTCTCCACTATCCTAGCTGGAGAAGAACCAGCTGTCTTTAGGAAATACTACAGCCCTGCAGATGGTCAATATTGTTTCATAAGGGCTTTCAAGTGCTGGGAGATTCTGCCCATGCCCACTGCAATAATGATTTGAGAGCTTCTTTTCCAGCCCCCTGGGCACATGCAATGTCCTAAAGAAGCATCAAAACTAAGAAACTGGACAAGGAGAGGCTGTTACCTTGGTGACAAGGACTGGAGGAATGAAAGATCAGACACTTTCACTGTAATCCAGAGAAGTCCACAACAAGCACTGGGTGTTTGACCTCCAGGTCTTCTCAGTCTTGTGCCATCTAACTGGGCCAACTTTCCTGTCCTTCACCTCCTCCTGCCAACTTACCTCACAGTGCCTTTATCATGTGCTTCAACTGCACACGTAGTTATCAAGGTGACACAACAGGCTGAACATCACCTTCAGCCACACCATTGGCCACAAGAACATTTAAATGTGCAGCTAGAAGAGCTGGCGTGTGACTGCCACCAAAGCATGTGTTGTTTCTGTTCTAGGTGACCTGGAGTCCAATGCCACCACCTGGGAAGAGCAGGAGGGAGCTGCCTGAGGTGCATTCACAGGAGGGTTTGCCGTTGACAGAAACACTGTAAATTTGGGAATAAACATTTATAGGAATGTTCTGTGATGTATCCAGTTCAGCCTTGGGTGCCAAAGGGTATGGGTATGACCAAACTCATGGAGAGTTTATCAGTCATGGAGGCAAAGTCAATTCCCTGTGCTTCCACCAGAGCAAACCACACTGCACTTGATTTAGTGAAATGTCATGCAGCAGGTGAGGGCTGAAGCAATCACCCCTCTTCTTGTGCTCTCAGGCTTCTCTGCAGCATGGTGTCCTGCTGCTGAATCAATTCACTCCTTCTTCAGGTTCCTGCAGTAATCCCTAATTTTACAGGATGAACATGATGTTTCTCTGTGCTGCACTTCCCCATTTGCAATGGGGTTTTCATAGGCTCAGGCTCTGACTGAGGACACAACGTTCTGGCCCAAAAGGATGTGTCTGACAAGACATTTAGAGTAAGACTGCATCTGCTCTTCTGGGGAGACATGAGCCTAATAGGCAATCTACTTGATTTATGTACCATGAAGCATGATTAGAGTAGGGGTGAGATCCTCATTCATTACATAATTTCTTTGAAATGATGAACCTGGCATGTTTGTTATGAGATGCCAAAGAAAGAGTAAAAGGACATTTTCAAGGTTGGCATTAAGGCTGTGTTTAGCAAAACCTTTTTTGTTGCTCCTCAGACTTATGAAAATGCTGTGGAACTTTATTTATCTTTCTAAAGAATTTTTTTTTTTTTTGTATCACTTAATTCCTTTTGCTTCAGGTGCTTTAAAAACAAGCATCATTTAAATTTCAAAAAGGCATTATGCCCTGTATTCAAATGGGTAAACTGAGGCAAATGGACAGATAAGTAATTTCTCTGAGAGGCTGAGCTCACCCTCCACCACCCTTGCCCTGCTTTACCCACATCTCTCCTGCCTCGGGTTACCTGTTCCCCTCAAATGCCTTGACCCCAGGGTTCCCCACTGTCTCTTGATACTTTTGCCCATCTTTACCCTCACCAATCTCTGGCACCCTGCCCTCCCTGACTCTCCACCTTGAGCCCTGTGTCCCCCACCATGGACAGGGGGAAAGGAAAACAAAGATTTTAAAATATCAGAGGCACATCTTCAATTAAGTGGTTTCCCAGCTGTGGAGAACCTTTGTGTAAGGGACGTTTAGGACCGTATGCACAGTCTTCTACTGAAATCTCGCCCTGGCTTAAGTAAAGCCTGGATTAGGGCCTAATCTCTGTTTTGTGCAGATATTTCTCAAGTGCAAGAAGTGATAGATTATTCCATGTACACCTTAAATGAAAGAACAGGGGCAGCAAAGGTAAATAACGTATTAAAGCAGAGCAAGGAAATGTTGGGAGATCGTTCAGATGTCCTTCCCCTTTTCAAAAACAAACTGTCAGAGGAAAGAGAAAGTAGCAATTGGGAAATGAGGTGCACTCCATATCTGAAAAGATGGTGTCTGTAAAGGAACAAAAATCTAATACAATATTAATTAGAATTACTCTCTCCAGCCTACCAAATTTGAAGGATATGTTTACTTTTATAACAATAAATATGTATATTTGTTCTATTAGGAGATAAAAAAAAAGAGTTTGGCAGTTTCTATGAAATTACTGTTTTATTTTCTTAGGTTATAAATTACAAATCTTCAAACTCTGCTGGTCTCTATGGCTACTCCTCAACAAAGTAAAAGTGTCTGTCCTCTAAAGCCAGCAGAACATCACGAGAGGACAAGATCTCATTCCACTGGATTTGAACTTACACTTTTGTGTACAAACTGGTGCTTTCTAGCACTGAGAGCTGCTTTAGAGCCACACAGTCACTGCCTGAAATACCCTGCCCATGAGGAGGGGCTGGAAAACATCACATGGCAAGGGAAGCCATTGTGTTGTCCATCTGGGTGGTCACCCTGGCAATTGCTTGGGTCTATGGAAGAGAAAGACTGGAAAGCAGCAGATTTTTTTTAGCTGCTTTCAAATGTTTAACACCCAGGGCCAATATTTACCCAATTATCCCTCGAAGTTCCAGCAATAAAGCCTGAGATCAAGATATTTTCCTTAGAGGGAATATATTCATAATAGATCAACAATCCTGCTTTTTGCCCAGGCTTTGCAGGAAAAGCACAAAGTGAGGACCAGGAGACATGAGGTCTGGTAAAGATGATGGCACACACCACATGGGAAGGGTTCCTTCAGCTGTGTCTGATGGAGCACCACTCACTCACAGGAAGGATCAGGAAAGGGTTGGTTTGTGAAGTTGTGGCAAGTCCTGTATCTGCTGCTGCTTGGTCAGCTGGAGCTGGCTTCAGGTGTGAAAAATCAGATTTGGACTGAACGAAAATGAAGCTACTCTATTTCTGTTGCACTGTGTCATGGGATAGCTTCACCTTTAAGACAGATTGAAAAGAGGGGAAGTTGAAGCTGCTGGTGGCTGATGGGAGTTTTTTCCTCCTGACCAATTATCAGTCATTTCCAAGAATTGACAGCAGATCTGACCATTAAAAAGTGAATTCAACTTGTAAACACTCCCTTAAGAAGTACATTCAGAGCTCTCTCACGCTTTTTGGTTTCCGACTTCTAACAAGGTAACAAGGCTCTGTCTTGGCTTTCCCCCCCTTCCAGGCTGGAACGAGGCCGCAGGGAAGGTGGGGGGGGAAGCAGAGCTGGTCAGCCGAGCTTGGTTTTCAGTTTCTGCTGCTGGACTGAAACCTGACACCATGAACTTTTACAGTTTTCTAAGCTTTTAATTCTTTTACTACCTGAATAAACGTACAGACTACTCTTTCTTCCCAGAAAGGCAGAGAAAGAGAGACAATCAACATGTAAGGCATCATAAAACCACCAAAAACAGTGAAGAAAAGAGTTAAGTTTAAATAAGAAAGAGAGAAAAAGAAGATGCTTGCCGCTGAAATGTCTTTCTGTTACAGCTATGGAGATAGACAATAGTAGTTTAAAAGACTCCTTTAATTCATGACTAGAGTATGGGAGGAATAGAGTATTCAAAGTGTGGACTTTAGAGAAAAGGAGAGAGTGGTTGTGATACTGTGAGTTGCTGGAAATGAGTAAAGTGAAGATTTTAAAGCCTTGAGGGGGCAAGGGGATGGCTGTTTTCCAGGAAGGCTCACAGAAACAGATGAAGAAGATTTCTACCTTTGAATAACTTATCCTTAAAAATAGCATCCCTGGACTCATTGACCCATGCACACCTCGGAGTGGTGTAATATGGGAGGAGTAAACTCTAAAAACTCCATAGATTGGCAGAAAGAGACTTCTGTTTCTCTACAAAGACTGATGAAAAGACTCTAGAAAATTAAGACTGTTTTTTGACCACCAAAATTCTAAAGTTTTTGTCTCTATGTTGTTATGTGTACAAAGAAATGGTCAAGTAGTGGGAAGTAAAAGGGTTTTCTGAAAGTTTATTCTAGTATTCTTATTCTTGTAGTTTGTTAATAAACTGTCTTTATTCCTTTTAAGTTTTAAGCCTGTTTCCCTCTTATTTTAATCCATAACTCACAGCAAGAAATAAGTAATTTTTTGTTACTGGTTTAAAACCACGACACACTGTTAGTGCCTTTGGTCTGGGCTTTTCTTCACCCTGCTTTGGCAACTGCACCACAGAATCACAGAATGGCTTGGATTGGAAAGGACCTCTGGAGATCACCCTGTCCAACCCCCTACCAAGGCAGGGTCACCTGGAGCAGGTGACACAGGAGCGTGTCCAGGTGGGTTTGGAATGGCCCCAGAGACAGAGACTCCAGGCCCTCCCTGGGCAGCTGTTCTAGGGCTCTGCCACCCTCAGTGTGCAGAAGTTCTTCCTCTCACTGAGGTGGAACTTCTTGTGTTTAGTTTGTCCATTGCTCCTTGTCCTTTCCCTGGGCACCACTGAAAAGAATCTGGCACCTCCCCTGACACCCACCCTTGAGATGTGTGTCCTGATGAGATCAGTACACAGCCCCTTCACACTGCCAGGACAGGGCAGGATTTACAACCATTAACAGAAGTGAGGAGTGGAAGGATGAGATGAAGGTACCTTCTCAAGCTCCCCACAGTCCTCCAGACCAGAACTCAGATCATACACAACTTGCCCACCTCTACTGCTGGCCAGTCCCCAGCACTCTACATTGTTCTTCCAGCCTGCATAACACCTCAATTCAGAGCTGCCGGGGAGATGGAAAAGCCCCAGTCATGATTTATGGGGAACTGGGACAAATCGGGGTCAGGGAGTCTGTCTAAGTTACCCCAAGTTTGACTGGCTGCCCTACAGACTGAAATATTACCTAGGCTCCCCAATGCTTCATCACTGCTCACCAGTTCCTATTAAAGGTTCAATCACAGGTCAAAACTCATAGGAGCAATCTGGATCCCTTCTCTTTCTATCCTCTAGAATAAGGAATAAAAGGGGCAGGTCCACAGACTATCTGTGAATCATACCAGTGCATTTGTACCGAGTGCATTTGTAATCTCTTCATAACAAATATTGCAAACTCATCTCTGTGACTGACATATTTATGGAAATTTGGGCCTGCATGGAAATCAGCCAGGGCCAAAGTTTACTGGATAATTGACCCAAAACAAACAACTCACCCACTGCTTCGGAAATGCGATGTAACCTGCTTATTTGGTGACCTCTGTGAATTAGTTGCCCTTCACCCCACCCTCACTGAGACATAGTTTATCCTCAGTAGAATTACTACACAGCTGGTATTATTTGTTATCTCTTTGGACACTCTCTGCAGAGGCACTTACAAATTAAAGGGCGCAGAGACTCAAGTACCATCATCAGTTTTCAGAGGAAACTCATCCTGCCACTTCTCAGGCTTCCCTTTGATTTGTGGATAAAAGCAGAGTCTCAAGGAAGATCAGTCTGGAAACTCTGAGGAGCCACAGGTTTTGCACATACTGAAGTTTAACTGATTTTGCAAACTAGAAGGGCAAACCCCCATGATTAAAAGAGTTGATGGTATCACGGCATAATTTATTTTGAATTGTAAGGTTAGGTTTACGTATTATGTATATGGCCATAAACCAAAATATGAGAAGTTCCACCTGAACTTCAAGGAAGAACAAGGAAGAACTTCTGCACACTGAGGGTGGCAGAGCCCTGGAACAGCTGCCCAGGGAGGGCCTGGAGTCTTCCTCTCTGGAGACATTCCAGACTCACCTGGACACGCTCCTGTGTCACCTGCTCCAGGTGACCCTGCCTTGGCAGAGGCACGGGACTGGGTGATCTCCAGAGGTCCCTTCCCACTCAAACAATTCTGAGATTCTGTGATTTGTACTAACACTTCATAGAGGGTCATTAAATCTTGTGTAGCAGACTGTTGTGAAAGCAATGAAATGACAGGACATGTGACCACAGCACTGACTGCCCTTCCAGAGGGAAATCACTGTGTCTGCAGCACAGCTAATGGAGAATGATCAAGATTTTTCTTGCTGCCAGATGAACTCTATTTAGAGATTGTAAGACAGTAAAACAAAAATCTCCCAAGTGAGAGAAATTAAAGAGCACAAAATGAAGTGTTGTCAATAGGAGGAAATAAATCAATGATTTTCAAGCCCAGCTCTCAGGCTCTGTTCCTGTGTGTGTAGAGAACATCCTGCAGCCTTTACACCTCCTGCCTCGTGTCATGCCAGGCTGCCTCTGGTTTGCAGCCAGCACCTCTTGCTGTTCTCGTGATTCCATAGACTGAGGAAACATCATCTCTTTAATCACCATTAAAGCCAGCACAATCACCTCCCCATGATCACTAGCGCAGGGCTGCAAGGTTGTAGTTTCAAATATGGCAATCTTGTACAACTCCAAAAGAACTCTTTCCAAGGTCAAGATAGACTGAGCCTACCTTTCCAAGGTGTATTTCATAATTAGAGAAATGGAAAAAGCCTACTTTCTGTCTAGTTTCTACCCTGCAGCCATCTGATATGCTTGTACTCAGCACACACTACAATCGCAGAAAGGAAAGCAAGGAGAACACAGCACCCACCCTTAAACCCCAATGTCAGCAAAGGAATCAAAGCCATTTATGTGGTGTGTTCACCTGCCAACTGTTCCACAGGCTGCACTTCAGTTTCTTCAGGATAAAGGGACACTAAAAATCAAGTTTCTTTATGATGGAAGAAGGCACCAATGTCATCCTATTGCAAATGGATGCCCAAGTAAGACAGAAAAGGATGCAGCCAAAGAGCAAATGGACCCAAATCCCATGTGTTGAAAGCCAAAAGAGGCATGAAAAAAAGACCCCTAACCAACTTCCTGCTGTTTGAGTCATATTGCTTGCTTGCTTGATTGATTAAGTCAAGGGACTATGAAAAATAAACTAACAATTTTTTTTGCCATTAATTCACTCAATCACCATAAATATAGAGTGGATCAATGATTTCAGAGGACTCCTCTGTCTTTATCAATAGCCAGCACAGTGACCTCAGAGTGGTTGCAATGAACCTTCCATCCATGGGATTTCCAGTGTGCACTCAGGTACTAGCCTCACACCTTACCTCTCCATAAACAGTTTCCAAATAATATTCTGGTGAGAAATGTGATGAAAATCAAAATATTTTGAAGGCAGAGATGGCAACACAGAGCTGGAAGAGACCAAGATCCACACACTTTGGAGGGAGTCAGTAATTTCCCACAGGAGGATGGAAGGATTGAGTAACTGGATAAAGTTTTGATAAGAAACAAGGGAGCCAGCTGGGAATCCAGTACAGGATCCAGCTAGCAGAGGTAGGAACTCCCTGGTTAAACATATGAGAAAACACTTGGAGGATACTGGAACTTGCCAGAAAAGCTTGGTCCAGCCATAACCTGCACACATTGAGATTTGAATGAGACAGGGTGGGGGGCAGAGTTCTAACTCCTCAGGGATCTAAACTGAGGTTGTACAGGACATCCTAATTTTGGCATTTCTCAGTTTTTGCTCACAGAGTTTTGCATCATGAACAATCTCTTGCTGTTGCTTTTTCTGTACACTGTCATGTTTCATTTAAGTGAGGAGTGAAGTCTAATTTATCCCTACTGAACTCAGAGAACATATCTTCCTTTAAAGCTCTTTCACAAGAAGTTTTATGCACATTTACCTCACTGTCCTAAGTAACTTTCCACTGTAACACTGTGAAGGCCTGGACTTCACTGGTAGAATGCATTGGGATATTTTGGCAATAAAATTTAGAGTAGAATCCTTCTTTCCTTCATTAGCTACATCCCACTTGAAACTGCCACTGAAAATTAAAAGTGGGCCCTGAGCTGAACAGGTGAAGTCAAAAAATACGTGTGGACATCACTTCAGCAGGATGACTTAATCTTTGAAACTGCAAAGAAGTGCACAGTGACTGATTTCTTTTGGCTTAAAGTTTTGTTATGAAAGTTTCTCTCAGCACCGTGGAGAAGAAAAGGGAACCTGTCAAAAGCAGAGACCTCTCATGAGGTTTTGGGAATGCATTTTCTCTCAGCAAGGTTGCAAACCAGGCTTCTAAAATATCCTGAAATTCACAGGAGCCCCTGTTGTCTTCCTAAGCTCTATTACATCCCCTGTCTTTCTAATAACTGTGATAAAAATAGCATGTGATTCCAGTCCGCTTTCAGAGCTGTGTCTAAAGAAGATGTGCAGTGACACCCAGACATGTCCCAACTGCCTGGGATTACGCACAGTAATATCAGCCTACAGACTGGACAATAAATGTTTAACATTCATCTTGAGCCAGCAGGGGAGTTCACTCTGTGTTACAGTGTCTCCTGGGTGGAGCAGGCAGCAAAATTGTGATTCACCAAGTGTTTTGTTTAACAGGGAAGAGGCAGACAGAAAGAAAACAGGGAACTCTCCAAAAACTGTGCACTGCCTTGTGATTGTGCAATATTCCAGAAAGGATGTCATGGATGTCCTGTGATTGCTTGGAACTTGTACCAGATATTCCTGCAAAATGAAGTGCTAAGGGCCAGACCTGTGGGCAAATGTGGTTGCTGCATGTGAGGAAGGACATGGAGCTGTTGGAGTGAGTCCACAGGTGGCCACCAAAGGGATCAGAGGGATGGAGCAGCTCTGCTGGGAGGAAAGGCTGAGGGAACAATTGGGATTGTGCAGCCTGGGGAAGAGAAGGCTTTGGGGTGACCTCATTGTGGCCTTGCAGTGCCTGAAGGGAACCCACAGGAAAGATGGAGAGAGACTCTTGACAAGGGCCTGGAGTGACAGGATGAGGGGGAATGGCTTCACACTGACAGAGAGCAGGTTTAGATTGGATATTGGGAAAAAATTGTTCCCTGTGAGGATGCTGAGGCCCTGGCACAGGTTTTCCAGAGATGCTGTGGCTGCCCCATCGCTGGAAGTGTCCAAGGCCAGGTTGGAGGGGCTTGGAGCCAGCTGGGATAGTGAAAGGTGTCCCTGCCCTTGTTAGGGGTTGGAACTGGATGATCTTTAAGGTCACTTCCAACCCAAACCATTCCATGATTCTATGATTAAAGAGTAAGGAAGAATATGGAGTGACCTTGCCCCATATTAGTTAAGTGGGGTAAGTCTAGATTGAGGAGTTCCATATCAGGAGAAGTGTAAACTGTAGGGAATACAGGGATCAGAGATAAGGTGCAAATTTAATTTCCTTATTTTGAAATATCCTGTTTTATCCTACAGTGTCCAAAGCAGCCTCAGGTGTGTGTGAAGAACTGAATGGGATAAAGTTACACCAAGCCTGTCTTCACAGATGTCTAGAAATATCTGTATCTATTTTGGGTACTTGACATTGTCTTAGCTTGTAAAAGAAGCCATACAGCTAGCCTTGGAGAGTAAATGTCATTAATTCATAAATCCACAACACAGGGTAAGCAGTAGAAACCGTGTTCTTATGCTATCCATCTATTTTGTCTTAAAACTGTCCCACAGCTTTGCTTCTCCTCTCTGCCTGTGCAGTCTCTGCCTTCTCTGTTGGGATTGCGACCAGCAGCACACAAAGGGGTGGCTTCTCTACCAGAGGCTCAGCTGACACCCACAGACATATCCCACACTGTTGCAATCTGCTTGTGACAGCAGCTGGGACATAATAACCCACACTGCTGACACCAGGTGAGAGAGCCTTTGGAATTAAATCCCTGTCTTCAGCATCCCCACTGCTCAGGCTCAGCACTGGGCCTGACTGCAAAACGACTCAGAGTGCAGTGGAAGAGGATGAGAGAACAAAAGGTTACCAGGAGAGGCTGCCTGTTCCATCTCTCCTCTAACAGTAATCCAGAGTGTCACTTGTTCCTGAGCTATTCCCAATGACCTGAAATGCAGTGGGGAGGATATCAACATGAATTCTGCACTGCTATTCTGACAGCTGACTGTGTGCCTGAACATAGCTTGTTTGTACTGCTTCTAATTCATTGTTTAAAAAAAAAAAAAATACCTTGTGACACAGCAACAGCCACTGCAGAAGAACCAAACTGAATGGAAGAAGTATGGTTCACCAACCACAGGACCTTGCTGATTTGAAATCTGCATTTTGGATTTTTAAATCCTTGTGTTTTAAATGCTAGAGCTCATCATGAGAAAGAACAGATGAGTCAACCCCTTTTCCCATCCTGTAGCTCCCATGAAGCCTCACAGAAGAGTTCGGGAGGCAGCCAGCCTTGTTCTCTCTATCCTGCTTTTCCCCACCCACAAAACAGAGCCTTGCACTGGGATGGACAGCAACACTTCTGATCTGGTCCTGTCATGGAATCAAATTTTTCTTTTCAAATATTCTAAGCTTTCCCAATGTCTATTTAGTATGGAAAAGGTCCAACTCCTGCCCAGAAATAAAGCCACTCTTAGGCCAGTTGGCTTCAGGGGTAAAGCCTCTTGATTACTGCCATCAGATTTTCCTTGCATTAGATGCTGTGAAAAACCCAATTCAAGAACAACAGAAATCACTCAGGAAGCCATTATTAAGTCATCTGAGCCCAGTGCATACTCACAGGTATTCCTCTACCATTATTATACAGGAAAGAACATGTTATCTATACTTAGTGAAGGTATTTATTAAGGTGATCTGTATGGGAAAACTTACTTGTATAATTGTACCACTGGGTTCACAGGGATTGGACTGCCCTTATAGATATTCCATTCAGAATAAGAGTTGAGGATTTTGCTTGTTTGAGTTTTTTTCTGTTTTAGTTTATATAGTTTTGAAAGTGATAGCCAAGAAAAGGGAGTTCTAATTGGGAATAAGACTATCCCTATAGTGACTGAATTCAGTGATTGAATTTTACCTGTTCCTGTTTCCCACACTGAAACTACCTTTAAATAGGATGAAAGCTTTTGTGCTTCTGAGTTTCTGGTGTCTCTCAGAATCTCCTGTCTAGTTTGTGGTTTTAGGGCAGAATTTAGGATTACACAAACATTCTGATTGTTTCTCTAAGAACGTAAGGTCATAGTGAGCCAAAAGACCTTATACACAAATGTTGTCTTAATAGTCATCATTGTTACAGCACTCCAAATGTACAGAGAGTTTGGGAAAATCATTAAAAACTGTCCATAGCCATCATCAGCAGTAAAATATAAAAAATTATCTTTATTCTATAAGGCAATTAGCAAGTGGATTTGCTTGGGCACAAGAGCGAAGCTCTTGAGTTTCACAGAACACTTGAGTTCTGTGTCCTCGTGGGGGCTGTGCACACCTCACTTCCAGCAGCACATCCCACAGTCCTTTCAGCCTCAGCACCATCAGCTGCTCTGCTATTTCTGACCCTGTGCAACAACTTCCAGATCCATCCCAGTTACTTTGGACCACTCTTCATGGTAAAGAGGGCAAGTGGCCAGCCCTCGTGAGAGCTCCTCTTGGGACTGAAGGCAGTGCTCTTGACACTCTGGCTTGACTGAGAGTAGAATGCTATCATGTGAAAGGATTTTTAAGGAGCATCAGAATAAATGCCTGACTTGGCTGAGAAGCAGATGTATTTTTAGGGCTCTGCAGCACAGCTGTGACACCAGAATTTAATGACTTGCTACAGGACAGCTAGGTCAGCGTCAAGCTGAATTTTTAACATCCTGTAGTCTGAAGCATACTTTTAAATCTCTTTTGCTGAAACAAAACAAATATCCATGTTTTCATTTGCTCTGGGACAACTGTGTATAGAGTCAGTTACTGCTGATAACACTACAGGTCACAGGATGAGTTTGTTTTTTGTATTCTGAAATGTCCACAGTGTGAACCAGCATCAAGTGCTAAGGGCCTCCTCCCCATAAAGCTGTAAAATGTCACATAGTTGTTTTTAGCTGTTGCAATCCTTCCACTAAACCCTGACTATCAGGTAACAAACCTAGAGATTAAAAAACAAATTACTTGGTCATGGTTTTCTGGAGGTCATTTTAATTCAGAAACTTCCTCAGGAACTGTGGAATTCTTAATCAAAAAGCATTTAATCTAGTGTCACTGAGAAAAACACCAATTCATTGCACTTCTGAAGTGCCTCTCAGCTAAAGAAAGAAAAGGTTTTTGCAAACACTGCTGACTCACACTGCCCCTAGCAGAGAAGTGTTATTACTCTCATTTTATATAAGGCAAAGCTGTAGCACTGATGTGTAAGTCTGTACCTGGGCAAAGTGAGCAGACAGGCACAAGCAACAATCCACCACTTCCCTTTTTCTTCTTTATCTCTACCTGATGTGCATAGCCTGATTATTCTTGTTCTTCTATATATTTATGTGTATATAGGTCTATTTATTCATATTATCTACATATATATATTCATATACTCATACATTTTTATTTATGTATTTTTAAAATGTATAAAGGACTTTGGAGAAAACTAAGCATTGCAACATCAATACATATTGCACAACTTAGTTATTACGGCAATACTAATAGAAAATTGTATGTATCACTAGTTTCATGGACAAACCCCACAATTCCTATACCTTTTGCTACAGAACCTAAGAAGTAAAATATGATTTTGGAATGATATTTAGCATGTCACAATGCTTTCCCAACATCTGAGTATTTAATGATATTTTGTAGTACAGCCATAAGTAAAATATTCTGAATTACAATGAATTGTGCAGCTGATAGTAAGTAAAATCAAACATCCAGCTCCAAGGGAAGAGTCAGGAAATCAAGAAGTTGGAAAAAAGAACTTGCAACAACTCAAGTTTGAGCATCTGTGGATTCGCATGTGGAGGTTTCACGACTGACCCCAGATTGGGCCTTTAGAAAGGGTAAAGCATGCAACAGAATCTTCAAAGAGATTCAGAAACTGTATCTGGGTGTTCACTTGAACCTTTATTTTCCCTGGAAGGAACACTGTAAATAGTTTCCAAATGAAAGCAAACCTGAGATGCAAACATGGAGTTCTCTAGAATTAGATGTGTGTGGCTGTGATCAAGTTGCAATGCCTGAATCCAGATGCTTTCCATTTGTGGTCTGGCACAGGTACTCCTCACAGAAAGAAGACAAAAAGGATTTTCAACAAAATAAAGAAATTCTTGTACTCTGAAATGTGAGGGGTTTTAAAACTCTAACTTTTTTTCTTTGTTTTGTTTGTTTGTTTGTTTTGAAAACTGTTTTGTAGCAACTCTGCTCACCCCTGGTCACCCATGGCCACCTTCCACCTTTCCCACTCACCCAGCTGGGAGCTGAAGGATTTTTCTTCTGGCTACTTCCTTCATGTTGATGACAACACTCATTATTTCCACATACCTGCTTTGACAAGAAAGTCAGTTCAAACACACTGCAACAAAAATGCTCTGTTTCTTATGACTTTATGGAAGAACATTTTAAATAGAAGTCACACTGGGATAAATATACAGTCACATGCAAGGTCACTAGCTGTCACTAAGATACCTTTACTTTTAGGAATCAACCTCTCTCTTTTCAGGCTTTTGGTTAAATTGGGTTTCAGCAAGCATTGGTTGGCCAAAGTCATGGGTTGCTC
The DNA here is from genome assembly GCF_030490865.1 of Poecile atricapillus. Taxonomy (NCBI): domain Eukaryota; kingdom Metazoa; phylum Chordata; class Aves; order Passeriformes; family Paridae; genus Poecile; species Poecile atricapillus. The sequence continues at coordinate 17,229,159 of NC_081288.1, read as the reverse complement.
TGGCTACCCATGGACAACATGTACCTCTCCAAACTTTTATCAGCCTCTGAATGGAGATTACCTCATTTTCCTCCCCTCTGTCTCTTTCCCTCCAGGCCGTGCTTTCAGATTCTGCCTTACACCATCCCCACAAGTCTCACTGCAAAAGACATCACATGTTTGGCTCCCTCTTTTCACTTCCTTCAGTCCTTCACAAATTCCTGGCAGGGAGGGAACAAACTTTTTCACTCCCTCACCCTGGACTTCTGTCAGTTTTTAGAGCTGTGTTCAAACCTAATCTCAGCCCTGGACACACTTTTACCATAAAATCATCTTCTAAATTACTCCACACTAATATTGATGTGACCACCACCTCTAAGCAAGTTCACTTGGAGATTTCCTGGGTGCTGGGGGTTGTGATGACATGAAAGCAATTTCCAGGAGCAAATCTCTGGACTCCATTTTACCACTCCATTATATGACTCAGCCATGGACAGTGTGCTGCAAGAGGTGACAAGAAGATAAAGGGCCACCCTTAGTCATGGCTTCTTGAAGGTCAGACTGTTCTGCCAAAATTATCCAGGAGGGAATTGCTTTGTCACAGGCCAACCTAACACTTGCAACCACAGTTTCCCCATAGCCATCAGCTTGCAAGAGAAGCAAAGGGCAATAAATGAACTTTTCATCCAGGCAGTGCTGCTGATATTTCCAGGTGACTTGTCCTTGTGGAAGTGTCCTCATCTCAAAGGCAGCTCTCCAGATTTTTCTCTTGGCCATAACCAGGGTTGGCAAGTGCCAAATGTGTCAGTACACATCAAAATATGTCACCCACATCAAAAGTGGGAGACGTATTTGGTTTCCTAAAGTTTTTAGAAAGCCTCCTATCAAATGCCACCTCCTCTCTCACTCAACAAAATGATGGTTAAATCTCTGATTTGTTTTCTGTGACACTGAAGTATCCATAATGTGACTTACTTGACCATGATGGAAGTCGTTTTCTTGTTTATATTGTTAAAAGATGTTGCCAATTATCCTGAATTCCTTTCACAATTTACATATATGGCCACAGAGAACTATTATTTGTCCCTTGATTTGCCCTGTTTTTTCCCCTCTGCCAAAATTCTAGGTCAGAATAACCTCTCAGTTTTGTTTCCTGAAGCACCAAAAATACACCCATGCACATTGCATCACTGTTTTTTAAGTGGTTAACAACAAAAAGATAAGGAAATAATTTTGATTTTTTTAATATGCCTGGCAGATAGGGAAAGACAGTGTTGGATAATGAGATATCGTAGCAGAAGTTCTTCACTTTGTGTCAACAGGAACACTTCATTGATCCACTCTGGTCAATTGATCTACTGGAGAAAGCAGCTGACTCAGTTTCTTCCTGTGGGATACCTTCTTATGTCTTGTTTGACCTCTTGCTACGTAGAAATTGCATCTGTGTGTTTGTACAACATCATTTAAAATGGCCAATTTTATTGCTTAGTCTTGCCCGTAAAATGTCAACGCCCTGAGGCAGAAGAGATGAATCTGCAAACATTCCTCACAGCTAACTGGAAATCACTGGGCAGTTCCAGAAACTGTGGAAGTCCTTGGGACAAGTTAAGAGAGGAAATGCATCATGATGTGAGTGCACATCATCTCGACACCTAATTTCTGGGACAAAACCCTGGAGAACCAGTGGTAAGAACAGAAAGCTCTCAGTGGTAGGAATTGGCTTTTTCTCACCGAAAATGTGTGCTAAATGTGTTCCTCGTCTACAGGTTCAATTTGGCCCTGAAAGCTTAATTAGTGTTCCTTAGCAACAGGGAAACATCCTGATTGACAAAACCCGCGGGTTTTGGCTGAGGCTTCAAAGTGCTCAATTCACGGTTATTTTTAAACTTCCCAAATTCACAGCTGAGCATTTCGATTCAGAGTGAAATTCATCAACAACAACAGAAAAGAAACATCCCCAGAGTGATGCATTTCTGAGGAAAATGAGAGTCAGGAGCTCAGCTCAAACTTTGTGATCTATGGCAGCAGCAGTTTTTTGCCTTTTATCCCTCAATCTACAGAAGAAAATGGGGCTACTTGGGTGAAGAGGAAACCAAACAGAGAGTTCAATAATTAATGAAAAAGACTATAAATTAAAGACTGTGAGGAATTAAGTGAAACCATTTATAGATAACTTGTGAAGTCTTGCTGTCAGCACCAAAGAACTACAGGAGGGACCCAGAAGGCAAAGTGGACAAACAGTAAAGAAAAATCAAAAGATAATAAAAGAACATATTTATACAGTTTAAAATCATAATACTATTGTATATTTGAAGATATTATTCCATCACCATCAGAGATAATGTCTGGTGGCATACTTGTACAAATCTGCCTAAAGCACTTGAATTTTTGCATTGTAATAAAATAAGAATGATGCTTACACCTCTATGTATTCAGTTCTGGAAAAAATCCATCAGTAATATGTATTAAACATGAATATTTATATGAGTAAAAAAATATTATATCCTTATTTAATTTTCAGACTGAGATTTTGGATATTATTGAGTCTCCTGGCAGTATTAAGAGGAATAATTTCATAATTCAGTAGTGAAAAGAACTGCAAATGAACCAAAAGTAAATAGAGCTGAATTATCTTTTGCAAAGATCTCAGAGACTGAGGGTATGCGGGCTGCATGTGAAAACCTACAGAAATCAGATGTATTTAATGTGTGACAGACCACTTTTCTCTGAGTTCCCATGCTCAGGAAATAAATTTGCAGGCATCCTTCTCCCTCTGCCTGCAGCCTTGTGTCCCGGAACAATGTGACTGCATTGCAGGCTCTGGTGCTTTGGTTTGATTTCCTGTCTATTGCAAAAGTTTTTAGTCTTAACAACTGCAAAGGGGAGTAAAAAAAAAAATTAATCTTGAAACCAAATGTAGGGAGTGGCAAGAGCACTGACTTCCATGTGGAGGAATGTGACAAGAGACGGGAACACAGCAAAGGAATGCACACAGATTATCCACACCATGCCAGCAGCTCGCTTTGGAGCAGCCCGGGAAGGTTCATACCCAGAAAGGAGCTGTGCCATGCAGAGGTGGGTGGGACCTCCCTGCCTGGAGCTGGGACAAAGTAAAATGTCCTTAAAATGTGTGCAGGGTGGATGCCAGATCTGCAGCAAACAGGGTTTTGTTCTACAGGCCTGCTCCTGCTCATCACAACCTCTGATGTCACCAGTACCCCCAAATGCTGATTCCCACTCTGTCCCCAGCTTTCCCCTGTGCAGGAAACCAGAACAACACACACGGGGGAGGCAGCTCTGCAGAAGACCAGAGAGACACACAACAAAAGAAAATGAATTTTGGGCAAATGAGGCAAACGAGGCAAACCAGGACTACACAAAATTGACACCCAGTAGCTGATGATTAAGACAGAGCAGGAAACAAATCATGATATCTGATCTATTACAACTGACTCCATCAGGTTTTAATCTTAGAATCACAGAATGGTTTGGGCTGGAAGGGATCTTAAATCCCATCCAGTTCCAACCCCCTGCCATGGGCAGGGACACCTTCCACTATCCCAGGTTGCTCAGAGCCACATCCAGCCTGGCCTTGGACGCTGCCAGGGATGAGGCAGACACAGCTTCTCTGGGCAACCTGTGCCAGGGCCTCAGCATCCTCACAGGGAAAAATTTCTCCCTAATATTCAATCTAAACCTGCTCTATGTCAGTGTGAAGCCATTCCTCCTTGTCCTGCTACTACCTGCCCCTATAAAAAAGTCCCTGTCCTGCTGTCTGCTTTGCCTGGATGTAAGAGTTGAGGGAGATCTTCCTTACAGTCCTCCCTGGTTGCAGGATTGCTGTTTGGGTGTGTAAAGCTAAACATTTGCATAAACACTCCCCTCTCTCAGCTGAAAGGCTTTTCCTAGGCTGGCATTCCTAGAAATCGCATTTTAAAATACTTTAAATCTTTTTGTATTTATGTCCTCCTTTTAAATGTCTGTTCATGTGCATGTTTTACAATGTGCATAATATATATTTGTAGTAGTAAATATACATAATTCACAAATAAATAAGTGTATATATTGTGGAAGGGGACAGAGTGAGTGTGTGTGTGTGTGTGTGTGTTCAAGGATTTTTTACTGATACCAGTACACAATTATAAACCTTTGGAGATCACTGCTACAGAAGAAAGAGGTGGTAACCTACCTATATGTTAAGACTTAAGTCTGCTGTTGTGTTTTTCACACATTTTGCACATGCATGTATGTGCACAGGTATAAAAAATATGTGTATTTTATATATTACTGCATTATTTCTTGTGTTACATTAGCATATTTATTAATGTCTTTTGCATAGATTTACTGAGCTTCCTACACACATACATTAGATTTATGCAATATACCTAACAAACAGCACACATATATTTGACACATTCTGCATTTAGTTGTAGGTAAAACTAGAACTTCCACAGAGTTTGACATATCACATTATAATTTACCATTTGCCTTTGGTTATAACTCTGCCAGGTTTGAACTCTTTACACTGAATTTTTACATAATTTTGCCCTGCTTCTGAGTTACTTTCTTTGGAGAGTTTGAGTAAAAGTGATTTAGCCATTTTTTAAGAACAAAACTTGTGAAAAACAGTCAGTGTAACCTATGCTGAAAATTGTTCATCTTATGAACATCTCCAGCCACAGTCTGGAGAAGAAATTTAGAGAAGAGCAATTCCACCAAAATCACCCACTTTGTTTTTTGTTTTGTTTTTTTTTGGGGGGGGGGGGGGGGGGCATGGGGCGTGGAAAATATATCCAGATTGGCCAATCCTTTATCTTTTAAGAACATATTTTACCCTTGTGAATCAGGCTCAAATCCTGGTATTCCCAATTGTGATCTCTGAGTGGGGCAGAGAGGATAATATGTAACAATAAAATCACATTTGAAGAAGAATTTTACTTGGATTTTACTTTCCACTTAGTCTTGACTGACAGTGATTGCACAGCTATAAGGAGATTTGGGCTGTATTCCTGTTTGAAGCTGAAGGTTAATTTGTATGTTCAAGATGCAGAGCTGCTCAACAATTGCTTACCAAGACACTCATTTAAAAGCATTCACTTACAGAGCCAGTCTGGCACAATGCTGCAATTGCAGAGTGCACATAACAAATGTCACACGCACCTTTTAATGAAGATTCGTCTTTTCTTGTGCTTGTCATGGGTCAGCCTCTTCCACTCTGCATCATTTGTAGTAAATTCCTGTTCATTTTGCCGTCCCTCTTTTTGCTCTGTTGAGAAAGTTGTAAGACAATGTTCTCAAATTTTATTTTTAAATAAATAAATAAATTTAATCTATTTTACCTCTTTCAACACTCATCCTTGTCTTCTGTTGCAGTAGAGAGGGGTGTACCAAGCCATAGCCTGAAAAAAACCAATGAAACAACATTTCACAGCCTATTTATATTCTACATCTTTTCCTCAAGGTACTTGTTTTTTGTGGATCAACAGGGAGGGCTGAAAGAAGAGGTATTTCAATGTGTTTCTGAGTTATTTAACATTTAAAAGATAAATAATTTTCACCACCACCAAATTCCATCTTTTTTACATCAGTCTTTAAAATCCATTTTCAGTTTTTAAATATATTTAGGATAAATTCGTCATCTAAGAGTCTTAAAATTCCATGGCTCCAATTAAGTAAAGAGGTTAAAGAAGGAGAGAAAAGAGGAGCAAGTATGGCCAAACTGAGTTAGGAGAGGAGTAAATGTGAAAAGGTGAGACTAAAAGTCAACATTCACTCAGCACTTTGTAAGGTGTGAATTATGGTGCCTTGGGGAAGTTATATAATTTACACTGTTTATGAAAATCACAGATCTTTTCCGTGTTCTCACTATCTTGAGTCTAGCTAAAAATGACCAAACACACAATTACCACTGGGCAACTCTGGGGTAAAAAATGATCTTGGGTTTTCTCTCATCCCCAGATTAACAGAACTTTGTCTAAAAATACTCAGCAGGGCTGCCAAGCCAATGCCAGCTCCTAGCTGGGCAGCCTGGACTGGATTGTTCATGGCTGAAACTCAGGCAAGGACTATGGGCTGCTCTCAGCAGTCTCCTGGTTTCCTTCAGATCCTGATAATCCACATCCTTCAGATCCTAATAATCCACATCCTTAGATCCTAATAATCCACATCTCCAGCTGAAGCAAGGCTGACAGAGAGAGAGAACAAGATTTCTTGTGCTTGATTCAACAAGGACTTGGACAACATGGTCCCAAATCTCTGAAGGAAGCCCAGTGACAGAGCCACCACTGGACAAAGCTGGTGGCTTGTCCTAAATCTCATCAGATCCTCCCAAAGAAAATCTGAGGGAGGTTTGTGAAGCACTGGAGCATTTGCTGCTCAAACCTGCAAATATTAAAGGCAAAATGGCTCCTGGATATATATACAGTATAAGAACTAGGTAAAACACCAGGTTTTCCCTTTTCTCTTTGATTTTTGTAACACTGGTCACTGTTTGATCTGTGATATCAAAGCTGAAAGAACTTGCAGCTTAGTTTTAGTGGTTATTTTCAAGTACCTTTCCTGTGGATTAACAGAGATTAGCAAAGGCACATTTTTTCCAAGGTGTGATAGTAAATCCTGGGGTTTTTATCTGGCTTGCTGAGAATAAGATTAAAAATAGGCAGTTTCTTTTATTTTCTAAATTACCAGGGGCATTGGAAGAGATCTGTGATATCAGCTTTAAAATTCCAGTCTCTGCTTGATTCTGGAGTCCCCCTGTTAAGGGAGAAGCTGTCTCTACTGGAGACTAGACATTTTTGTACTTTCATTCTCACACAAAAGGTTTAACAACGTTGTGCTTTAAAATGTGAATGCAATTACCTGTGACCTTTATCACTAACACAGGAGCAAAAGGACCCATTATGAAAACATTTCTCTTACAAGAGACAACCACAACACATTTTTGCAAATGGTATTCCTAAAGGATTTGGCATTTGCCATCTGTGATAAAATAGCTGCAACCATTTCCTGTGAGCCAAAGCAGTTCTCAATTTTAAAGGAGAAAGATCCTGAAAAAAATAAAATGCTCTCCTCCCAAAGTGCTCACCATACTTTGCCAAGGTCTGTTTGTGGCTTTTTCACACATCCACCAGAAGACATCATTGAGTGTGGCTCTTCTGAGCCCCCCAAAATTGCATTTTCAGCTTTCTTATGGGAGGGCTCACACAGGGCTGCACTGAGCTGATGAACAGACTTTACCTGCTTTTATTCTGCCAGACCTCAATTTTCATCTCAGAAAAAGGAGCCAGAGCTGGTGGTAAAAGAGGCCTCAGGCCACATTCCAGCCATCTACACTGGGATCTAAGTGGAGCACTTTGCCTAGGTTCAGCTGGTGCTGTCTCAGGGAGCTGGAAGGGCTCCCTTGCTGTCTTGGCTGACACAGACACTACTGTGCAGGAATTTTAGATGCAAGAGTTGGCAGCCTGAACATGACCCTTGGAAATAAAGAAACCAGCAGAGGTTTTCTCCTTGCCTATGCTGGGTTCAGCCTGAAAAAAGGAAAATTAGGTTAGAAATTTCTCCCTGTGAATGTGGTGAGGCCCTGGCACAGGTTGTCCTGAGAAGCTGTTGCTGCTCCATACCTGGAAGTGTCCAAGGCCAGGTTGGATGGGGCTTGGAGCAAGCTGGGATAGTGGCAGGTGTCCCTGCCCATGGCAGGGGGCAGAAATAAATGATCTTTAAAGTTCCTTCCAAGCCAGGCCATTCTGTGATTGCATGAAACAGAAGCAGTTGCAGACCCTCTACCTCAATTCATTGCTCATCCTGGAGCCTTTTAATTCTAATATTAACAGCAACATTTAGTTCACATGTTCAGGCTTTTTTCATCACCATGGATGTCAGATGCACATATTTGTTGTTTTCTATTTAAAGCTTTTCTGGCTTGCAATGGAGCCATCTGACTCCTCATCTTAGCTTCTACCTACCTCTCTAACTCTTATTCAAACAGGCAAAAAGATACATCTGAACTAGCTGGAGGGGAAGTAATTTCTGAAGAGCAGCAGCCCATGCACTGAATTTTTAACATCTAGTTCTGGCACAACATCAAAGCAGAGCACATCATTATCTTCCTTTTCCAGAACGGGAAACTAAGGTACAGAGTATCATCATCATCATCTTGCCTAAAGTCATCCAAGGAAAAGCTGGGAGCAGAGTCCCATTGCCAGAACTGTGCTGGCTAGCAGCTGTCCTCAGATAGTGGACACACTCTGGAAAGAAATATCATTTTTCTTTTTATTTTCAGATGAGATCCTACTCTAGTGACACCTTGTTCTATACAGAAGCCCATAACAATTCCTTCAGTAGCAACACATAAAACTCATTTCCTTTCCAGTTCCCTGATTTGTGGGTTTCTGATCCAAGGTTTACACCTCTGTTGGCAAACACTGGCACAGCTCAATATTCTGACAGTGCAGGGAGCATTTTATGTGAGCTATGGTTGGAAAAATAAACATGTCAAAAAGGACTCTTCAGGATAGCTTCCCTTTGCTGGGCAACATGAAATGATAAACAGCATGGGATGCTGGACCTGTCGTGCAAATGCCAAGGTTGTACTGATGATGGAAATTTGCAGATTTTTCTGAACTCACCATTATTTGTGAGTGCGAGCCTTCCTTAAAACACAGATTAACTTTGACTCTGTACCATGAGGCTGAGATGTACCCTGGTCTGGCAGCCGAGAAAAGGCACTCAAACCCCCCCACATCAGGGGAAAACCAGAATACAGCCACTTGGATATCCTGGTTCAAGAGAGAATTCCCAATGCTTTCCTCTGCTTCAGGGGAACAGTTCAAGGTGTTTCCAAAATTACTGCCAGGATCAACTTCACCAATTTTTATATTTCCAGTAGCAGTGAAAGTACACAAGTTGGTTTGAAAGTGCAAAAGCATTGCTTAGCTAAAAAAAAAATCAAACATGTATTTCCTTACAGCACCTAGCCTAGATGTCAGTAATTACTGGTAAGTAATCTTACCAGAGGCAGAATATTTACAGCACTGCCACTCGACTTTTTATGCAGTGCTTTTCATCTGAAAAAATCCATTTGCATTAAAATTACTAAAGTCTATTTCTCTTTCACTTTTAAGTAGCATCCATTACCATCAGAAATTAAAAGATTCTTTGTGGGGCAAAAAGTCATCAGTCCACTGTTTGAATTTGAGTTTTTCTAAATCTATATAGTCTACAGCCTCTAAGGCTGCCTTGGCTATTAACTTCCTATCATTAGTGGGAGTTGTGTAGCTGATTCTCTTCAAAAATTTAGACAATTCCTCCCATCTCTCATGATTTTTTCCTTCCTGGAAAAAGGCTAATCTTCAGTATTAACACTTCAGCATTAACTCAGAGAGTTCATGCTCAAAGACTTCAGAGATTTCAGCCCTCCCTTGTTTCAGAATCCCAACAAAGAGGGGTTTGTTTTGCATCTGCTCTAAAATCAGGGACCTCTTGTGTGAGCTGGGGAACATTCAATCCCCCTTAAGCACAGGAAAACAAATTTATCACTTGGGTGTTCCTTTAAGTAGTGCACATGTCAGGGGAGCCCTTTCAAACACTCAGTCCCAGACTGTAATACTCATCATAGGTCTTAACAGACAGGTTGTGAATGAAGTCTAAAAAATGTTCAGCTTTTGACGTGGCATCCACTGCAATAAATTTCATTATTTAGTACAGATGCAGCGCCTTGCCTGTCTTCTGTGCATGTAATGCTTTTGCCCTTGCCACATTCATCTTGTTCAAATAAGTTGAAGTCAGAACTCAGTGTGTTGGGACAACTCTGTCCCAACATCCCAGAGAGCCTATGTGCTTGCTTAAAATAGCCAAATCCTCATCCACGGTGTGACAAATACCACCCACCCACTCCAAATAACTCAGCAGAGTGGCGTAGCAGTGAGTCACTTGCTCAGGACAGCCAGGCTGCCTCCAGGCTGCCGCTGGCATTGATGGATTTGGAAGCAGAGCCTCAGGGAGCTGCCCCCTCCACGTCCAGGAGAAGTGCACAGCAAATGTAACACTTGGCTGCCTCTCCTCTGCCTTCCTGCAAACTTTGGGAACCCATGAGATCTCTGCTCCCACTCAGTCCTGGTCTATTTGTGCTTCATGTCAGCACAGGGAGACTGGAGGTAGCTCTCACCCACTTCTGACTTTCATCTGGCTGCCACAGTTTGGCACGTTTCTCCCTCCTCATTGCCTGTAGGACCACACTCTAAGCTAGCCACTGAAATAACTCAGCACAAAAAGTTTTGGGGGAACATTCTTTTAGCTTGAATTTTTTGGCAGTCTCTGCAGGCTTCTGTATTGCTGTAGCTGGAGGGATGGGCAGCTGTGCCACAAAACTTTGGAAATGCTGTGACTCTGATCCACAGCTGGTTTGTACAGACATCACGATAGCAGTGGCCTAGGGCTCTGAAAACACAATGACACCAGCAACAAAGAGAAAATCTGACACTTTTACCCTTAGGAATAGTCTAGAAACAGTTTAGTCATTAGGAGAAAGTTTTTAAACCATAGGGAAGGCAAAGATCTTCCTGATCTTATATTTCCCTCTACCTGTGCAAGGAAAGTTTTGGGTGCCAGTGTGTTTCTAGGTAGAGAGCAGAAAAAACATATGGGAAAAGACACCTAGAATGGTCCAAAGAGGACCTGGGCAGGAATGAGCAGCAAACTTTATTCTCTGCCTGTACATCTCAAACAGAGCTGCTAGGTCAAGAGTCCCTCTTTTGTTAACACATGAAAATCTAAGAAAAACCCCAGCTTCCTTAAGAGTCAATGTCAGTTTTTCATACAGGCATGGTGTCTGCACATAGCAAAAGAGAGAGAAGGAGAAGAAAAGCAGAAAGGAATGAGAACAGGCCACAACACCCAACACCAAGGACTATGACTCCACTCACCACGGAACTTACGAGCAGGCAAAACTCTTTTCACTTTACTTATAAATAGAAAGTGGAGCTCTCTCATACACTTCCTCACATTCCTTCCTGCTCTTTTCCACTGAGACTTCTCTCTTTAGTCAGTCATCTTTGTTATATATTTCTTTATATTCAAATTGGCTAATCTTTCAAATTTTGAGGGTCTCCTTTGCCAGAGAATTCCCAGCAATATAGCTTTTCTTTGATAAAATCCAGAGTGACTAAATTAACAAAGACTGACTAAAAATAAGATTCTTTTTTGAACTGGAAATCCTGCTTTACCAGCAGCAGTTTTTAAAGAATTTTATAATAAAATATGCATGTTTCCACTTCTTTGTCCTGGTATATTATTTCTTGGCAACCAGGGCTCTCAATCTATTAATATCACAATCTATGTATATAGATGTGTATAGATGTCTCATTGGGAATTTGGACCTTAGCCTGTGCACTTCCTACATTTGACCTTAAAAAGTCTCAAATCTGTAAGTACCTTTAGAACTAATTTTCCCAAACCAATCTAGGTTTTGCACTAAGTGTCCATGCAGCTCTCAGCTCCATGCCAAAGACCTACAGGAGGAAGGGAGCCGGTGGGGAAAGTGAGACCTGCGGGATTTCTCTAGGAACTTGTATAGCCAGGAAGATGCTGGATGTCGACAGACTTCATTGAGTTTAAATGAGGGAGTAACTTCTCTAAGGAGATGTTCACTGAAGGCTTCAAAACTTTTTTAGCAAGTTCGTTTACTTTCCAAAACAGTGGACCAGCTCCTGTGAGACTAAAGTGCTAAAGTGTGTGGGGAGGAGTTGATGTGTGTTGATGCTGCAGTTTCTTCTGCTGTGTGCTGCTGTTCCCTGGTGGAACAGAATCCAAAGTTTTCCATGACATACTGCACATTGCAGAGGGGGAAACATTCAATGCTCTCAACAATGGCTATAAACCAAAACACGACAAGTTTCACCTCAGCATGAGGAAGAATTTCTGCACACTGAGGGTGGCAAAGCCCTGGAACAGCTGCCCAGGGAGGGCCTGGAGCCTCTGTCTCTGGAGACATTGCAAACCCACCTGGACATGCTCCTGTGTCACCTGCTCCAGGTGACCCTGCCTTGTAGGGGGTTGGACTCAATAATCTCCAGAGGTCCCTTCCAACCATAACAACTCTGTGAAAACAGACACCCTAAAACCCCAGCAGATTTAACACTGTTCAGGTGTGGGAGTCAGGGAGAGGTTTGAGGTGACATTCACATTCTGTAGACACTAAGAGTGTCTCTAAGCATCAGTGCTGGGGTGCGAGGACATGTGTGGCAATGCTATCACCTGTGGATGCTAACTCTGAAGCAGGCAGCAAAGTGCCTGTAGAATTGCAGGCCACATAGCTTTCTCAGTCCAGCCTGAGAAAGTGGCCTGAGAAGTTTTAAGGAGGATTTAAAACAATCCTCAGAGACAGAAAACAGCCTTGCCAGGTACTGTTTGTCTGTCCCTTGTTTTCTTTGCAGGAGAAAGTCAGGAGGTGGTGAACCCCACTGACCAATGATGGTAATGTAGCAGTTTGCTAACCAATAAGAGTTTCCTTTCTGTACTTTCCACGTATCAGTCTATAAAACAGAGCTGAAGTAATAAACTGAGGAAATTCTCCTGAGTAACTCCTAGAGAGTCTGTGTCGTCTCTTCCCAGCCGTTCCTAATAGAGCGACAATCACCTCCTTGCACACAGCTGAGAGCTGAAAATCCTAAAACTGTGAATTCTGATGCTGCTAAAAATCCTGATGGCTCAACTCCCGTCCACGTCTTGGGATGACATCGGTCAACAATCTAATTAAACACATAACCTTCAAGGTGCACTAAGCATGTTCATATATTCTCAAAAGCAAACGGCTGTAAATGAAACTCAATTATAAACATTAAACCCAAAATGTCCTAGTTGGCCAAACCCACGTATTTGTAGTGAGTTTATGTATATTTGTATTGTGGCTTCATGGCAAATGAGCTTTAGCCATAGAAGTCATCAATGCTCTCTAGAAGTGTTATTAAATTATGTGTTCATGCAGACACCCCAAGCATGCTGGATAATGCAACACCAAATTAAAACATTGGGTATTGTGTATGACACCATAACTGTGTTTATTTAAAGGATATAACAAGAAAAAGTAGAGTTGAAATTCAAACAGAGTGGAGCGAAGAAATGAAAGCACTGCCATCGTGGGATATCATAATAGTAATGAACAAGTGAGAATTTAAAGAATTGCTTGATTTATGCCTTTAACAAGCTTAACCACACACAAAGCAAACTGTCATCGCCTTTTACTCTTTATCTGCAACAATTAGCAGAGCTAATGACTCCTTTTGCTTTCTGTATGAGACAAGATGTGATCCAATCCCCACTGGAGAAGAGTTCACACAATACAAGGAAATGCACAAAAGGGGAAGGTGATCCCTTTTATCTCCCAGTGTTTATCTGGAGTTATTCTCCCCAAGCCCAGTCAGACACTGTGGTGTATCTCATTATTTGGAAACTGCTTTGGAGCTCAGAACACAACTGGAGCTTTCATGCTGGCCTTCAAAGGGATCTTTTCATGGCTCTCCCTATAATATCCTGAGAATTACACAGATCTCTTTACAGAAACATATGCAAGGAGCACCATGGGTTTACAAAGACTGAGTCCATGAGAAAAATTCATATAAAGTCAACAGAATTACGAAATGAATGAGAGCAGCGAGAGCAGCAGGCATCAAAGAGCTGGGTGTCAGGAAAGCGTTTGATAAAGTGCCTCTCAAAATATTATTTCCCATTGGCTCAGACATAAATACTGTCACAGGAACTGTCTGAAGGACTGCAAACATGGAATAATAATAGACAAGGGGGTTGTGTCTCATATGTTTCCTATAGAGACAAGGAGGAGCTCTCATTTCATGGAGCATCTCTACTTGTGATGTGCGAGGGGGAATAAAACAGCTGGTTAATAAAATATGTAGATAACATTAAGTTGAGAGGAGAGGGTAGAGAAACACAAATGAGAGCAAGAGAAATAATACAAAGAGCCCTGGAGAGCTTAGAAATATGGGTAGGAAATAAGTGAGATGCAGCTCTTGGAAAATGGTGCACTAATTTATCAGGGGAGAAATGGCATTCACTGGAGGGAAAAGTATGGAGAGCAATAATGCTGAAAGAAGAAGAGGAGGAAGCCAATGATGCATTTGCAATTTGACAGAACAAAAAAGGCTGTTAGGGTTTTATGGCACTGTCCTTGTGGGGCAGTGAGCACCAAGTGGAAGATTCCCTTTGTGCAGCTACAGAGAGGGAAAATTGGGAATATTGATTCTGATGTTCAACAGTGCCTGGTGTGACCAGCCTTCACTTTGAGAAAACTCCTCCTAGGTGTAGAGGCAAGTAAATAGAATTCTCACACTTCTAATCCAGGCAACACAGAGTTCACACACCCCTCACATCTTGTCCTGAGGCACCTAACGTAAGAACTCATCCTTGGCACTTTGTTTTGGTTTAACTCCTACACTGCTAGAAACTCCGGATTTTGGCTGACATGAGACCAAAATAAAACGTACTGAGTTCATTTCAGGACATTTTCTCACCAGAAAACTACTGATAATTAACAAGGAATCATGAAGAGCAAGGGAACCAGGAGTTAATATGTGTAGAGGGATAAAAAGCTAAATGTATGTCTTCAATAGATAAACATGGGGATCACAGTATGGGTGTAGCAGGTGGGTGTGAAATCTTAGGAAGGGATGGGAAACCTCTAAAAGGCAAAACCCTTTTGCAGCTGAACTGTCACCAAGAAAACATCCCTGTAAAAGGAGAAATGTAGGTTGAGTATTGTGGAACGGACCTCAGCAATAGCATAAGCATGGTTATCTAATGAACAATGCAGTAGAAAAGTCTGTAGCAGGCAGTGTCCACATGGGATCAGCCTTAAAATTGCAGTTGTCAACTGTTGTCCTTTCTCTGGAGGAGACAGATCCAGAATAATTGAAACCAGCTGAGGATCTGTGCTTCTAGCTCTCTCCCACCCTTAGTAAGTGTAGCACTAAATTAAAGATGTCAGTCTTTAATTTTAATTAAAGTTGTCCCTTTTTGGGACAAGTAGCTTCCCCAGGAGACAATTCTTGATTTTTTTAATGGGATTTCTAGGTGGGTGTAAACCACCTAGAGCCCAGTTCACTCCTTTGGCTGCCTGTTATTGCCTCAAGTACTTCTTGCAGACCACAATGGTGGGACCCCCTGAATCGCCTACTGTATCACTTCTGTTCATGGATTCAAAATTAGGTGGGATCAGCTGAAGATAAGGCAAAATCAGTCTTGAATTTCTGCTCCTTTTAAGGACTACCTTCACAAGGAGATATCTCTGAATTTGTACTAACAGCCACTGAAGGGGACATGGTGAAGGCAGATGATTTATTCTTTCTGAGAATGAAGCCCAACATGAGGAAACTTGTCCCTGCAGCAATAAGTGAGATATTGATATTTCAAAGCCTTTGATGTTCTCCAATATCCTCTGGATAATGACTCAATCCCTTATCAAGAGTTTGTTTGCTTGTGTTTCACAGCTCATGCAAACAGGATACTGCAGCAAACACCTTCTTGTCCTACAAAAATAACCTGAAGGAAAGTCCCAAACATGCCTGTACTTGGATGCAGATTTTTAGTAATCCTCCTAAGCAGATTCCTTCCAGGATTCTCCATCCTGGAGATGCCAGCATCCCTGGCTCTGGGCAACATTCCTTCAGTCAGCAAACAAAGGGCTGAAGCAGTTCTGGCATTGTCCAGTTTGGCATTTCAATACCATCTCTGAGCTGAGCTGATGAGCAAGCAAAAGGCAAAGACACGGAGTTATGCAATATTAGCAGAAAGACAAATTATGAGAAACAAATATCTTTGTTTGTTTGTTTGTTTGTTTGGGTTTTTTGGTAACAAAAATGGAACATTTAATTCCCTCTTTGCCTCTAATTGCAAAGTGATGCTTAACAAACGCTCCTCTCAGAGCATTAAAATCTATGGCTATAAAACAGAGTACAGCTGGCAAACTGAGTATTTCTTACTGACACATAGATTTATGACCTCACTGGAAATACCTTGGGTAACAACAAACCAAATAAATTATGCCATCAGCAGTATAATTGTCACTCTGCAACTTCAGTGCTGTTAGTCAGCATAGCATCTGCTGTGAGTGAATATTGAATATATCAAGGCTTCCTTTCAATTACAAAACTAAAGTGGTAACATCTCCAAATCTCCTTTTTGTTGCCCCTTTCAAATATAAATGTTCAAGAAGAGCCCCCCATCATGGGCTGGGAGAACCAGACAGAGGGAATATGCCCAGTGAATCTGTCTTTTACCACACAAACTTAACTCATCTCCCCATCCACATCTTCCCAACAATCAAAACCCTTTCCAGTGCCAGTTCCCCAGACTTTACATTTGAGACTTCCTTCAGTATTTTGTGTCATGTATTGTATGGGACTCACCCCCTCAGGCACTCTATCTGTAACCAGATGGGGTGGGGCGGGGTAAATTTTGGGGTAAATTTAGATAAGCTAAAATAAACTCAGCTCATATTAGCACTGAAATGACTGGAGCACAAATCAGCTTCACTTGGATGAGTGTCTGGGTCAGGCAGCATCCCTGCAATGCAGATCAGCCTCAGCAGCTCCCCGGGAGTGTTGTTGACAGTGACACTTTTCTCCATATGAGTTTTTTAATCAGAAGTACCAGGGTGTTATAAACTCTGCCATTCCTTCTCGTGGTGCATTTCCTCACTGTGTGGCGATGGCCCTGCTCCAGACACTCTTCAACCTTTGTGACCCACTCCCCTGGGACACCCAGGGAAGTTCCACCTGCCTGGGTTAAACCACAGACAGGGACACAAAAGTGCATTAACACAGGGGCAATAAGGAGGTGAAACATTACAACACAAGTGGCTAAAAATAAAGCTACAGCTGGAGTACAGCTTAATGGAGTAGTATGCTTAGGATGAACCAAACTAGGAAACATTAAATAATGTACCCTGGGCTTTTGGTAGCAGGGAAACACAAAGGGCAGAGAGCTCCCAAAGCCAGGAACTGGAAAGGCTGGGCTTTGTTTTTCTGGGCTGGAGCCTTTGCTAGATCAAACACTGGGAGCTGGCAGCCGCAGGGTGAACAGACTGCGTTGGAGCTGCTTTTCATTGAAGTGTCAACAAGCCAGTCTGTTCCCCAGCTCAGACCAATTGTTGCTTTTGCTGTTGCTAGGATCTGGCATCCTCAAAAGGGGCTTTAGAGAAGCCTCTAGGAGGGGCACTGACACTGTTGAAATTCCTTGGGATCAAACGGCTCCTTTAGAAACTGCTGTCTAAACCGTGATAGTGCTCCACAAACATCAGGAAAAAAAGCTGCAGAAGAAATCTCCAGAAAAACATCACTTGGGCAATGTCCCCTCTCCTGTGCCACTCTGAACTCTGGGAAATCTCATCTTCATCAGTCATTAAGCTGCCTTAGAAAGTTCTCCTGAGAGAGACTAAGCTCCGAATTCAAACACATCATGTCCAGGTCAGGGCAATGATTTTAATTAGTTTTCCTCTTAGGGGGTTGGACTAACTCCAAGGCAATGGTGTGGAGGGGTCAAAGGGTGTGTCAACAAATCCCACTGTCTACCATGCATCAGTGTTCACCAATACACATTTGGGAGCAGGAGGGAAGGACTTGAGGCTGGTGCTAGAATAACCTGATCTAGTGGAAGGTGTCCCTACCCATGGCACAGGTTTGGAACTGGATGATCTTTAAACTCTCTTCCAACCCTGACCATTCTATGATTAAAACATTTTCACAACTTCTTTTTCCCTTTGACAGCTGTGCGGGGCAGGAGAACGTACATTCCTTACAGGCAGATTGGATCTTTCTTTGATTTCTAATACCTGGGATGAAATCCGCATTAATTCATCAATACTTTGGAGATGATCAGCACTGCACTTTTGGAAAAGGGGTGTCAACTTCTCCCAGCTCTGTGGCAGAAAAGTGCTGCTGGAATAAGCTGCAGCTGCTCTCTGCCCATCCCCTCATTACATCCCTGCACCAAAGCTCAGTGTTTTGATTTGGTTCAACAGGCAGAAATGAAACACTGGAACTGAAGAATGGCCAAGCATTTTGTTTAGGTCAAATGAAACATCCCGACCTTTCCAAACATGCTGCTCCCCAAGCAGCTGAATTAATGAAGCCTGTTTTCTAATGACTTTTTTCCTTTCATTCTGCTTTCCCACCCCCCTGCCCTGGCATCATTTTGGTTCCCTGATAGCTAATAAATGGGAAGGAGGAAAGCAGGGAACAAATTAACCTTTCCTTTAAGAGGAGCACTAAAAGTATCTCTCATGCCTGACTGTCAATTTTCAGAAAATCTATAGGGCTGCATCCCTGAAGACACTATCCCACAACAACCTGGAATGGAAGAAAGTGGTCCATGTATTTCAAAGTTATTAAGGTTAGAAAAATGGGTGTATATGCACAAGGACCAGTAGCTAGGAATAAAAATATCCAGTTTTCCTTTGTTTCTCCCAAAATGGCAGCATTTCTGTTTTTATCACTGTGTGAATCAAATGCCAAAGTATCAGAATTGCCCACTTTGGTCATAACTGTGGCAGACTGTGACCTCTGTGGCCCCTATGACAGAGGTAGGATGAGATAAACCCATGAAGGACATGTCTGAAGAATACATTGATCCATCTGCTGTGCACTTTGGAGTGATGGAATCTGGACCAATAACTCAGAAGGCTGCTGGAAGGATGTCTATGATTCTGTGTCAACTCTCTGCTGGATGAGAAAATGATCCTTCTGTAATTTGTCCAGAAAATGATCTTGAAAACAAGATCAAAGCATATACTAGTCTCTTTTTCTACTAAGTAAATGAAAACAGGATCATATATGGGAACAAGTCATATCAGTGTGGACCTGGAGAATATCGCAACCTGCTCCTCATTTTAACATGGACACAGCCCCAGCTGGGCAATACTGCATGGAGAGGGAGTTAATAAACCTGTCTCCAGCTCTGAACAAAATCCCTGAAACATCTCATGTGCCTGCATGCTGGGCTGTCACATCCTGCCTCCTGAGCAGGTCTGTATCTGTGACAAGATCTTTGTGTTCCTCTAGGCTGCCCAAGCTGATGGGTGCTGGTGGCTTTTGGCTGGAATCTGTAACTCTAATTCTCTCCGGCACATCACCAGGAGAGGAGCAGAGTAGAGTTGAGCATATAGTGCCTGATCCCTGGGCCAGGGGCAAACAAGCCACTTCTCACCTGGAAACCACCTTGCCAAGTCAGCACAGCACCACGTCTTAATTTCATCACTCATTCTAACACAGGTATGGAGCAGAGCTGGTTTGTATTCACCCTGCTGGGAGCACAGAGGGATTTGTATTTGTCTGCACTCTTTAATCTACACATGTTTCCAGGTGCCAGCTGTGTGGATTTCTCCCTTAGAAGGATGATCAGGCAGTGGTTCAAGAGGTTCCTGATAATTTGCCAGCACAGGGCAGCAGGGTTTGCAAACATCTTCAACCGTGATCATACAGCAATTGCCGAGTTCTCAATACTAAGTTATTGAAAAAAAGTCTTTGTCCTTGTGTTGAAGTTAAATAATTACTTTCATTTTATGTCATTCAGGGGACCTTGCAGAATTCCTTATTGTGACACTGCTGCAGAGTCAGGACAGCAAGAGAGGCTCAGGGAAGGGAGGAGATGAAGCTTGGTGGAGTCCCTCAGCTTTGCCTCTTGGGACAGGACATGGGGGCTCTTCCAAAAGCCTAAAAGGGTGGGAGTTACATATCCTGTGAGGACAGTATGCTACCTGAGCAAGAGTTTTTCTCATGTCCATGAGCCCCATGAAGCCACAGAGGAGGTGAAGGCATTATTTACCTCTCAGAGCCAAGTAATTTGACTGATGCAGTTTTTAAAAAAGTGTGTAAGATCACACACAACGTGCCTGTAAGTACAGAGGCACCCCCTGCAGACACAGAACATCCAGCATTCTTAGGGCTTCCCTGGACCCTCACCCTGGAACAGGAGAGCAGAAAAAGTTCCACAGTTCATACAGTACTGATGTGTGCAGGGCACTTTCCAACAGGAAAACTCAAAGCCTGCTGGCACCTGGTGAAAACCTCCAAGGAAGAAAAAGCATGTTTGTGTTTATCCTTGTAAATATTCCCGAGAACACTATTTTGGCCACACAGCTGAGGCTGACCATACACAACCTTGGCAGAAAAGGAGTTTCCTTCCCAAACATCTGGCTTTCATCTGGGCAGACACACTCAGCCAGGCTGTTTATTTTATGAACCCCACCTGCACCTCTTTGCCTGTGCCTCTCTGCCTGTGTGGGCAGGCAGTGCTGAGTGTCTGCTGTATGTTACAAAATTAACTTAATTAGCTCCTGCTTCCACCTACAGTGCTACAAGTGCAGAGATATTTCAATAACTTAGTGAAATGACTGGTGGGTTTATACAGGTGTTAGTGAGAGCACAGCTGAGCCCAGAGAAAATATTCATATAGAAAATATTCACAGAGAGTGGCAATCTGATTCTAATACCTCACAAAGCCCCTGCTTGTGCAATGGATGTCACTGGGCATTAAAATACATTATGAAAATCCTAAACACAGATAAATTTGATGCAAGCGTCACACTGGAGAGAAAAAGATGTTTAAATGTCCACCCCATCCTGCCACCTTTTTGAGTTAAAAGCTCTGTGACTGCCCTACATATTGGAATTAAACCACAGCCTCCCTGCATTAGAGGAGGCAGATAAGGACAGAAGTTCTGGTAATGGCACATCACAACCAAAACCCGTGTGGATTTGTTTTCCACAAAAATCTCTGCTGCTCCAAATCAGAAGGGCAAAAGATGAGCCTGTGTTGATGAAAATGACCTAAGGAGCTCCTTAGTTTATCAACAAGGAAATGGCTCCAGTAGGGGAAAAAGCAGAAGGTATATGGCTTGCTTTATATGATACCTAATTTATATTTATGCTATGTTATCATGCTATGCTACATTACACCATATTATCCATTTTATGATTATATACATGTACACATAGAGATACCTATATAGATACATGTCTGTGAATAAATGAATGGTCAGCAGAATTCATCAAGCCATTAAACCAAAAAGGTTTGTCAGTGCAAAACACACTCCTTGTCACAAGGAGATCAGACCCACTGAAGGAGGTGTATTTGCAAATCTGCTCTTTGCTCCTCTAGACTTCCTAATCAAAAGAAATCAGATGCACCTATATTTACTGATTTATGTGCAGCTCTTGTATTTTCCTTCCCTTAATTTTGTGGGCTTTGGCACTACAGCAGGTTAGTGAGCCCTCTTCCTCTCACCTTAGTTTGCAGATCTCTGCTTTCAGCTGCAGGGAATAGCAAGAGGAGAGCTGTGCTACTGAAATTCATGGCTGCTCCAGGAACCTGCAGCACAACTCAGACACTGAGTGCTCGGTGGAACCTGAGCATGCACCTCTTGCTAAGTGGGCAGAGAAAGAAGAGTGAAAATAAGCATGGTCATTTCAGCAATTCTTCACACAATTGTTCTTCCTCTGTCTTTTCCAGGCACAGCCCTTCCAGCAGGTGTTTGTGGCTCCTTGCTTTGCTCAGGAGAAGGAAGCAGCTGTCTTTAATGTTGTTTGTGCAAGAAACAAATTAAGGGGATATTTCAGAAGTTCCAGGTGGTGGCTCACACTCTGAGTCTATTTGGAGAAGTAAGGCTCCTCAAGTTCAGCTGGGAGCAGCTCAGAGACCCATGGGGTGAGGTTGGGTTGGCAAGTCTGTGTAGGCTGCTTTGCCTTGGGCGAGTCTCTGTGCCTCCCAAACAAAGGATTTATGGAAATTCAGCATGCAGGGCACTGGAAGCTGGCTTGGAAGAGCACAAGAAAGAAGCTAAGGGAGCTGACTGGGACCTTTCTGGGATTTAGCAATCTTCTTCCCCCAAAGGGAACAGATATTAAAAGAGGTCCACCAAGGGGAAGGGAAGGGCAACAGAGAACAGCAAAGAGTAAGAGCACACAAAACACAGGAATTAAACTTACTGACCTTGGGCAAGTGGGACACCTGAGAAAACTGGGGATCTTATGCAAGCTCTGATCATGTAGGCTCAGGAGTATTTCCAAAATAAATATGGAGAGCATGTGAGCACTATGCTCTGCTCTGGGAGGATGGATGGAGTGAGAAGGGAACAGTTCAGAAAGGAAAAGCTGGTAAGAACTCAGGAGGCGAAATTGTGTCTAGCACCACACGACAACATCATGAAAACTGCTCTGTCATACACTTACAGGGACTGCCTGACATTTTCCTTGCGTTCGTGACTCCAGTGACTGCCTGACATTTTTCCTTGGGCAGCAGACTAGTTGTGAGTGGTGGTGGCACAGACCTTTCTATGTCTGCTCTGAGACTCAAAAAATCTGAGCTATGATCACTTAAATATAAATGATGTACAGCAAAACAGGAAATAAGTGAAACAGAGATTGATTTGCTCATTTAACTCTCCCACCTGTTCCTCCTCCAGGCACACCTCTGGGTGACCTGACTGCACTTTACAGGAAGAAGAAGTAATTCTTCTGAACTTTGTTCAGTGTTTCTTTCTTGGCAAGAAAGTCTTGCACCTCCCAGTTATTGAATCATGTGAAATCAGAGAGAAAAGGGTTTTGAAGCCATGATCACGTCACCCAACATAACATGGACTTTGGATATGAAAACCAAAATTTTCATTCATATTTTGATCATTGAGCTAAAGGAATTTTTAGCTACCTATAATACTGATTTTTTGAGCCAAATGGGATGGTGTCCCTGTGGTGAAAAAAAAAAAAAAATAGGGACAAAAGTGGTCCAATATCCGTTAAATATTAAAATTCAGACATTTGCAATTAGTTTCTCAGATAAGTGTATGTCTCTATTTGTCATTTAAGTGATGGAAAAATAATTTATAATCAATAGTGGCAGTAGTTAAAGAGTGCAAAGAAGATAAATGGTGCTAAAATTTTGAGTCAAACAGGTTGGAATTCCTGTCTTATGTACATACACACAAAAAAGGAGTACCTAAAATAACTGTACAGTGGCGTGCACTTTAAAGGCAAAACAGAAAAGCAGAAGCCCCAGATCCCATCAACACGAAGTGACCTCTGAACTCTCATCCAGGAAAAAGCTGGGATAACTGATACTTCTGCACACAAACCAGTTTTGTCACTCTGCTGGAAGATGCTCCCCATGGGACAGTGTGAGCCAGGTACAGCATCCCCAGTGCACATCCAACCATTCCTGCTGTGTGGCTCCAAACAGCTGGACAAAGCTTCTGTGGAAACGTGCAGATATCTCCCAAGCTCTGGCTGAAGAAGGTTGTCACAGCTGCGCAGAGTGGGTAGCAAATAAATCCAGGCACATGCAATTGCACTGGGGAAAGAAGTTCCTGGGGCTCCTGGGAAATTGCTGTTCTGCTTTTCTGAGCAGGGAGAGCGGCACGAGGCAGCACAGAGAATTTTGAATCAATTAGGCTGGAAATGACTCTTAAGATCATGGAGACCAAGCACAGGCAGTACAGAAGCCTCCTGGCACGCTGCAGGATGGGAAGGTGTCTGCCTCTCCTCAGGAAGGGCCAAGACTCCTCAGCTGGGTCAGCTGGGACAGTGGGCTATGGGTGCCAGTCCAAAAATAGTCCAGCTTTGCCATGGAAAGGACACTGGAAGCCACAACAACCATTAGCCCCAAGTATTGTTTGACATGTGAGAGCAACTTGCTCACCGAGTGTTTTCACCTCCATCAGGCTGTGTACAGAAGGCAATATTTTGTCATCTGCAAGCAAATTGAGCTATGTCTTAGCTCAAGTACAGTAGGTCAGTGCCCCACTGCTGAGCATCACACTTCCAGTGCCATCATTTTTCTTCTACCGTGACAAAACGTCCAGAATTTGATTACAGCCACATCCTGGATGATTTGTGCAATCAGTAACCATAAGCTATGGTTTCAAAGATTAAGAGACTCCCTATAAATTATGTACACACAGAACACGGCAGCTGAAACATTTCTAGAAAACAAATCTTAAATCAGACTTGTTTGTACAGCCCCTGGAGACCTCATCCTTCCCCAGAATAAATGAGTAGAGCTAAAGACATCTCTGTGGTTTGCCTGCTGCCAAATCAGTGCGTGTGAGAAGTGAACTTGTGGCTCCTACACTACACCAAATTTGGGAGCACGGGTTTTGCAATATAAATATTTTGAGAAAAGAACAACCATCTCAATGTTAAAAGAATACAACTTTAGTCTGGGTTGAGGAACTAGTAGAGGAAATTTTGCCATGTGAAACCCAACAGTGCCACAATACACTTCTAAACAGAACTAGTCTGGGTTAAATGACATACCCTAAATGCTAAACAAAGGTTACCTCACATATAAACAGGGATAAAAAATAAATGTAGGGAGTCATGAGTTCCACTTTGAGGGAAGATGAACTGGCTAATGCAAAGAAAGCACTGCCTTTGCTCAGATTGGCATGATGCCATTTATGACCTCATTTAAACAAAAAAATCAAAAATACCAACTACAGTTCATATGTTTTTCTGAGTCATGGAGATAAACCAAATGAAGATAACTGGAGTTGCCTTTAGAAGAGCCAGCTGAGAATGGTTTTTCCTTCCCCAGAGGTTTCCCTAATGCTCCTTCTGCCAACTAAAGCCAGCACATCTGTACAGGCCTGGGTGAGTGATGCTGCCACCTGGCAAATTCTTCTCCTTCCTCCTCCAGACTCAGACTGGGGACTCCACAGAGCTATTCAGGGGTCAGGGAAGTTTCCCTGCTATTAAAAGTTGCTCTCAAAATCAAACCTGAAGCTTTTGATGCCTTCATTCTACATTGCAAACTAACAAAGGGGACAATAATAATTAACCCTGCATTTCAAATGTTAATTACAGAGGCATAGGTCTCATAATAAAAAGTACATTTCCAGTGAACTTTAATTAACCTCAAAGCCTTGCCTTACTCTACTTTCAGACTAATTACTAGACAATAGAAAAATTTATGATATTTGGATTTGAAACACAAATGTAATTTAAGGACAGATGAGTTATAAGATAAAGGAACCAGTCAATTTGCCACTAAAATATTCTGCTTGAATACACAGTTATATCACTATTGCTCAGTATGTTTGAGTTATTATTTACTTATTTTGCTGATACTTAAACACATGTAGAACAGCTCTTGGGAGCATCACACATGATAAGACTGTCACATATATATTTAAATCCTATGTACATGGGGGGCAGTTCAGGTTAATCAAATGCTGATTGAGTGTTCAGTTTGGCTGAATGCTCCAGACAGATCTACATTCATCACTTCCAGGGTGAAAATTCATCTTGCTCTCTCTAGTTGTTTCCTAATCAGCTGACTGCTCAATTCACTTGATTGCTCCCTCTGACCACGCTACGGCTGGCTGCATCCTTTGCCTCCCAATCACACTAATTGACCTCTTAGTCAAAAATATTCCAGGTTTCAGTGCTCTGCTCACAGCTAATTGCACCCTAATGTATAATTTTGGCTGAACATTCAGTGTGCATTTCCAGGATAGGCACAGTATTTTAGGAGGCACTTGAATTAGAGGATTAGTGAAAATAATCTGCATGAAGGCACCACGTGTGGTCCCATGATCCTACAAAACCTGGGAGACAGAAATTAACTCAGAGTCTGTCCAAGAGCCTGGGCAGAGAGCACAACTGGGTCTGTACAAGAAATCACAGTGTTCCAAACAAAATTTACCAACCCAGTTCTGTGCCAAACCTGCATCCACCTATGGAAAACTGTTGGCCTCTCCCACTTACCAAAATAAGGTCACCATGTCCCCCGTGTTCTCCACGTAATATCCAAAATGAGAGTTATTGGGAGCCAATGAGATTTAATACATAAATTTAAAAGCAGGGTACCAAGGAGTGACTCTGCTGCCATTAAACATTAAAATAACACCGTGTGTACAATTTGCACAAACAGCAGGGAGCAAGCTGAATAGTGCTGGGAAACTTATCTTTGTCAGGAAAAGTATCTGTTGTCAGGAGATGGAAACTAATTCGGGAAAGTACATTCTAGTCAACACTTTGTTCACATTATGTGCTGCTAGTGCAAATTAAGCACCATATAAAGTTTACCCAAGGTTGTTAAAGGTTTGTTTTCTGCCAAGAAATTAGTTTCTTAACAATAACCATTTCTGACAAATCAAGGAAATCCAGTGTGTAAAAACAGCAAGCAATTTGCTTACTGAAAAAATGTACTGTCCTCTATATTTAGAAATTTACCTACAGTTTTGTTCCAGATCTACTTTTAAAGGCATAGAATTTTGCAGATCTGACCTTATTCCAGATGACTGGAGAGAACCAGGAAGCACATCACAGAGACTATATGCTTAGAAAGGAGAAAAGCTCAAAATGTGAAGAGCAGAATTTCTGTGGGGCTTTCCCAAGAGATTGCCATGTGTTATCCCACACCTGGTGTAAGCCCAGAGACTCCACCTGCACACTCAGGGACGGAACTCCCTGAACCCCTCCCTGAAATACTCAGAATATTTCTTAGTTTTCACAGAATCATTAAATTAGTATCAGTAACAACATTAACAATCATGTTCTGCTAATAGATCTTCACACAATTTGAAGGGACAGCAGAGGGCATATGTGGTCTTACTACCAAGAAAGAGCTATTTGAGAGAACAAGTTGCCAGAAGTAGAAACTTCAGCATCTTCTGTGATAACAAACATTGGAAGGAAAGAGCTGCTAATTATAACTTGTAACGATGGTAGGTCTTGCTGTGAAAGTGCTGTTAGAAACTGCACAGGCTAACCAGCTCCATGAATCCAACAGAAGGTCAAAAGCAATATATTAATTTGAATTCTTGTCATTCTGAGGTAATTTAGGGGCACCTCTTCTTAGCTAACACGTGTCCCATGCTCTGGCAGGGCCTTTGCCTGAGCTCCCAGCTGATGGAGATGGATGAGACCCCCTTCACCCACTGGAGACCACCCCTGTTCAAGGCTCCTGCTGCAGAATTTTGGCCAATCTGGGATTTTAAAGCTTTCCACTGGTTCTGGTGTGTTCAGCGAGAGGCTGTAGCATCCCTGTGTTTTGTCCCATTTCCAGATGCCATCATTATACCTGCAAAGGTTCCAGCACAGGTGCTAAGCTGAGGACTTAACACAAAGGAGAGGGACCTGGCAGGGCTGAGTGGGGGAAAGTATTTGGAAATAATAGAACAAACTTCTTTATTTTTTCTTTCTAATTCCCATGGTGCTTCCCATTGGGAAGTGCTGGAATACCATCAGGGTGCAGTGTGGAGCAGAAGGAGCAGCAGCTTTGAGAGCACGTTTAAAATGCAGTCTCTGTATTTACCCACCTCTCCGGGTGGATGTGCAGGTGCTGCCAAGCGCCACGTTGCTATGGCTACTCCTGGAGCACTACCTGAGCCCCCTGTGTGCCAAAGTCATCCCAGGAGGAGTCTGTGAGAACAGCAGTCAGCACAATTAATGCAAGGCAGAGCTGCTCTGAGCCACCATGCACAACAAACACACTTTGGGCAGGTGATGGTTTGGGATCTGCAGTCCTAGAAGCACTTCTTGGGAGAAAAAGAAAAAGCTGCAAGATTTGATTCACTTTTATTCCAGTTTTATTCCAGGCAGTTACAAAGAGCCAGCCCCAGGATGAATGCAGCATGCCAGGCTGGGGGAGACAACAATCATGGGCCAGGAGGATTGGTAACAGCACTGCTCAGGAGCACAGCTCCTTGCATGAGCTTTTTCCACTACTCACATTCTTTTTTAAACTTCTTTGTTTTTCACCGTGCACTGCCTGATCTGTTTCGCTTTCAGCTCCCCACAGGCATTCAAAAATGAAAACAACAGTTATGGATCTGAAACCTGTAATGCCAGAATTTAGACTGAAAACACTATTTTCAGGGTGTGAAAATTACATTTTCAGTTGTCAGATTGGCAGGACATGTGTGCACAAACATTCATAGAACCATAGATGGGTTGGAAGGGATGTTAAAGCTCATCTCATTCCACACCCTGCCATGGTCAGGGACACCTTCCACTATCCCAGGTTGCTCCAAGCCCTGTCCACCCTGGCCTTGGACACTGCCAGGGATGGGGCAGCCACAGCTGCTCTGGGTACCCTGTGCCAGGGCCTCACCACCCTCACAGTTAACAATTTCTTCCTAGCATCTAACCTAACCCTAACTCTCTTTCAAATTGAAGCCACTCAAATGATAAAAAATATTTAAAAATCTGTAACTCTGGTTAAAAGGTGGTATGCAGATAAAGCCATTGCATAAAGCAGCTACTGAAATATGAACATATACAAGTAAATAAAATGGGAAAGCTGTAGATTGTGCCATGACTCTGCCTTGTCTTTACTCAAGTCAGTCAAAAAATGACCGAGGTGTTGAGAAGATGTTGTCATTGCTGCTGCTGCTATTTCTACAAGCACTAGTAAGTGAAGAACTCATTGCCCTGACCCAGACTTTTGATTGGAAATTCCAAACCTCCATTCACAAACAAATGTTCACAAAGACAACCTTCTCCTTAGAGGAGTGGGAATGTCTCTGATCTCCTGGAGATACAAACACACAGCAAGAACTCACACTTTTCAGAACAGAAGGAGACACCTGCCATTATGCAAGTACATCCCTACCTCCCTTTCCTACCTGATTCCCACAACGGCTTCCTGAGATGTGTCATGAGTTCATTGAACTGCCCTATCCTAAAACACATTATTCCATCTAGTGTTATACACTGCTTATATTGCATTCATTATTTCTTTGATGGAATAAAAATACTCATTATAGTGTTGTAGAAAGCTGTTACAGTGTTTGTGTTGAGCTTGGTTACACCACAGCAAGCAGGATTTAAAAGATAAGAGGCTTTCAGTGCATTATTGCTCTGAAGATAACCATTGCTGTTATGATTTCTGTTACATTTATCCCTAGAAGCCCCACCAAGACTGTACTAGGCGGTTTTGAAATCCACAATAGGAGATTTGTAACAGACTTTTTTTCCCACCCTAGCACATGAAGCAAAGGCAGACAGCCAACTTAGAAACTAATGTAGCTTCTCCAAGGAATGATCTCTGTAGGGATAAAATCACATCTCCTGGCTCTTCTGAAGTCCTCATCCACTAAACTGTGCATCATCTCTGCTCCTGCTTTGTATCTTGTATTACTTCTAGTAACTTCTCCACAGAAAACATTTATTGGACCTTTCAGGTAACATCAAATAGCACAGAAGGTACAGATCTGTCCCACTGAAACATCAGGCTTATTTGGCCATCAAAGGGTGCAAAAATTTTTGGAGAGGCTCCAATGCAGTCACTGGAGGAGGGATGAAGAGAAACAGTACAGATTAAATAAATCTGCATGAGGAGAAGTCATGTGTCTCTCTGCAAATGTGTGCTTCTATGCTGCCTGGTTCATTCCTCTTTCCAGGTGCAAATCAAATTCTCAGTATAACTCAAAATTTTGGGGACAACTTTAGGCTTCCACTGTCCACCAACAGGCTTGGTGATGATTTTAATGAAGCTGTTTTGGCAATATTAACAAAGTGATATTCACCTAAGCAAGAACTTGCTTTCAGAATTTAGTAAACTTTTCTGAGGGTCAGTGGGATATGGGCTCCTCACTCACAGGAGCATCAGTTCCTGAGGAGTTCTCATGTGCCTGCGTCCAAAAATCCCCAGCTCTAAAAAGACAGCAATACCTTCGCACTTTGCTGCCAAGTAACAGTGTAACTTTGTAACAGTGCACAAAAGTATTACCTAAGTGCAAGCCTGACCCAGAAAATCAGAGGCAGTTTTCAAGCAGATGCATCTGTCTCCAGTGAGTCCATGTGCCTGTGCACAAGGCTGTGAGTGTTTCAACAACCATCTTGGTGCATTTTTATGGATGGCAAGGTACAATTTCAACTGGATTCTTATTCAACATTAAAAAATAATAAATTACGAGATGTTTTTGCATGGCTTAAAGGCATATTCTTCACTTGGTGTGCAAGTATTATTGCTAACTGTGAAAACTGCTCAAAATAAAAAGATAGCTTAGGGAGAGACCTTGACAGAACAGGAAAATTTTTTTCTCAGGGATGAATCAGACTTTAAATTTGGCGATGAAAATAAAAGGAGCCTTTGGAAAAGATCAGAATAATTACATTCTTTGTCATCAAAGAGCATAAGTGAGGTTGCTGCTCTCCCAGAGTGAGAACAAGCTCAAAAGCATATTACAGAAAGTAATGGGATTTCCACAAGATTTCATGGGTGGCCAGACACCTCTTCCCCTGAACACTGACCTGAAACACCTGCAGAACACTGGAAAAATCTCCCACAGGCTCTTGTGCTGAGCAGCAGCTGCCCTGGAGAAGGATGTGAGAGTCAGGCAGGAGAATTCACTCAACTCCTGCTCAGGTTTTGGCTAACCCAGCTCATGCTAAAGCCTGATGTAAGCTGGGAGCAGCACAATCCCATCAAAGCCAGGCAGGACAGGTGGCCAGGAAAGGCCACTCTGTGGTCACCATTGCCTGAAAAGTGCAGCTGTTACCTTTTGTCTGGCATTTTCCTCATAATCCATTAACTTCTGGAAATGGCAAAGTCCAAACCTCCAAGCTGGAATGTATAAAACTCCAGTTTACCCCAAAAGTTCTTGAAGCAGATCCAAGAGTAGCTGGACTGCTGATGCTTTTGTGTTTTCTGGTGGGATAGAGGGGATGCTCACACTGTGATGGAGCAGGATGAGCACTCTCACCACTGAATAGGGAACTAATTCTCTTTTTTGTTCGTAGGTGATGATACTGAGTCAGAGGTTATAAGTTAGGAAATCATACAACTTGAACGGTGTCTGGGGGAGTTAATGTGGCAGACAAGTTGCCAAAAGGTGATTGAGCCCTTCTTTGTTCAACAACGAGATCATTAAATAAAGTTTAAATCACAGATTACACTGTCCTGTAAATATGAGAGATCTGAAAGGACACTGACAGTCAGTGCAAAAGATCAGGCTGCAAAAATTTGCTGTTCTTCGACTCTTTCCCTTCATGGCTGTGGCTTTTTGGAGCCAGAAAGGCTTTGCTGTGGAGGGTCAGTGTCCTCCTCTGCTCGTTTTCCTCACACTGCACATGGAAAGTTCCTCCTCCTCTTTGTGTTTAATATTTATAGCAATCTCCTTTTGCTTAATTCATAGCATGGATCCCAGATGGTTGAACAGCCAGAATCCTGCTTTACTGGACGGTCACAATCAAAAACACACAAGAAGACCCAATTTCATGTGTGCTGAAAGAGGTGGTTGTTGGTCCTCTCCAGAAAACAGCACAGGAAGTGCCTTTCCAGCTTTGTTCTTTTCCCACTGAGTCTTCCTTTTCCCAGGAGTGCTGTTAATCTGATTATCCCATACATTATAGTGATGCAGATTAAGATGGAGCATACATTTTTATGTACCCATCGTTTAATATCCAGTAAAAAAAAAATGCTTAGAAGTATTTATTAAAATGACTCATACATATTATAAAATATCTGTATCAATTAATTTCTAATAAATAGTTCAAAGCTGACTCAGAGCTGAATTAATAATTTAACACTCATAACTTATTCAATTAATTCAGTCTCTCTGCTTTTTTTTCTGGAATGGCTTCTCAGAGTTATCCTCTTTGTGTCCAGGCAAGGATCTTCAAGTCTGTCATTTTGAATTAAAATCTTTCCCTCTCCTGAAATGTTATTACTTCACAAGATTGATCTTATACAATTTATTGCAACTATTTCATACTAAAACTTCAAGTACTGATGAGAATTATGACGAGAAAAATGTATGTGTTTTTTTCGTGAGAGTTGAGAGTCATTCTTTTCATTCTAAGGAATGTTTAAAAAACCCTCTCAAAATCTGCATTTTTCAGGGACAGGGAGGGCAGCAGGAACAGGTTATTATACTGACTATTGGAATTTGGGAACCTATCACAGCTTTCCCCCTCTGGCACAAAGAACTGACTGAGGCAGCATCACATTGGGAAAAACAGGAGCCTGTGAGATTACTGCATTTGCAAAAAGATACACACAGCATTTCAGACACCACAGTGATTTATTTTTTCCCTTCTCACTGCAGGGGGATAATGACACAATCAAAAATATACTGAAATCACTGAAAGACTTTGAATCCTTTCAGCTGAATTCAGAGGGCTGAGATGCCAATAAATAGAACTGCTTGGCAAACATTGACACTTTAAGGACAAACACAAAATAAATGTTGAGTACTTTGTGGGTACCCAGCTTCACACTGAAGATCTAAAAATGTGTTTGTTTCTTTAGCTGGTCCTCAGTAGAGCATCAGTAGAGAGAAAACAAGTTTCAAAATGAAGAAAGGGGGGGAAGTAACAAAAACAGTGACCTTTATGTAATGTACCCAAAGGACACCATTACAAGATCCACAGATGAGCAATCTGTGACCCCTGTGGCTTCAATCCAGGCTGAAGCCTCACTGATCACAAATAAAGCTGGGAGATAAAAACACAGAACTTGCTTCCAAATGAAAAGAAAATAGCAGCCCTCATTTCTGGTTCTTAATGCCTGCCATGTATTCATTTCTCCCCAGTGAAGATGGTTGATCAGCATAACGCTTCTTCTGCTTTTCTAGAGCTTTAACTTTTGTGTAATACCACTAACTTGGGAAGAGACTGCACTTTGATGCTGTCTCTGTTAATTATTTTCATGAAATTTGAATTAACACTTTGATCATTAAATATTTCTAGAGATGAGCTTGCGGCTTGGAATTGAAGTTAGTTTTCTCTGAAGTTCAGGACAAAATACATCCAAGGTTTTTATGACAGTACCTGGAATACAGGACTGAAGATCAACTGGCAGCAGTATAATGGAATTGTAAAGGAAATGATTTTGTCTTTCAGAATCCCTATTTCAACATGTGAAACTAAACCTAATGACAGAAGTGCCTTCCTTTGTAAAGCAATTTGGTAACTTGAGTTTTGGAAGTTGTTAAGTGTCATTGCTGGATCCACCGTGAGAGTGCTCCTGTCCTGTGTTTTGGGTTTGGCCCATTCATAATTACTTCATTTTGAAATATTTACTGATTAACAGTAAATATTCAGCTCTTCAGGTAATGAGGATGCTGACTGGTACAAGAATTATAAACTTCACAGCATACAGATAACTTGTACTGTTTTAAAAATAAATATATAATTCACAAGCAATAGCACAAAGCTTAAAGGATATTACCTGCCTTGCCCAGGTGTATTTCAGCTACAAGAAATCAAAGAGAAATAGGAATAGTTCAAAAATCTGGGAAGCTAGCACTTCCCACTCTGGCTGCTTACTAGAGCAGGAAAACATTCCCTCCAGCCTTGCAGGGAGCGGGAGTTACCAGTTACTGCATTGCAGCTCTGGTCCTCGAGCAGCGCACAGCCCCTGAAAGCCAGCACGGGAAACACAGGCCAGGC
Organism: Poecile atricapillus; assembly: GCF_030490865.1. NCBI lineage: Eukaryota > Metazoa > Chordata > Aves > Passeriformes > Paridae > Poecile > Poecile atricapillus. Next base: position 17,195,782 of record NC_081288.1, on the reverse strand, counting down.
AAGAGGCTGCACTCAGAACCAGCCACATCTGCCTGGGCTTGTGGGGAGAGAGAAAACCCGCTTTCAGAGCTGCAATAATTTCCTTTCACTCATCCTTCTCCCCGACAGGGAGAGACAGCAGAGCAGTGCTTGCGAGGTCCAAGCAGGTCTCACTCGCAGCTTGGAGTTCTCTGAGCAGCACTGCTTCGTCCTGGAGGATCAGTCAAGCCCAGAAGCACTAGGAAAACACGACCAGGTTATGCCGTGGAATGATTTATGTTTATACACATCTGGTGGGTGCGTATGTTCACATAAAAAAATCTGTGTGGTTTGATCAAACGTGCCTGTGATGGGTTATAAAATGTAACCGCTGATTGCAGCAACTCTGAAACGAAACTTCGCAGCTCTTCAAAATTAACTGAAGTCCCACTACAGCAAAGTGGCTAATTATTTCTATGTCATTAAGCAGGGGTTTTGTCAGCATGCAGAGACCTGAATTCCCCAGTAACCACAGACTGATTTCAGTGCAAGATGGGCACCACAATCTCTCTGGTGTACCAGAGAACCTGAAGCTATTTACAGCCTAAACAGAGAGCAAACTGAGAAGGGGAGGGGACAGGCTTCATTATAGCTTAATTCATTAATAAAAGCTTTTAAAAACCCCAAACAAACTGGAAGGTGAAGGGGAACTTGGGTTTGGAAGTGCCCAGCTGAAGCAGCGTGCTGTGCCTGCAAGGCAGAAAGAGAAGACATGGAGAAGCACAAAGTGGCTCAGGGGTGAGGCAAGACCACACCTCCACATGGCTTTTCCTTTAACTCCAGAGGAACGCAGAGGAAACTGGAAGATTAACGGTGGGGGTAGCCTGGAGGAAGGATACAGAACCCTGGAGCACTGGTCAGGTCACGGCTGTGATGGACAAGACTTTGCAGAAGGGCTACATGACTGCAACTGTGGATAGGCTGTTGTGGTGAAGAGGGGTTTGAAACTTTCAGGACAGAGTGGAGAGGGAAAAGGAAAGACAAAGCAGTTGGCTCTTTATTCCCAGGTGCATGAAGGGTTAAAAAATAAAGAGAAGAGAGATGAACTTTTGGAAAACTCCAGCGGTTTGGATTCTGTTCAGGGCTTGGATGAACCCATCCCAACTTGAAAAAAAAGGACAATGGTGTCCACTTGGCTCAGCTGCAGGCTCTATGGATTTTTATTACCAATGGCTGGAGTTCAAGATAAGTGAATTGTAAATAAGGAGAAATGAAACACAATAAAATAGTCTCCAGAGATTTACCTAGAAAACATCTGGAGTTTTGGCGCTAACTTATAGAAATCTATACCAATGGGAATGCAACATATTACTGTGAAATGCAGTAAGAAATAGCACAGATAAATGAGAAGTTAAGGCCTCATGTATATCACAATATTTCAGCTCCTTTTGGTTGTGTGAGTTTCCAATACTCTGAAGTCCTGCCAAATATTTCATTGTTACCTTATTAGATGTTCTTGGTTTACTACCTTTTGCTTTGTAAAGCACTGATTTAGTGTCAGTCAATTTAATTTTTAAAACACAACCAGATGTCCTGTTCATTTAGCATATGAGAAAACCACATCGGAAACATGTGTTTTTATGCATTCCAAGACAGACACCAAGATTTTTTTTCTCTTGCTAAAACCGTCTCACTCCTGAAATTAGTCCCCCTTTTATCCTGAACATCAAATGCCACATTGGCATGCAACACTATTCTGATCTTTGCAAGCTTTCCTTAGAGCTCGCATTTAGCCAAAAAGATCTTTAATTTGGGGTTCATCTCCTGGATTCCCACAGAGCTTTTCATTTCTTTTACAATGGTGACATCATTGTTTGCATTCTGGACTGCCTGGCCTGCTCTCTTTGGTGGCAGGGGAAGCACTTGAGGCCGGGGCCCCTCTCAGAGCTGGAGGTAGCCAAGCATAAGGGAATGCTCCAAATCTACCCACATTGTTTAGGGAAAAGGGTTTCAGCACTGTCAGCACAACGACCTCGGGAGCAAAGGTTAAGGAACCTCCCAAAATTCAGTCTGGGTGGTGCTCGGCTCAGCAGGGACGTGCATCTCCTCCCAGTCAATGTTTAACCAGCTCCATTCTTCTTTTGCCTGGGGGGTGCAATATCATCCTGTTTAAATTTAAAAGTGGAAAATGAGCCACTCTGCACCCAATACAGAGAAAGTGTAAATAAAATTATCTTCACACTGCTGCAACTTAGAAATCCATTGCTTCCCAATGTATTTTTCAAAGACTAACACACATCTGTGATTAGCAACTCCTCTGGAATGGCAGTGAGTTTGGAGACTACTCCAAGTTGAGAGCTGCTTTTATTTGTCATTGTGTTCTTTCCTTGGCCATCTGGGGGATTATTTTGATGATTCGCAGCCCTGCACTTTTATTGCCTTCCAAAAGAGTAATTCTGCATTTGGCTAAACCTGTGAGTTTTCTTTCTGAGCAATTCGGACAAGAAGAGCTAAGTCTGGATGCTGCCTATTGTGTCAGCACCACAGGACAGATGAGTCTTTCTGTAGATGTTTACAGTAACCAGAACTAAGCTGGGAACACAGAAACACCAGGGTGAATGCAGACTCTCACCCTGCCTGATGTTAGCACTGAGGCATCTCTATGCCTCTCTCATTTTAGAGATCTGTTCCTACTATCTACAAAGACAATACTCTCCAGAAGATTCCCCCAGCCTCAGGGGGAGCCCAGCACTCTTTATGCCCAGAGCCCAAACTCTGGGTTTGCCTAACACAAGGACAATAATTTCTGGGGATCACACCATGACTGAGAAATAATATGCTCCTCCAAAATCTGGCTTTGATGATGACAAACCCAAAATTCTGTCTGAATCAATACCCAGATGTTCCCAGGCCCAGGCCCAGCTAGGAAGAAAGCCAGGACTTGAAGTCTGGGTTGATAATCACAGCAATCCTCTGTGAGCAGAAGCCCTGCCCTCACAAAAATCTCAGATGGTGCTGACCAAAACTGCAGGAGATCCTCTGTGTCACTGTGCAGCCCCAGAGCTCTCTGCAGCTCAAATTTTCTCCCACAAAGTTGATCATATTTTTCCTCTTCCATTATTAACACTTCTAGAGCAGGACCAAGGGAATGGTTTCAAATTGAAGAAGAGTGGATTTAGATCAGGTATTAGGAAAAAATTGTTCCCTGTGAGGGTGCTGAGGCCCTGGCAGAGGCTGCCCAGAGAAGCTGTGGCTGCCTCATGCTTGCAAGTGTCCAAGGCCAGGCTGGAGGAAGCTCTGGGCAAGCCGGGATAGTGGAAGGTGTCCCTGCCTGTAGCAGGGGTTTGGAATGAAATGATCTTTAAGGTCCCTTCCAACCCAAGCCATTCTGTGATTCCACGATTCTGTTTGCATGACAATCAGTTACCACAAATTCCCCACAGATTCCAGAGCCTGCTGCACCCCTGCACTGGTGCAAAGGGGTCTAAAAGTCCATCAGCTGCAGTTACAGAAACAGAAGCAGAAACCTGAATCTCATGTTCTACCATTTAAACAATCATGGACTCTTTGATTCTGTAATTACTGGACAGAGCCATCACTTTCTTCCCATTTTCCAACCACCAGTTAACCAAAGACTCTCATATGCATCATGATAAAAACCCCTTTCTCTTAGTGATCATGCAAAAATGAGAACACAGACAATTTAATCATGTTAGAAATGGTATCCAATTAATAGTTAGCTAAAAATTATTCAAATGGTGATTCGGGGACTGAATAATAAATGGGAAATGGACCAATTGAGCAATAGCTAATGGCTGCAGTGTAACAAAGTGAGCCCAATGACAATTTGATAAATTAACAGAAAGTTTCTAGGTGGGATGACACATAAGTAGCAGGGGAAATAGGGAGGAATGGATAATTGACATTCATAAATCGGAATGCAGCTCTGTCAGGAGACAAAAGGAGGGCTTTGAGCAAGCAGAGCCTATGGAAATCAGACATCACCCTCTGGCACTTCACAGAGCTCTGTAGGGATGTTTCAATCACCTCACTCTGACCACTGCCTCAAGTAGATGCTCACTTTAAATACATGCAGTAAGTTTCTGATATGAAAAAAAGACATAGCCAAAATCTGAATAAGAACAGAAGCTGTCCAGAGGAATTGACAGGAATGATCACAGTTTATAAAACGAGCATTTAGCTTTAAAACAAGGAGCACGTGCTGGCTGGGGACTAGCTGCACCACTGGAACCACTGCCCTTGTAGTCTCAGCAGCCATGGAATACATGCTTAGTGCAAAAAGACAAAAATAACATTGTATCCATGAGTTAGTTCCCAAATTATGCCCATGCACTCCAGCATGTCAGCCTTAAGTCCGTTTTGTAAAGGAACATATAGAATTTCCACATCAGGTTACCATTCTTTATGACTTCCCATTAAGAATCTCATTTTGGTGTTTGATCTCAGCCAGATTTTCGTTGTCACCTCTTAAGGAAACAATCTGATGTTTCACCCCCAGGCCAAAGTTATAAGCATCTGGAAATGGTTGAATGACAATATTAATTTTGTCTGAAAAACACCTTTGGCTAAATGAAGCCTTTATCTGCAATAGAAACACAAAAGTGTGAAGGAACAGCAACAGGGTGTATGTCATCATCCCTCTTCCCCAGGGGTTAGAAATCCCTCGTTTTCCGTCCCTCAGTTTTTCCATTTGCTCAGCTCCATTGGGATTGCAGCTACTTGAACACAGCCATTCCCCTAAACTCCCCTCCACTGAAAAGCATTACATTATATGAAAAATAACTCCAAACGTATTTTTTTTCACTGCAATAAGGTGTTCTGAGCTGCTGGGACACTATGACTGAGGACTATAATCCCACTCTTGCTCAGACAGAGGAGGGGAAGGAAAGGACCTGCTCCAGGCCCCAAGAGACAGTAACAGAAAGTTAATAGGTGGCAGAACAAAACTTCCAAACCAGCAAAAAAAACCCTGCAAAACCAGCAAAACAAGAAAGTTGGTTCCTTTCATATCATATCACAGGTTTCTTCAGCCTGCCTGTTACCTTAGAATAACAGAGGTCCTATTCATTGTGCTGGAGCAAAGCAGCCGTTGCACTAAGTGGTCCTTGCAGTAATACAAAGCAGTGCAGAATTTTGTGGCTTGGAAAACTGGTTGGTCTACTTATAATATGCTTATGTAGCCATAAATTCTCATCAGGAATTATCCTGAAGTTGCAGCGTGTTTTCCAGGGTCATCATGTTACATGAAATGTTCAGCCCTGCCTGGGGAAGGATAATATATAAGAAACACAGATATGCCTCAAAGCAAAACAATTAAAGGAGGCTTTTTGCTGGCTCCCAGGATTCTTGGTGTTGTTGGGTTTTAGCATACATTCACTTTTAATACCTCATTTTATTTTTAAGGATATATTAAAAGGTCTTTGAACACTTCCCAGAGGCCATTTCTTGTTTAAGATTCAACCCTACTAAAACACGAGCATTATTTTTTACCTTTAAGAATAATGTACCAGTGACACACACAAAGACTTGGACTGGCAAGTTAAGGACTATATCCAGCAGCCCACAAAAGTATTTCAGTGCTGAGCAGCACAGCTTTCACTGCCTGCCTTAGGCTTTCCAGAAACCAAAAATTTTCCTGAAGAGCCTCTTACCCAGCAATTTTACCAGACACAAAGAGCAGATCAGACCTTTGTGGGTGCTATTCTGCTGCAGAATTTTCTACTCTTTCAGCACTGCAGTGCTAAGATCATAAACTCTGCTTTCAGTTCCTGCCATTTACTCGATAATATATGTAATTTGATGGTACATCATCATAATTGTTTTTAAGTGAAACAGATTTTCCAGGGGGGGTTCAAGTTATGACCTAAGAGTTGGAAATTCCAGCTGAGACAGATGTGTATAATGCTGGATTATTATATTAATGCTGGAAAATTTTGCCCTTTTATAAGCAAGGTTCTGAGTGTTCACTTCGTGTGAGCCAGGGCCTGGCATGAAGAATGGGAAAAGCCTAAAATTCAGCCTACAATCATGGCAGATCAGGGGAAGTCACAGAGCTCAAATCCACAGTTAGAAACCACTCAGTCTCTTCTTCTGGTCCTAAAATCTGAGCAGCTGCTTCAAAAAGAGGTGTCCTCACAGTAACTCAGCATCTCTAAACTTTGTACACACCTCAAAAAGGCAAGTGATGCAAAAAACCCCAAAGAGTGGGAAATGGCTTAGCTGTGCTGCTCCTACTTATTAATTTAAATTCAATTGATAATACAAAACAAGCCTGCAGAGCACCCTTCTCACAACTCAAACTAAAGGAATTGAAATCCAGCCCACTGTTGAATGGACATGCTCTGACAAAAATTTAGTTTGCAATGAAAACAAGAATGCCACCTACCCACATAATACAGTAATAAATATTTTTCCTGCATGTTTAAAGCTGCAAAATACATAAGCACATACACACACATAAAAATACTTGTCCACAAGAAACAGCTCAGAGCTTTAGTTTCAGTTTCCATTTCTAGACAAGGTCAGGTAAGAATCTATTTTCAGTCTGAACCATCACATCCTTCTGGTTTTTACCCCCAAGCTGGTTTTACCCCCAAGCTGGATACTGGATGCCAAATATAGCAAGAGCAGAGTTGAGATGAATGCAATCAGACTCAGAAATCTTTTCATGAATGTTCTTTGTGGAAGAATGAAATATCCTACTACCCCTCTATCAACATGGAATATGTGGAAAAACAAGCAAAATGAAATTGGACCTCTAATACAATTGGTAGAATGCTGCTGTCCATGGACTTCTGTAATAAGGTTTGATAGTGATGGTCTCAGAAAGTCAGACCATCACCTTCACAGAACTTAATAAAATAAAATTATGGCAGTGTGAAACGTATCTCATGGATATATTGTTGGAAAATGAGTGGGAATACCTGGGAGCCACAGTCAAAGTGTAGCTGCTGAATATCCAAACCAGACCCAAATCTTTAATTTATATATATCTTTTATATATATTTATAAATATGTTTTTTTCATATCATCTCCACAATCTGTTATGTAAAAATATGCTCATGATGTGCAAGGCACTGCATGCTCCAAAACATCTTTCCTTTTCCCAAACTATATAGAAGTGTGTTTCTGCCTCTCTATTTACATTTTAATTCTGAGTAAGTAGATGTGCTCAGACAACACCCATCTGAGTTGAAAACTACCTAAGCCTTTCCAAAAAAGGTTTCTATATTTTGCTAGGTAAAACTCCATCTATTTTAAGCCTTCTTGTTAGGACTGGTATTGGTCCTCTGCAGACCTGGATTTTTTTGTATCACAGTTTTACTTTGGAGCAGACAGTACCTGACTGGTGTGAAAACAAATAATATGGGCTGGAATGTTTTTGGGAACAGAAAGCACATTTTTTTTTCTCATTTCTGCGCTTCATCCTTTTCCTATGAACAACAAACACTGCAAAGATTACATGTTTTCATGCTTCATGATACAATCTTGAATAAATGTGCTGGAAGCAGCAACATATCTATTGCAGCCCTCAAATTTCCATCAGCTTTCATTTCCTGGAATATTACTTCTGGGAGCAGAGATCACCATCAAAAACACCCAATATATAACAAGAGAAAATTACAGAAGAGTTTCTACGAAGTGCTGGACACACACCTTTGTCCACAATTTTTCTCTCTGTTTCAGAGGGGAGCTCTGGGAACACCCTTCCCCCCCAGGGGCTGCAGGGGCACAGTTTCACCACAGGTTCTGCAAAGCTGCAGCGGGTGCTGCAGGGCTCTTGCTGCTGCAGTGCGCCGGTGACAAGAGCATCACACACCAGCATGAGGAGCGGATGGGCATCCATCCCTGCTGCTGCTCCATCATTTCTGCCACTCCTTTAGGCACCTGTCCTGCTGTGTCCTCTCTGCTGCTGGAGCAGCTTCACTGTGGCTACACTTCCACAGCAGCTCTTTGAGTCAGAAATAAAACAGCCCCACGTGGCCCCTGATGCCTTTCTTGATGTTGCTGCACTCAGGACATCTCCGAAGTGGGATGCAAAACCAGGTGTTTCTTGCAGCACTGATGATCCTGGCAGGTCCCTTCCAGCTCAGCATGTTCTGTGATCCTGTGATTAATTAGCATTTGGGGGAGCCTCTTGTCAGCAGGTTCTCTGCGGCCACAGGCTATTTTCCACAGGAATATACGTGGGCTGTAAAGAGTCTTGCTGCTCTCAGGATGGAGCTGGAGTCCAGCACTGTAAGTATTTAATTACTCTCAATGCTTTTACAGCCTGGAGCAGGCTTGTGGGTAGCTATACAAGGTGTGGGAGGCCTTGAAAAACTGCATTTAAATGGAAGCAGCCCTTCACTCAGTTTTAAAATAGGTAAATCTAACAAAGCATTTCAGGCGTTTCAAACTACATCTCCAGATCTGCAAACACACCCACATCCACTGGATGCTCACTTTGAGTCTTTATCAGAATAAACCTGAAGTAAAGAATATTTTATTACATGACAAGTCACACAGCAATAGCAAAATGTGTCAAATTGTTTTCCATAGCCATTAACAGATATATTACACACACATATAAATGCATGTATAAACACCCACGTGTACAAATTTCACATTATTGTTGTTGCTCTTTGAGCATGTACAGTCGCACATGAGTAAACCCTGACTTAGATATAGGAATTAACTTCACTGACAGTTTCTCTGGAAGTTTAGGAATATTTTTTTTCCACAGCTCTTTTCTACAAGGCATAAATAGGGTAAAAAAAGAGCTGGTCTTGGCCAGACAAGCAACTCCCTTTGCCAGACTGCAGCCAAACTCTGTTTACCCTTTTCTCTTCATCCACCAGGATCCTCCTTTTTTTCTTCGGGATCATTGCAACAGAAAATATTTCAAGTACACCCACTCAAATGGTTTGCAAAGTCCTCACGGCTGTCTGTGAAGGTGCTAATGCTGGTGGCAAATAGGCTTTTTTTTCCTCATCGAAATGGAATCAAAGAGTCACTTACTCTCTCTTAACTGGGGAAAAAAAATCAAAGAAGGAAAGGGCAGAGGGAAGGGAAGAAAAAAAGAGAGGCCACTTTTTAAAAATCTAATCCTTGGACCAGGCAACCAGGGTGGACACAGGGCTGCACCTCTGCTTGGACACGGAACATGGATAAAGAACACTTCATTTTACAAGCATGATTTTTTTATTTCAGGGGGTTGGTTTGTTGGTTGTTTTTTTGGTTTTTTGGTTTTTTTTTTCAGATTGTTTCCAAGAATGCTGCAAGCTCACAAACTGACTTTTCAATCACTTTTTTGTGCTCTCCTCACTGAGGGTAACAGGCTTGTGGAAAAGGCTGCTGACAAGTGTTGTATTGCTGAGCCAAACCTCTTTATGCCAAGATAGATTTGTTCATTTCTTCTCCCCCTCCTTCTTCTCCCAATATTCTCCTCTCTCAGACTTTTAATAAGGCAGAAAAGCAATGATGCAAACGAACAGAGCCTCAATATAACCATATGCACATCACCCTCAGTTGCTGGATCCTGCAGAACAGCAGTTAATTTTGTGTGTCATATTTTATGTCACACTTATTAGCCTGAAGTGCAGTAATGCACGTTTCCATTCACAAGAGAACCTCTTCTGAATAACAAGGCCATGAATGGGTAATAATAAAAGTATATTCCATGTGCCAGGGACCATGTTAATTAGCAGACTTGGAAATCTCTGTCAAACACTATAAAATGTTACAGTGTTTATATAAACGTTTAATAATGGAAATGATAACAAACTGAGTGGGGATGGCTTGGGGAAAACAGTCATTTGTGCAGTTTTCTGAGCATAAGCAATAAAACAAACAAACAAAAAAAAGAGGCTTTCAAGTGAATGTTTAATGTGGTTGACACATTTGAGTAAAGGGTTGTCCCACCCGGCAGTTTAGCACACTCTAACAGGTACAGCAGAAACACTGCGAGCTCGGTCTCTTTTGGGATCACTGGCCCAGGAGACCCCATTTCCCAGAGGGATCAGCAGCCTCTGCACTGCAGCAGGGAGACAGCAGCCTCCCAAAAGTGCCTTTTCAGCCTGGGTGCTGCTGATGGACACAGGTCACGCCCCACCTCCCCAAGCATTGCTCTGAAACAAGAGCAGCAAGACAGGGAATTAAGAGCAGGACACAACAGCAGCAAAGGCAGCACGCACTGACAGGGCTTCCAGAATCTCAGGTGTGGTCTTATGGTTTGACTTTTTTAAACACTGGCAGCTAGATACGTGTTTTGATTTAAAAAATATGAATGCAAGTGTTTTTACAAATGAAACTATAATAGATTTCATTGCAGACAAACCAACTGCAGTGCTCATAAATGAGGCTAAACCAAGGATAAGGTGATAGGAACCTCCTGATCCCCAATTCCAAAGACCCTTTTCAGAAGTACACCATTACTTCACCTGTTTCAAGGGACACATCTGGGATGACCTCAGCAGCAGAGCTCCATTGGCTGCAGCTCTGCTGAGCACCAGGTAGAAGTAATCTTGCCTCAGGCAGGGCTTTTTCATTATTGAACAATTTTTAGACTGTAATATTTAATGTGTAAAACTTCTTTACTTGAAACTGTGAAGTCAAAATAGTTTTGCACTAAACCTAAAGCAATTACATAATTCTCATGTATACGCACAATAAATTCATAGCTCCCTGCTGTGGGGGAATGTCTAAGTTCTAAAAATAAATGAAAGACAGCAGACTTTCCTCTGGCACCATTTCCACTTTTAAAGCCCAAACTAATGTTGTAAACATGGGTGTAGCAGAAAGCAAAGCACCTTGTAGTTCCTTGTGATCCCAAAAGGCTCCCTAGCCAGCCAGCAGGTTGTGCCAGCATTCCTCAGCTGCAGGGATGAAGAGCTGCCCCAGCTCAGAGGTGACCTGGCAGTGAGTTTTACCCTCTGACCATTCAATATGTGCAAACCTCTCCTTAAAGCCAAGTCCCTTCCTCACAGCCCACTTTAGAGAACTTCCCCACAAATCACTGAGTGTTTTTGCTAAATGCAGTCCCAGCAAGACCTGTTTAGGGGCAAATCCTTGCTCCCAATGCTAGGTACAGGGTGGGGGTTACACAGTGGAGCAGCTTCCAGGATCACATTGATGCTCTGAGACTTTGCTTTTTAAAACACTGACAGCAGACACAAAATGCAGCTGGAACTCTCCTCAGGAAAGCTGAGACCAGAGAGCCTGCCCCATCACCTCCTATCCCTGGGAAAACATCCCAGCATGGGGATCAGCACGGGGGCTGCAGCCTTGGAAAGCAATAAGGAAATGAGTTACAGCAGCAAAGACCCCACCACATCCCAAACCCTGCTTATCACTGTGCCACAGAAACCCTATTTTCTAGAGACACATAGGAAAGGTTATGCTAGAAAATTAGAGATCCCCTTCCCTGGGCTTTTTCAAAGCTGAATCCTGCCCAGGTTTTACTGAGCCCTGGTCTGTGGCTCTCAAACCACAGTCCATGCGGGAGGTGATGTGGTAGCTCGGTGACCTGTTCACATCCTCGCCTCCTACCACAAACTGAAAGAAATGTATAAAGAGAAGTATTTGAAGGACAGACTCAGGAGGCTCCCCCATGGTTGGAAACCAACATTCAGCTCTCCTGGAGTGCTCATACACAGGGCTATTAGGACCAGCTGAATCCCAGGACTAATGATGGACTATGTCCGTGCTTTCCTCCAAAGCAGGCAAAGCACTGGAAAATGGAAATCTGAATCTTGACTGTCTCGCTGCAGTCAGCAAAGTGAGCTCTGGCACAAAACTGACAGGAAACAGGGTATTAACTGGGGGAAAATAAATGGAAGAAACGTCCTTCAGCTTGGCCCCCTTTCAGGGGAACTACAGGTTCTTCCCTTTGGTCCCCAGGTGAGCTTTAAACCTCCTGTTTGTGGCTGCTTCTTTAGGCTCTGCGTAGCTCAGCATCTCTGAGTTGCTACAGAGCCAAATGGCTGCCAGTTTTAGTATTTTTCCTTCCAGTGCACCACAGTGTCCATGTCCCTGACTCAGGATCTGCGTCTTTTGTTCAAACACCTATTATAACTAATTTTGGGAACATTTCCGTTTTGTCTTTTCAGCATAAAGTCATCAAATAAACATAAAATGAGCAAATATTACCACACAGCTAGAATATTTTTCCTTCATCATGTAGCTGGCCCACTAGAATGTGAATTCTACCAATTCCATGTAATTTTTTTCTCCCTCTATTTTGCTTAATTTATTTCACAGTGCCTTATGAAAGATACTAACATCATGATTTTCATTCTTCACTGCCTACCTCAAGCAGAGAATTGCTGCACACAGATTTCAGCTCTGTATCTTACTGAGTTCTGGTCCATACCACAAAATGGTTCATATTTTCCTTTATTTTTATCACTGACAACGGTTTATTATTTCTACTATCTCTGATTCCCACTGCTCAGAGACCAGAAAGAACTCACTTGTTCTGGCAGTAAAAGGGGCTCTTGAAGTGATCCCACACCGTAACACATTGGTGGGTTTAGTACCTCTTTTTAAAGTCAGACCTAAATTTTAAGTCATAACTCATCTGTCAGCTTCTTTAAAACATCCCAGGGATAAAGAGAACAGTTTAGGCATACAATAGAATAGACTTAAAGAGTCTGGATCTGTAAATCTCAAGGAGGAGAAGAGAATGGAAGAAAAGTATTGTGTAGTGAAGATATCCCATGGAGATATGTAAAATTTGAAGCATACAATTAATAATAGTTTTCAAAGATGTGCCAAGAAATACTTAATGACCATTTTTTAAGTACTTGGAAACTCTCAGAATGCAAATGAACCTAAATGCAAGACAGCAAATGGAGCACAACAGAGTCTTGATGACAGGAACAGAAGAGTATGAGCCTCTTAAAAAAAAAAAAAAAAAAAGGAAAATATTACAAAAAACCAAAGCTGGATAAATCTGTAGTCCAGACACTAACTTACACTGTCCAGATGCATTAGATTATGAAATCTCTTCTGAGAGTCTGTTTTTCCTACACTTCTAGCCCCTTTCTCCCATGTCTTTAAGCCACGTAGCTGTGTGCTCTGTGCTATCAGATCTGCTCTATTAGCCATTAAATCAGCCTGCACAGCCCTCGCACAGGAGCTCACTTGCAGGGGTGCTGGCAGCCAGAGTCAGCAGAGCTGAAAGTACAGTTGGATCCTTGTCACCTCAGTGCATCCACAGAATGTGACAGAGCGAAAAGTGCCGGCTAAGGACGGTCCCAAGGGAGGAAGGGGCCTCCTGGAGGTGCCACAGCACAAATAATTAACAAACAACACCAAAGACCGTGGGTTTTTTTCTCCAGTAGGCCAAGAGCGGCTTCATGGGCTGACTTTGTAGCTTTTCCCGTGGAATGAACAGCCTGGGCACCGGAATAACCTTGGGTGTCCTCATTTCCCACAGCCCGTCAGGCAGCGTCCCGGTGTTCCCACTGCTCCCATGGCCTCCCTTGTGCCAGCGGGTGATGGAGCTTTGAGGGAGGCAAAGCCAGGGACTCACGTGGGGACCAGAGCAGCCAAAATTGCTCTGAGACAAGGGCAGGACAAGAAATAACACTGACTCTGCTGCTGGAAACCACTCCCTCCCTTCCCCCGAGGGGAAGAAAAGCCACGTGTTGACCACAGCCCCGAAGCTTTCCTCACGGAGAAGCACTAAATAAGAGGGTTTTGTGAAAAACAAAGTCCACACTTTAAAATTTTTAAAGGTTTTGATGCCTTAGGTTTTAGCTTTCATAATTTTCAGATTCTGTGCTGCCTAGGTGTGTAGTTTTGAGCTTCATATTAAGTGTCAGTAAGTTCTCTTCACAGGGTAGGTAGACAAAACCATCCTTTTCCAGCTTGGTACCAAGGACAATCGTTACAAGTTTCAGGCCCAAAAGCATAAACAACAGTTGAACTGAAGAGAGCAAAAAAGGAGGATGGGACTTCATAGCCTGGAGCTGTAATTGGGCAGTTAACCCAAATATGTAAATGGACCAAAATGTGTAAAAGTGTGAGACCTCATGACCAGTTGTCCATTTTGTGACCATTTTGGGTCCATCTTGGGTGTAGCCTTGGCCAGGCTCTTGTACTGCCTAAGGTGTATCCTTTACTGCCCTTTAAGAAATACCTACTTTACTCTTGACTCTGTCTAGCCTCTGCTCTAGGTCTGTTCTGAGAGCATCAGTTTAACAAGGGATAAAAAGGATAAAATCTAGCACTGGGGTGCTTGGTTATCTGCCAAAAGCACACTCTCAGCTTAAAACAATGTTCTTTATATACTGTTACATTACAGGAGGTACATGAATATTTATAAGAGTTTATACATATTCAAACATTCTTTTGAGTTTAGATGTTCTTTTGCTTGGTTTTAACTTTTGACTTGTCTTTATGTTATCTTGTAGATTAAACTAATATATTTTATTTCTTTTTGTGGTTCTATCTTGTTTTTACACTCTTTGATAATGAGGAGTCAGTAAATTGGGTTTTGGTTTTTGTCACTGTTATCACTCAGATAGTTTACAAATGTGAAGAACTACCTAATTATCTTACACTATTCTCTTAGTTACATAAAAGCATTTTAGCATCATCACAGTCTCTATTTTAATATTATGCTGCGGCCTAAGATATATTTATCAATTTGCTATTTACTATTTATATAAGATATATAAATATAATATATATATAAATATAAATATATAAACTCATATGTGCATATATATATTTATATATTTTATATATATAAACTCATATAATATATATATATAAACTCACAGATTATAACAAAAAGCAGTTAAAAGGAAATACAAATTGTACCATATCAACATCTTTGTGATTAATAATAATATGCAAAAGCTAATACATAAATGCAAAAGCCAGTATTATATTGTCATGTATAACAGTTTTGAATGCCAAGTTGTTTGCAGAAGTGATCACAAACCACAGAGCTGGAAGCCAAAAGGTGAAAGGCTGATGTCTCTCAAATCCAAGAGTGCCTGAACCTGGTGTTTGTTCACTCCTGTAGCTATCTAAATGTCACAACAGCAGCTTTCTTTTGCATCTTCCTGCTCTTTTGCCATGAGCTGCAGACAAAAAGGGCTTGAAAAATGATCATGGACGCTCAGGGCAAAATCCAGCATGGTGCAAAGAAAGTGAAGATGTCTGAGCAATCCAAGGCAGTCACAAGAGAAGATTCCTGCTTAGTTTATAGAGTTCTGTAATGACTACAAGAGGCCATACCTTTCTAAAAAGAGACTGTAATTAGCTCAAAAGCTGGCAAATGCCAGAGATAAGTGTGCAAAGAAAGCTCTTTGCTGCTGAGAAAGGCAAGATTCATAACTCACACACTGTGCAGGTATTTGGCTCCTCTACTAGAACTCAGCCCATGAAATCCACTTCCTGCCAATCTCAATTGTGCTGCTGCCCCTCGAGAAGTGCCAGCTGGAAGCTGAGACAGAGTTTTGCAGATAACATTAGCTGGTTGCTACCATACTCCAGTTGCTGTTTTATATATTTACTCACTTAATTCAAGGTTAAACCAGCTAACTCCAGGACAAAAACCCTGCACCAATTGCTTGCCACATGTGAGACTGACAGCAGCTAACTGCACGGATGGAAAGACAATCAGTCTTCATTTTAACACTGCGCTAGTGGATGACAGCCACAGCTGCTCTGGGCAAGACAGACTGTGCAGAGCACAGAATGCAGCCCACTGCAGGGAGAGACAGGCCTGAACCACAGCTCCACAGAACCTGTTTTCTTCGCTTTCTGGGGCTGGGAGATCATCACCTAAAACTCAGATCTGTGCCTGGTCTTCAGATCAGGTTCAGTGAGATGCAGAATAAATTTTTAAAATCTTATATTCAGTCGGGAAAGGGCAGGGAGAATTTCACAAGATCAGTTTATCTCACTTTTATTTGGGTTTTTTTCCCAAATTTAGCTGACCACATGAGTACAAACTCATGGTTCAATAAAATCAAATCTGAATCCGTATCTTAAACCTGGCTGTGTGTTGCTACTGAATTTTAACATTATCTCACAGTCTAAACTCCATAAGACCCTACCCTTGAAAGTTTTACTTTATTTCTGAAGGCCACGAGGGGCTGGTGGGGAAATGGGGGGAAAAAAAATCTAAACTTTTGAGGTTTATCAATGAGATTATTTCCATCTGGTTAGTACTAATAAAAATCTGGAGTAACTCCCTTTAAATCAAAGGAGGAGCATCAGGACAAGCTGCCAAAAGGAGTTATCAGATGGAAGATAAATTCAAATTCCCTTAATTCAATGTCATCTTTATGTTTTCCTTTAAGACAAATTCTGGCTATTAAAATTCCATTAGTTCTGAATTACTTAGATAGAAGGATAGGGAGAAACCTTCAGGTGTCCTGATGTGGCATTATTGATGCACAAAGAAATATTAATTCTAATCTCTTTTAGCAGATGTGAGCCAGGATAAAATGCTCTTCTGATTGAACTCTCCCCCTGAAAGCTCTGGCTCAGACATGGACCATCAGAAAGGCCTTGCTGAGGAATTACAGGGAATCACCAGGATTATTTTAAGGGAGTTCCCCAGTGGATATGGAGAGCAGCTTTGTCTCCACTGTGTTGGTGTTCTCTGTGAAATTCCTTCATAAAATTCCTCCTTCTTTTGGGATGTGCAAAAATTCATTGGTGAGATCAGCAGCAATCAATGAAGGGTGGCAAAGACAGACCAAGACTTACTGCAAGAGATGGCAAATCCATCTCTAGATTCAGAAAAGATTGAGCTGATTCATGTTCAAGCATAAACTGGGAAATTTAATCAGAGTCCTTCCATAATGTTTCTTTTTCTCGGTGAGGTACCACAAACAAAAAGGGATACAGTGAAGTCAGCACACGTGATTTAGAAGGGAAGCCTTGCAGTGTGGGAGTTTGGGCTGTGAGGCAGCAGGTCACACAAACTGAGTTATCCCTAAACCACCCTGGATTTACAGGACACCAATGCTGAAGAACAGATACGCATTGTTTTTTGATTTAATGTGCAAGTGTGTGGAATACAGGCTAGAAAAGAATGAAGGCTCGTGTTTTTGTGGGTAAGAAGATGCAAAAAGCAGAACAAGGAAAGACAAGACTCAAGTTAAATTTTTAATAAGGAGCATTTAGAAGCATCTTCTGAAAAGCCAGTGAATCTTTAATGCAAAAATTGCTTTGAAAAGGCAATTATCCCAAAAAGAAATTACTCTGCTCTGCAGAGGGACAAAATTTAATAATTAACATGCACACTGAGAGATTTTACTGCTATTTTAAGTACTTTCCTAGTTCAGCCCAACTATGAAGATTCAATTGTTGCCTCCCTTACATAAGGCCAGCATGCAGTTCAAGCTAAACCTCCTGTACACCAGGCTGTTGTAGAAATGTGACTGCCTTTGGCAATCACAAATAGAAGCAGATTATCTGTGAGGATGAGGGGGATTGCTTTAGAGAGAAAGATGCAAAGCAGTAACTTTAAAAAATAAAAACACCTAGATAATCTACAGGATGAAGGTATTAGCGTGATGCAAAGCCCAGTTGCCTCTCATTTCCTGCTCTCAGGGCTTCGCTTGCCATCTTTCAAGGGGCAGAGGGCCTGGCTACCTCTGGTGACGGTAACATGATGGTGCCTAGGAACAGACACTTCATTTGCAATCTCAAAAACAGCAATGGAAGAACCAAGAATTCAACACAGCGACGCCCCTCCTCCTCTTAGTCCTTCCACATTGCTCTCCTGAAAGGGTTAATAGACTATAAACACATCCCTTTACGTCCTCTTCTCCCTTGTTGTATGACCTGGGGTAGGATACCATGGCAACATGCTGGAAAAGGAGCTGACATTCATGCATGACAGAAGGATCCAGTGCAAGTCCTCCTCACTCACCCAAGAGCACTGCTACACTGTCAGGAGGTGCAAAACAAGCGCCCACCAAACCAATCAATGTCAAATATCACAGAGCTTTCCCGATGCATTCGCATTTCTGCTTGTTCCCTCTGCTCCCCTCGCTCTGCCTCCTCTGCGAGATGGAAACCTAAAACCAAATCACAGCAGAGGTTTTGTGACTGGTGTGGAAAGCACTGAATGTATCTCAAATGGGACACTTTCAACCTAGCACGTGCCTGAAACAAGAAAAACGAGGGGTGCAGAGATAATGCTGAATATTAACTACAGCAAAGTTCCTCTAGGGGAGCAGAGGCTTCCAGACAGCACTGGGGAGTGTCTGGCCCCTCAGGATATGGAGGAAAGAGACTGAATTTATATATCTGTCCATGTAGACAAGGCTAGAAGGACTCCACAGCTGAGGATCTGCCAGGTTTTCTTAGGGCACAGGAGCTAAAAAACCTAATAGATAGCAAAGACATAAAATAAGTAAACTCTCTTTCCCTTCTCTGGCTTGCGGGACACATTATGCTTCCAAAATTACAATCCTTTTTTAAGTAATAAAAAAAAAAGGTAATGTGATCTTGAAAATATATGCACAGTTGACCAAATTGAAAAATACCGCTCTCACATCCAGGCTTCTTTCCCTTCGCCTTCCCTTTTCCCTGTCCTTCTCTTTACTTACATGCCTAGGGATGCTAACTATGAAGCAGGCAGCACAGTGCCTGTGGAATAGCAGGCCATATAACTTTCTCAGTCTTGCCTGAGAAAGTGGCCTGGGAAATCTTAAGGAGGAATTAAAACAATCCTCAGAGATAGAGAACAGCCTTGCAGGTGCTGTTTGTCAGTTTCTTGTTTTCTTGCAAGAGAAGGTCGAGGGGTGGTGAACCCCACTGACCAATGATGGTGATGTGTTAGTTCACTAACCAATAAGAGTTTTACTTTTCTGTACTTTTCACATATCGGTCTATAAAAAAGCTCTGAGGTAATAAACCGAGAGAAATTCTCCTGTTCAACTCCAAGAGAGTCTGTGTCGCTCTTCTCGCCGTTCCCAATAGAGCGACACATGCCCTACACAAATATCCATTCGGTGCTGATAATTCAGGAGGCTTTTCACTTATTCAGAAGAGAGGGTTTGTTGCTGTGCTTAGAGAGTGTTTCTGTGGTGATGTATCTAATTTTTGATGGCTTTGGGTTTTTTTCATAGATGTTCAGGAAAGGGTTGCTGAGCATGACCATGGCTGTCCATTCAAAGATTGGTGTCCATGTGAGATTTAACCAGCAGCAGTGACTGCTCTAGGATTTTTTCTGAGCCATTCATAAGGTTGGTTGGAGCTCTCAGGCTGCACCAGAATTCTTCTGTCCTGTCTCAACCTGCTTATGAAACTTTAAAATCTAATGTTTATTTGAAATATGATTCAGTGCTTTCAGAAACCAAAGTAACTTTCCCTGTTTTCTCATCTCCTCGGCACAGTTCAGGTTGAGTGGAAAGGGCTGAGGAGAAGGGAAATATGTTTATTTTTAGCTGCATGTGACTGAGATGGTACTGCAGGAGAAATCAGAAAGACATACAAGAAGAACACATCAGGGAGTTATGTCTCCTCAATTTGGTGATTAAATCAAGCAAGCAGACTTTTCCCCAACAAAAGGAGGTGTAGAAGAAGAAGACGATCAAGAAAAAGAGCAAGACTGTCTGGGACCATGAGCAGCTGGTTTCCACTCCTTGAGGAAGAAGAGGGTGTCTCCAGGGGAGGGTCTGAGGTGATGTATGGCTGTCAGTGCAAGAGTGAGAGCGGAGGGTGCTGCTAAAACACACAGTTGTTGCCATAGCCAAGGCATCTTGTTTCCCTGACATCTGATTCTCAAATGGGAACCATCAAAAATATTGGAAAACAATTATAGGAAACAAATGCAGAATGGATAGGGAACTGAAAGAATACACTGAAGAAAAGCTTTAAGTAGAAGGAAAAACACCTAAGAGCACAAGAGTTCACCAGTATTAACAAAAGACAGCTGCAATTGTGTAGTTTCACACCATTTCCTCCACAATGATTTTAGTTAAATTGTGTTTGGTTTTGCTTTGTCTGTGCTTTGAATCAATTCCAATCTTGCCAAGTATTTTTTCATCTTATTTATTGGAGCAACCCACAACCCCAAACCAGGGAAAAGCTGAGCAGATCAGTGATTAAAAGGAAAGGTGTGTGCTCGGGGCTAGATGGTGCCTGGAGGAGTAGACTTGGATTCAAACTGTCTGCAGAAAGGAAGAGCAAAGGTGAGCTGATATTGTTTTGGACAATAGGTATAACCTGAGATGCTCTGGAGGCAGCAGTAGAACCTCCTGCTGTTTACAGCAGGGTCAGGATTTCACTTTTTTGTTTTCAATCTTGAGGGTTTTTTTCCACACATTGACATGGTACTTCCTTCCCCTTAAGGGTGATTTGTCACAGGTCCTAACCTTCATTTTAGGCCAATATATAGCAAAGCAGCACTCTCAGAGCAACGATACCAATGGCAAGAAAGACTCACTGACAGCATCTGGGCAGGCTCTGGGAGACCCACAGCTATGGAAACAACTCTTCTCTACCGGCAGCACTGGCAGGGCTTGTGCTACACCGACCACAACTGGGTTTGTGCAAATCCCTGGCAGTAAAAGCACACCCAGATTCTCCTTCTGTCTCTGTCCCTGCTCCCCCTGAAAGCCAGATCAGCTGCTGCCCTGCCAGAGGTGGAGTTAAGCCGGAGCTGTGCCTTCAGGAGAGCCACAAGCCAGCTGAGACTCACCACCACAGAGAGCTGCCAGGCTCCACGAGGTTTCCCAGGGAAGAGAGGGGCCAGGGGTGACCTTCAGGCACCCCAGATTCTCCCATTCCCTCCAGCCAGGAGGAACAATCAGGATGTGCCACTGTTTCCCCTCCCATCCTGCACCTCAAAACCCCTCTTGAGAGGGAAATTCAGCTCCTGACACCCGAAGCACATCTCTGCAAAGCACTGAGAGTGCAGGGAGGTGTCTGGGGCTGGCTCCGGTCCACAGCTCCTGCAGATCTCTGGGAAAAGGGAAATACTCTCATCCTCCCAGGAACAAGCCCATAGAGCACTTCAATTAAGTGTAAGCTGTTAAATTACTCCCATAGCTGGCCCTGCATTTTCCCCCCCTCAGCTCTCTGGGTATTGTTTAGCAGCCATCAGATAATTAAGTGCAAAGGCTAGGATAAAATAATCTGAATAACAGCTAATGAAATCCTCTGCAGTGATTTCTGAATGTGTTATCTGTCTTCCCTCCCTCACATGGTAACTGTGGCTGCCTCTCACAGAAAACTCCAAGCAGGTGATGATACACCAGAAGTGCACACTCTTCACTTCCATCTTTCTTCTCACCCCAAAACCTCTCAATCCACCTCTCATTCCCTCTGCCAGAGGGGATTTCTGCCTGTGTCTCCAGACAGAGCCCATTTCCCATGACAGCAACCCCTTTTTGCTCCTCTCTCACTTCCATTCCACATCTGCCCTGTACCACTATGTGGGACTGATCAAATTTTGCATAGGAAATCCCTGTGAGAGAGGAAGAGGAGAAAATATTAGGAAGCAGGAGCTGCCACTCTCAGCTCATAATCTGTGGACATGCAGAAGAAGCAAAGCTGGCTTAAGGATTTATGGGAAGCAGAACAATTTGCTGCCTTAAGGGTGAGAATGATCACAGGAGCTCATGGTCTCACATCTTTGTTTCCAGCCTTTCCTTTCAAGGAAGCAGCAGATCCAAAAAAATTCTGTGGGTGAAATTATCTTCTTTGCTGAAGCACCTACACTCTTGTGCAAAGACAACTGTCTCTCCCCTGAAAAGAAGCTGTGAATTATAGCTGCACTCCTAAATTTTTCACTGAATTTAATTTGAGCTCAGCGTGATAAAATCCTTGCCCACCGAGACAACAGCATAATTTACAAAATGTAACTCGGGTGTTTATTTATAAGAACTTCAAAACTGTTTCACCCACAGCTTTATGGCTTGTCTGGCAAAGTGAGGACTTGACCAGCTGGAAAAGGAATTATCAGGAAGTTCAGTATAAACCCAGCTTCCTGACCTGTTTAAGGTATTCAAATTGATTACTGATCGGAGTAAAGTTAGGACAGGTGACATGGGAACCATCAGCACAAGAAACTGATCTCCAGCCTGTGTGGAGGCAGAGGTCAGGAACACCCAGGAGAGGGTGATGTCCAGGGCCAGTCCAGTGGAAAGGCTGTGCTGTAAAAAATGCAGGGACAGTACTGAGGGATGCTGTGCTCAACACTTCCAAAAAGCAGGAGATGTTGCAAGTACAATTCTAGCAAAGGAAAGTCAGAGATCAGGGCAGAATATTTTTAACTGAGCTTGTAAGTTAGATTTGTGGGGGCTTTTATTCTTTGGTGATGGCTCTTTTTTTTTCCCCTCCCCCAGAACTTACTACTCTCTAGAAGGCAAAAGAAGTGGGAAGTGTAGTAAGAGTGGTGGGAGAATGATAGGAGGCAGACAGAACTGACACAAATTTCTCCTGTCATCCTTGGAAGCACAGGAGTGACTGACTGGAAAAATAGCTGAATTTAAATGAGGGGATATGTTGTAAGCTGACAGCTCTCAAACAGAGTAGGAAGCATATCTAGAACTCCATATGAGGCAGTAGGGATTAATTCTGTAGTATCCACTTTATTGGACTCTGCTGGATCTCAAGTTCCTTCACCATCTACAGTTTATGTGGAGCTGTTAGATCCATCTTTAGAGAGAGGTACCACCTGGTCTCTAGACAATTGCCTGTAGTAAATTAAAATATTGACAAAGGCTTCACTAGCCCTAGTTTCCTAGTACTTGATGGTAGGTTAGGAAGGCATTTCTGTTCCTCTAAAGTGAATTTAGAACTGCTTGGATAATCAAGTTTACATCTGAGCAAAGGGCCCTCACTGGATGCAAGAGCATTCCAGAGAGATTCCACAGCACACACAATCCAAGTGATGGGATAATATCCCAAGTAATATGAAACAAAAGGGGGCCTACATGTCTGTGGTGTGTCTCAGGTCCTACAAGACCCTGAGAAACAATCATGGACAGAATCACAAACTCCCTAAAAAAGCAGCTCAGTGTTCCCCTCCAAAACCACTCACTCAGGTGGAAAGAAAGTAGAGGCTATAAACACAGTCCAATGTGGCAGAGTTTTCCACAAGGACTGAAAAATCAGCCCATCCCAACCCTTTCACATGTGGAAAATTATGTCTGTAAGCTGAATGGAGCAGTGGGACACTTGTCCTGAAGAAGGGAATTACTTTGGATGGATCTCAGTCAGCTGAAAGACAATTTGACCAGAGGGAAGGAACTGGCTTGGAGACTCATCAGAGGTAAAACTTTCTGATTTACAAGAAATTTGCAGGAAGCACAAGCTCATTGGGTAGTGCAAAATAATAAATAATAAGCCAGGTGGCTAGAGGAAGGTACTGAGTGTGATAAATGCTCTCAGGATCTCTACAGCACTTGATGCCTTGGTCCTGCTGCCCTGTGCTGGAGTAAGGAGTGAAACCATGGATTTTTCCAGGCTAATCTGTTACCTCCAGAGCACATTTGAAAAACAAAAAACAATTGCCATTCATTAAAAAATGTTGTGTCCCAACACTCACTTTTCAGTGTAAAGCAAAATGCAGAAAGTTATAATGTTAATACATTTCAAGCAGTCAGAAAAAAAAAAAAAAAAAAAAAAAAAAATCAGCTTTCCTAGGCCACCATATCTGCATTATCAGCATCTCTAGCAATCTTCCTGGCTCTCCACCACCCAGCTCCCGAAGGCAAGTCCTGGTCACACCTGGGATGCAAAGCATGCCAAGGATATACATTTAGAAGCTTCAAAGGAAAATGAAAGAGGTCCTAAGATGAAATAGAAACCCTGAAGAATGGATAATACATGCATAAAAAGCTGATAATTCACTGACTAGATAATTGGTTTCATTAAAAGATAAATATCCCTCTCTCCTAATGACTTTTACTGTTGATATTACTCCATTGATAACATCCAGCTTAACATAACTCCTTTTTATGACTGCAGACTCATGTTCTGCCTTCCAAAAGAGCCTCTGCCTTGAAAGAAAGATCAAAGAACCTTGTTCATGACCTAAGCTCTTCAGCCATGAGCCAGTACTTTTCAGCACAGCTGCTAAGTATGGATAGCTACATCCCATTACAAAGAACTAGAAAAACAAATGGCATCAGAAAGAATAATTGTTCAAAAATGGGAACACATTTAGAACAAAAGAGAATAGAAAAGCAAGAGTGTAAAATATTTATTTCCCCCCCATGGTAACACTAGGTGGAAGAAAAGGCTGAAAACTCTTTGTTTTATTTCCTAACTTCTTAAGTGATGTGAAAAATCACTCCACTTCAGAAAAGAGTCCCAGATATGCAGGGCCATGGAATATTTTGGGAGAAGAACCCAAGCAGACTAATGTGTGTCCATGGAATTTTAAAGCCAGAGAAAAATACTTGTGATATCATGAATCTATCAATTGTTTTTAATACTGGGCAAATGCTAACTCTGTTTTCATGAGATGTATTTTCTCTGCTATTATAAAAGGAGAATTACACCATAGTAATATGATATTCCCTTTATAACTATGACTGATCCTCCTTTTACCATAACTGAAAAATTATCTGTAATAAAAACATACACAATCTGCCTCCTGTGCATTAAGAAAGCTCATTCATGATCATAATTTGAATCATAATTTGAATTGCACTCCTCCAGAAGATGGCTTTGTTGAGGGAGGTTAGCCAGCCCCAGGCAGGGAGCAGAACACACAGCACATACACAGAATTGTTATATCCATATTCCCCTGGACTCAAAACCCCGCGAGGAAAACAAGCCAGCACTCAGGGGCAGCATTTCATTCCAGAGGAGACTGACAGTCACAAGGCCTTGTTATGATTTCAACTGACTATCCCAATTGAAAATTCCCAGAAAGCTCACACTGCACCCTGGATTGACAGCTGCTGGGATGATGGACAGGAAAGGAGAAAGTCTCGATTCCAGGGCTACAAAACTGGGTGCCTTTGCTGCTTTGGATGCACAAGAGCCTATAACAAAAGGTATTCCCCTTAAACACACTCCAAAGTCTCTGCTGATCAATACAAATACTTCCTCTGCTTTTATACAGTGGCAACAGGACTAAAATGTGAACTCAGTCTGTATTTTGTAAGGGTTTGCTTACGTTTTTGTGAGTTGTTTTTTTCCTTTATTTTTATCCCCATAAGAAAGCCTCCCAGCCTTATTCAGCCTGTATGTTTTCTGTCCTAAATTCATGCTTGACATGTTTCAGGATGAAGACATTATTGCAGTGAGAGTGGAATGAGTGTGGCCACATTATCATCAAATAATAACTTGATCACACAAGATAACCTAAAATCTAACTCAGCTCCAGGCACAGAGGTTTGTGCTGTACTTTCTGTGCAAACATTCCAGTGCCTCTCCAGCTGCTGAAGGGTTGAATAATCACCAGAAAAGGCACATTTGCAAAAAAGCTGGTTTCAGAAGCATCCTACAGCTTCTGGTTCTTGCAGCACTCCGCTGCAGGTTGACCAGAAATCCAGTGTGCTCCAAGTTTGGATGTTTTTGAAATGATCTGGATATTCTGAGATTCCAACTCAAGAAGCCCCCATGGGCCATTCCCAGCCTCTGCATAATTAAAGCAATCCACCTGCTCCACAGCCATTTCCCCAGCTACAGAGCAGTACAGACACAGATGTGACACTTTCCTGCCACAGCAGCCCTGTTTGGGGACAGGGTGGAGGCTGCCACATTCGCTGCAGTTATCCTGCCCATGAAGCTCAGCAAAATAAAGCTAGGCAGCAAAAAATTCCAGCAATTTTTTCCCTCCAGTTACAATAAACTTGCTTCCAATTTGTTGTCCATCCGTTGCTAATTTCATTATCATTTCACACATGTTAATGAGACACATGCTGGTCACATGACCTCCCCTTTCCCTCTGGGGCCTAATGAGTTATATACCATGAATAATCAAGGGCAGTTTGTTTTGGCATACAAATTCATTAGTGTTTTAATATAAAAGCGCACAAAAGGGGAATTAATGTTTCATGACAACTAAAATAACCCTTTCTGCTAAAAATGTGGCCACACTGAGACCATTTATTTATGCTTGTTTTTTGTTTTTTTTTTCTAATTAAGTCAGAATTTAAAGATCTCCAGACCACACCACTAAAGAGTAGCTGAGTATTTAAAAAGTAATAGTGTGCAGCTTCTAGCAGATTTGCTCCAAATCCCATAATGTTTCCTGATGCTCTGGCATGACTGACATGAGTTTCTCCCCCCATGAGTGCTGAGATTTCTTCCCCCTCCAACAATTCACTATCAACATTTGAAGAGGAAGCTGTAGCTTTCAGTTTGAATGCCACATCACACAAGCTGATAAAGCTGTCATTTTTTATTTTTAAGCTGTAATTCAAGTGCAGACTTATATGGCTGCAGCAAGAATCTCTTTTCATGGCATCTTAGAAATCAGCTGGGCTTCTCAGATTTTTCAGAGGAAAATAAAGTGAGAAGTCAACTGGAAATTTTTTGTTTTAGGCGCAGATTTTACATTGCTTTTTTAACCTTTTCATGCCTGTTTTAAGGATCTTTTAATACTCTTCTAAGACATGGCACCCTTTGCTGGAGCACACTCTGGTAACACTGTCAGCATTCTGCCAGCCCAGGACATAATAATCAGCCCAGCTGGTTCAGATATGAACAACCTCACAGCAAAAAGTGGCCAAAATTCAGTGGATATATGACTGGAAAATGATAAAGACACTGATGTTTTTCCATGAAAATCAGGGGTAAAATCTAAATTTTTTTAAATTTTTTTTTATTGTACTCTTGTAGTGGGCCATCCATTCTGCAGCTTTGCTGGCCTTGACTTCTAGATATTTTAGCATCTTCAGAGAAACACAGAATCAGTCAGACTGAGAGGCACCTCAGAAGCCCAGCAGTGAGGCCATGTGTTCCCAGCCTCTGCCAGTCAGCTGGAAGTGCTGAAGCACCAAAATGCTTCAGGACATGATTTTTTGAAAGCATGAGCAGTGACAAATTTTTGATACAGCTTTATGAAGACATAACTTTTTGTCAGTTTTAAAAGAGCCCTCATAACTGCTCTCCAGAAAATTCAAGTGCCTTCATACTCTGCACTGAGCAGATTAAATTTGAAAGGCTGGGTTCAAGTGTGCAAGACTTGTCCTTTGCTACCCCAGTGAAAAAAATTACCTGATTCTGACTGAATTCTGGCTGAACTGGGGGCTCACTCAAGGAAGGTTCAGCACTTTCAGGCCAGCAGCTGGGTTTTCCCTGGGCTCCCTGCACCCTGAGTATCCCTGGCTCCCACTCCTGTGCCCATTTTCCCTGTGGGGCATTGGGACTGCTGCAGCATCATCCCTCTCGTGCTGTAGTGCCACTTGTACAGCAAGGAGGCTGGAAGAAGGGGGCTCCCCAGGATGAACACAAAAATAAAATCTTGGGTGGCAAGAGTGGCAATAGAGGAAGCAATTTAGGACTGAACTGAAGAAAGCTCTGACTTCCTCAGCTGGGCATAAGAGATCTTTGGGCCTGAAGGCTGGAAATGTGGTCAAAGCACATTAGGAAAAGCTGCATCACCTTTTTTTGGTTATTGAGGAAGGAATAAGGGTGAGTGAAGTTAAATGCTGAGTGCTCTAAGTAAAGTCAATACACATCTATCTCCCACTAGAATTCCCGCAGAAGTATCCAGGTTCTGCCAGTAAATCTCATATGTCCAAAAGAAAAATGATGTAACTGTGTTATAGCACCAGATTCCTCTTCATGGACAATAGCAAATAATCTGGCCTGATCCTAATCCCAATTCTTCTCTTTATAAATGGAGGGGAAAGGAGGAAAAAAAAGGAAAATTCAGATCAATCAATCAATCAATCAATCAATCACTAAATTGTCCTATTGTCCCACTGACTTTTCCTGTAAAGGGAAAAAGGATGAATAACTAAAATATAATTGGTCTAGGTTAAGTGAGAAATATTTTTCTACAAACGACTCTAGAACAGCTCTGTACTTTCACTTCCTTTGTTTTACTAATTGATTTCCCATCAAAATCACAGCATAAAGTTTGAAAACATGTTTTTAAATGATGGTATAATTTATTTAGACTCACACCTTCCCTAGCTACTTGTATGGCAAACTGTGAACAGAAAAGATTGAATGAATACTCTCGGACATACTGAGGAAAACAAAAATTAAGTTGAAACACAGAAAAAGCATCAAAATGTTCAGAGAAAAATTCTGCTGCTTAAAAGTAACAGAAAATGGATGATAATGTTCTATCATCAAATTTCATATTACATGGTGTGTCGTTCTAATTGGGAATGGCAGGAAGAACGACACGGACTCTCAAGGGAGTCAGAACAGGAGAGAATCTCTAGTTTATTGTTACAGCTATGTTATATAGACTAGTTCGTGGAAAGTACAGAAAGGAAACTCTTATTGGTTAGTAAAGTGCTACATTACCATCATTGGTCAGTGGGGTTCACCACCCCCTGACTTTCTCCTGCAAGGAAAACACGGGAACAGACAAACAGCACCTGCAGGCTGTTTTCTGTCTTTGAGGATTGTTTTGAATCCTCCCATGAAATTCCCAGGCTAGCTTCTCAGGCAGGGCTGGCAGGCCATGGGGCCTGCAGCTTGCTCTAAAGCTCGCCTCCACACATGGTGCAGAGGGACTGTGAAAATCAAGATGCTATTGGTTTGTGCATAACAAATAAATAGAAGAAACAGCATATTAAAAAAAAAAGACAGCAGTCACTTTAGGAATTAAATGTAGTAAGTGAAAAAAGAATTGTCAGAAGCCTTTAATGTAATCTTTTACTTTCTGCAAGTCCTTGGATATAAACCCTGACCTCTCAGTGCGTGCAAAGGAGACAAGGACAACAAGGTAGAGTAAAATAATCAGGTGGCCAGGGAAATACAACTTTCAGACTTTTACGTTTCTAATAATGGAAGGAACAATCAGCTACCAAATGGGGTTTGTGTCATGGAGGATGTGTTTGTTCTCAGTGAGGACATTATGTTGGTTCTGTACACAAAGCAGCTTTCAATGAGCCTGGGCTGATGTTCACATCTGCAGTGGAGAGCCACAGATGCCAACAGGAGACCAGAGACCCTGAACAGAAGACAAGTTCAAGGTTATCCAAGTAGCAGAGCAGAAATAGTAAAGCTAAAATCCCTCATCTATTGACAAGCTCATCCACAAGGTTTATTTAATTGATAAACACTTAAAACCTATGAAGAACATGCTAATGCACTGGCTTGTGAGTTAATGAACCAGGGCATTCCTCTGGATAGAGTCAGAACAACTTGGCTGAGGTTCCTAAGCCATCATGGTTTTCTATGATTCATGTGCCAGATGCTTGTACTGTCAGGCCAGGTAATCTTGCTGGTTCTTTGAACTTTTAAAAGCCTCATGTCTTTTGCACAGTGGCAATTTGTAATTTTTGAGAATCAAACTTTTTCTTTCCATTTCTGATTCTGTATAGTTGTTTAGCTCTTTTTTGGCCTTGCTTTGCACAGATTTTTTTTTGTCTAATAAAAATGCAGAAGTTTTCAATAATGTACTTCTTTGTGCAGTTAGGGAGAGTGATGCTTTACTGTGTTTTGTCTTTCAGACTTTGGTGTGGGTTTCTTTACATGCTGCTCTAAGCCTCCCCCTGCATGGATTTTAATTCAGCAGAGCCGAAAGCAGAGGGGCAGAATCCCCTCCCTTGACCTGCTTCTGGTGCAGGTCCCTGGAGTCCTTCAGAGCCCCTCCTGTGTCCATGTGTTGCAATCCTCCTCCTGATGGGACCCCTCTGTCCCTGTGGTGAGAGCCCCGCTCATCACAGAACACGGGCGGCGGAGGGGTCCTGGAGTGGATACAACACGGACTCAAAGTATCTGGACACAGGAGGCTCAAACTTGCTGGAATAATCCCGGGTTTATTGTCTGTGTTCCATCCGGGGCAAGAGAGAGTCCGAAATGCTCAGGGTCTTATCTCTTATACCAGGGGGCAGGGGTGATTAGGAGATGCAGGAAGGTCACAGCCAATGGGAAGGGGGAAGGGAAAGAAGGTTCTCAAGTAGGAACTAACATTATACAAACCAGAGGTGAGTTTTACCCTTGGGAGATACCAAGATCTTTTAGATGCACTACAACATCCATGGATTTACAACTGCTGTGGAGAGGGAGGAAAGGCAAATAGCTCCCCATAACCTCAGAGATGTTACCCTCCACCCTCACTCCTGTGCCAGATGTAGAAAATCTCCCAGGCATTCTTCTCACCTCAAAGAGAGCACTAGCACCAGCCTGGAGACCTGGCCAGATGCAGGAAGTTTTAAGGCCAACTGATGGTGCTGGATATGCTCCTGCTCTAATCTCAATTTAAATTAGTAACTAGAGGCAACACACTGGAAGCTTTTCTAGTCTGCTTCCTCAAGAAGTAAATCGAATCCCAAATAAAATATTCAGCATTTGGAGCACAGAATGCTGCGAGTCTGAGCACAGCCCTTGGTGTGCATTGAGAAAACACTTCTCCTAAGATACCAGAAATGTTGGCAGCTCACTTGGGTAACACATCCAGTTTTATTTGTTTTAGAATCTCTGCTCTCCTGGGGGCATGCAGAGGGAATTTCTGGGGAATTTCACCTCTACCTCTCTTTACCCTTGCATTTCTCTTCCTTTTGATCTATTACTACCCACTGCCCAGGGCTGACTAATTTGCTGTACAAGCCACTATCTGATCCATCCTCTCCTATCCTGATGGCCAGAGGTACCCTTCCCACTACACCCAAACTGCTGATACACTGACAGCTCCTAAGTCAACACTTCATCAGCCAGGAGCTTTTATCAGCAAGAGAGGAACCCCAGCACTGGCAGCAGTGACAGCCCTGGCCAGCAAATATGTTTTTAGAATTTTATTCTTGGCATCTTGTGGCATCTTTAACAAAGCTGGCAGTGACTGCTGAAAACCTGCCAGGTAGATTTGCCCAGAAGAATAAAATGGGATGTGGTAGGGTGTGGTGGTGAGGAGAAAAGAACAGTTCAGAGCATATTCCCATTTTCTCACACATATTTCTCACTCCTCAACACTCGGGAAAGGAGAGACATTACTTTGAGGGGCATGTTCCATCCAAACAAACAAGACAGTGGGAACAGACCAAAGGGATCCATCAGCCTTGTAAAAACCACCTCTTTTCCAAGACTGGCTTGACAGATCAACACAATACTTAGAAGGCACAAGCCCTGCCTGAATCAACACTCTGCTAAGCTTGTAGAAAGAACAAAATGAATTGTGCAGAAATGAAGGTTCACGTGAAAGGTCTTTTGCTCACCAGGTGCACAGCTTCAGATACATCTTTGTAATGCTCCATGCAAGTAACGCCAGAACACCTGCAAGATTAAAGCTCTATGATACCTAAAAATCACAAGCTAACTCCAGTAAAGACCAAAATCTAAATGTGAAGTCTAAAGATCCTCAGTTACTTGCTGAAACTCAGTGATGCTGAGACAAAAATCCATTAGTCTTAAGAGGACATATTCATATAATCATTAATTTCAGCTCCTGCTCTGTAAAATGTGAAGAACAACTGCCTTCTGTCCTGGATACTGTAAAGTACAGGGTTTTAACATTTGTCAAGTACTTTCTGTTCTCACGCAGCGAGAAGTGCTGCTTTGGGGACTATGTCTATTCTGCCAGTCAAAATAGAGGGCTGCCTCTGTCAGAGTGGTTCAATTTCTTTGGGGTGAGTGAAAGCAATCATTTAAATTAAAATGAAAAGCCAAGCTAGAGACTTACTTCAGGTGGGAAAAGAAATACAGCTTTTTCAAAAAGATCAAAACTGTCTTTGTTAAAAAATACCCAACAAAACCAAGCCAACACAAATGCCTACAAACAAACAAAAACACAAAACCACTCCTGATGCTGCAATGTTTCCCTGAATTCCCTAGTTATAGCTGGCAGATTTACAGAAATACTTGGGAAAACACGGCTGCTGCTGGTGCTATTGACTGGACAAAAGGATGAAGGGCTGAGCCACAGACCAGCCCTTTCTCATGTATTCTCCATACCAAGATGGCAACCAAAGAAGATTCCATAAAAGCCATTGAAATTTTTCAATATTTTATTTAATATTTTCAATATTTATCACCACAGGGAAACCAAAACTAAATCCAGAGATTGTTTTAGGTACAGAATTAATTTCTTTAAATCCCATGAAGTTTGTAGAACCTGGCACATCAAACACAGGCTTTGGGTTTGTACTCTCTCCACTTCATGTCTGTCTCTAAAGACCTCTCATCCATGTAGAACAACAACTGCAATACAACAAGTTACAATAGGGTCCTCCCTGACACTGACCCGGCAGAACTTTGTTCTGTGAAGGGAAAACTGTTCTATGGCTTTGCTTCTGGAAAATCCTGCCCCACACACCGCTTGCTCTTCAAGCCAAGGGCAGTAACCTGAATTGCAGCCGTGGTTGGGCCATGGCTGCGGTCTGTTCTGTAAAGTACTCCTGGTTTCTCAAGTAGATTTGAACCCAATTAGCCAGATCTGGACCCAGTTAGCACAGCACGTGTCATCCACGTTAGTCATCCTCTTTGCCTGTACTGTACTAAGGCAATTATGCCCAAAATCAGAGTTTGCTTATTCTGCTTCAGAAGAAGCCCATCATGGACCAGCCAAGCTTGTGTCATCGTTCCCAACCCAGGAGATGCCTGAATTTCAGAGAGGGCATCAAGAGTGTCAGCTGCAGCCGTGTGCCTGACTTGCCCTTTAATGTACCACACAAAAATTCCAAGGATTTCACAAAGCCCTTCACAGAGGCTGCTTTTACATGTAAGGCAACCGAATATTTTGAATCATTTAGTTCACATCCCTGGGGATAAACTCACTGGAAGGGTCCAGGAGCTGCCTGTGCAGAGACTGGGGAGGGTGGCTGCAGTGTCTGCGTGGGGTGAGTGACCCCTGGCCTGGCTGGCGGTGTCAGCTCCCACTGCCACCTGCACAGCGCACTCAGTGCTCGCCTCTGTTGAGAGGAGCAAGGCAAAAGGACAGCTCTGTGAGAAAGGGAGGGAAAACACTCCACAAAAGAGGATGGAATGGAGTAATTAGCTTCTTCCTCTGCAGCCTCCAGCAGGCTGCCAAGCCTCGCTGCCGCACGACAGGCGGACAAAAGGCTTTTTCAGCTGTCACACGTTTCACAGCCCCCGCCAGGGACAGCAGCCACGTCCTCATGCCTTTCAGGGGTTTGCACACATGTGCTGCTGTCTGCAGGCCAAGGAAAAGCAGCCTTAGCCCTTGCCAGACGTACAGATACAAAATTCTCATTGCAGTGCTGCTGGCACTTGACATATGGTTACCCTGATTTATTTCTGATGAAACAGAAGCCAGAGTTTCCTCCTGCCGAGGCCCTCCGTGGTAGAAATAAGGGGCAGTCTGTGTCCTGGAGACCTTAATTCAGCACTAAAAATTAAATTTTGTCCTAACCCTTTGCCGTCATTTCTGGATGCACGCACTTGAATAGAAGGAAGCCAAGGTACTGATATTACGCCTCACGTATTTAATTTCCTAGGAACTAAGTGGTGAATGTTGCTTATGCAACCTTAAAATGAAAGCATGTTCCAGGAGCAGACTGTCCTTTTTGTTGTTTATTTGCTCAGTAAAAAAACCCCCAATAACATTTAAAATTATTCACCCAGCAGCAAGATGGTTTTCCTCCAGGACTACTAGAACACGAGTTTCTTTTCTGTCCATGTACATGTCTGTGTTTCTCACAAACGCTCATGGGAGCTGTGGTTTTCAGCTGTGTGCAGAGGCAACAAGGACAAATTAGCATAAAATTAACATGCCCTACCTCTGACTGTAATCCACACGAGGAGAACGACAAACCCCTACTCCCTCTCCAAACACTGACTACATCCACGAGCCTGACTTCACCCAACAGCAAGTTAAATGCCTGAGACCAACTGGGTTAGCTGATATTACAGCAATGGAGGTTATTAATTGGATGATACTTAAAATTCAGTGACTTGTTGTCAGGGTGTACCTCAAGTACCAGTCAAGTTATAAAATTCAGACACAATTACATGCTAGCTGAATACATTTGCCTTATTTCACTATACTGTATATTAAACTTTCCCTTTCATGTTTGCATAATAAATCTGAACGGAGCTTTTTATTGCATTCACACTTGGTTGATTGCTTTTGGTTATTTTATAGCATGTTATAGGGGGAAGGAGAAAAAACAGAGCTTTTATTACAAAATTGTAAAGCAAAACTAAATGTGAATACCTGCTCTAGAGAGGTGATTAACATACTTCATGTTAACTTAGAGGTGCCACTTTTTATCACTGACATGTAATTGCTGATGATATTATTATTATTATTTGGGGGGATGTCTCAGTACCAGAACATAGAACAGAGAATGATTCCTCAGTTTTATTTGCTGCAGGTCCGAATGCCATGGGGAGGCAGACACAGCTACAGGAACACCCTCTGACTTGCCCACAGAATTTTTTTAACCCCAGGTTAACCTCTCCCAGTGGCAGAAAGACAACACAGAGCCTGAGCAGGGTGTCAGCCTCCCACCAGCTCTGTGGAGCATGAGTGGGTCTTACACAGCTCAGATGAGGTGGTGACTAAGGAAAATCAGAATTTTCAAGTTCTGATTTCTGTGCCCAAAATGCCACACAGACAGTGCATGAGGAAAGAAAGATTTGGGGGTTTTCACTCTTGCAAAACATGGGTAAAGAACCTGCTCTTTGCTGAGCATCAGACAGATCTCTCAAAGCCTTTTGGCAAACCATGAATTAACACACCCCAAATACACACCAGCAGAAAAAACAACAACATACCCAAACAACATTAAAACACCTCTCTTCCACCTCCCCCCCAATAAAAGCTGTCACAGGAAAACACAGAATAAAGAAGGTAGCACTAGTAAAACATTACACTTGAAAACACAGAAGTCTTGCACAAACAAGAAAACAGAAGGAAGTCATATATAATGATAATGAGGTTGGGGAAAAATGTAATCTTAAATAACCATTGAATAAAGATATAAAAGCTGATATAAACATTTCCAAGCATACCAGGAAAAAGGAATGTGAAAGGCAATCTAGAGAACCACTAGATGAAGAAATAGAGAAAAATATGAATCTGTACATTAGAAGAAATCCATAATCCCACAACACAGCTGAGGATTCTTGTCTGCAACTGATCAGTATTGTGAAAAACAGGCTAAAAGAAGGACTAGCGTATCTTCTTCTTTCCTTCTGGCAAGGGGTGATTTAGAGATTCTCTAAAATAAACTTGCATCTGCATCTCCTCAGTTTTACACACCTTTATCATATATCCTAGTCACCTTTTCTCCAAAATGAAAGCAACAAGGATGAGGAAAAGTATGCAAACTGTGAGGATGAAGCAACAGGGATTCTTCAAGTAAGAAAGAAAAAATTGGTCTGTGGGCTGCTGGCAGACAGGTCTATACAACCTCAGGTAGGATGGAGATAAACGAGGGATGATTAATCACTCACTGTTTCTTAGAATGCAAGAAGTAGGGAGCACTTGAAAATACATACATGCTTTATAAGAAAGTAAAAGCAGAGAGTTTTCAGGCCATGCACAGATTGGGGAACTCACTGCCACAGGACATACAGATATACAAGTGTAAACAGGTTCCAAAAAGACACTCACAAAAGAAAAACCAGTCTCTGACTAATGACCATCACAGGCTCCACTTCTCCAGAAAGACCCAAAAGCCGGAGACGGCTAAAAGCAATGAATTTGTGCCCAGGGAGGTTTGTGTCTGTATGCTCTGGGTTTACATTTTTCTCTAAGCAGCTGCTACTGGTGCTGGGTAGGAGAGATCCTTGGCCTTTCCCAGATTCACATGGCAGTAAGACTGTGCCATTGAAGCACACATTAATTAAATATCATGTTATGAAATGAGCCTGTGGATTATAGCTAGGTCTCAGGCTTTGGTGCCTATATTCCAACTTTCATGCACCTATAAATATTAAAACACCAAACAGCACACTTGAATTTGCAAAATGCAGGCTTATCACCATTCTAATACCAATTCTCTGACAAATGTAATTTATTTGTTCATCAGCCCATCATATATTTTCAAGTCCAGTAAAAACTATCATTCCATTGTTCCAAACAAGCCCTAATCTCAGTATGCAGCTCTCGGTCTTATACAGATGCTAATTATTATAACTGCAGGGCAAATCAGCACAATAGGAGCAAATAAATAAATTTTGCTGAATACATGAAAGAAAACCCCCTACAACCCTGTACTTGTTGGTTCTCCAGAATCACAGCTGTACAGTGTTAATACTGTACTCATGATCTTAATAGAAAATAATCCCTTGAAAATTAATTGCCACTAGACATTAATAAGCACTTTGTTAATTAAGCCAGTAAGCCAATTAGGCCCAAGGTGAACTCGAGGGCAATCAGCCCTATAAACAGTGTGAGCTAAGTCTTAGAAGTACACTCTAATTTTTAAAAAGCCTGGTTTTGGAGGCTGGATAGCTTGTGGGATTGCTCATTACAGAACAAAGCAACTGCCCAGATGCAACCCAGGTCAGGAGCGGCCAAGAGCCATCATCACCCAGCAGCTTATCTGTGTCTTCAGAGCAGCTGGTCTAGACCTCATTTGAGACCTTACTTGTAATTAATAGCTTCTCTAAGTACACCAAATCAGAAAGCCAGCAAAAAACAATTCAAAAGTGCCTCTTGGGAAAGAGCCTAAGCTGTAAGGCAAGGCAGGGTGTAGAGAGAGCAATTTACAGCTGACTCCCTTTGACCACGGGTGAGCATCAGGCAGCTATCCCTGCTCCTTCTGCTAGGCTTTCACAGACCACAGGACATTCACAAAACCTGCACAGAAATGGATCAAGCCTTTCTGAGGAGATGCAATTTAGCAGCTCTTCCACCTCCAAAAGCTCACATTGCATGGCCTTTCTCATTCACCGTCCAGGGACAGAGACAGCACGGGCAGGAGTGCAGATACCTCAGAAACCTTCATTTCTGCCTTTCCTTTACACCTGAGAGGAGCAGATCCATTCCTGAGGAGACACCTGTGTTTCTCAACACACTGCAAACAGGAAAGCTGTTCAGGGAGCACCTTGCTAAAAATCACTCCTCAGTGGGCATGGCTGAAGATCTCTCCATGGCAGTGGTCACTGCCCAAAACCTGCCAGAATTCAAGAAGCATTGGCTGCTGTGACTCTTGGGGATCTGCTGTTCAGGGAGTTGGACCTGACAATCCCTGTAGGTTCCTCCCCGTTCAGGATATTCTACAATTCCATGATTTTCTCCTCCTCCAGTCCTCCTGTTCTGTGTTTTTTTGTTCTGTCTCCTCACAGGTCTCAGCAAATTCAAATATTTCAGGCCAAAAGCATCCAACTTCTCCTTCTTCTCCGTTTAAGTGAAAGGAGTTTGCTTCTGGAAAATCCTGCATACAGTGAATTTGGCACAGGGCTGGAGAAAACTCATTTGTTTCTCTAATTGATTCCATTTGAAAAAAGATGCCATTAATCCTTGCACATCTGTTGGCACTGATAAATGTGCCCTGTGTGTTTTGAGTGTTTGTCTTGAGGTCTTGCAAGCTGGGGACTCAGCCTACCCATCACCTTCTCACTTGTTTTTTCCTGCAGTGTGTGGACAATGAACCCAGCAAACTGGAGGAAAAGTGACACTCCTCACACTCTTTCCATTAACTAACCATTCCTTGTTACTCTATCTTTCCCATCACAAGTTTGGACTGCACAGTAACTTGTATGAGAAGGTAATATGTGCAGTTAAAAGGCCTTAAAATTCACGGGATGCAAATGAGCAGACAATTATTCTGTGCATAATGATGAGCTGCTAAGTTGGAACATGTTCAGATATACAGTAAGTCTCTAATAATTTTTATTAATTTTTAAGAATGCTGGATCATCTCATCTGAAGCCAAAAACATTAATATTTGCATTAATTAGTGCTCATAATACAGTATATCTTTTGAGTTTTACTGCAATCATTTGAATCTTTCCTTACACTGACTTTCTAAAAAAGATCACCTTGATGAAGGGGGTTTAGGGACTTTTTTCAGCCCAGTGAAAAATATTTTCCTGGAACAGTGGTCAGCTTTCTGCCTTTGTTTTTCTCGTCTTTTTTTCTGAGCGTTGCTTGTTTTGGGTTGGGTTTGGGGTTTTTTTAGTCTCCTTCTGCCCTAGTAGAATATGGATAATGATGTAGGCTTGACTATGCATATAAATTGAATAATTTGCAATAATGCTCTAAAGTGCCACCGGCATGGAATTCAAAGGGCTGTTTGCAGAAACAATTGCTTTTTAAAAAATTAATTTCTGAAAAGTAAATGTAGAAAATGGTGAGATGGCTCAGGGGATTGAAAATGGCAGAGAGACTTTCATCTCCTGGTCACTGCTTCAGAGCCTACTCAGGCAGAAGAGCAACTAGAAAATATTACTGTGAGAAAAATACTTTGAGTCTCTGCAAATTTTAACAGGATAATCTGTGCTGAGGTTATGAATGAGATTGGATTTCACTGAAAATAATAGCAGAGGGTCAATTCTACTACATATTTTTGAGAGGTTTGGTTTTCTTAAAGTCATTCTGATGTCTGATGAAATATAAATCTCATTTTTTTCAAATAGCAATCATTTAACCACAGACATTGTAAAGCAGAACAGAATTCATATCCTTGGCCATGAGTAGAATTGGTTACCCTTCCTCAGACCTATATAAATTTTTGCCAGTATTATCAGAGTAGATAATGTATTTTTATGATAGTAATCATGTGTGTCAAGTTGGTTATGTAACAGGAGAAGACAAAGGGCATTTAAACCACTTGAATCAGAATGGAAGAAAAAGAAAATTATGTTTTCAGGATGGGGTCGTGGCTCAGTGATATTAAGAATCTCATACAGTTTAAGATAAATGCACAATCACTTTACACTTTCCATCCATTTCTAAAAAGACATCAACAATCCATTTTCCTATATAAAACTGCCAAATATGTATATGCATTTCAGTCTGCTGATTTCTGGTCAGGACCAGAACGAGTCCTAGAAGCTTTAAAATTATCCTTATGGATTTCTGATTGATCACACATCAGGTCCATCCTTTCCACAGAGAGAATCAGATGTTTCACTAGAAGCAGGCTTGCCTGAGGATAGGAAGACGCCCATTGGGATGGACAGGAGTGATGAACCATCACCTACAGCTTCACAATTAAACCCTGTGCTGGTTTCCAAAGCTCCTTGCAAGTAGATTTAAAACATCTCCGGGAGCATGCACTTCAACACTCCCCTAAGGTGCCTAGCAAGTATCTCAAGAATGTAGTTATTGATTTCTGGCAATATCTATGGTATCTTAAGAGATTTGCAAACAGAAAAGGAGGAGCAGCCTGTGGCCTGAAGAGTAAACACTGAAGATTGAAAGGATGAGATAGCCAAGTGTTGGAAAGCTGCCAGCAGCAGCTTTCTAGCACTGCAGGCACGGTGAGTGGCTACTCCAATGTCAACACAGAAAAGGGTTAGAGAGTTGGTTTTATTTCAAGCTTGAATAAACCTGCTCCCAGTTATCCACCTAACTGTGGATTTCTGCCTGCTCATTTCCTACACAGATGATCATCCTGAGATGCAACTTTGGGGTGCCCATGAAACAGCGGCAGGATCGGGAACAATGAGACCAAGCACGTGAACATGTAAAAATGGACTGGCCTTCTAGAAGGGGCTGAGATGACTGGGTTGACCTTGAATTATGTGAGATCCAGCTCTGAGCAAAGCCAGCACAGCCCCAAGCACTGCTCTGTGGAAGGTGGATGTGGATGTACAGCACTGTCAATCCATTGCTGCACACCAAGACAAAACAGATGGTGGGGAAACAGTCATTGCCATCTCTTCCTAGAGAGGATATTTGCCTCTACTGCTTCTGAGGGCAGGAAAGACTTTTACATCAGCTCCATAAGGCACTTAAAAAGCAAGTTCCAGAGGCACAGGCCCTGGCTACTGAGCACAATGCTGTCACAGCAGCTGATCTTTCTGCTGTGGGAGCAGCAATAGGACACAAAAAGAATAGCAGAGGGTCAACTTTATTACAGCTGTGACCACCTTCTGACAGCAGTGCTCTGCTCCAAAGGTGGTTGAGCAAACAGAGAAACACATCTCTGCTCAAAGGCAGGCAGCAGAGAAGAGCTCAGTGATCTTTGCTGGATGCCCTTCACGATCAGGCAGTGAAACACTGCGTGTTTAATCATGGTGAAGGATAACTGAGCAGAGAACCAGGGAGGCAGCTCAGCTAGCTCCAGGCATGCTCTGTTAAACCCTATATGATATAAAAATGGTTTATAGCCCATGCAGCATACTTCCCTTGGATAAGGACCATCGCACACTGAAATTAAAAGCAATTAGTGTCCTTTAAGTGCTTGAAGAGAATTGTTTTTATAAAGCGTTTCCTTCAATCTTTAGGGGATAGAAAAAATATACAGCAAAGGCATTTTTATGCAGAATGGCATTTGTTTACAACTAACACCCTCAGAGATTAGAGCTGGCTTTCAGACCTGTTAGTACAGCTACAAAAAGTTGCTGTTAAGCTCCCATTGAGGCCGACTGATAGGTGCCCTATGTGTGAATGCAAAACACATTGTTTCAGGAGGCTACACCATGTCCACATGTGCAGCATGGCACTTCTTAGGAAACACTTGAGTCCTCAGGAATTTCATGATGACACAAACAAACTACTGATGATATTAACAAACTCCTTCCCCCACAACCACCACAAACTTCGATTCAGCCAAACCTCTCTATTTCATCCTCTGCTTTATTTGGTGATTAATCTGAAGGACTGATTTCCATAATAGCATTTAAACTAGCAGCTTGATGCTGGAAAAACAATGGCCTACATTTTGAAACACAGAAAATGGATGTTGTGCTTTATTTATGAGCTATTAGTTTAGCAACTTATAAAATAAGATCCTTCAAAAGCCACAGACATTAAACAAAATTAAGAAATGAAATACAACTTAATAAAAACAAAAGCACTGATAGATCCCCACTCCTCATTAAACCTCACATCACTTCTGTAAAACCACGTCCTCAGACAAAGATGAAGAGTTCAAAAAAGTACTGAAATTTCTTTGCCTTGTTTTTAAGGCTTTATTAGTTTAGATTCTCTCACAAATTGCAAGATTTATGACCAAATGCTCCAGTGCTGTATAACAATGTTTCCTAATGTTCCACTCTGACAGAAACAATTTCTAATTGCTGTGCTGTAAAATACTGTCAGAGAACTACAAAGAATGGAGCTGGACATCATCTTGTAAGGTTTTTCTACAATCACAGTAACATTTAATGATCTTTAAAACTTTTCAACACCCAGAATCTTCTCCAAGGTTAAACCTTCAGAGCTAGCCATGAAATAACAGAAATTAGCATTTCTATAAATGGCACTAGGTTTGCCAGCACAGGAAATTGTACTTAATTACAAAATATCTCAAGGGCAGCAGTAATGATGTTTACTTTACAGTAAATAAACGTGCTTCAGCTTCATCTGATCAGCTTAGGAACTTGTCTGATCACTGAGCCTGCTCTTGAGGAAGGCAACACAGCTGCCAAGTGTGATGAGGCTTTTGAAGAAAGAGACACATAGTCACAGTGTGGTTGAGAGGAGCCTGAGAGTTTGAATCTCCCACTGTTCCCCTCCATCACCATCAGATGTGCCCAAGCTGGTCTCCAGGTGCTGGTCACCTCACGCCCCAGCAAGTGGCAGTGACAGTGCCATCTCCCCTTGTCATCTGTTTTGCCATGCATAACCTTCATTTCCCTTCTAAAGCTTTCCACCCAACATCTAACTTCAATCTTGCTGTCTGCAGTTTCACCTGGTACCTCTTGCCCTACCAAAAGAAATACATCCACGTGTTTCTTTAGAATTGCCTTTACACAGAAATATTCATCTCAGGGCTTTGTGACTACAGCATTCTCTAATCTCCTAAACACTCCTTTGCTTCCTTCACACTGCTGTGACTGAAGAGAACCCATTAGCTGACTGCACACATGCATGAACACACGAAGAAAGGAAGAATTATAAGTACAATATCAAGCAGCATATGGCAAACCCATTTATGTCTTTCCACAGCAGGTCAGGCACTGAATGGGACTCATTCCTTGGAGTCATTGTTGGCAGTGTGGAGTCTACCTCGGTGGCCATGGCTGGAATACTGAGTGCTCTGGGACTAATTGCATATTTGATATTCATGTGATAAATTAATTAGTTGCTTATTCCCAATGAATAGCCTGTATTCAAATAAAGCTGTCAGATGTAAGGCATGGGAGATGCACATGTGTTAAAAATAGCTCCTGAGGGGGGTGTGTGTGTAAATATATATATGTATCAGCCTGCTACTACAATCATTTAATTTAGCTTTGCCCTCTGCCAGGAGTTGCCTGGAGACTCACTAATAACAGAAGCATTCAAGATAATTTTTCTTTTGTGTTCCTTTTCCTTTTTTGAATAGATGTGTTTTACACCTTCAGCCTTGATGTAAAATACATAGAAAAGCTCTTCAACACAGCTTTCATTTATGCAAAACCTAATGTAAATAATGGATGAGAAGAAAAAAAGAACTATTACTTTTAACTAGTGTTAAAACACACTAGTAGTCTTACTGGTAAGTCTTACTGGTGTGATTTAGCTGGCAGTAACTTTGAAGGCTTTTGTTCAGAATTAGTGCATCTGAAAGAGGATTACTCATCCCAAAAATGAACTAAGAGCTTATAATTCCTCCCAAAATAACATCCAGGTAAAGGATGGAGATTTTATTAATATTCTCACCCATGCAAAAAAAATGCAGCTTCACTGTCTTGTTCCTGGTGAACACAGATGCAAGACAGACTTGGTCAACCAACCCCTGCCAACCCAAAAGAACTATCACAAATGTTTTACCCCATATACAAAACCCAGTTGCAAAAAGATACTGAAGCTTAAAAATTCCTAGGTTTTATTAATGCTGAAAGTTGTTGATTTAGTTTGATTTAGCAAGTGTTCTTGCAGATGAGACTCTCACCTACATTTGTCTTGTAGTACCTGGCGTTCACACCCTAGGAGTGTTCATACCTCCAGGTTTGAGATTAGAGGCGGGAAAAGGCTGGGAATTCCACCCAGAAAGAAGTTTTTGAGATATTAAATATGAAATTGTTTCAACTGGAAAGGAGGAGACGTGGTCCCCTGAGGGACTTTTCTTGACTCTTTGTGGACTGAAGTTTGCAGATGATAGAAAGAAGTACTTTCAAAGACTTTTTCTTGAAAAAGGAAAATTTCATCCTGAAAATGTGTCAGTAGAATACATCAAGATGGGATGAGCATAGGATTTTCCCTCTGTAACTGATTTTCTGCACCACTGGCATAATTTCACAAAATATTCCAAATTCAGCTATAATCCTTTCTCCATCCAAAAATATTCCTGGGAGAGTTTTCCCACAGCCCTACCTGCATCACTGATGAGCTCTGTATTGCCTGCTGTGACTTGACTGGGCTGCCACAAAGGAGGGAAGCACTGAGTGGGGCAGCACACTTGGACTTCAGCTGTGCTGCTTTGTGAGGACTTGAAAACAGCTGGAAACACTTGCAAGGCTTAAAAAACCTCGGAAACACAAAAGTATGGAGGCAGGAAAGAATAAAAACAAGTTTAGCTCTGCTCTGGCAGCCCTGGCCTCCCTGTCATGGATATTTTACACCAAATCCAGCAAACCATGTATGTGTGCAGGCCTGAATGTTGTCCCAACACCCAGCAACCTGATGTGCTCAAAGCAGAGGACAAGTAAAGAATAGAAAGTAGCTGCCAGCATCTTCTCAGTGTGCATGGGTGGGAAGATGTCCTTGCAGCTGTGTCCCCAGGAAATCTCCCCATGCACAATTCCCAACCTGTCAGGGAATATTACCTGGGCTAAGTGCTTTTACCGGTGTTTAAACACAAGCAAATGGAATAATAATCGTTGTCATCACAACAAAAAGAAATTGTCAGCTCCATCTCCTGCTGCAGAGCCAACCTCCAGGATGCCAGGAAGGTGTAGGGTGTCTCACATCAAAGCAAAACCAATCCTATAGGTATTCCACCTTCTGAGAAGGATCAAAATGTGAGAGGAGGAGGAAGGCAAGGGGATGTCATAAAAAATTACGCTGACCTGAAGCCCTCAAATATGAGAGACGAAGTACAACAGCTCAGGCTTGAGGGCTGTGCTTTTGTTTATGGACAAAAAAAAACCAAACCAAACCAAAAAACCCCCAACAAACAACAACAAAAAAAAAGCACCTCAAACATATTCATGACTGTAACTAAATCCTAAACTACATAGTTTAAATACTTGCTAAGGAAAGTTTAAAGTCATAAACAAAGGATTACTGATTATATTTTTATCTTGTTAAAACTTCACCAATTATGTACATTTTACTTCAGAAAATAGTTCCTCTTAAGCTGATTCTGAGGAGTTTTATCTGAAGTTCATAGCTGCAGATATATTCATCTGCGGCATTTACCATGTGCAGCCAAAGAAAAGAAATTATTGGCTTCTGCCTCCTGTAGCAGTTTT
Source organism: Poecile atricapillus (assembly GCF_030490865.1). NCBI lineage: Eukaryota > Metazoa > Chordata > Aves > Passeriformes > Paridae > Poecile > Poecile atricapillus. The sequence goes on along the minus strand of NC_081288.1, from coordinate 17,151,271 downwards.
ACATTTTATGGAAGCAGAAATCAATGTAGTCTTCAAAAAAATACCCCTAATCCAAACTCAGGGATTGGGGTTTTTCAAATTGTCTAATCCACAGGTTGTTAAAATCAAAATATTCTTCCATATTCATTCCTTGAGAATTACCTTTAGATTCTTATTTTCTTGATTTTTTTTTAAGGTAGAAGATTAATATGCCAAATATCTTTGTACATAGAGTGAATTTATAAAACAATAAAACCACAGAAGCACTGGATTTCAGGCTGTGTCCATATTTTAACTGAGCTTTCCCCTCTCTTCAGCAAGAATTACAGGATAGTGTCACAATCTAGTTTGGCACATAGGTACTGCTTGACATTTTGAGCGTTTTACAAACGACATTTAAACTCTAATCTCGGATATATAATTTGAAAGTTTCATTTCTTGCAGCCCTGGACTTCACAAACACAAGCTGCACTCTATTCTTTGAAGTGCACGTGCTCAATTCTTAAATCAGGGAGGCAGCAGAGTTGGGTTGGGGCTGTTTTAATTTTTGTAACATTCCTGAAGTCCCCTCTGGTCAACTCCTCTTCTCTCCCAGCACAGCACCTGTAGCATCTTCATAGGTAACAATTGTTCTGTTCGTGGGAGGGGGAATCCCAACACTGAAATAAGCAAAGATCAAGTCAGGAATGAAACAACAACTAGCACAGCTCCACAGAGGAAGTCACATCTAATTCTCTGTTTTATGAGCACCAAGCACGGAACAAAAGTGAAACCAACTCTTCTCTTGGGACCTGAGTCATCTGTGCAAGGAATGCTTGACTGGGAGCTTTGTGTTTCCTTAAAAGCTAAAAATGATGTTATGAAGTTCTAAGAAGTGTTTGGGAGGAGTCTTTTGGGGAAAAGAAATCTCCTTTTTGTCCAAAGATAGGACACTATTCCCATGGTACGCACTTGAGGAACCCAAGAACAAAACAGGATTTAAGTATCTTTTATAAAATATCCTCCGACAGTATATTCTGCTGTTGGTACTCTTCCAGATGCTTTCTGTTATAAATCCATATTGTGATATTGGCTTTCGCAAGTATTAGGATGAATATTATATGTTAAATACTTTTTGGCTACTTCTGTACTTTTTCTCTTGCTAGCAAATTTTAGGCATAAAGGAATTTCGTGGTGTCCCTCTGTACAAAAAAAACCCCAAAACCCCAGAGGGCAAAGACTGTGGGGCCCAAGCTGTTATCAGCAGAAAGACAATGGAGCCCAGACTGTTACCAGCTGCAGGACATGGAGACCAGGCTGTTATCAGCAGCAGGGGCCAGGCCGTTGGCAGCGGAAGGACATGAAGCCCAGCTGCCATCAGCAGAAAGACGAGGGGCCCAGACTGTTATCAACACTGACCACTTGCAAGAAAAAAAAATCAAACTCAAAAATAACGATGATCAGCAAAAATAAAAACCATACAGAGCATGCTCTGAAAAGGCAGAACCAGGGAGGGGACATGCTAAATACTTCTTGAAAAAGTTTGAATATGCATTAAACCCTCACAGCAGGATGGGATAAAAAGGGTGTTCCCAAGATACCAGGTGTGTTCCCCCTTTGCTTTATTTTCTTTGTCTCCTAATTGTCTTTTTGCTTATATTAAACTTTTTATAATTTATTAAGAAAGTGAACCTCGTTTTTCACACTTTCTCTGAACCAGAACCACATAAAACCTCTGCTCTTGGTAAGATCATGAGAACTGACCTGAGGTTTTTCTCTCTTTTGTAGTGTGTATCTACACTTTGGGCAGTGAGGTCTGCAAGGCAGAGAGTATCAGGTGAGGCTTTGCAAAGAGACACTGGATTATCACTTTTATGTTTTTCTCTAGTGCAAGTAGATTTCCTGTGTAGCTCCATTTGTGCTGTCACCTCCTGCCCTCATCAGTGTGAATAAACCTGCTGTGTTACTCTATTACTTATGTACAAGGTTTTGTGACTGGCAGTAAATCAGTAGGTTATCCGGAAATAACATGAATCACTCATTTTGGGAAGGCAGAAAAACAAAACAGTGTGGCAGATATTGGCCAACTTTTCCCTTCTTTATATAATTTTCCCCAGTATTCTTTTCTTACTTTGTTAAATACACTAATAAAAGTAACCTAGCCCCTTGTCAAATACATTGCTTTTATTGTGCCAAGCAGAGAGATCAACCCTTTTTACTTTTTCACTTCCCAACATCTTCATCTCCTAATTAACACACAAATCAGGGACAAAGAGTGGTGTGTCCACAGTAAAACCAAAAAATGGTTCACAAGTTCAAACATCCAACAAAAAGGGGATTTGACACTTTGTTCAATGCACACCTGAGTTTGTTACCTCTCAGGTGCTAAGAGTAAATGCCGAGGAGCTTTGTTTAATCAGCTCAACCTCCTGTTATCAGTGTTGGCTCTGAGCAATTATCTCTCATTTATTCCTGGAAGGCTGTGGGACTGCTGCTTTCCAAAGGGGGGCTGTGAGGGAATGGTTTGGTGGGACAGCTATGATGGAGGATTGGAACTGGGAGCAGAGCAAGCAGAGGCCAGGATTAGAATTTGTCTTCTCCAACAGGATTTTTTTTCTGAAATATCTCTGCTAAAAGCACACACCTCATAATTTGCTGGCTGCAGAAGGACTATGTTCAGAGATAACATCAGTGGTCCTGAGGGCTGTGGGATTTATTCAAATTGAATGTGAAGAATTGGAAGATTTTTTTGCAGTGTTGCTCTCCTTTCATACAACCAAATGGAGTTATTTTCCACTATATTTACATCTATCAATCCATACTAAAACTTGAACTGCTAAAATGAGGAGATCCTTAGGGCACAGAACAGACTTGAGCATTGCTCAGCTCGGTATCTTGGCTAATGAGCCAGGCTCCACAACATTCTGAAAATACAAGTGCAGAAACCAAAGTATTTTATCCTATTAGTCAAAATCCACTAAACAAATATATAGAAACACAGAAAGATGGACCTCCAGTGGCCCAGAGAATGAGCAGTTTAGCTGTGAAAGACTCAGCAATCTGCTGGTTTTCACAGAGGATGGGAATGCAAGCATGCTTCCCCCTAAGGGATACACACATGTATCTATAAATTCACATATGTGCACAAAATAAACACAAAAATAAACCTTCCAGACTAAATACAGCTACCTGGTGGGTGTAACACAGAAGCTGACAGATTCCACTGACCTTTTGCTTCTCCTCTGAGCAAGCTGGAGCACCCAGGGTGCTCCTGCCGGGATAGATCTAATGCTCCACACATTCTGGGACAAGGGTGTTCCTCTTCTTGATGGGACTATGAGGCAAAACTCCAACAAAAGTATGAAAAAAAAGGGTCCAAAGCAAAATATTCTGGGCCAATGCAACTTACACTGAACTCCCTATGACTTTGTACGAGCCCCTGTATGCATCATAGTGTTTTTCACTGCTTGTACTGGTTGTTTTCCACAATAGCTCATTCAGTACTTCAAATTACTGATGCAATAAAATCTGTTCAAGCAGCTTAAATTCCCAGCTAAAATACATGTTTTAAAACCACAGAATTTCTACATAACTCATCCCCTACAACATCTTGAATTGAGGCATAAGAAATGACCTAGTGATACAGATGTGACATTCCTGCCTCTCCAGGAACACTTGCATGAAAGCCTGAAGAAATTTTTCTGGAAATACATGGGAATACTGTTACAGGGTACAAGTCTTTCCTTAGGCCTAAAGAAACTCACAGCACTAAAAATATTGCAAATACATTCATCCCACTTTCACGGCCTCACTGGGACCTACTCAACTGAGCCTGAGTCACGGTGACTTCCAGGAGTTCTTCACAGGATCTCGGCATGAGTGGGCTCAGAAAATTGAGTCACAGATGACTAACAACTCATAGCAGGTCAGGGAAACTGCCTGACACCAGCAAGGAGCCCTTCCAGAGAGGGATCATTAACAAACAGCTACTCACACTTCCTATCTGAGCCTTTATGTCAGAGGAAGCACGAACAGGGGCGAGTTTAATGTTCTTGTTGTGTGCAGTCAAAGAAGAGTTACAGGGGCACCTAAGGGGATGCTTCCAGATGCTAAAATCCCACACAGTACCCAGGTGTTGTCAACTCTGATGATTTCACAAGAAGCAAGTCTGTGGTGCTTGGACTGTCAGCCTTATCCTACTCCTGTTTATACCCCTCTACCAGCCCAGATTAACCACCCCAACCCTTATGCTCAGTCACAGCCACATACAGGGTGGACACCTGGATGCATTTTTATCATCTCATCTGTTCTGAGTGTGTTAACCAACGTCATCACACGAACCCACACCACCAAAACAAAACCCAATACAAATATATGGCCTGGGGGCCTAAGAAATATTTTAGTGCTGAAATTTCTGCTTAGCAGAGCTTACTGTTTCAAAAGCAAGCTTTCCTCTTTCCCCTCCTATCATGGAGTGGCATCCTGGGTATCTCAGCCACTTCCCTGCCTCCCAAAACAGGGAAAGTCTGTCTTGGCAAGGATCAGTGGTGACTGCTGTGTTTATCCCATCCCTTTTACTCACACGTTTGTGAGTGATGCAAGTGTCTATAAATTAAATATGAATATTGCATGAACAAGCCAACATTTCAGAATCAGACCAACTGGTCCACACAAACCTATTTGTCTTCGGCTTATGTGTGCCATCAGCTATTAATAACCAAACACACACTACAGAAAAAGTCTAATGAATAAAATAACTTGTTAAATTCACTCCTTTAGGACATCTATCAACCCATGCTAACCCACTTTTTGTTAATCATGCACTTTTATTTTTCACTCCTGGTCTACAGAAAGTACCTTTATTTTTTTTACCAGTAACTTAAAATGTTGGTCTGGTCAGAAAAACAAAAATTTGGGATTCTTTTTTTCCAGGAGCTTGCTGAGCTTGCCTTCTCAATGGCTCTGATAAAGAAATATGTGCAACAAGCAGTCTATGTTAAAATGTTTGCCTCAATTAGTTTCATTGTGTGTTTTTTTTAATAGTCCTTTAGAATTATTCTTGTCCTACATAAATAGGATCTGTGCAGGGCTTTGAAACTTTAGGCACACAAAACAGAAAAAAAGAATACAAGGGAAAGCTGCAGGATGTGAAAACTGTGGTAAAATCCCAGCAGCAGCAATTATCTCCTTCCAAATGTTATAGGAAAACAAAGAATTTTGTTTATGTACATATATGTTTCTACATAAAAAGACTCATATACGAACACATCCCCCCACAACTTTTCTCATTATCACTGTCCTTTAAAATGAGATGCAAATGAATGCAAATTGCTGTTGTTTTCTAAGCACAGTAAAATAAACAGAACAAACAAATTATCAGAGGCTGTAGATGTTGCCTGCACGATAAGAACAAATACATTTGTCAGTAATTACAAAATTTTGTTTTAGCTACACAATGGGAAATTTCAATGTCACTGTTTGAAGGTATTTATCCATTTTTACCAATTCAGACACATCTTGGGATGTAGATTCTTGTGAAACAAGTGATGTCAGGGTTTGATTTGTGGAACTAGGATGATTCCATTTTTTGTTTGGACTGCTTAAGCTGCCACTGGGTGAGTTTTTTTCCTTAACTGGAGAAGGTCAAAATGTTTGGGGAGTGGGAAAAATGATGGTCAGAAACACATAAGAAAATTGAGAATTCCTTTTGCCAGCGTATGTGGAAGCTGTATAAAATAAATTTGCTTTATATGGTCTCTCACACTAGCTGGGTTTGATTGGTAAACAAAATATTAAAGGGTCAGAGGAGGATGACAGCATAAAGCTGTATTTGCTCCCAGAAATCCAAGATCAGCACCACTGGAGTCTGGATCAGACTTTTCAAAAGACAGGGAGGTCCCTCTACCAACTTCAGTGCGTTTGAGGTCAAATCTTTCTGGAATACAGACATTAGAGACTGCCCAATTAAATACAAATAATCTTCCTTGAGGCAGCTCCACAAATCTGCTATTTACATAACGAGGCAAAGGCTGAGCCAGTTTTGCTTATCTGCATCAGCAGATTGTCCCTTCCTCCTGACAGAAAAGTGTCTGACGCAAGCCAGCATTAAACAAATGCCACTTAAACCAAATTATGCATTCAAGAAGATAACTGGGACAGTAAGGCTGAAGAAACACTCCCCAAAAATAAAAGAGTTCCTTGGGAAGATAATTTATACTCAGGAGAAGTCTGGTAAACCCAAACACACTTTGGCATTTGCAGACTCAAGAGTTCAGGTGGCATTTGCCTCTCTCATGACCAAGCTCACAAATTAAAGAAAGCTGGCATTAAAAAACAGCTACATTATGTATAGGACAAATTAAATTAATGCTGTGCCAATTCAATTTGGTCTCCAATGCGATGTTTGGATGGAAACTTATGACAGGCTTTTGAAAAAGCAAAGTTCTGCAGACTTCCCTGCCTGTGTGCCTCTTGTACAGCCTTTGGTGTGAACATGCATTGATCAATAACTGGTCTGGCTGAAGTGCTAGCCCAGGACAAATTATTATGCTTACTGTAGTTAACTGTATCTCAATAATGCAATATAAACCACAGTGATAAATGGAAAAGACTTTTCCCAGTTTTTAAGAGCCTATGAAAATAAGGAACTGCTCCGAGCAGCATCCTGCAGAAGTTCAGATGCAGATTCATCCCAGATTCCTGTGTGGGCTCCTAATGCTGCATCTGCCTTGGAAGGAGGAGTGTTTGGAAGTGTCTGCTGGGTTAATAGATGACAGAATAATCAACACCTATATATAATCAATCAATATAATCTTCTCCTTTGCACAGGTCATATGGAACAGTAGCATACCCTGATGCAAAAGAAGGCAGTAGAGTACAATTCTCATCAGAAAATCACTATTTTTCCATTACATTCCATAGTTCCTGTATCAACTCACACAGAATACACTAGATGGGATCCATGCATTTTTTATGCAGGTCAAGGGCTAATAATAGGAAAAGTGCTATCTTAATCAAAGTATGTCTTTATCTAGACATCATCAGTTAAAGTGATCTCGAGGCAGCTCAAAAGCCATAGCAGAAGTTAGTTTGGGATTTTATATTTTTATAGCAAAGATGCCAACCTCAGAAGCTTCTTCAGGACCACAAGTGGCTAAACTGTGTCTCCTTGCCAGCACAGAGGATAAGCTATTTACATAAACCAAGAAACTCTTGTGAGTATTCTTTCCAAACCAAAACCAAGACCCATTGGTATCACAGAGTAGAATGAGTTCACAATACCAGATCTACAGACCATGCAAAAATCAGCCCTGGAGCCTCTAGCTTCCCTTCTGTTCCTAGGGTGTGAGACAAAGGGAACAGGAGTGTTATAAATCTATATTGTGATATTGGCTTTCGCAAGTATTAGGATGAATACTATATGTTAAATACTTTTTAGCTATGTATGTACTTTTTTTCTTGCTAACAAGTTTTAAGCTTAAAGGAATCTCCTAAGTACAAAGCAAGGAAACCCCAGAGGGCAAAGACAGTGGGACCCAAGCTGTTATCAGAAGATAGAACGATGAAGATCAGGCTGTTATCAGCAGCCAGGACCAGGCAGTTGGCAGCAGCGGAAGGACAGATGTGGAGCCCAGCTGTCACCAGGGCAGGACGAGGGGCCCGGACTGTTATCAACACTGACCATTTGCAGAAGAAAGGAAACCAAACTCAAAATAATGCTCATCAGCAAGAATAATGATGACCAGCAAAAATAGTGCTGAACAGCAGAAATAAAAATCATACAGAGCATGTTCTAAATAGGCGGAACCAGGGAGGGGACATGCTAAATACTTCTTGAAAAAGTTTGAATATGCATTAAACCCTCACAGCAGGAGGGGATAAAAAGAGTGTTCCCGAGACACCAGGTATGTTCCTGGCAACCCGCCAGGGCACCTGGCCGTTTTAACCCTTTGCTTTATTTCCTTTGTCTCCTAATTGTCTTTTTGCTTATATTAAACTTTTTACAATTTATTAAGTGAATCTCATTTTTCACAGGAGGATTTAGACAAATACACTGACAAAATATAATGTTTTATTCCTAATACCCACACACAGAAGCACATGAGCTATACATGCAGCAACTCATATATACATAAAGCAAAACACAACAGGTGATCCCAGGCCCTCACCCTTTGCTGCTGGAACAGCATTTAGGAAGCTTTCAGGAAGACCCCATAGGAGTCTCTATGAAAGGGCTGGAATGTTGGGAAACACTGGACACACTATTAAAACTCCTGCTTACACATTCAAGACTTTGGCCTAGCTCTGCAAGTGTTTATGCTCTTTGAAGTAGGTTTTTGAGCAAGTGCAAGCTTATCTTCCATCATTTGCCCTGCTCAGACACAACCTGGTAGAGACAAGAAAAGACTTTACTGCCTTCTTCAGAGGGACTCAGTTACCAAATGAACTGGTGCCATCCTGGGGAGGACAGGTCACCCCCTACCAGAGTGGCAGCAGAACCATCTTCCCCAAGCCCACAGTGCATTTATAACCAGGTGTTAAAAAACATTAAAAAGAGCTGTAACACCACATTCTCTAAAACACCCTGGTCCAGTTTCATGGGGAAGAGCCCAAGTCACACACACCCCCCTCACAGCCTGGTTCCTCAGAGCTCAGTTAACCCATCGGCCCTCGTATTCAGATTCATCCTGAAGATCTCACTGTAGCTGTGGATTCTCATTGACCTCTGCCCCAAAGCCCCATGTGGTGAAAGGAGACTCCTCACACCCCACCCTGTGGCAGGAAGGTTGTTGGAGGTGCTGCACAAGGCTGGAGACTAAATCACCCCTGTGTCCATCTGCCACTACAGCAGCAGCAGTGTTACTGTGCTGGGGGCTTGTTTTGCATGATATCTGGAAGGAAAAGGGTGGGGATTACTAACTCTCTTTGAATCAGAAGCAGAGTTAAGGTATCACTGCTGTAGCAGCATCTAGAAATGCGTTCAGCACCTGGCTTGGAGCAGAAAAGCCTGAGGTGAAAACAGGACTACACTTTCATCATTGCTGGGCTGCCCTGGGAAACTGAACACTGCAGCAACCCCCAGACAAATCTTGGGGTTCTACTGGGATTAAGAGGACATTTGACCCTACATCAACACCTACAATCCAATTGTTTGACCCTTCCTTCCCTCTGAGAGACTCGCACACTAATGTGCATCAAAACCTAAGCAATTCATTAGCAAATGAAACAGTACCTAGAACAGCACTTGAGAAGCGCAGCAGGGACTCCGGCTGACAGTAAACAAACCATGCGGTATTTCTGAACACAAACACACACAAAACCCCTCCATAAGGTAAAGGGAAAGTAGGCAAATCAACCCAACCACAGAGCTAGATGTCAAAACACACCCACTTGTTTTTTCAGAAGGGAACATGTACAGTTGGGTGGATTTATCTGTTCCACTCTGGGAGGTATTTGGCAGTGCAGCCAGTCAGTGAAGCAGGGTTCTGCAGGACTCAGCAACACCACCATGTATTTCAGAGGACAGTCTGTGAGTACTGGCACCAGCTTTGGTGCTGAGAGCAGAAACAGCAACCTGGCTGAGGTCAGAAATGGGTTAACTTCACGTCTCTATCTTGGTCTCCCATCCCACAGGTTATCCTTGCTGCACCACCCACATTTTCCCTACTTCCCAGACTGTTCTCTCCCTTTCCCTTCTCTGGTAGGTCTCCCTTGCACAGGCTATCAGTGAGCAATTCACACGATCTCTTCCCACCCAGGGCCACATTCCCTTTCCCTGGGATGACCCCCATAGCTGTGGATCCCCACAGCACTCCCCTCTTGCTCTTCCACTTCTGCCTTAAAAAACCAGACCACCTCTGCTTGGCAGTCTGCCTTACAGGACTGTGGACAGTGTGGAAGGTTCAGGCAGATTTGAGCATGTGCCACTTTTTCTGAAGCTGAGGGATGCTTTTCCTCAGGTTTTCAAGCCCTTTGGCTCAGCCAGCTTTTGGGTTGGTTTTCTCCCATCCTTAAGACAGATCTTACAAAGGCAAATTAGAGCTGCTCCTACTATTGTGTTTTTTATTGTAGTCATATCAAAAGATAACTAGGTCCCTGGTGAAATTGTCTGGTTAAATATTTCCCCGTGGTATTGCATTTTCTAGGTCTGTTCTAATGGCATGAATCAAATATTGATTAAAGGGGGACATCCACCTGAAACGAAAATATACAGATGCACAAATATGCACACACAAATAAACATGCACTGGGTATAAATCAGTCAGCAGGTCTGATGCCAAGAAGGTGATTGTGAGTGTGTAATAGTGGTTCTGTGTAGCCTGGATCGTACAGGGGTTGTGCAAGGACACAGAGAATTCATCCAGCCTGGGTTTATTTAGCTATTGACGTTAAGGATGCTCCAATAAAAGCACCTAGGCCAGAACCTACTGTACAAAATAAGCCCATGAATTAATTTACACCCTCTCTGGTGGTGACAACAAAGGTCACATCACTCACAGGCTTTGTCTAAAGGCTGTTTAGGTTGGAAAAAGGTTGGGCTAAAATCAAAGTACAAAGATGATGAATATAAACATAAGCCAGAATGAAACCAGGAAAGACGTGTACCTGTAGGGACTGAAAACTCCCCAAATCCTTTCATCTCAGGCTGCATCACAAAACTTCAGACATGGATTTATTCTGCCAGTAAATTTTAAAATATTCACAAGCGTTTGTGGGATTAGGTCCTCGGATAATCAAGATAAGGAGGTGATCTAATTCATAATGTAACGCCACCGAGGAGCACGGTGCCATCAGCCATCAGGTCAGTGCATTGTGAGCAGCATATGATTCATTGAACAATAACATATAATCATATTTGATCACAGTGAGCTAGCTAAGGCTGGAAAAGAATAATTACATCTTCTGCTATCAACCATCAACTCATAAATTACCACAATTATTGGATTAACTTTGCTCCGAGCCCTGGGAATTTTTTTTTCCCCCACTTTCTACAGTAGGGGGAAGGGGATGAACTAGTTTTAAAGAAGGAGGAAAAAATGAGCGATTAAACTGTACTCCAGTCATGGATAACTAACTGCAGGCAGAGCTCTGGATATGGTTTGACTGGCTCTCTGGAAAGAGAAATGTAACCTGGAAAGGCCATTTGAACCAATGGGAGGTGTAGCTTGAGCAAATATTTTTGGGAAAGGGTGCACTGTGCCACCAGACTGCTAAACCTCTGTAGAGAACCACGTCAAGGAGCAACACTGAGTTCATTCAGCATGGCATGTAGGAAAAGGCTCAGCTAGGAATCCAGCCCAAAAGGCCTGTGCATAGCCCTGTGTCAACAGCTTAATCCCCCAATATTCCAAATAGCTTTGCCAAGAGGTTAGTCACTCAGTTTTCAGTAAAATGTAAAAAAATAGAGACTTTGAGATATCCCAGGATTAGGCCCAATAGAACTGGGAGGGAAGGAGGGAAGGAGGGAGGGAAGGAGGGAGGGAAGGAGGGAAGGAGGGAGGGAGGGAGGGAGGGAGGGAGGGAGGGAGGGAGGGAGGGAGGGAGGGAGGGAGGGAGGGAGGGAGGGAGGGAGGGAGGGAGGGAGGGAGGGAGGGAGGGAGGGAGGGAGGGAAGGAAGGAAGGAAGGAAGGAAGGAAGGAAGGAAGGAAGGAAGGAAGGAAGGAAGGAAGGAAGGAAGGAAGGAAGGAAGGAAGGAAGGAAGGAAGGAAGGAAGGAAGGAAGGAAGGAAGGAAGGAAGGAAGGAAGGAAGGAAGGAAGGAAGGAAGGAAGGAAGGAAGGAAGGAAGGAAGGAAGGAAGGAAGGAAGGAAGGAAGGAAGGAAGGAAGGAAGGAAGGAAGGAAGGAAGGAAGGAAGGAAGGAAGGAAGGAAGGAAGGAAGGAAGGAAGGAAGGAAGGAAGGAAGGAAGGAAGGAAGGAAGGAAGGAAGGAAGGAAGGAAGGAAGGAAGGAAGGAAGGAAGGAAGGAAGGAAGGAAGGAAGGAACTCATTTTATTGTAAGTATAGAGATTTTGGCAATTGCTGTATTTATGTAAGGAGCATAAAAGGGAAAATTTCCTGGCAATAGAACTGTGATAGCTTAACTAGCACATGAAGAGAGAAAATCAGAACCTGCTTATAATGGATATTTATAATGCATGCTCAGTCATACCTCTGGTCCAGCAGCATATATCTGCACACATTAAATGCAAACAGCATGTGGTGGGTGTGCCAAAAGCTGAGGGAAGTTAGTAAAAGTAACTGTCAGAGACATTTCAGGCGCACTGTGGTTATAGTTCTTGGCAAATCAAAATTCTCAGAGAAGTGGTGAAACCTGGATGATACAAATCATTAGGTAATTGGGATATTCTCATGGACTTACAGCAGAAACCTTGTCTGCAGAAAAATGTTGAATTCTAAGTCCATAGCACTGACTTCACAAAGCTTTTTTTTTCATAGATGCAGAATGAAAGAAAATTAGACCATGAGAGATTTCATATGCCAAGTAAACACAATTATTAGTGAAAGAGATTTATAACTACTCTAAAAGAAACCACAGCAAAAAGTGCCACCAAACTGCAGGACACATCTACCATATTTCCACAAGTGGGAAGAGTTCCTATAGATTGCCATTGTGAGCCAGGTAAAAATAGAAACCATTGCCAAAAACATTGACCTCTGGCCCAGGTGAAAGGCAGCTGCACACTCTGGCATGTGCAAAGCCTGAGGGTGGACTGGAGGAAAAATTCAAAGCCAAAACAGGCAGGTTTTACCCTGATGGATGTTATGGTCAGCTCTTGTTGAGAAGCAGAGGGACAAAACTGCATGAGCCCCGTGCTGCTCAGGGCCAGGGAGGTGCACAGGTATGTAGAAGCAGTAGGAGGGCACAAGAACACCTCTCATGTACAACACCACCAGCAAGTTTTGTCTCCAAGAACAAAGACTCCACCTTTTTAATTTCTCTACAGCCCAAACTCCAATGTTTAATGAGGGGAGGCAGCCCCTCTGAGGCTCAGCTGGGCAGGTTTGCAGGATTGCAAACCAAGATTTGTTGCTTGTCAACAATTCTGACATTATCCAGTACCTGCTCTGTAAATCCAAACCTGTCTCTGCAGAAACAGTCTCTTGTTTGCATCTGTGAAAGACAGCTTATGTTTTTTATCCACCTTTGTTTATTTACAATAGACATCCTGACCATCAACTTCTCTTCATAATGGGAAAAAATCAACAAGACTTAGACTAACAGAACAGACTTTGGACAAAAAGGGGCCATGGTATTCACTGACAACAGAAATGGATTAAGCTGCATTTCAAAAGGCAGCTGGTGTGACAAGAGACAGCACAGGGTGTGAATGTTTTTCAGTGTGACAGTGCAGAGATTTACAAAGGAAAAAAAACACAAAATCAAAGTGTCTTTCCATACATTATCAGAAAGAGTAAACATATTAATGCTGCTAATTATAATTGGAAATAAAACCATCATCGCCAGGGAAAGTCCATTACTGTCACTATTTTTCTAACAGCACAGAAAAAAATGCATTTTGGGACTGAAGGGACAGGGAAGACAACATTCCCTCCTAGGACTGGGCAGCACAGGGCTCCACAAGAAACTGCTGCCTCCCACCAACCTGCTGAGTGTGGATGCTTCTGGGTGGCAATGTTGGGGAACACCCCAGGGCAGGGCTGAAAAAACAGAAGTCAGACCAATTTCACAGTCTTCTTTGTGATTTACTGCAATGAAAAATGGAAACACAGAGATCCTGCTCCTCACTACCCCCACCTTCCCTTCAGGAATGAAAAAAAGGATAGGACCCCTCAGTATCAGCTTTAGTGGAACTAAAAAAGAGTTCTCTTTTACTGAATTTCTCCTTCATGGGTGGGGGAAATGAAGTGCAAGCCTATATACTGATCAGTCAAGGTCCTTACTCAATACTTGTTTGGGAGACAAAGCATAGGAAAGTGCTCTAGGAGACAGAGGACAAATATTCAATCACCTTTGGCTTAAAACAAGTGGAAAAGAATGTGAGGGGAAGAGACTCAAGGAAACAAATAATGGAATAGCCAAAAAAACAAGAGCAAATCCATGTTTAAACTGGAGGGATAGAGTCTAGCAGCAACATTTGTATCAATGCTTCATAAGCACATCAGGGAGCACATACCCCTGAAGAGATGATGGAGAATTTGATGTGGGAGAGAAGGAGGTGGAGACAGATCCAGAGGTCTCTGGGGTCCAGTGGAAGCTGCAAAAGCCACCTGGGATGCTCATGCATTTGCTGAACCAATTCTGCTGTCAGACTGCACCACTTGCCAGGCTGGGCTTGTTGGGTGCAGTGAAGTCTTAAACAGAACATGACTTGCCGGAGTCAGATTATAGTTAAATATTCTTTTCTCCTTCCCTTCTTGCATAAAACCTATTCCCTTGACTGGGGGCAGGAGAGAGAGAGAGAGAGAGAGAGAGAGAGAGAGAACTCTCAACTGGAGCAGCCACGCTGTGGAATTTACGATTTCACATGAAACAGGCTTACTAAAGATTGCAGCTGTAACATCCAAATTCATCCTCCTCTCTGGTAAAGTCTAAACAACAGCTTGATGCAGCTCAGGAGAGCAGAGAAAGCGCCATACCTCAGAGCCATTTGGGGAACAGTTGCTTTGCTTTGTCAGAACTGCACAGGGATAGGATGTGCTCCACACAGCCTCCTAAACCTGCCTTATTTCCAACTAACTCTGCACGTATACAAGCAGCCTATTGAAATTTGAGGGGAATGCAAGGCCATATTTGTTACAGTACAACATCTCTCTGTTTGCAATTTATGGGCAAGGATGGTAAACTGTTTAAAAAAAAGGTTGCCAGCTGAAAGCCTATGTAACAGCCTTAGTCCAAATCACTTCAGCCTCTTCTCACCTCTGGCCTCTCCTTAGTAAAGTAACACAGGCCCTCCTTTTACAGCCCTTTGCAAACTAAACACAGTAAGTGCCATAAAGGATAATCATTATAACTATCCCAGGTCCTTGCTAATGTCCAGAATACAGGTATTTATATTAAAGGCTGTAAAATGCACAAGTCATTGAAAAACGAGACGTGGCCCAGAGGATGTAAATTGCAAATGCCTGTGCAAAGACAACACAGGTTTAGGGTTATGTAATTTACCCTCAGCTCCAGTAGCCTGCCTGAGGGAAAGGAGAGTATGAGCAATTGGAACAGTACCTCAGGGCCACTGTGAAAAATATGCTGGAGTTCTCCACCCACACACCCTTCCCTCCAATCTGACTCACTCCAAACTCTTTCTCAGTTTGGATCTATCTCTTACATTGCTATAGACAGGATGAATTAAAAACAGGGAGTAAAGTGCTACCATTTCTTTGACAGAGAAATGTCTATACAGATCTTAGGATGTAAAAGCTCCTCAATTTAGATTAAAGACAAATTTTGCATGCCTAGTTTTTAGAAAAGTCAAGGTACTATGCAATTATGCTATTTAATCTTAGAACAGTTTGGATTGGAAGGGACCTTAAAGCCCATCCAGTTCCCCTCCCCTTCCATGGGCAGTGACACCTTCCACTATCCCAACTCGCTCAGGGCCCATCCTGAGCAAGGACACTGCCAGGGATGGGGCAGCCACATCTTCTCTGGGCAATCTGTGTCAGTGCTCCACCATCCTCCCAGGGAAGAAATTCTTCCATATAGCATAATCTAAATTTCCCCTCTTTCACTTTGAACCTATTACTCCTTGTCCCCTCACTCCAATTCTTGATGAAGAGCCCCTTCAGATACCAGAAGGTTGATATAAGGCCCCCTCACAATATTTTCATTTCAAATGTGAACAGCCCCAACTTTGACAGCCTGTCTTCATTGGGAAAGTGTAGAAATTGTATCATAATCTCTATTTAGAATATAATTTTCAGTCCTAATTTTCAGAGGACCTTTTAAGTCAGATTTACCATTCTACCCTATTTGTAGAAACATGCAATTTTACTAAGCACATGCTTGAAATATAGTGGATAACTTGTAAATCAAACACCCCTAGGTGGGACTATGCCCCTGCATATCTACCTCCCATAGCCTGGGAACTGTCCCTTTTCTGTAGAACCTCCTAAATTTCCTGCCCATTCTGCCTTTGAAGATGATGACAAAGCCAGAACACAAAAGGGAGGAAAGCTAATTTGAAAGTGCAGCTCTCTCCTTTCTGGGACCTGCTTGGCTGTGCCTCTTTTGTAGATAGCTCTGCTCAAGCACCATGATTTCCCTCATGCTTCCACCTTCACAGGGTGTGCAGTGCTTTGTTCTCCCAGCCGGGCAGCAGCCTTTCCAAACACAACCCTATTCTTTCGTGGTGTAAAGTGGGATAGCTCATCTCATTTTCTGTGATGAAAATTAAAGGCTGCTGCTTATGCACCACACTTACCAGACCTTACATAACTGACAAAGACCGCCCTGGCTCTGGCTGAAAGGGAGCTGGGAGAAATCATCTGGATGGGAGGAATTATCTATTATAAATAAATCACATGCATGCACACAAAGAGCAGTTCTCACCCAGACTAAACACTTTTCTCCAAGCAAAGTGTCTGCTTTGTGCTCTGTGAACAGGAAAATCACATGTCCCGCACTTCAGATCGAAATGCTCAGCAGTAAAGGAGATGGGATAATCACTTACTCCAACTATCACAGCCAAAGCCTTGAAAATTCACCCAGTGGCTAAATTCATCTGTATTTCTGCCCATGCACTTGGACAGGAACAGAACACTGTTTTGCAAAGCACCTTTTATGCTGTCTGTGCTTAATTTTGAAGGGCTCATTCACTCCAAATTATCTCACCACCATCCTGGCAGTTGTTATACAGAGGTTTCTGTAGTACACAAGGATCCCATCCAGCACGTGTATCCCACTGCAGCCAGAGGAGAGCTCCTCTCAGGATACTGGGGGTGCTCCTCAGCACTGTGACCCCTCCCTCTTGGGCTGCCTATGAATTGTATGAGGGATTAAACGCCTCTCAGTTTCACCACTGTGATTTTATTGAAGCAGCATCAGTTTGGCAGTGTCTACAAGAAGGAAATCCAACTGGTGACAAATTCCTTCCTAGAGCCACTCTCCATGGCATCAGGTTTCAGCAGCTCTTCCTACAGGTTCATGTCCTGATGTCAGCACAACATTTAATAATTGTCCCACCACCTGCTAACTGGGGCCCCTACAAAGGGCAGGTGCTTTTGGGTACAATCCACTCCACAGGTACAGAGATGCGCTGAGGAAAGGTTAGATACAAAACAGTATGGCAGTGTTACTGCTATTTAAAATAGGTGTTAAAGGAAAAATTCTTCATTGGAATCCACAAGACTGCACCAAATGCACATATTTCAGCAGTCCATCAGCCTTTCCCCCCTCACGTGCCACCGTTTTTACAACTTAAGGAATCAGCATCTCAGAGAAGTGTTTTAAATAGGCGTCTAAAGAGAACTCGCTGTTGGGAAGAGGAGTTTTCAACACACAGCCATGAGCCCTCCCATCTGCTCTAAGCAAATCAAACCTGAAATCAAGGAGCTGAAGACTCAGTCCAACATCTCCTTGTGACCATGACATCCCAGGAAAAGTGGAAGATGTTCTCTGGAGACAGCTTTATCTCTTTAAATTTCAGGAATTAGTCACAAAGGCAACTGTGGTGTGATGGGAGCCATAAGGCCAAGCCTGTGCTGAGCAACCCTGAATTCAAGACCAGAGCTTCTTGTTAGCCAGGAGTTCTCTGCAGAGATGCCTTCAGCTAGAAAAACTTCTAGGCAGGTAAAGGGAAAACTTTCCAAAATACAGGCACACTTTGAGTGCGTGTTAAGCTTACTGAGACATTACACTGAATTGTGCTGTGATTGCTACTGCTCTAACTTTGCTAGCAACAAAATACACATTACACTGTTACCCAGACCACACGAGTGTTTATTATTGTATTTTAATCTCTGAATTTCCAAAAAAAACCCCATAACCTAGAAACAATAAAAGAATACCCACCATGACCCAAGGAGGAAAGGGAAATAAGAGACATTAGTATAAAAGCATATAATCTTTAAAACAAATAGCTTGACACATATAAACAACATTCAGAAGCTTGACCAAGGTAACAGGGCTCAAGTCAATGCTCAAAACCATTTGGTTTCTATTCCTGTGTCCTCTTCTCTAGTGGAAGAGGTTTGCACTCCTGGCTATCAGTTCCTGATGCACCCTCATTTCTAGACCATAGAGGCATTTGGAATTTTATCATATATATTGGAGCCTTACCTCAAATTAACTATTCAAAGCTGTTTGTTTTCCTCCTGCTAACAAAGCATGCACAAAAATTATGCCTAATGATACTACTTTAAACTAATTTACACTTGATTTAAAGCAACTCCAATTGTCATCATAATTACCTTGTTTGATGAAGGTCATGCTAATTATTGTTACACTTATTATACTCTTTAATTTCATTTTCTACAGTAGAGTGATGCCCTCGTCTCTTTAGACATTCTGGGACTTGTGGCCACATTTTCCCTTCACCTTCTCTAAAACGTAATTTTACTGTCATTTTCAACATATTGGTCAGCTCAGGGATCAGAAGAGATGTTATTCCATGTCATTCTACATGGAAGTAGTTAAACTGAAAAACTGTCTGAAGCTGAACTGCCAGGAGATGAATCAAAGAGATGCTCCTGGGGTAAGTGTTATAGGCATTCCCTTCCTTGTAAATCAGGTGCCCTACAAACAGTGATGCTAAAGGGATTGAAGTATTTGATGGTGTCACAAAGTCCACTTTCCAACCCAAGCTTCTGATATATATTTTTTAAGTGGGGAAAGAGCGATGGAAAGTCCTCAAGGAAAGTACAATGAGAAGAGTTTACTAGGGGAAAGAAAAACAAAGCAGCAGCTGGAGGGGTACATTGTCCCTTTCCTTCTTTGTTGCTTGCTGGGAGATTCCCCCCTTCTAGCATCCTCCAACATGGAAGGAAGCAGAAGAAAGCTTTTGCTGGTTTCTAGCACCTTCTGCCCTGCTGCTACTCCCACATCCCATTGATTTTTTTCCCTGCGCAGCAGATGCCAGTCAGGTAAAAATGGAGTATTTATCTCTGCAAGGTTTTATCTGAAAAATCTCAAACTCTGCCTTTCAGTAGGTGGCAAGGAAAAAGCAGCTTCTCTCTCAAAAGGAACATTTCCATGCAGGATTTGGCTTTCTCCCTACAACAGCCTCAGAAAATGTTGGGGTTTTGTGACCCTTATGGCCTGGAAGGATTTTTCAATTCAACTGCATGCACCATATTCAATGCAGTAGCTGTTTCACATTGTCCAAATGGCACAAAAAGAAAAGGAAAAACCCAAATGAGTTACACTGATCATCAAGAAATACACTGACTCTACTTCATCATCACTTTGTATTAAGGGAGAAACAAAATTGAGCTTGAAGGAGAGATATGCAATGGAAAGGATGGGGGAAAGAATGGCTCAATAGCAGAATCAATAAAATGTTTTGGGGGGGCGGGTTTTGTTGTCAACTGAAAAATATTTTTTTGGTCTGAAACCAGAATTTGCATTTAATTTTCACATTCTCAAAACTTATTGCCCAGTTTCAATTAAAAAAAAACAAAACCAAAAAAAACCACCAGAAGTTGTTTGGTTTTTTTCCACACAAAGATGTTTCACTTTTAAAAATCCTTCCAAATTAATTTTTTTTTGCCTTTTAAGCAATTCTTCCATCCCAGCCACTGAAAAAAATCAGTGTTGGGCTGGACCCATAATCAGAAATATTTGTAACAATTCTGAAAAGTGTAGCCTGGATTCCCTAGAAAGTGTAGCTTGTTCAACAAGAAAGATGCATTAAAAGAACTGTCCTGGAATAAGTCTGAAGTACAAAAACTGTCATTGCCACAGAACCATTGGGCTGGCAGGGATGGAATTAACTATCAAGTGAATATTACTCACAAAATTTTTATTAGGCTGGCTCTTTCTTTGTGCCCAGGGAGAGCCAGGACATACAATCAGTAATGGAAATTTCCATGTCTTCTGAAATATGTAAGGCAGGACCTGAACAAAAGTCTCCCAGCACTGCTGGCAGCAGCAACTGCTATTTATTTTGTAATATTTAGCAAGAAGGTGTCCAAGTAACCAAAAGCAGATGACAAAATGAAGATGTGAGAGGCTGCAAACAGCAAGCATCAAGAAATTGGCAACTACAGGATCTGAGGTAGCAGCCTTTATATAGTGCTGGGAAATGAGGATGTAGTGTCAGAGTTTATGGAATTACAACGCTCATTGCAAACACTCAACCCTTTCACAGCAATCTCCATATAAAAGGTGTCAACCACAGACTTAATTTTTAAGAGGGCTAGATGATCATGGATTGTGGTATTAGTTTACATTTTTCCAGAGTTATCCCCTGAAGAAAAGCAGTGGAATCAACAGAGCCAGAACGCAAAGATCTTCCTCCCTACCCTGAGGCTACCTCAGAACTACTGCAGCAATAAGCTGCTGCTGCAACCTAAGCAGAATTTCCTGCCTGTTGTACTCTCCTCCCAGCATTATGCTCTAGCTGCTCACATGCCACGAGTACTATTTTGTCACCTCATGGCTGCAGTGGGCTTAAAAAGACCAAGAATGGCTGCACAGATCATCCTTGCCTGGATCCTGGTTACATCCTGCCTCAGCCTGGAGGGAGCTGCCTGGTCCCAAAGGATTCTGACATTAAATGGGACTCTGTCCCCCCAGTGGTGTTCCCATCCTAAAGCAGACACATGCCAGCTCACCCAGGAGCATCCCAGTAAGTAAAGGAAGACCTACCTTTGCTAATGTCTCCAAAGTCAGGTAAAAGAAGGGAGACTCCAAGAAAGATGGAGCAAGATGGTCTGCAAGCACCTGGAGTGATGGACAATGAGGAATGACTTCACACAGAGCAGGGTTAGATTGGATATTAGGAAAAGTGCTTGACTATGAGGGTGGTGAAGCACTGGCACAGGCTGCCCCAAGAAGCTGTGCCCCATTCCTGGCAGTGTCCAAGGCCAGGTTGGATGGGGCTTGGACCAACCTTGGGTGGTGGAAGGTGTCCCTGCCCATGGAACTGGATGGGCTTTAAAGTCCCTTCCCACCCAAACCGTTCCAGGTTTCCACAGCTGGGTCAGACAGCACCACAAGACCCTGTGTGGTTTTACTGGGCCAGCCACTGCTGGAACAGCCCTTCCAGCCCTTCCATAAAACAGCCACTGTCCATATTCACACACACAGATTGGTCACTGCCCGAGGCACAGCACCAGATTTCCTATTCACAACCACAAAGATTTAACTGAGGGCGATATTCACAACCATAAACAGCCCAACCCCTTCAGCAGCCAAACTGGGAACCTCCCCCAGGGCAAATTTTGGGGGTGTCAGTCCTGCTGGAACCCAGTGACACAGCACTCATCAGACCCCAGAGCACAGATCACAATCCAGCACAGTAAGGAAACAAGATTCCCAAGTAATTGAATTAAGTGCAAATCATTTAGTAGATCAGATAATTCCTTGGCTGCTATTTTTTAATGCCAATGTTACTTTATTCATTTGCATTTTCAAAGCAATACATTCCTATTTAATGAATTACCAGATAGTTTCTCATCAAAATGAGTAAAGAAATTACAGTAGAGATATTTTCTTTATGATTTTATCAGGTTGGCAATATCAGAAGAGATAATGCAATGTCCCCTGGCACCATAAAATATTCAGCATTGTGAATAAAGTTCTTGATAAAAGAGCAGCAGAAAGCAGCATTTTATTAAGGCCCAGTGCTTTAAAAAAGCATGTTTTTAAATGATTTAATTTAAAAATTAAATCACATTTGAATAATTTGATTACTGTTTAATAACAATACATAATTCATATCTTAGAAAAAAAAATCAGATTCTGCTCTCTATGGCTAGATATATACAAAATAAAGGATTAGTAGTTAGAAATTTTCCCCTCCAACCAGCCAATTCTGACACTGCATCTTCATTCTGGAGAGTTGCTTTTTCAGGTTGCATATCAAGAAGGCAAGTCAGCCCTCGGCAACCAGAAAGAGTCAGAAAAAGTGAAGGATGCTTTAAAACTGCACTGTTTTAAACTGCACCCTCCCTCTCAACTCTTTATATCAAGTTCATCTGATGGCCACAAATGTGTTATTTTAGCCTATATTGAAATGAATTCTCTTTTTTTGTTTTTTGGTCACAGGAAAGATGAGCAGGTGGTGGGAGAAAGAGAAATATTTGGCACTCAAAGTAGACCAAGATGTTCACCCCTTGGTGCCTGTTTCCCAGAGGTAAGGAAGTGTCAGACTTGTTTCCAAGAGCCACCACAAGATTCCTGTCACACCCCTTTCAAAGGCAATTTGTGCTCATACATTATATTTAAATCCAATCCAAAGCAGAGTGCTGTGTGAAGAGTTTTTCTGATAAAATGTCATATAAAATTTTGAAATATTACCACCTTAGACAGAAAATAAACCCTGGATTTGTTCTTTTCCCTCTACATAAGGCTGTCTTTTTTTTTTTCTTGCATTTCTGAAACTGAACGAGCAAAAATAATGAATGGTAGGAAAAGGAAGAGAAAAAGATGATAAAAATAAGAAGCTTAGTGTGTGTGTAAGAAAATTCTTTAAAACTTCAGCTGGCTTCTAATGAAAAAAATAATTTTAAAAACCCTCATGAATAATTTTGTTGGGAGGGATGATGATACATCTCCCCATTTAATCCTAGCAAACAAAAGCTGAGCCACGGTTATCTGGATTAAATGAGACTAATTAAATTTCCTTTTGGACAGACATCACCATCTTAATCTCCCCACCTGCAAGCTTAAGCAATGTTTCATCTTTTAGAGGTAAAACCTGTACAGAACTCCAGATGTCCCACCAAAGGGACCAACTCTCCCAAATCGCATAATGCAGAAGCAGCTCTGCCTCCAGGCCCTCAATAATAAGCATTGTTAAATATTAGCCAGCCAGGATTGTTTAAAACCTCACATATTTCCTCCCCCAACACTGAATTAAACCATGTGTAATTCTACAACTCCAAGTACAACTTGCTTCTCCTGCAGAAAAGTGTTGCTCTATAATCAGACCAGCTGCCTCACAATTAAATCTCTGTCCAGAAAAGCGCATAAACCGGGGGGGAAAAGCTGTCCCACAAAATGAAAACACGTGCAATGAGCATTACTCAGCAGGCTGTCACATCACAACAAATGCTTGGGAAGGGTTTTAATTTAATCCTCTTCTTGTAAACACAGGCAGGCACTGAAAACATTGTAAACTCAAAGAATGAAATTTAAAGCAAGTCTTTGACTGAAGGAGCTTCAGGCCACTGGGGGATATTTGAAGACTAAGGTCACCCACTCTCTTCAGCTTTTACAGTTGCTGGGTCTACGCATGTTTAATCACATTTCTGGGAAAACTGAAAAGCACTAAATGGGGATATACACTATGCATTGCAGATTTTATCTTTCCCTTCCCTCCATAGAAAACAGCTTCTAGACTTCAGTAGATGTGAAGTCTATAAGTGTTCTGAGAATCCAGTCAGGGTTCAGACTTCTTGTATTTCTCTACCCAGAACACGAGTGTACATTTAGAGAAACTTTGTGCCATGTTATAAGCTCTTTAATTAATCAAAGTTTCTGATCTAGTCTCTTTATGCTCTCCACTTAAGAACATTTTTATGAAGGAAACATCATTTCACCTGGCTCCAGATGATATTTAATTCTGCTTCTCAAATATCAGTTAATCTCATAAAGGCACACTGCTGGTAAGTGTTCCCTCCTCTCGCTTAATTAATTTTTAATGCTCAAAAGATTGCAGTTTTCAAAGAAGCCAATTAAAATGATTCATCCAAAAAAATCCCCAGCAAATGCCCTTTCAGGATGACTCAACTGCTTGTATTTATTGTATTTGCTCAAGTCAATGAGGGGAAACTATTTTTGAAGTTGGAAGACAGAGTGACGAAACAGAAAGGGGATTTATAATAAAACATCCACATTGCTCAGCATTTTTCGATCCAAGAGAAAGCAGCCAAGGTGTGACATCCAAATTGCAAAGAAAGCTGAGGGATCACTGAGGAGGCAATAAGTAAGGAGACAGATATGCAGAAGCCACAAGAGCAAGATGGGGGCAAAGGGATTTACCAGTGTTTTGATATTTCCCCAGGTAAGATGAGACCAGGAAGTTTTCCTCACATATCCATCCTTATTAACCCTCTCCATAGGTTCTGTGGGACAGATGCTCATACCAACTCATCCTCTACCTCAGGCACTGCAAAGTCAAGTCCCCCTTGAATCCTTGTTTTTCCTTCAAGGACAAAATGCACTGAGGGGGAAATGTCTGATTTAGGGAGTTCTTTGGTTGTGTCTTTCTTTTCCTTGCTGTTTATTTCATCCCTCCTCTCCTTCCTTATTAATTTTTAAAAATAGGCTTGTCCTCTTGTACAGTTTCACAGTTAAGTGTAGCTAATCAAATGTGTAATAAGGATGGACTTGATGAAGGGGTTCATTGAAGGCCCGCTAAAGATGGTCCATATAAAAGAACTCTGCACCCATGTGAATCCCTATAAAGTTAATCCGAGCAAACAGAGGTAGTTTTAAAAAGCCAGAACTCGGCCAAAATCATGTGGCTGCACCGATTCATTGTCAGCTTCAGGTAAAGCTTCCACCCCCTGAGTGATCAAACCCAATTCTGGCATTTTCACCACATCTCCTTAAACACTCATTCCCTCAGTCTTCCACGGAATGCCCAGAACAGATCTGAAAACGATCCCAAAAGCTGCCATACATCCAACTTACATACAGCCACTTGCATTCTTATATTTAATAGAGGAAAACTTCATATTTATAGGCTCTTTTGGAATGGTAGGTTATCAAGAATCACTGCTGAAATTTTTGATCTGTGGTGGACTTGTGATGTTAGAATAAAATTACAGAAACTTACAGAAAATTACAGCACTACCTCTTCATAAAGAGGAAGCCCTGATATGTTTATGTAAATCCTCAAAGATAATAGGTAAAAATGGCTTAATGAGAAAGGAGTGACAGACACCAAAGGAAAGGTCACCTTCAAGATAATGATTGGGACAGGCAGAGTCATCACAGTCTAATTGAAAGACAAAGGGTGAATATCCCTCAGTAAGGAAAAGCTAAAACACCTCATGTGATGCCAATTCTTATGTTTTGAGCAAGCCAGCAAATCATGCTCTCCAATAATTTACACCGACATAGCAGTAAGTAGGTTATAGCACATGACTAAACAGGACAAAATATCATGAAATGCTAAAAATAACCTGCTGGAGACAGGGGAAAAAAAAAATCCAGATTTGTTTAGAAGAAACAAAACAGTGTTCTATTTCATTATCTCAAAGAGAACATGCAGCTAAGAAGATTCCATATAGCAAAACCTAAAAAAAGACCATTGCACAATGATGAAAGCATCCAAAGTCTCCTGATTTATTAAAAAAATGTATCACTGCTAAATTCTTCTAGAGCAACATGCAGCAGATCTAGTTCCAAGGCCTTAGTGAAGATAAGTGCTCACCTCATTCATCATTACTCCTTCTCTTATTTTAAATAATAATATAAATAATATAAAGTCAGTAAAGGATGGAAGAATTTGCTTTAATTACTATACACAACCATGGCAAAGTCTCTTAAGATTTGGCATATGGTTCACAAACTTTTTGACTCTTACCTTACTTGATAATAATGTTTAGGGAAAAAAAATAATTTTATACTTAGCACATTTTCAGGTGCAGAGCCTGGGCATAGGCCTAGGCCTATGCCAATGAGGTGAAAATAAGCCTTATTTTGCACAGCAAATATTGTTAGTAAGCATGAGATTATCCTCTTAATTAATCAATTATTTTAATTGCGGTATGGATGTCAAATTATGGTGCTCATTAATAATCTACTCTTTAAATAAGCATTACTGTAAGGAAAGCAGAATTCAGTGGGGCACTGGAGTCATCAGAAGTATTTTCTAAATATAGGTATAGCTGCCACCTAAGTGGCCAAATTCCTACATCAGTTTCAGCAGCATGATCCAAGATAGATCTGTAAGCTAAATATAGAAGCAGTGAAAAGAAAGAATAGGAATGAGTAGGCTGCAATGTAAGTGGGAAGGGAAAGCAGCACAGCCATCCTTGAAGTGTCCAGTTCTCCTATAGTTTACTGAAATGGATATGTCTGGGAGGGGGCCAGGTATGCCGTGCTGTTTTTTAAGTTATATATTCTCAAAGAAACCACATTATTATCATGCACATCTATATAATAGGTGCTTACATGCAAAGGAAATATCCTCAGCAGCTGGACTTGAACGATCTTTGTGGGTCCCTTCCCAACTCAGTCTAGCCTACCATCACTTCATTTTTAGTTCCTTTCAGAGCTAAAGAATAACATAAAATACAGAAGTGACAAAACACACAAGTTCTCTGCAGTTTTGCAGGTCTATGAGAATTAAAGTGTAGATTTTTTTCCTCTACAGTGTTGGCAATAGTGCTGGGATAGCAGCAGGGTCACCCACCTGGCAAAAAAAAACAGGCTAACTTTTTTCCTCTTATCCCAAGCTATCTCCTATGATGGAGTTTCATTAAAACAAATCCAGAGGGATTTCAGGAGGGCCAGAGAAGATGAGGAGAAAACAGCCACCCTGTGATACAGCATCAGCACAAACCAGCTGGGAATTAGACTGGAAACCTGGGATGTGCTTGTGGGATTTCAGCAGTAACTGGCAGGCAAAAAGGACAACAGATTTCTCAGCAGTTTATACCCAAGTGCTTGTAATCTCTCTGGTTGTATATGCATTTAGCCTTCTAGTGGAAATTAGGAAATGCAGACAGCTCCTATAATACTCACCCCAGTGCTTCACCAGAGTACAAAATCCTCGGGAACCACTTGTGACAAGCTGAGAGCTCAGGTACACAGCAGCAGAAGCTGCCGATAACAGCACGTCACAGGAAGATAAGAGACCATGAGCATCTCCAGAGATGCCTCACTCCCACACTTGAGCATTTCTGTGCACATTGCCCACATGCCAGGAAGCTATTTATTGTCTGTGTCACTGAACAAGTTGGCAGAAGTACCTCACAGCCTTTGGCAATCTAAAAATCCCTCCTTTGAACAGGAGTCAAGAACAAAAATTAAGCTAAAACCTTGAAAGGATTAGAATTATTTCATTAATACTAGGTCTGAATTTCAAAGTTAGATCCAAACCTGAACCTTCCACTCTACACATGCTGAGAGTGCTTGAATTTCATGTTTCAAAGTTCAATTAGAAAAGATGTTTGCTGTCCCACAAAATACCTATCACTTTGATGTTGTACTATTGTGGCATCTGGCAAGAGGGGAGAAAAAAGGGAATATGGATATAAAGGGAACACTTTTTTAATTTAGCAGATTCAAACTTAGAAGTATTTTGTTCTGAGTACAAACTTGAAGATACTCTCTTTTCCCACAATGTGCATAGTAGAATTATGTGAAGTCTCTCAAAGTCAGTCAGCTCCTGACACACATTTGTTTTTGAGAGAAGCAGCAGAGAAATCAGAGATTGGGAACTCCAGTGCTGCAAACACACTGCTCTACAAAACTGAGCATCAGGCAAAGTGAGAAGTGACAACTGGTGTCACACAAACCACTGACTGCTTCCTGGGACTACTTACACCTTTCTGGCTCAACTGTAAAATTCAGAACCAGGTACCAGTCTTAAACTCACCAGCCTTTCCCCACCTGGCTCAGTGGACACTTTTTCTATTTTATACTAACTCAACAACTGCTTCACCCACAGACACCTGCCCAAGAGCTGGTTGTTATCCATCAAGATGTAGGAATTGGTCTCCATGCATGTATTTCATTCATGAATTCATTATACACACATATATATTACACAATGAATAGAGAACAGTTGAAACTGGCTATTCTTTAAGGTCCCTTCCAATCCAAACGATTCTCTGACTCTGCAATTCCAAGTGCAGTTTTTTTCACAGTCTCCTGACAAGGTTCTGTAGCACTGGTACAGGAGCAGTGATTGAGAGCTTGAAACAAGCACCACAACAATAATCTGTGGAAAATTCCCTGTGACACTGGAGCCCATGGGCTGCTCTGGGCTCAGTCCTTATCAAAGGCATCCCCATGGTGCTACACAAACAACACACAACTGTGTGGACAGTAGCCTGGTTACTAACAGAAAGCATAGAAAAATACTGCAGGGATTAACAGAGCACAGGATAAAGGCCAGCTCCGTTTCCTATCAAGCTCTTGATGCTATTTTGGATAACCTCTCTTACAGTAACCCTCCATTTCACAAGCCAACAGCAGATGACTGCTTGCAGCATAGTGCTGACTTGCTTCCTCACGCACCAGCACCTGGCCACAGCAGGAAAAATCCCAGCATGAGCAGATATGCCAGCAGCTCTGGGGACACGGCACATTTTAGGACCTGTCCTAGTGCACACTGTCCTGTCAGACTCAGCTCTGCAGACTCAAAGGAAAGCCTCCAAAACACTCATCAGCCCCTGTTGGAGTCAGAGGCACAGAAAACATTCCCTTGTCTGTGCTGACAGGCTCTGACTCTCAAGAGAACACTGAGTTTAACTTAAAACCATGGAGAAGGCTTCTAGAACTAGGTAGAGAAGCTGAGAATGTAAGTGTGTGTAAGTTAGATAGAATTATATTAAGTCACTGGGTAAGAAAGTTAGAGGTTAGGGTTTTAGTCATATTAGTGAATAAGAGATGACATGGAAGATTTAGGGTGTTGTCCCTTTCTCCTTCTCCTTGGGTTTTTGGGTAATATTAGGTGATTGGATGAAAGAATCCACATTGCAGGACACAGGTATCAGATTATTGGGTTATTAATGAAAATAAGTTACTTGACATTTCATTATTGGATGGGTTGACACTTATAAGACCTCGAAGAGATACTTCTTCAGCCATTCTGCATTTTGTTACCCTACTGTACATAGCTCCTTGTACTCTGTAAATATGTAATATAGATAAGGAAAAATAAGCAACTGAGCCCAAACATGAAAAAAGGTCCCTCTCTCGGTCCTGGGGAAAAGAATTGAACCACCAGTGTCAGCCCAACAATCCCCAGCTGGCATTCTGCAGTGCAGTACCTTTAATCTTGCTTTGGGCCAAGGTGTCAGTCACCACAGGGACAGTTCCTACAGCTGTGTCCAGGAGCTTACTGCCCCTCAATAAAGGGCACACCTGGAGCACCAAACACACCCTCAGCTGCCAGTGTGTCTGCAGGAAGAGGTCAAAGTTTTGGTGGATCAGCTGGCACCTGCCCAAACTCCAATCAACATTCAGCAGCACCATTTTCCTGTGATGGAGCACCTGCAGATCCCAAAGTGCACAAAAGGGACACCTTTCCCAGTTACTGAGCAATCCCAGACACAGTTACTGAGGCATGGGCCAGGGGAGTGCCTGAGATTGTACCTCAAATAACCCATCCCTCCTCCAACAACCAGCCACCACCATCCTCTTCACCTCTCACTGAAAGTAGGCACAGAAACATTAATTCGTGTGTGTATAGAGGCTCTGCCAAAGAAAAAATCACAAATGTGGCACATTCCTCTTGGCTCCGTATTTTGCTTACATGTGTCTCTTTATCTCTGATCTACAGGTGCTCAGAACAGACAAGCTAATAGAGGAACTGTCTCCAAACTAATGCTGAACTATCAAGATACACAATACAAAGATTTGCAAGCTGCAGAAGAAACTATTCTAAGAAAGCAGGACTCTGTCCATAGTGGGGGCAAAAGTGGTCTGCATTTTAGTTACAGCTTCAGCATCTGCTTTACAGGCCAGGAAGAGAATTCTTTCCAGTGTTAACACCCTCAAGAAGATAAAAACTGTACTGCTGGCTTTTGTTTTCCCCTTTAGATCAACTGTTTTAACACTCCTTATTTAAATATTAAATTATATAAATAACATTTAAAATTTATTAAATTACATAAATAACATTTCCTACATTAAAGTAGGAAAAAAGGTGAGGTTTTGAATAGAACTGAATGAACACAGCACACAGCAGCCCCTGTAATCCCTCCTGCTGGAACTGCAATTTCTTTTTGTAGGAGAGAACTGTGTGCATGTGTTTCTGCACAAGTTATGCTGGTTCTCCTCGCTAACAGGACTTGGCACAGCACTTCCAAGGGAATACTTAAAGAAAGCCAAAAATGCTCTGACCTCTTGGTCCCCTGGGTTCTTTTGGCTAGCAGGACAAGTTACAGATGCTGCTGGAAGGCAGCACGCTTGGCACTGCCCTCCCTCGCTGTCCCCCAGCTCATCAGGAGGCTGAACACAGGTAACATGGTCAGAGCAGCGCTCCAGGCTTGCCAGGAGTTTGTCAGCAGCAGGACATCCCAGCATGGAGCTCCTTGGAAAGGGTTCCTCTTCAGGAGGCTGCTTGTGTATCCAAACAGGGCCTTCCACTGCTGCTTCTTCTAGAAGGAAAATGTTGAAGCAGTAATTTACTAAATGTATCACACATTTATAGCTGTGTTGCCTGACCCCACAAGCTATGGGGGGGAGGGAAAGGGGGGTAAAAAGAATAAAATAAAATCTCATTCTTTTCTTGGGAACAAGTAAAGGTCAGTTGTCTCATCAAATTTCATCCCTTAATAGTACGCCTGCTCCCTCAAGGAAATTTCTAGTTGTTCCTCACTAATTTCAGTCTTTGGCTTCTGCAACATTGTTGAGTAATTATGCTGTAAATTTTAGGAGCTCCTTCAGGGAAGAGTCCCTAGTTTGCTCTGAAGAAATCCTGACTAACCTAAATGAGAAGAGACTCTTACCATGCATCATTTGCCATTGATATGTATGACAAACACAAGACTGACTGTGAAGACAACACACGTGCAAAGACACTACTGACACTTCTGATGTTTTTCTCGTAGCACAGGAAAAGGTTTGGATGATATACTGGTTAACAAAACTCATCATTTCTAAACCAAAGTCTCTTGATATCAAACCATTGATTTTATTTTTTGGGCCTCTGGCTCCATAAGTTGATTTTCTCCCTTACACATCAGCACCAACACTCATCTACCCTACAGAGACCAAACTCTGCAACCAAACCAAAAGAGAAAAGATGTTTACTCATGAGCTGAGGAACCACAAACCAGCACACTCCTCACCATCTCTTCTGTCTTTCTAGAGAGGAAGAATTTAGAGTTATTGCATATCTCTGCTGGAGCAGTGCCAGAGCCTTATCTCAGTTAAGAGCCCAGCGCTCCCAAAGAAAAGGCACGTACTCATTCCACAAACAGCCACACACTCAGGTGCTCCATTTCAGTGCAACACCACAACCTGGGCTAAACAGTAAAATCACTCAAGTGTTGAGCTATGAGAATAACTGTGTACAAGGTAAGGTGCTATAAGATGTAGCCTAATGTCTAATAAGATATCACAGCAAGCTATATCTGGTATTTTGCAGGCGCTGAATTGCAGAAATATCTCTTTACTACTTTTATAATTAAATTTATAATTTTATAACCATTTTATCATTAAATTCAAAACTATAAATAGGAGAAAATAACCTTTTTTTTAGGTAGAATAAGACTCCTGCATCCTTGTGATAGGTTGCCTACCACAAGGATGCAACAGAGAGGTGTATGATCTGCAAAACAGTTGATTAATTTTGCCCAGCAACTTTAATTATTTTGCCCTCAACTTTAATTATAGGACAGCCTTAAGGCTAATATCAAATCCTTACTATGCAGACTCTGGATAGTCACAGGCTGTGTCCTGGGAGTTCTGCCTCTGCAGCAATGGGGACAGGAGGCCATTTGAATGCCTCTTCTTTACATGTAGTTCACATCGTTTTCATTATTTCCATGTAGGAGGTGCAGGGCTGCTGAACCTCCTGTATTTCTCCTGCCTTTCTTCTGGCCCTTCCACAGCTGCACACTGGCTCCTTGGGGGAGGCTGGACAGGTGCAGCCAGCAGAGGAGCTGGGTGGGAAGAGGTTACACAACCCACCCAAAGCTGGGGCTGTGGACACAATCCGCATTCACTGCCAGCCCACTCCCCAGTGCCCACAGATGCCTCCAGAAATTGCCTCCTTTCAACAGAACATTTGACATTTATGCTAAACATGTGCTTGCCTTACCTGGAGGCATTTTCTGGTACACAGAAAGTTTTCCTCTTTGGAAAAGGCAGACTGGCCTTGTTCCAACTCAGCATCCCCTGCTCCTCAGCCCCTTTGCTGCAAGAGCCCGCTGCCTCTGCACATGGACAACACACACGTCATAAGGACCTTAAATGTCAGTGCACATCTTTTGTGAGGACTTTCAGGCAAATCTATGATTAAAAGTAGATATTCAAGCAGAAGATGAATATATTACGTCCTCAGGCTCCTTAAGTCATGATCCATATTTATAATGCAAGGCTAAGGCTTCTGTTGAATAATTACATCTTTTGCCTGCCCATTCTTCCCTCCCACCCCCATATGTATACAGTCACCACAAATGCATATATAACATTTAAAGTGAGCAGTCATTCAACCCAAAGGCTGAATATCCTTGAGTATGTGCATGCTAGAGAGGGAGCTTAATTCTGTAATTGTTGTGCAAGGTCTGCAGTAGCAAACCTTGTTGAG
Organism: Poecile atricapillus; assembly: GCF_030490865.1. Taxonomy (NCBI): domain Eukaryota; kingdom Metazoa; phylum Chordata; class Aves; order Passeriformes; family Paridae; genus Poecile; species Poecile atricapillus. Next base: position 17,118,754 of record NC_081288.1, on the reverse strand, counting down.
GTTAAAACACCTTACTCAGCACGAATAAAGGTGAGAGCAGCATATTCCAAAGGGGCTGGAGCACACCATGGCTAACAAATCCCAGGACTGTAGTAGCCACAATCATTCCAGCTCCAGGTAAATATTTTCCTTCCAAGCAGAAGTCTCCAGTTTGAAGTTCCTGATCGTTACTTGGTCACTTCTTCAGAGTAGAAGGTGATGTTTTATAAATTAATGAAAGGCACTTTAAAACATTTGACAGCCACTGAATCCAGAAATCATACAACAAACCCCCCACCAGTATCACAGATATTGCTTTTCAACTAATTTTGATGCCCTCTCTCTTATCTGAGGTCATCTTTCTTAGCAACAAGCACTGCCACTGAATGACTTGAAGTCAGATTTGGTTAGAAGGAGCATTTTCACCAGCGTCCTAGAAATACAAACCTATATTTCTTCATGCACCCTTTTCAGGACTACTGATTTCATTATCAAAGAGGAAGAGCACGGGTATCACTAAAAAGGATTCCACACAACCAAACAGACAAGAACTGCATTCTTTACAACTGGGAAATGCAGCTTTTACACACAAGTACATGCATGTACACATATATGCAGGCAGGCACTTGTAATTCATCAGAAAATTTTTCACTAAATTGAACACTCTCCATCTTTAGTAATCCAGTTCTGGAAGGGGAAACACTGTCAGCAGCCTTGAAATAATGTGTTGCAAACAAAACTGTTTCTTGACAGAGCCCCATCTTGCCAAAAACATTATTAAAAAATTCCTAGCAGGTCTCATCACTCTTTGTACCTCCCCTAAAATTTGCCCTCCAATACACAAAAGGAGCAGGAAGTGCTGGGAGCCTGCACACAGCACTGTCTCATGGGCTCCACTAACCCAAGAGCAACTTCCATGACAAATTTATCACCACAGACCCAGTCCCAGATAATCAGTGTCAATGAAATGCATTTAGCTAACTGGGATTTTTCCCATTATATTATTTTAAAATCCAAATCCCTTGGGCAGAAATATAAATCACAGTGACACTGGTCCACTGAAGAAAAAAGTCACAGCTGCAACAATGGGTGTCACATATTCTGGGGTATGGCAGAGAACACCACCCATGGAGCAGACCATTTGAAAATTTGCTCTTCAGCTCTGAGCGGGTCATGGAGGCATCACTAAAAGCAGAAGTATAGGAAATGCAAGTGATATTATGTTGCCAGGCAGCAGAGGTGGGGGAGCATGAACAGGGATGGGCAGAGCATCGTTGAAAAAGCTACTGACTTCTTGCTTTATTCATATCATTACTCAAAAAGACAGATGGAAGAAACTCCTGCCTTGTCCTCATTGCTTGTGGCTTAGCAGAATCACAGTGATTTGTCTTTCTTCTTTTCCTCATCCACCTCCAAAAGAGATAAAAATCATTAGCTCCTTTCAATAAAGAATTTCACCACATGCCCTGATCAAGAAGCAGGGTGTAACCAATCTCCCCCCGAGTTGTCCTCCCATCTCTCTTGTCCACAAAGACAAGAGCAGAGAAACAGAGACTTATTGGTCTTGATCTGCAACAAATTAGCTCAGCTCTGCAGCAGATAAAGGAAGTCAAGGCTACATCAACAGCCTTTGCAGGGGAAAGAGACACAAAAAAAAGGTATTCCTCAGGTCTAATCCCTCCCTGAAAGATCTTTTGTTAATTCAGAATGATTCCAATACTCCATCCAAACATTTCTGTCAGCCAGTTGGGCTCACAAGCCTCAAAGAGCTGAAGCTGCTGAATTTTCACAGGGTAAAGTTAGGCCCCTGGAATTTCTAACAGTTCCTCACCAGCAGAATTCCTATAAGCACAGATGGATAGCAACATCCAGAGATGGATGTATTGACTTGCTCTGCAATCCAAACACTACGGTGAGGACTATCCTGCATCACTTCTCAGCACACTGCAGCATCTCACACCAGTGATGTCTCAATTCTACCACTTTCTGCAATTGCAGCAGAAGAATTTGGTTCCTCAGCACAATTTAGAAGAAAACCAGCACAAAAACCTGAGAACTTTTGAAACTCAGGCTAAATTTCTGGGCTATTGTGATGCATTTTGCTGCTGGAAAAAGAAACCCACAACAAGACACAGCCACTGCATTTCCATGACATGTGTCCTCTTGTTTAATCCTAAAGAGGATTGCATTTGTCATCTCATGACACACAGGGCATGTGTTGTGCATTTTACTCATTCTGCCAGCAGCTCAGAGTTTTATGTTGCAGGGTTCCTTGCTTCTGTGCCTCATTCCTAGAGCATCATTTAGGCCTGGTCTTTATTTGGAGTGGCAGGTACAGGAAGCAGTCCTGCTGAGATACAGGGGAACATCTGCATCTGAGGCTTGCTCCTGCTTTGTCATTATGAATATATAATATCACAGCCCTGGGAAGGGAGGAGGCAAAAGCATCCTTGCAAGAGTGTTTGATGGGGTAGGTAACAATAATTAAGCTGATGTACCTATGGCACACTAGTAAATATTTGGAGACAACTTAGCATTCAGGAAAAGTCAAATGAGGTGGAGTGGAAACTCACCTTGAAAAGCCAAGGAAGGGGTGACACCTAAGTTACAGTGTGCCAAATTGAACAAAGCAATTGCAAATCATTTCTTAACTGCATCCACACTACCATGACGAAGCCATTAGCAATGAATGTGGTTCTTGCCAAGGGCTTCGCTGTGCATCCCACAGCATCCCTCTGCTCACAAACCAGGTCCATATTGACTGCACTCTCTGCCAGTGGCTTGCCTGGCTGAGATCTCCAGGACAGGTCTCAAAGAGGAGGAGATTTTCCCTTGGTAAAGCCCTGGGCACTCCCAAAGAGGAGTTTCTCTTAAGGGTGCCACTGCTTTTCCCACCTGCTCCTGGGAACCCTTGTGAAACTGTGAGCCAACTTTGCTCTCCACCCTCATCCTGGTGTGGGTCTTCACACCAAGCGCCAGCCTGGGGGCTGAAAATGCCTCTGGCAGAGCCTCCAGGGGCTGCCAGCACCTTTGGTGTCATATGGTGACTGCTGCTTCATGGGGCTCACACAGACTTTACAAGAGGATGCAGAGGTTTCCCCCAGAATGATGCCACAGAAAGGGAAAAAGTGTACACAGACAATTCACAGAACAGTCACCAGAATTCACATCAGACATCAACATGGGGAGCTGTCAGACCACGAAACAACTGTGGCTCTCTACCACCAAGAGCCAAATCTAGGGCAGGGAGACAAACACAGCAGCAGAGAGATCTCACACACACCAAGCCCACCACAGCAGTGCCAAACTGAACCTACCTAGTCCACTAAGTGTCCACATCTTAAAGGAAAGCTCATAACAACTGTAAGGACTGTCTGACTTCAGATTCCAAAATACAAATTTAAGTGAAAATAAAATTTAAAATGTCACAAATGCACCCGGAAAAGTTTTAGCACCTCCTATATTAGCTTATGATTAGTAAAGGCAAACTAGCTCAGCTACAGTAGAAACAAAGCTCCAAAAACCAGCCTGGGATTTAAATCTTAGAACCTGCTTTTACTCTCGAAATACCTAGTCCTCTTCTGGCAGATCAGAGTAACAGGATACCCTGAGAAAGGCTGCTTTTGTATTTCCCGGACTTTATGGAGTCAAAATAATTTCAGAAGTTTTACTGGGATTTCATGCTTCTTCATTAAGTGAGGAGGTGAAATGCCTGTTAAAACCAATTCCCCAGCTACAAAGGAGATGAAACTCTAGTTTAAAAAAAAAAAACAAACAAACTTTTCCCAGCTACAAACACCCAAAATCATACCTCGGTAATCATACCTCAATGATCATACCTCGATGATTGTACACTGTATTTTGCTTTAGAAGCCTTAGGTTTTTGCCAGGACTGCAGAAAATGTGATTGCCTCCGGAAGCAAAATCTAGAGGAAGAAATCCATTCTGGAGAGCTGATGGGTTTTCTTGCCATACATCAAGATGTATGCACCTTCTGTGATGCCTACAACCACATTTTTAGCCAAAAACTGACCCAGGTGATGGAGCACACCATCACATCAGAGCATCTTTGTGTTATTGCACCACACACTGTACAGTGTCCTAATTTATCACAGTCCTTTACCCATGATAACAGTCTTTATCATAACTCAAATACAGTTTAACTTCTGATATGCTGACTTAGAACATTCTTCCTTTTCATTTTTAAGTCATTACTGGATTGTTTCGGCAGTTCTGTTCTAAGCTCTGCTTCATAAAATTATTTTCCCTGATTCAATTATATATTCACTGAAACAAGCTAAGACATCATTTCAATTAAATTATTTTAACAATCTATTGATTCTCAGAGTTGAAAATATTATTCTAACAGAATCTGAAGCATGAGCTTAGATCATTTACTGAATCACCTTAAGATACAATCAGAAGACTCAAAGTTAACTTTTGAGAGTATCTGGGAAAATCTTACTTCCTCTTTATGAGCTTACTCTCCACAGTACCATTTAGCTAAAAATGCTCTAATCACTAGAAAAACTTGTCAGTGCAGTTTGTCAAGTTTCCTACAAATCTAATTTGTTTTGCCTTAAACAGACATTAGGTAAGTGTCCCAGAGCCCTTCTCCCTGCACACTGTGTCTTTTTTGCAGCTTTTTTTTGCTGTATTAACAAACATTCCCCAGGGCTCCTCATCTCCTAAGCCAAAACTCATCAACACCCACGAAGTCCAGGACAAGGCTCAGATAGATTCCTCCAGACCCACTTCCTTTCCTTGCTGCTGGATGCCCCTGGAAGCAGGGATTTGCAGATTTGCTGGGCAGGGATAAAGTTCTCTCTAAACTCTCCACCAAATGGATATAGTAATATCCAGTGGCACTGGATATTATGATATATAATAATACATATTATTATATATAATATATTATAGAGATGCCACTGTCTGACCATAAACTCTATAAGGGATGTTCCTGAGAGTGGTACAGTGTTTGCCACGGAAATATTTTTAAAGGTCTGAGTTTGAAGGTCTTTGAAATGGAGAGTTTGCTGTCCTTCCACAAGAAACTGCTTCTATATCTGTTCTTCATACACCTCTGCTGTGAGCAAAGGCTGAGGGAATTGGGATTGTTCAGCCTGGGGAAGAGAAGGCTTCTGGGTGATCTCACTGTGGCCTTGCAGTGCCTGAAGGGAACCCACAGGAAAGATGGAGAGAGACTCTTGACAAGGGCCTGGAGTGACAGGATGGGAGGGAATGGGTTCAAAGTGACAGAGAGAAGGTTTAGGTTGTATATTAGGAAGAAATTAGGAATTATCTTTTAATAAGTTACTACACCATCCAAGCTGAGAAGTGCAGAGATGTACCTTTTATTTCTGGGATTGCTAGCAGAAATTCAGGAAGCAGGTGTGCCTGAGCATCACCCTGAGGATCGGGGGAGCTCAGATTGTTCTTCTGCACTTTGGCCTACTCTAGTTGGAACATCTAAACATTTCTCAGTAGGGGAAGTCTCATTTCCCAGCTATGCAACAAGCATATTGACATCAGGCTTCATGGGATCCAGGGTGCAGCTTCCCCTGAACTGAGAGTGCAGCCTGGAAACACAGCAGCTGGCACTGATATAGGGCTGCACTTGTAAACAGTGTGCAAACATCTGTGTAAACATCACATTTCTACTGAAAAATGCATTTTCAAAAAAGCACACAAGCGTTTTTAGGCACTAGGAGAACTTCAGGCTTTTTTGATGAAGAAGGATTTTTTTATTATTTAACAGATGCAATAAACTTGCACCAAGTTTGAGGAAATTGTTACGGTCCTTTTGCCATTTGCCTGACTACATTTTTCTGGGTTGCCAGACATATCTTAGTGTAAAATAAATATATTTAATGATCATCCTTTTTGTTTCTACCTTACTCTACAAAAATCCAGTATGTACAGCACAACACTATTCATGTGGGACTCAATACCCTGAGTAGAAAACTTTAATCCAACAGGCTAAAAAGATGTTTTTCAGTTCCATTATTGCCTCCAAAGAGACAAACATAACCTCATTTGTTCCACAAATACTAATGTAATTTGGCTTTGATCTTGTCTGGATGAAGATAAAAGGTATTCTTTAAATTACATTCATTAGGGTTTTAACCTACTTTTAAACAAAAGGCAGGTTTTGCACAACCTCACTTTAAGCATTTTATACATCTAAACAAGGAGGACAACATCCTCAGCTACCTCCTCCAGAGGATATCCTCACCAGACTAGGGACACCAAGGACAAACATCTCCTTGAACCCTCTGAGCATTTAAGCACCCTCTATGGAAAAAGGGAAAAACCCACAGAGAATAAAATTACTCCTATTACATTACAACAGGTGTCAGTGAAATTACTTGCCACATTTACCATTCCAATGATTAATAAGACAGAGAAAGCTCCAGGAATTTTAAGTGAGAATAAGTTGCTCCCACTGCGTTGCCTTCTTGAGGAAGACAAACACCCATCTAAGAACAACTTCATTCTTAACTTTTTGACAAGCAAATTTAGGATTAAGTCAGTCCTGGCCTTTTAATACAGGCAGTTACATATTTGGCCAAAGTTAACCCCTCTCCTCCTTCCAGTGCTTGGTCTACACATGTTTTAGGAGTTAAATGTTAAGACCATGTGCAGTCAAGATTTCCCACCAGCACCTCTACCTTCCCTTGCAACATCCATGTGCTGCTTTAAAAAAAAAAAAAAAAAAAAATCTTGAAAATAATCCTTTGTTTTGGAGTGCACACAGATGTTTGACATGAGCCAAACAAGCTGCAGGAGTATCAAAAGTTTAGATTGCCGAATAGATGAAGAGCAGCCTTTGGCTCTTCCCCTCTGCAGTGAAAACTTCAATATTAAGCATCTGACACTAACTGCCTAAGTACTCTGTCTCCAGAGACACGGCAAGGCAAAATCCACAGCCTCTTGCTGCTTGGCCCAGTCCTGCATCCTGACCTCAGGTCCAGCACATGAAGTTAAGCTCAACCTTAACTTGAAGTCATCTATGGATCCTCAAGGACAGAGCTACAAAAGAACCCTGAACTGAGCCTAAACTGAGCAGTATTTCATCCTTATGGACCCTGTACTGAGGATTCCACACACAGCATGCCCTACCCATGCACTAATCCGACCCAAACCTGTCCTTTTTTGGAGGTGTGGGGATAATTACTGTCACTTAGTGCAACATAGCCAGGTTTTGTAGCTCGTCTGTGTCAATGGTCCTTGGGTTACAATGCAAGATGTAACCAAAAGTAGTGTTAAAACCAGGTGGGGCAGTGATCTTTACCTCTTTCATGACCCATCCCTCATAACTCCAAGGGGATATCTTCTGTTAATGGGCCATTGAGTCTCACTGCATGACTGATAAAATTACATCATCCCATTGTGAGATGCTCCACCCAGGGGGAGGAGCCAAGCCATCCTACCTGGATATAATCTGAGACTTAAAACACCACAAACAAACCTCCACTGAATTCCCAGATCAGAGACTGGATCCATCTACACCACTGGACCTTCAGAGGAAAACTACACCCTTCTGCAGGATCATTACTTCAACAGAAACACATCTGCCACTCCAGGACTGCAGCCACCATTTAATGGGACTGCTACCAACACCCTGACCAACAGGGTGACAGGTTGTATTCTGACTCTGCCAGTGGGTTGGTTTTTTGTTGGGGTTTTTTGTACTACTGCATTTTTATTTTAATTTCCTTAGTAAGGAACTGTTATTCCTATTCCCATCTCCTTGCCTGAGAGCACCTTGATTTCAAGATTATAATAATTAGCGGGGGGAGGGGGGCAGGTGGTTTACATTTTTCCATTTCAAGTGAGGTTTCTGCCTTTCTTAGCAGACACCTGTCTTTTCAAACCAAGACAGTCAAGAGATAAAAACTATTGGTGTCCATGTGCAACTGCTGAAAAGTTAGGCACAGTGCTTGCATAGATTTATACTGTACCAAAAAATGTGTTACACTATTCATGTGTAAAATCTACCAGAATGCAATTTATTGGAGCAGTAGTCATAAAGAGCAGGGCGTGTCTTATTGCCTCCTCCAGCCATGAAAAGGTCGAGTGCTTCCCACATTTTAAATAACTGCTCAATAATCTCCTTTTAAAGCATGTAACCGTATCAGACTTCAACTCCTTTTAAAAGGAAAAAAAGCCCAAACCCACAACAGTTTCTCCAAGTCCCTGCTGGGTTATTCTAGGTACAGCAATGCAAGGCAGTTGCAGCAGTGTTGCATTTGGAAGCTTTCCAGAACCGTGTGTGACTGAGAACGCCAGGTTATCTTTTCATAATATCACCAAGTAAACAGCACTGCAACGTTACTCACACAGTAAATTATGTTCTGAGGCACGCAGAAGCAAACGTGCCCATGCAAAACCTCAACTGCATAAAAATCCATGGTTTAACCTGCTCCCAAGGCTCAAACATTCCAACAGCCTCTATTATCCTTCTATCGATCTCACCCTTTTCTGCAGATCCATAAACTCTGCTGACAGATTGGCAACTTGCTGATCCAAGCACTGGTTCTCCCCTTGTTCTTGTTTCAGCATGACTTGGTCAGCGTGTTGCCTCATTTGCAGCTTGTGAAACTGCAATAACTAAACAAACATACGTACATGAGGGACCTGTCAAACAAAGCAGGCTGTAAAATTATCAGAGTGGAAATCAAGTGCCAACATTTATTATATGATGAAGCACACCTCAGCTGGCAAATTTCAGGCCCACAGCTTGATAAGAGGGAAGAAGTAGCTCCAAATTTCTCTGTGTTAGTCATGACAAAAGTCTCATTAAAAACAAGCCTGAAAAGCATTTAAGGAGTAACACATGCACACACTCATTTGGATTTCCCTTAACACTGCAGTGCATTTTACCAGAAATACTTTCAGCAATTTAATCCTCCTGATACAGCTCCTAGTTAAACAGTATTACTATTACATTTCCATTAAAATGCATGAAACTTTTACACATGTAAAATTTATTTCACTTTTGCTTCTTCCTTTCCCCACCAACACAAGATTTGAGCAGCTTTGTGACTTGTGCTGGTAGTAAAGCAACACACTGAGTATTAATTATGCCAGGTTGCAATATTTTCATCTTTCAATTTTTAAGAGCAACCACCAGCCTTGAAGATTTCTTCTAGATTATGGGCAGTGCCAAAGGAAATTAAGGCAAATAAGGCAGGTGACAATAAAGTAAGCCTCATATCAGCCATGGAATTTGTTTTGCAGGTACAAATGCCACCCAGGGATAGGATGCAGAGGTAGACTGCAAACAAGAGCCAGGAAAGGGAGGAACAGTCCCAAACAAATCCTTGGGAGGTAAATGGCAGCCTAAGAAGAATGCATTTTTCAATTCCAGTCAGCAATACTGCTGGAGGAGTTGCCTGGGATGTTTGCCTGCTACAAATATTTGAGCTGGTAATTATTAATTTTAAGGCTTTTTTTCCAGCTCTAAATGTGTGGATACATAGATAACTGGAAAATTATTTTTCATAGGACTAACCAAACCCATAATACTGCCTCCATGTACCATTCAATGCACAAAAACCCCCTCAAACCAGTACTGCTAGCTTTTCTTTTTTTACGTAGGTATACAAATAAATAATAATTTTATTAACATGCTGCCAGTAAAAGAAAAGCTTAATTTGTTATTCAACCTGTGCAGTGATGATGCATAAATTCAATGTCATGCTTAAAACGAGAGTATTAAGGGAAGGAGGTAGGCCAGGGTTTGCCCTTCCCTCCCAATAGGTTAAACATTACACCTCAAATCTTTAGGTCAGAGTAAATTCTTACAGAATCCTAGAAGAGTTTAGGTTGGAAAAGACCTCCAAGACCACCGAGGCCAACCATCAACTGAACATTGCCAAGGCCACCACTAAATCATGGCCACATTAACTCATTTCCAAGTAACATCTCTGCCTGCTTGTATCAGTTTTGTCTTGTGCTAATTAGTGTAATTGGATGATGACCCAAGAAACAGAGCATCTGGAAAAGAGCAACTCTGGGCTTTGTCTGCATACAAGAACACTTAACCTCAAAAAGCAGAGCATCAGCTGACAAAACCAGGTGGGAAATAACCTTCAGATGTTGAATTCTCCCGATTTAACAGGGCTAGAATCAGGATTGCCATTGCGAGCACTAGAAACTTGGGGTTTGCTTCAACTGGAGGAAAAAGCACTGCTTGGAAAACAACAGAGCCAGAGCACCAATTCAGCAGGTCCAGAAACAAATTCAGGATCAAGTTAAGGCCAGCATATCTCTGCTGTGCTTTGGGAGGTGTAAATAAAATGGGCCCTATTCCTAACTGTCCTACAGTCCCACCACATCGTTTTTCCCCTCTCTACCCACCAAAAACCAGATGGAATGGTGAAAAGATGTGTCAAGGGGACTGTAGATGAATATATTATGCTATGACTTAACTGCTTCCCAAGAGCCACAGGCACATTGGGGAAGTAGAGGACAGTCAGCTGTGAAATTGTTCTTTGAGCCATGCAAGCTCCTGGGTGTCCCAAGGGACCATAGCAGATGGTTTAGAGCCCTCTTCCATCCCCTCATTCCTGCTCCTCATATAAGAGAAGAATGGCAGAATTGGTGGCTTCAGCAGGACAAGACATGACCAGTCATCATATAAGCCACACTAAAAATACCAAGGAACTGTTGGTCCCAGTAGGACCTAGGCTTGTATTGAAACACTAATGAAGCTTCAAGAGAATTAAGATATAGTGAGAGATTTAGCATGCAGTCAAACCAGCATTTGCTGGTTTTGCTCAGGACTTACTCTCAGGAGCAAGGGAGAGATAAAGCATTGAGTGCTGTTTGGGACAGTCAGCTTTTCAGAAAAGGCTGTATGTTCTTTAATGTTGCTTTCTAGAGGTTAGAAGTATTTTTGCTGGTAGTTCTACTGTTTTGGGGACTGTCTTACCACCAAGGTAAGTCAAAATATAAACTACAAATGTCAATGTCAAGAGCAACAGAAATACTGAGACTTCCTTTTGTCTGCAGTCTTGAGAAAGGGAAAAAAACCCAAAACAAAACAGTCATAAAAGAAGACTTCAAACCAAATGACATGTGTTTGAGAAAAGGTAAGCAGCCTGGGGGGTTATAGCAACAGTCAACCCAGCCCACAGCCTGATCCTGCTGGGTGAAGCCATTCCTGGTTGTGCATCCCAGCAGGAACATGTGATCACTGCAGAGCATGCAACAGGCTGTACCTTAAATTAATGGTTTGAGCCAGAGGACCACACACCGTTACCTCTCCTGGAGGAGCTAGCTGAAGCAACTGTGGTGCTCACATACCACCTTCATCCTTGCATTTAAAATCACAGGCAAAGTGGAAGGTGTGGTTATTCTTCAATGTCACAGCCAATAAATATTGCAGAGCTCAAAATTAAGGCACGGAGAGAAGCATCTACAGAACAATTTCCTCTCCATTAAAAAAAAAGCATTGGTGCTTGTCACAGATTTTAATTCACTAAGCCTTTTTCAGTCATGCATCCTCATCAAAATTTAAGATCTCTTCTGTCTAAAAAGAGACATTTACTGAACTTTATGAGCAGGAGAGTGCTGTTACTGACTGATTCTAGAACTAATAAACAGTATTGTAAGTGATAGTGTGCTGGATTTATTGGGGGTGGGAATGTCTGTGGTGTGCATTCTGGGGGAAAAAATGCTAAGTTATAGGACTAAAGTTGCTTATACTGCTGCTTAAAAGAAACAGAAGCCCTCCACAGTGGATCTTCTGCTTCATGCAGAAGTCATGACTCTTCCAATATTCCAGAAGTTTTCCAATATTGCAATGGTCTCAGCCATGCCATGACCTGTTACTCATTACCTCTGATTGCTTTGCATGACATAACTGTGTACAAGGAATGCTACTCACATTAACTATTTATATAATAATATAATAACTATATGTATTAAAGAATTCACAGTTAAAAACAGTGATGTTGTTAAAACAGTAAAATGAAGAGGAACACCTGGGTTCTGTTTCCATGCAATACTGACTGAGCTCAAGCCTGCTAATCAAATTTAATCCCCCTCACCAGAATTGCTCTCAGACTTAGTACAGTCATTATGAAAATTAATACTTCTCTATATAAAAATAAATACACACACATTTAGAGAAGTGAAAATATACATACAACTAAATTGCTTTCAAACCTGGAGCAATAATTTAGTTTTAATGATTAGCTACTGCAATTTAAAATGGAAACCTATACAGTAAATTTTAAACAACTAGCCCAATTCTAAGTTCATTGAAGGAATAGTCCACACTAAAAAAAAATAAATTAGAAAACCCCCATGTTTGCTAAACAAGATTTTTGATTACAAGGTCTGCCTGAGCTCTATAGCTGTCCCTACTAAAAGGGCAACAGATAGGCTCAAAACAACCTGAAAATTCCAAGCAGGAGGTGATCCTAAGAAGAAACTGATGCTGGGTCTCTCACTGGGTTTAACTCTGATGCTGTCAGCTGGAGCTACCATGACAACCATCCCAGGCATAAGGTCCTCCAACACCAGGAGATACTCTCCAGTGATTACTTGATCTGCTATAAAGCCATTTAGTACTCTGAGAGTGCTAAAGAACAGCTTTAATATACTGGTGAATCAGACCGAGAAGCTATTTAGCTGCAGAGAGTACAGGCAAGCACATATAAATTATCTTTTCCCAGGGAAACACACTCTCAAATTCTCTATTTCCCCCCACACAGAAGGATGTTTTTAATATTCTCTTGGTGGTTATTACACAAAAAGCTCCTGAGCACCATCAGCATTTCTGACAAGTGCAAAGGAAATAAAACAAAGGACATAAAACACAGACAACTCTAACAGACTACTAGTGTACACATCAATAAAGTCTGTGGATAAGCTCCAAGCTGGCCAAGATGACACTGCTAAGGCTCAAACCAGTCCCAGTACAGCAGGGGAACTAGGTGAGGGATGGCAGAGCTGCTGACCCTTTCCTGGGTTAGGGAGAGGCCACACAGCACTTCCCACATCTACTTGGTCCTGTGTTGATAACATCACTGGTTGCTATGGAAGCAAGGCAACCTCACAGCCTGTGTTATACAGGGAGCATCAAGCACTTCAGACATCCTTACTAAGGGTTTATGGACTGGAGGAAGCACAGCCCTGGAGGCCTTTTCTACTTCAAAGAAAGAAAAAAATGGGTGGGTAGAGGGAAAAAAACTCCAACATGTCTGCCCCTTCATTGGAATTCTCAGAAAACTTGAATTGACATCAGGAATTCTCAGTCCCAGGCAGGAGTTGGCACAGAGCCTTACAACTCCAAAACTGCCTCCTGAGCAAGTCCCTGTTTTACTGGGAATGGGCAAAGCAACATGGGGTGGGGAATGACACTGCCTTTCCTTTCCGCTTGCCCATCATCATCCTCTCCTCCAAGCAGTCCAGACAACCTTCACCTTGTAGGAGAAGGTGGCTGCAAAGCTCTTTGTCCTTGTCACAGGCGTGTGCAGGGAGATGCTGCTGCTGTAGAATCCGCGTGCCACAGCAGTGAGGGCAGGCACGCTCCAGAGGCGGTCACAGCACCTCCAAAAGGAATGTCTGTCCTGAGTGTCTGCATCCTCAACAAGACCTCAACGAGGAGAAAACCAGCCTGACTTTCAACACCCAGGGAAAATCTACAGAGTCAGCAGTTAAGAGGAAAATATCTCTGCAGGTATGTGGAGTGATTTTTGTTCTCAAAATCTATGAAAGTCAACAAACACAGCACCCTGGGATGCTGTTTTCCGAAGAACTTCTCTTCAGGGGAGAGGGGAAATGACCCACGAGGTCTGAAGGAAGGGCGAGGAACAGAGAGAGGCTTCAGAGCAGGCAGGCATCAGGAGTTAAGCAGCTTGCTGCTCACATGTTCCTCACCAGGAGCACGGAGTTTAACAGCCAGCACCTCCCAGCCCTGGTGTTGCTGTGTGGTTTTGGCAGCACTCATGCTGACACTGCGTTGGTTACGCTGCAGGACTTGGAATTCCTAGACTTTTTGTTTAACAGTTACTTTTTCACCTTTACATTAGGTTAGTTTCACATAAAGCTCTACATTTGGGGCTCCTCATGGCCAGGACTAGTAGGGAAACAGTAAAGAAGGGGAATTAAACAAAATTATCTCATATGAAGTATTTGTCAGCCCAGGGTGAGTTGGGACAGAAATAAAGTAAGTTTCCCTTAGAAATAGTCAAAGAAATAAAATACCTATTTTTAAAGCAAACAAAGCACTTTTGTGTGTATGTGCATTTCTCATGCACATACAAGCATCTCTTTTCTTCCCAGCTTTAAGAGCTCCACAAATATAGGTATAGTTCTGCTTACACAGCATTTTTGACCCTTTGCCAGCACAGTTAAGATAAGAAAACCTATTCCCCATGAAACAGTTCCCTGCTGGCACATGTACACTGCCCAGAAAGGAAGCAGAGAGCCCTGAGGCGCTCCAGGAGATCTGGTCCTTACTGCTACAGGCAGAACATCCCACTTGAATCCTGGGAGGAAAAACCTTTCCACAGACTTCACTGGCAGTGCCAGGGCATCCACTGACACAACTCCTGGTGTCCAAGCTGGGCCATTCATCCCTCAACTCAAGTGCTTTCATTTATTTAGCAAGAAGCAGCTCCAAAGCAGGTGACAATTAAGATAGAACAACCTGAAAGCAAAATAAACACCCTGTTAAGTATAGAAGGGTTTAGATCCTCACAGCTCACCACAGAGCCCATCTCCAGCTGTCAGAAAATAGCTTTCCTGAGGAGGTTCATTCCTTCAGTGCCACCCAGAGGGTCTCTGCCTTTTCCCACTGAAGCAGCTGGTAAGGGCTGATCACAGAGGTCCAAGGTCAGCAGATTATTGTTCAAGCAAATTATGGAAAACCTCCTCCATCACATCAGAGAGAACCTGGTCACACAAGTATTGTGTTTATTTCCTGAAGGAAGCTCCCTTGTTTAAGAAAACAGGAATCAAACTGTCTCCTACACCAGTGTTAAGAGAATCACTATTTTAAGCTCTTCTAGCTTGACACTTGGAAAAACCTAACTGGATCAGAATATGATGCTCTAGTGGAGGGTGATGAGGAGAAAAAAAAAAAAATAATTACTGACTTGCAGTAACAAACCCATTGGAGTGCAAAACAGCCTCCCAGAGGAGGTCAAAAGCTCTATGTCGTAGATAAGAGGCAGGAATAAATCCCTTTTCCTTATGCATTGTCTCTGAAGGACTAATTGGACAAAATTAAGCAGAAAAACAAGACCATAATCCTCCTAGATAATACTGCTAAAGAAATACAATGAACTACATTGTCTTCTAGATAGCAGAGCTACAAGTCACTGACACAGAGAGTGGGTTTAAGTATTTAGAACAAGAAATAACCCAATTCTTACCCAGATTTCTCATGCTCTATCTGAGAATACGGTAGTGTAAACACAAAGTATTAAGTCTTCTTCTTAGAGATCCCTATTGGCAGTGTTTGGGGTAACATGTTGCTGTAAATATATCTTTCATTTATCTCAAGCAGGGCTTCTAACTCAGGAGATTATTTACCTTCCAAATACTGAGCATGCCAGCAACTTTGTCAAAATCAGCTAGGATTATCCCCTAGCTCCAAGCAACACTGGCCTTCAACACCTCTCCAAAACAGAATTATTAGCTCTATATTCTCATAAACAGAAAACACACACAAAATATTCCCTGTAGCATATTTAAAGAAAAATCTGGACAAGTGGAAAAATAATGAATGCATCCATCAGTGGTTTTCAAACACAGATGACCCAGAAACTTTTGCCTCAGGAAGACCCAAAGCAGAAAGAAGGAAGGTATTCAAGGGAATTCTTGCTTTAGTCTTTGCTGAGCATCTGCTTCTTGGCAACACCAAGAGAGAGTTCCAACATTTAATTTCATCCGAATCATTAAGCATTTCTCCAGCATGTCTGGAAGAATTTTTGGTCCATGTGCTCTCTCTGCCCATCTCTCCATGGTCCGAACTCCTTACAAAAGCACAACAGAGACACAGAGCAAAAGCAACACAGAGTTTGTCTTTCAGCAAACAGGTATTTCCCAACCAGATGTTCTGCTCATTGTGTGCTGACTTGCTCTGGCACAGAAAGCAAAAAGCTCATCTTACCTCAGTCACCCCTGTACTGACAGTGGCAGGTGCCTCATCACAAATACAAGGAAGCAAACTAGAGCTGAACAATAATCAGCAGGCAATAAAGACGAGAAACAGCTGCATTTTCAGATTTTGTGACTAGCAGGGACAAATTAAAAGCAAAGGGGAAAAGGTTAGCAGCTCCTGCCAAAATTGAGCCTTTAGCCACATGCCTGAATGGTGAAACACAGGAATATGACCCTGCTACTTTTTCTTCTCTTTGCTATTGACTAGAGGTACTGGTAGCATAAAAGATGGGAAATTTAAGAAAAACACATGATTTTGTTTTTGTTCCATTAATGTTTATGTGTCAAATCCCAGGTCCAACAAATAATTACTTATCTCCGTCTTGAGAGAAAACAGGGGAAAGAAAAAAAAAACCACTTGTTATTCCTCAGTGGAGTACATTTCAATTATTTCTGCACTTCTTTCTTTACTTGACCTGTTAAATAAGGTAGATGCAAAGAGACTATTGCTGAATGGAGCAAATTGACTATGGAAAAGGGAACTCCTTGACTGTTAAAGCCTTTTCATCTTGCTCTAAAGTCAACAATATTATGGAATTAAAAATCAAATGCAAGGGATTTTTTCCCCCCTTTAAGCTTGCTCCAGTTCCAATCTTGAATTAAGTATTTTTATTTAAAATTTCCCTCCATCTTTCATGGGTATTTGACATTCAGGTACCTTTCCCTTCAGAATGAAGGCAACCTAGTTTACCCCAGTAACAGCAAGCTGTACATTGTGCCAACAATAGAAGTTGCTCTGTATCCAGAGCAAAAGAAATACACCCCAAACAAGCATAAAACAAATCCCCACATTTGTTATGTTGAAAATAGGTCCGGTCTGCTTGTAGCCACTGGTACAGGATACACAAATCTATGGGCCTGGGGAGGTGCATCACTTTTGGAAACAGACCTGTGCATTTTTCCTTGCTGCCAGGAACACTGTTAAAACAAAAAGTCAAACCAAGGTGGGAAGCAACTTGGGGAAAATCTCAAGAGAACTGCTACTTGTCTCAAGGGTACTTCATCTCCCTTACACCAAAGGCAGAGACAGAAGGCTCCTTAAATCACAGCCTCAGGGGTGGATTTCTTTACCTTTAACTTGTCTCACATTCTCCTGCTCTCCCACTCTCACCCCTCTCCTACTCCACACTTCCCGGACACCTGATACCCTGGATATCCACACCTCTGCCACAAACCCTCTCCTAATGCTACTGCCCCAGCACAGAGCACCTTTAGAGGCACGAGACAGCCTCAGAGCCATCTCAGCAGAAGACAGCCAGTAGCAGAGCTTCTCGTTGTCTCTGGGTAAATTTCTAGAGAGAATGCAGTGCTTTCTTGCTTCTCTCTCAGTTTAGTTCAGTTGTTATGGCCCAGAAAAGCCTGGATGCTCAAGGATTGGCACTGGCAGCCTTCACCAAAAAGCAGAGGCACCAACACAACTCAGCCCAGCAGAAATTCCTCACCCTCAGAAGCTGCACTGGAGCTGCTGTGGGGCAGCTGGTGCCCAGGCTTGTTGATACACAGCCAAAAAAGCCTTTACAAGTGGTACCCATTTGCTCATGGCTCCTGCAAGGCCAATAATTCAGCAGGATCCAGCAGCAGCCTGGTCCCATAGGAGGCCACCCTGCAGGGCAGGTCTGAGCTGGAGCACTGAGAGCCACTGGTGCTTGTGCCTGGCTGTGGATTTAACACATCCTCAGAGCTGTCAAACCACCTCCCACCAGTGCTAAACCCACCTTTTGCACAACAGCTGGGAATGGGAAATGGGAAAGGTAAATAAGGGCTCTCTGCGAATCCCCAGCCTACAGCATTTGTGGGGTGGGCTGAAAACTGCTTCAATATTCCTTGTCACAAGAAAGAGCAGACTCAGTCCTGCTTTACAGGGCAGAAACTATCACACCTGCAAAGTGCATTCTTGTTGGAACTCACTTTCTCTCATTGTTCCTTTTATTCAGACCTATTTTGCGAGGCTCTCAGGGAGGTGAATTAAAACGCATCAGTGGAAGGAGGCTCCACTCAGGCCTCAGAGGCTGCATGGTATTTATCATCTAACTGCAGACAAGTCTCAGTCTGCCAGCTTGAGCTTCCAAAATACATTACAAGCACGCCAGAAATGAGAGACAAAGCATCACTTGTTGCTTAGATAGCTCTCCCTCACTTTAGTGAAGGCTGTGTTATGGGCTGCACCTTCGTGCCACCTGTTACACAACAGCATTTGCCATGCACCCTCTACTATAAATATACCACCCACAGAGATACTACAGACCTAAATCTACTGCCTGGCTCCCTTCACATTAACAAGTCAGGAGTTATTTTATTTGTGATGAGGAGTAACTCCAGTGCAATATAATTGCAGACAGGAGGAGAATAATTTTTCCTTTCAGCCTATTTTACTAGGTTTAGAAATAACATACTTTCTGGTGTGTTGCTTAGTCTTAACCACTACTTGGTTCAAAGAACTATTAATGAGTATTTATTAGAAAGTCTAATGGGTCAGTAGTTAAACTAACCTGTTAGTAACAGCTTTATAAAAACCTCTGAATCACATAATCATCTTCTAATTTAACAGCATTCCTGTACCACTTTACAGATATAATTACTGCATCACATTACCAAATTCTTAGAAATAACCCCCCCTCTTCTCTCTTGAGACAGAATTAATCAGTTGGTGATTTCCTTTCACTCAAATGCACAAGTGTCCTGGGAAGCATTTTTATCTTCTTACACTGCTTGATATGGTTTGCAATTTTTCACTTTATCTAGCTAAATGATCTTTCCACTGAGTATTAGTTTCTCATCAGGTCTGTTTCCAAAAGAAAAACCCCCAAAACCCACAGGGATGTATTCCTGGCTGTGATATCACATGAACAAGTAGGGCTGACCATCATTTCTCAGTCTTTCAGACATGTCATCCCACCTCTGGCTCAGCAGCTTTTACACAACACTTGTGGGCAGTGGCCTGGGGTGGCAGAGGGAAGAACCAGCCACAAGTACCAAAAGCAGAAGTTGACTCTGTCCCAACCCCATAGGTACCAAACTCCTACCATCCTACCATTAAATGCATGTAGATATTCTCATGCCAGTTTAAACATTTTCAGCCAGTAATTAATGCCTGCTATTATCGCTTTTACCTGGGGAAAAAAAATCAACAACTGCAGACCTGCTGATTCTAGAGGCCTGGAGCAGCCACATGGTTCAGTGGCACAGAGCTGGCTGAAGAAGTTGATGCTTTTTCCTTTCTCTCTCCCCACAAGGACTGTTCCAGCTACTGATTCTTACCCCTGTGCTTGTTTACAGCTTCCAAAATCAACAAATAACCCAAGTCAGAAAGAAACCCAAAACTCCACAAATATCCCTTTTACATTATTAACAAAACTAAACCAAGATGTTGGTGACAGCACATTGGAGCAGGAACACTACAAACTCACTGCAGGCAGTGCTGTACCTGAGCCCAAACAACCTGGCACCTCTTCAAAACCTTTCAGATCCCACCAGAAGTCAAGAGCCATCATTTGGGACACACCAGCTCAGGTTTAACAGCACTGTCAGGGCCATCCTTCTTTCTACTCCCCGACAAGAACCCAAGGTCCTGATAAAGTTTATGGCAGACCTCTAAACATCTACCTGGGGGTCAGGACTCACCACTTAGGCTGCGCACCATGATCAGCTCAATCAGCACAGGGCAGTGCCCTGGGCTGCTCAGGACAGCACAACAACTGCTCACTGAGTGCTTGCACATTCCCAAGACACAAATACACATCCATTTCTCTCCTGTTCACCATTTACCCTCCTCTTAGGCAGCAAAGATCCATTTGACAACTTGTCATCTTTACACTTGCTCACAACACTCATTTGGTTAGCGCACTGTTCCTCCAGGGATATAAGAACTTGCTGCCAGCCTGGAACTTCAGCAAACACCATTTGCTTATAACTAATCCCTCCTGCAGCACTAAAACAGCTGACTGCTGCTTCAGAGGAGCTGACATTTACTTGGGAGCCTAATTCACCCTGCAGCAAGGTCAACAGGGTCCCTGTTAAATGGGATCAGGCCCCTCATTCCCTGGTGCACAGTCATTTCCACAGCAAGCTTCTGTCACTACCATGGGGACACCAGTGCCATTATCTGGACTCAAGAACTAAGCCTGCTGAGCTTCATAAAAGTCCAAATCTAGATGTTACAAACCCAACAGCCAACAGCCCTGGCAGAGTTATTACTGAAAATCTCTTACTCTGTCAGAGAGGACGAGAAGGGTGGCACATGGGAAGAGATGCTCATTCTCTCCTGCTAAGGGGTTTAAGCAGGCTGGCAGCTACAGGAAGCACTGAGGGGTGTCTCCTCTTGCTGTTCCACAACCAATATACCCCAGGAGAATATCCCAGGGGATGGGATATTCACATGACAACACCCTTCACCCCACTGCAAGAAGACCACAATGCCCCACCAGCCTCCACATTTGCTGTAGGTCCCCAGGCTTCAATTCATGCTTATAATGGAGCATTAAAAGTCTAGGCCTTCTCCAGGTCCTGGAAAAGGAGAAACACTTTCTCCTGATGAAGAGGAATTGAAGGCTACAGGGGGTGGAGAATGACGACAGACAAACATATCCATCACAGTTGATCACTGTTTTTGGAAAACAATACAGCATCACAAAAATATCTGTAAATGTTTTAGTAAGGTTTCTTTTACACTGAAAAAAAATTACTTTTTTTTTTTTTTAAATACAGAGTAATGTTTTAAATGTTCTGAACTTACCAGGGAAACTGTTGACTTTGGGATTTAATAGCTAATATAATATTAAGTACACATTTGCAGCTCATCAGGAGAAGCATACCCGCTGATCAGAAACATGATGTGAAAGAAGAGTGGCTGATGAACTGTGGTCATTTACCTCCTCAAATTTCCCCACTGACGCACATCATCAGAGCCCCTGCAAAGAGAGCCGAGGCTGTTTCCCCTGAATCAAATAGCAAGGGAGATGTTATTTGAGAAATTTAACCAACTTGGGAGCATATGCCTTGCAGACTATCCCCAGTGAGGAATTCATTTTACCCATGCCAGAGCTTTGCACCCTGGGATCCCCCTTCGTGGCTAAGGCAGGGAATTACGCTACAATCCCATCAGTCACACATTACTAGAAAAAGAGAAATACTGATATTCTTCTTGGGGGTGGAGGGGGAAAGGCACTTAGTAACAATTCAAGTATAAGTAATTTAACAGATTATTTTATATAAGCAAGTCAAATATGGTTTTCATCTATAGTCATACATGAAAGGAAAAACAAATTGCCAAAACGACCCCAGTTCTGTGAGTCTGTTGGCAAAAAAACACATTTGCTAGCAAACTCCACATAATGGTAAGTCTGGACATTAGAAGCAGAGTTTTCAATAATGGTTGTGGCTATTCTCAGTCCATGAGAGACTGGACAAAGGTCTGTAAATTTGGACAATAAATGGTCAAAAAAATCCCACCCAAAAACCGCTGGATGAATGCATTGGGAAGCACACAAATCATAACCTGACATGGCAAAGAGCCATTTCAGTCCTACTAGCAGAAAACGGCTCTGATCTATTCCCAACCATCCATCCTCTAATAAACAATCTTTCAAATAGTCACAAGGATTCTATGATCTGTGAAAAGCTTGCATATCATTATGCATTTATGACTTGTAGGTACCTAAAATATGGCAACAGCATGGGGTGGGGGAAGGAAGGGAACCATGGGTTGCTTAATTGATCCAATGTCTGTTTCTACAGCTATTCAATAGAAAAAAAAATTTTTTTTAGTCTGATTTCCTCAGGTTGTTACTTTTGTTCCTTAAGGAAATTAAGCTTGAGCAGCTTATTAACACATCCACACACCTGGATGGGCACACACACGCAGTGCCTCTCACTTCCAATTGCTTTAGGACTTACTGGCTAATTTAAAACAGGTTTTATAGAGCAGCAGAACTTGACCTCAGTGCCCAGGCAGAGAGGAAAAAAGCAAAATTAATGCCTGTCTGAGGGAAGAACTATCATAATTAGAGAATCAGCTCATGGGTACAGCAAAAAAGCAAAATTAAGCCCTACTGCTGTCCCCATATGTAAATTATCACTGAGGATAAACTTAAGACAGAGTTGTAGGCAGAGTTATTTAAGGCACTCATCCAAGGCTTTTTTTGTGTGTGTTTGTAGATACTTATACATCTTCCAGTGGAAGTACAAATCTGTTTAGGGAACTTAAGCCTGATGATAATTATCTTTCCTCTCAGAAAGAGTTCATGGATCCTCCAAGACTGACGTACTACAAGTTGTAAAATAACTCATCTCCTGCAGACTTCTTGCATCTGCAGTTTGGGGCTAGAAGTTTCAGGAACACCCAAGTAGATGTGCAGAATTTCCTAACTCTGGTTGAACTAGAAATAGGACTGAGAAACCTCTTTAATAATATTTTAGAGTTTCTCATCATGGCTGAAAAACATAAAACTGACAGCAGGAAGCAACCCTTGCTAACATCCAGCACAATTTTTGAAAGAGACATTAAAAATAGCTGTGAAAAAGTGTGTTTGAAAGCCCTTTCCTATACCTTGACCAGACATCCCTTGTGCTCAGCTGTGGGATAGGTTAAAGCAAGGACTTAGATCTTTGCAATTTATTCCCCTGCTCACTATCCCCAAAAGGTCTTATAAGACCTTTGGCTAAAAAGAGTTCATATTGTGGTCCAATTTCAGTAGCACACCTCTTCGTACACAGGCAGCTCTAATGAGAGATCCTCCTTAAAAAGTCCTATTTTGAGCCCTTATATTTTTGCTAAGCTAAAACCAGAAGGATATACAGATTTTTTGGGCAGCATTTCAAAAAACAGTACTAATAATGTGTCAGTAACTCTCACTTAGATTTCCTTATTGAGGTTCTTTTGAGGAGAAATAATATTTCAGATGAAGGTGTGTCTATTAGCATTCAGAGGCATCACCTGTTTGATAGCAGAATTGATGCTTTGCTAATCAACTGCTCACACAGGGATCTGAAGAGAAACCCATGAGACTATGACAAGAAAAAGACAAAGGACACATGGCTTGGAATGATAGAATACCCTCCTGGGCCTTCTCAGACTTCTCCAATTTGTGTATTTTGGAAGATGCATTTTCAGCCAACCTATAAAAAGATCAACCAATTACTCACATCATCCTTTTGTTTCATTTCTCATACACACACACTTCACTGGTATATTATTTTCACTGGTTCCTGACCAATGCGTTTTGGGTGCCATTTTTCAAAAAGGCCATTGAATAGCAAGAAAATTATAATGATGCTTTCTCTTGGACAAGGAAACTGCAAATTATGTTTTATGACAGCAGTTGACCAGTTAGTGCTTTTTCATAAAAACAAAACATCCCTCAATCCTGAGATGTATTCACAGGACTCTGGCTCTCAGGCCTCTGAGGACACCTGTGGCCTTGACAGCCTTTCCAGCCTCACCTGGGAGCCCAGAACAATAACCCCCTGCCCATGGGCCCAGCTCAGCCCCAGGACTCCAGCCCTTGCTGGGGCCATGTGCTGGCACCCCTGTGTGCAGCCCCATCCTAAGTCCCCAAAAAGCCCCAGGCTGTGCTGCAGATAAGGTCATTTCTGATGGTGTACACTGGATAATTCTTTTACCAGCACTCAAGCTAGCTCCATCTCCAGTCCTGTCTCCTGCTGTTCACAGCGAGACTCCCCCAGACCTCGGTCTGGGTCTACCACCTTACCTTGTTTAGGTCTGTCAGGGGATCCTGCCATTACCACAGAATAATTTGGGCTGGAAAAGACCTCCAGGATCAATGAGCCCAGCCTTTGAACAATTTCCACCTGGTCAATTAGACCATGGCACTGAGTGTCACATCATTTCTTCAGCACCTCCAGGGATGGTGACTCTACCACCTCCCTGAGAAGCCAGTTCTAATGCCTGACAACTCTTTCAGTGCAGAAATTCCTCCTGATGTCCAACCTCAATCTCCCCTGGTGCAGTCTAGGGCCATGTCCTCTTGTCCTGTCACTGGCCCCCTGGGAGAAGAGGACAACCTGTTGTCACCAGGTACTGCAACCCTGGGCTCTGGGGACAGAGGGTCTTGCACAGCCCCTGTTGGCATCACCCCTAGTCACAGCCATCACCCCCATGTCCAGCCCCTGTTGGGCTGCTCCATTACATCAGGTCAAGTCAAAAACCACAAGAATTTGTGTTGTTCTGGCCTGAACAAGAAGGTCATGTAGAACATCCGAAAAATCTTTCCCCCGACCTACTTGCGTGCTATGTATGGACACACATCCTGCCTGGCCACAGCCAAGGCTGTAGCAGGGAAAATGCTGCTCCTTCCAAACATGCCAGAGAAGAGGTCAGAGACTGGCTTCAAAACACTTCCCTGCTGCTTTCAAGGGCCTGCAGTCAGGATCCAGGACACACTGCACAAAGAGAGGCAGGTAGGGCACGGGCTTTGGAAGCTCAGAGCAGAATTTCACTCCAATTGCCATCACCACTTATGGATAAATGAGCCGAGCAACACAAGACACACAAAAAGCCCACCAGAACATACCAGCATAGATGGAATAAGGGTTTTTAGAGTGGAGGAAGAAAGAGGAGTTGATGTTTCAGAATATCTGCAGAGAGTCAATATGCCCTAATGGAGAGGGAAAAGAGCAGTTCAGCGCCAGCACATACTGAAAGCACAGTGAAAAACCACCAGAGGTGTGAAACAGCTGTCAGTCCATGTGAAAGGCCAAGATTAAACACCCCTCTCACCCAGAAATCTTAGTCTAAAGATAGCAATCATGAATCAGACACTCAAAGCCCACAGAGGGCTTGTTCTAGGAAACGGCCCTTAAAGAGGGTCAGGATGGTTTGGAAGTGCACACAGACAAAACCACACCAACAATCTACCCACAAATGAATATTATTAATCTACAGACTGTTCATGCACAGGCAGATTGCTCCAAGCCTGCCTGGGTGTGGGGCTGGGAGCACATCCTCCCATTCTGCCCTTGCCAAAGGAAAAACCACGCAAACGAAGGAAACGGAGAGGAAGGAAACCTCCTCACAAAGGGCAAGTCCAAGAAAAGCAGGGGTCTATTTACAGTCCTCCAAAGCCCCTGCCTGCCAGATGGCCCCTTAGAGCTCCTCGGTGGGGCACAGCTCAGGGCTGTGTTGAGACTCTCCAGAGCTGG
Organism: Poecile atricapillus; assembly: GCF_030490865.1. Classification (NCBI taxonomy): domain Eukaryota; kingdom Metazoa; phylum Chordata; class Aves; order Passeriformes; family Paridae; genus Poecile; species Poecile atricapillus. The sequence goes on along the minus strand of NC_081288.1, from coordinate 17,093,434 downwards.
GATAAGCCCACAGCAGGAAGGAACCAGGGGATTGTGCCAAGTGCCACCAATACAAGACCACACTGTGTGAGGTGCAGATGACCTCATTTTCTGAGGAAGACGACATTAGAGGAGAGCCATGTGTTTTCAGGTGTGAGGTAAGGAAGAACGAGGTTATTTCTTATAGAAAAAAAAAATAACTAAAACAACAACACAAAAATACCCTAAACAAAAAAAAAAACCAACAATCCTGGGAAGTGCCCCTAGAAGGTTGTAAAAGACAGAAGCCAAGCTAACAATCCTTTGTTCTTCTGGAAATACTTTCCTCTGCCCATAGCAACAGAACCAGGACCCCATATTACCATCCTAAGTTAAACATAGGCCCTATTGGCTCTTGGGAGGCCAGGATTTAAACTTCTTTGTTTTCATAAAGCAAAAAGATACATGCTTGCAGAAATCTCTCTCTTCTGATTCATTTCCTCTGGCATTGTATTGTTAAGTTGCTTAAACAAAATACTCCGTTTTCTCCTCTTCCTCCCCCTTTCCTTTCCTTTCCTTCAGGGCCACATTTTCTCCCAGCTGGGAGAAAGTCTAACTTTCTAAATAAGCTGTTACTGTAGCTAATAGCCTAGAGGGAGAAAAGCCCCCTTGTGAACCCTGAAAACACTGTGAATTAACTCTTGTAAAGCAGACAAATGAAAGGAGGAACACATGTTATACATTAGAGGCTCAGATTTTGATGGTAGGCTGCTATAGCCCAACCTTCAATTAATTTTTCCCCTGCTCCATTGGCTTCTTAGGTTTTCTGAACTTCAGCCATTAAATGTGGGTTTGCATCACTCAGGTGCCAAAGGTTTCCTTCTAGGTGGAAGGAAAGAGCTTCTGACCACACAAGCCCCATTCTCATGCTGGCATCTTTAGTATTCCAAGAAATAAATGGAGAGAGTCTTGGGGACAGACTGGTAAAGAACATGGCCACATAGCATTTATTACCACAAAAAAAACCCCACTCAGGTTCTGGATCCGTGCATCTGCTGGAAGAAAATAATTATCTGATTGCTAGGCCTGTTTTTAAGACGGGAACCTGTAACATACCTATGCTCCTTGTTAGACTCAGTTACAAACTGTTGTGGGCAAAAGAGTAGAAAGCAGGAGGAAAAAAAACTATCAGTAAGTTTGCTATACTTTTCAAGTCAACAAAAGAAAAAATGTTTCAGTTGGAACCTACTGCTTCCCAAAGAGTAAACATAGAAAATTACACAAAACTTTTCAGACCACACCTTTCAACTAATCACCTACAAGTCAGCAGTAGGCTTTCAGCCCAGTCCTTAAAAATGCTTTTATTCCTCATAGCCCTATCCTGTGCAGCATCTCTTGCTTACTACTTGAAAGGACAGCTTTTCACCACACACAGACACACACACACACCAGCCTTAATATTCCATTACTTTTTAAGGAATTATCTCACATGTCACCCATCATCTCTGTACGGAGGTCCAAGCTACACAGTCTTCTTTTCACAATAGATTGTGGAAATGTGAGGAGGAAAAAAAAAAAAGAACCAACCACCAAAATAAATGTAGGATTGAATTATAAAAAAAATAATATGAAGGAAAAAATTGTGAGTTTTTAGATAACATTTCTGTCATGCAAAAGCATCTTTGTTTATGCAACAATACCAGATATTAACACTCCAAGAATTATCTTTTAATAACAAGCACTGGTTATTTGTTTTACATAGAAAAAAATATCTATGTGATATTTATTGTTGCCGAAGAGTGGAAACTCTACTCCACTGCAAAACAACAACCATGCTCATTATTATGACACACAAATACATATGATATGAATTATATGGAGCAGCTGGCTGAGGTGAATCATTGCTCTTTCCTGCTGCCTCAGAGCTTTAGCTGGGGCTGAACTGCAGGTAACAGTTTATGCTTCAGATGGAAACACTCTTCTGGAGCGAGAGCAAGCACCAGCAGGGTTTCAGAGACAGCCCAAGTGCTCTGTGTAGTGTCAGAAGCTAATCCCACCTCTGCAAGGAAGGGTTGTGGGGAAAACAGCACTTAGCACTGGAGAGGGCATGCTCCAACTTTCTGGCTGATGAGATTCCCAGAGCTCTTCAACATGTGCTGGGCAGTTACATCATGCACATGGCTCTGGTTCCAGCAGCCTGCTTAATACATCAAGAGCTGCTGTGGGGGAAAGGAGGCAGAAGAGAGAGCAAACTCCCCATCAGAGTGACCTCAGTGGATGCTGCAGCCAACTCTGTGAGGTTTGGATCCAGAGCACCTCCCAGCATCCAGATCTAGAGCCCTAGTTGCTGCCATTACAGAACGAGGGGCCAAAAGAGGCAATAAATAAGTTTATTAAAAAAAATCAAACTTCAGCTCAGACCATGGCCCTCATGCACAAAACACAGTATGTTTTTATCTGTGTCCATCTCTGCTTGGTACAAGAACTATTCAGCCAGCAGCACAGGACCTCAGGAAGATTGGCAAAGATCTTCCCCTTCACGCCAAGGGCAACACTTCTTGCCTGTGGCATTTTCCAGCCACACAATTAATTCACATTAATTTCATGTTTGAAAATAAAGAGGAAAAAAACCCCATCATCATTCAATAACAGCAGCAACATCAATTCACCAGGGGAAACAACAAAGGCAGGGGAACACAGGGAGGAAATGTTTATACATGCATAGGAATGGCCAAGAAAACCAACTGATGAAAAGACAGAAAATAAGCAAATCCCACCCTGCCCTGCTCAACCCCCCCAGCTCCAGCTGCAAAACAGCCAGGACTTTGTGTCAGCCTGGTCCAGGTGCCAAAACTTTTTCCTGGCAGCCATCCAGGGCTTTTTTTCTGCTCAGGACAGAGGGACAGCAGGGATGGTTACAGTGGCCATGCCCTGCTATTTGCTTTGCCAGTTCTTCACTGGGTTTGCTGCTGATGGCCACAGTCCCAGTGCACCAGGCTGCTCTTCCTCTCAAGTAATTTTGTTTCTGTCACTGAGAACCTTCCATTTCTCATTGCTTCTCCCAAAAGGTTTTATCCTCCTCCACAGAGAGCAAGCACCTTGGATTTGGAGCACGTCTTGCCAGGTAACCAAATCCTTGTTGACACCCATTCCAAGGTGGCAGGCAGTCCCCAGCCTGACTCCCCTGAATGCTTCCACTGGGAAAGGATAAAACACCTGAACAGGTCATAAGCAGCAAAATTTGTCATCTCAGAACGATACTTCTGCCTCCATGTAGAATGACAGACTCCAGGGACAAAATGGTGCTTCCGCTTTTGTGCTGTATTGTGGAAATGCCAAAAGGGGTGGAGAGGGAGGGGAAAGGGTGTCAGAGAAGAGGAACACCTTATGGAAACAGGCCTGTACTAGTGATGAAAGAAACCCTCTGGCCCTGCCAGAGCCAGCTCCTATCCAAGTCCACAACAGAAGGGGGAAAGAAAACAACCACAAAGAACCCCATTAAACCCCAGCCCCTCATTTTTCTGTGTTCCACTTTCACACCCAGTTTATTGCAAAATACCAATCCCTATCAGGATTTTGATGGGACCACAGGGAGACATCTTAGAGCACAATTTATTCTTCTTCAGTCTCATGAAGGAGTGAGAGCGTCTTCACCATATTCACCAGTTGTTCATGGTCAGTGGTCACAAGACCACAGGTTACAGGGTCTTTTAAAGGTTAATTAGCTAATAAACAAATGCCACAAAAGAATGTTTCTACTTCTACACCAATAGGAAATTATTTTGTTTTATACGTCTTTGCTGCAGTTTGAGCTTTTTGGCAATCATAGAATGACACACAAGACTACTTGTTATACCTTAAACTTCTTATTACCTTTATAACTACTTCTATATCTTAACTTTAAAACCTTGAAACTACAACCTAACTTAATGCCTTTGTATTTAAACTCACATTCTTATGATTCTAAATCTGGAAGCCTTCTCCAAGGTCTTAAAACAAACCCTGTGTTCATGTCTATGTTTACGCTTGCATTTACAAGATCTTGAGAGCTTTCTGTGCTTGGAATTCCCACAAAGCCCATTTTATCTAGCAGCTTGCAACATTAGTGTTAACAAGCAGCTCTTTCCTTCAGTTATGCTGCTTCTTTACTCTGCACAGAGCCTGAAGCAGTGCTTCTCTTTGTTTCTACTCCCGAAGGTACATGGAGTCAAACCAGTTACTGATGAGCACTGGGTTTTACCACAGAGGATATGGAAGAGCAGAATGAAGGTGTCCTGTGCTCAGAAGAACTGAACTAGTGACTTCCCAGGGCTGTTTATGGCAACAAGACAATACAGAGGAACACTGAGATTTATCTTATATCCCCCGTCTGAAGGAAGACACCAGTAGTCTTCTATCTGTTCCTTATGTACTTTTAATATCCCTGTGTTTGTGCAAGGTATTAAACCCAGCAAATGCTGACCACTGCCTTTGCTGTTCCCATTCAGATCATTAAGTTAAGACAAAGCTCCTGCTTTTGGCACTAGCACGGTCCTGTCCCTCTGAGGGGAGGCTGGAATCTTCTCACTGCATCAGTTCCTCTGCAATGTGCATACAGAAACAGAATTCCTAGCTGCCCTTTATTAGAAAACAACAGGTTGCCTAATCAACAGGCTCTCATCTCACCTTGTACAATTTTAAGTGTTCTCAAACACAAAACAGACCACACACAAAAAACCCCAAAACACCCCTAAGCAGTTACTGACATGACTCCTGCACTGTTCCCATAGAGAGTCTCCTAAAGTGAATGGCTAAAAAAATGAAAATAAATAAAAGGAAATAGTGCATAGGCTGTGCCAGAGTAAGCTTAAAAGGCAAATGAACTTATTTTAAAATTAAAAGCCTCCTCTGACACAAGATTGTTATAAATGAAATCAGCCAGATTTTATCAATAAGGATTTTATTGAAAAATTTACAAAATCAAATTTTGGAACAGCCACAATCAAAGTCAGCGTCAAGCCTGGGGTCAGTGCTAGGTGAACTCTGAACCAGCCTCTATCGCACTGGTTCCCCCGAAGTTCACAAACTGTCTTTGGAGAGCTGAGTTTTATACAGTTTTTTCAGCCTGAGGCTAGGCAGCTTCAGATTTTTTCTCCTCTTGTGCTGTTACATATTCATGTTTCTGCTGCTGGTCTGTTGATAAGATTTCCAAGAATGGAAAAGAGTTTGAGTAGATTTTCAGGAACTGGACATTAAGATGTATGGTCCTGAGGAATTAGACTACATCGGTATCAGGTGTTAATTGCTGGTTCCTTGGTCTTCTTTGTTCTCTTGCAAATTACTCCTCCTCCTGGGTTTCTGGCAGCAACTTTTGCAATCTCAAGTCATTTGTGTTTTATACATAAAAAAAATGTTTTATACCATTTTACTATTTTATTTTATACCATTTTATGCTTTTTATAACGTAACTTATTAACTTGAAAACTATTAACTTGAAAATATGACACAAAGGTGGAGTCTTTTCTACCTCCAATCCACACTATATGATTACAATGCTGACAAACCGGGATTTTCAGAGTCCACTTAATATCCCATTCCTGTCTTGTATGGATCTGGGTTTTTTCTTTCCTCAAAGATACAAATTAGACAAATTTATCTACAAATATTTAAACTAATTATGCCAACATGTATTACAATCCCTCCCCTTCTGTATCACCATTATAATTCGTGATTTTGTTGTACTATTTTGCTAAGGTGTATGAAGTCAGAATCCTTATTGATTTTTTTATTTTATAATCTGTCTTTCTTTAGGACAGTGTCATATTCTATTTTAATATCAAAAGACTATTATTCTACATCTTTTATTTTCTTTCTCATCTTGTATTTTAGTGCAATAGCTTTCATATTCCCCTTCGTCTTTCTTTACTTGAGCTTTGAATTTTGACAGTATTGCTGCTGCCTTCCCCTGTTTTTCTCCTTCTTTTAAGATTTTCGTTACATCTGAAGTTTTTCTCAAACCTCCTCTGGCCATTCTGGGATCGGTAGGCAGGGCTGCAATCTGCATACCTTGTACTACAGAATGTATCAATCAGATAAAACAGGGTATCAGACAGGGTAAGAATACAATTCTTACCAACAATCGAGCAAGCTATGAAGAGTATTATTTTCTTCCACCATGCACCCTCAAACAAATGGTCCCACCATGATGTATTGAGTTCCAATTTTGGGCTGGGACCTGTGCTACCTTTTGAATTTTGGCTGCTAGATTTTTTATTGTGTTTCCATAGTCATCAATCTCAACACAGCATTCAGACTCATTAAATTTTCCACAAACTCCACCTTCTTTGGCAAGCAAATAATCAAGCACTATTCTGTTTTGGTAAACAAACGCCCGCATCTGGGAACGTTGCTTTGATCGTAGTTTGAGAGCATCTGAGGTGTGGTTAGATATGATTTCTACCACCGCCTGTAATCTTATAAGTCTGTTCAGGAGGTAAATTGGGGTTCGGTATCCCCAACTCCCATCCTGGGCCCAAGTTTCAGGAGCGTAGTATTCTATTATTCTTTCGGCTGGCCAATCCTCATTTGCCCACTTTTGACTTCCTCCCACGATTGGGAGTATTTTCCTGGTTTCTCTTTTTTCTCTGTTTAAAGTCTCATACAGGAGTGCTCCCAACAGATTGCTCTTGGTTCTGGGCAAATAAAGAGGGTCTAATCATCCCTGGAGTGCAGGAACCTTTCCATCTATTAGGTAGCTGTCGTGGTTTTAAACCAGTAACTAACAAAAGGAAAAAAAAAAAAAACTTACTTAGTTCTTGCTGTGAGATATGGATTAGAACAAGAGCAAAACTTAAAAGGAATAACGAAAGTTTATTAACAAACTACAATACTAAGAACACCAGAATAAACTTCCAGAAAAACCTTTTCATCTCTTACTACCCACCATTTCTTTGTTCACATGACAACAGAGACAAAAACTTTAGAACTTTGATGGTTTAAACAGTCCCAATTCCTTCTACAGTCTTTTCACCAGTCTTTGTAGAGAAACAGAAGTTTTTTTCTGTTAATTCATGGAGTTTCTTACAAGAAAACTATTTTTGTTATAGTTTTCCATTTCCCTGATATCAGCTGCCCAGAGCTGCTGTTATCAGAGCCCACTCCTCCCATTCCACGTCACTCTGAGGTGTGTATGGGTCATGAGTTTAGGGATGGCATTTTTAAGGATGAGTTATTCAAAAGCAAAAGTCTTCTTCATCTGTTTCTGTGAGCTTCACCAGAAAACAGTTGTTCTCATTGCCCCCCCAAGGCTTCCAATTTTCGCTTTACTGTTTCCAGCACTTCACTACATCACAATCACTCTACTTTTTACTCAAATTTTACTTTGAACACTCTATTCCTCCCCATACTCCATCATGAATTAAAGGAGTTCTTTTCAGGACTTCATTGTCCATCTCCATATTTTTAACAGAAAGATATTTCAGCTTAATTAAAGCATCTTCTTAATTCTCTACCTTTCCTGAAGCTTCTTTTCTTTCTTGTCACTGGTAGTTTATAAAGTCTCTTTTCATGTTGATCACTCTCCTTTTCTCTCTCTGGATAAAAAGATTAATCCGCAAGTCTCACCTGGGTAATGAAAGAGTTAAAATCTTGCCCAGGCTTTTGTAGACAGTTCTGTGTTCTCAGCCGGTGCAGGAGCTGGAGCCGTCTGCGATGGAAAGTTCTTCATAGCTGCTCTGGAGAGTGTGGTCACCGTCTCTGCTTGCTGCAGGCCCAGAGCCCCTCTCTTTCTTCACTCAGCAGTTTCTGGTAAATTCCATCACAGCAAAACCTGCAGCCAAGCCAGGAACCGGCCTGGCCCGGCTTGGTCCGGGACAAGCCCCCGCAGTCCCATCTCCCGGCCGGGAGAACGGCAGGCCCAGCCCGGCCCCCGCCCGGCCGCATGGCCTGGGCAGAGAGCAAGAGGCCGGAGCTCTGCTACCTTTCACAGCCAGGAAACAAAGAGAACAAGAGAGCTCTGGTTTTACACTTTAAGGTGGGGTTCACAAGTTGATCCCCCTTTTCAATGGCTAAAACTGCTGTCAATTCTCAGCAATGACCGATAATTGGTCAGGAGAAAAGACTTCAGGCAGTCCCCAGCAACTCCAACTTTCCTTAAAGGTAAAGTAACCCCATGACAGTAGCTCACTGTAAGCTTTCTTTCCACAAATCAAATATATTCCACTAGGTGCATTCCATTTTATATCAGTGTTTTCAGCCTCGCTCCAATAACTCTTTAGATCATTTAAGGATTGGTAAGGATTGGCTCCAGCATACTTGTACCAGCATAATCCTACAGAATCAACCCACTCGCAATTTGTCCCTTTTACATGGCTCAAATAGCCCGCAGGGGCTTCTGGCTGACAGACCTTGGTTTTGTTATCGGAATTTACTGTTAGTGTGGATATACACGGGGTGTATCCCACTACTTCAGTATATTCTTTCCCTTCTCTACTCATACAGAGGGTCCCAATGATTCTTTCATCTAAAACCTATTCCTCAGGTCTTGGCATAGTTTTTGACATTTGAATATTATTCTATTTAAGGAGCTGTTCTGGAGTCAATTCTTCACCCTTCCATGGCCACTTTTCTGCAGATTTTAATCCACCACATATCCAACAGTTTGTTAGTCTAAGTTCTATAGCAATTTCTCACATTAAATCTATGAATAAATTCTTATTTGATGCTGGTAAGCCCCCATCATTATATTGTTTTTCTATTTGCTCATACTGTTCACTTAGGGTTCATAATCTTTCTTGTTCTATCCTTTTCTTTCTGGCTTCTGACTTGTGTCTTTTTAATTCCATTGCTATCTGTTGCATTTTTTTCTCTGGATCCACCCCTACACCATTTCTTGAAAAACAAAAAGTTTCCTCAAACTTTAAGCATACCCTTTCATCAACATCTTTTAGAAGGTTCAATACTATAGGCTCATTATTAAAAAACAATTTGTCACATTTTAAATTCTTCCCTACCCAGTATGTTTTCCCATTCATCACACACATATCTAACTTATTTTTATCATAACATAACTTATTATTATTGAAAATATGACACAAAGCTGGAATCTTTCCTACATCCAATCCAGACTGTGTTATTACAATGCTAACAAACCGGGATATTCAGCATCCACTTAATATCCCGTTTCTGTCTTGTATGGATCTGGGTTTTTTCTTGCCTCAGAGAGAAGCTTGACCACTTGTTCTTAGGCCTTACAGCGGGATAATGACATACCATTTCCCCTTCCAATTTGCGTATCTTAAAAGGAGTACATTTATGTTTGCAGTACCTGCTTTTTGCATTATCTTGGGCTTGGTATATTTTTCTTTCCATCTCCCTTTGTCCCTTCAGGATTGTTCTAAAGCACTGTTCATACTTATCCATGGGGTTCTGCTCTTCAGTGCTGAGCAGCTTCTCTGAATGCAGTCTACCCATCAGGCACATGGCTAGGCTCAGGGTCGTCAGGATTACCCACAGGCATATTCCTCTGCTCATCCCTTCGCTCACCGGGTTGCAGCTGGCAGTGGGGCAGACTGTCTTCTCAGCAGCAGGAATATCTTTCCAGGATTTCCTGTCCCAACCGAGCCGTGTACCACCTTTTAAAGGCATCCCACCTGGATATTTCTACAGTGTCTGCGGAACAGGGAGTTTTACTTTCCCTTCGGCACTCAATTGCTAAGACCTGTGCCCACAAGTCTAATTTTCCCCTTATCCCTTTATGGTGTAAAAAGTACCATGCCAGGGAATCTAATTCTAGTAGGACCAAGTTTGTGGCAAGTACTAAGACAGAGTTGGTCAAGCTTTGCTCTTCTTCTAAGCACCTAGTACACAACCCTTTTGGTCTGTATCCTCTTTTACAATGCACAACCCAAATTTCACAACAGTAACCCCACTCAAAATGTATACATGGATAACAAGGGCATTTGGGTTTTAAACAACTTATCATGTTTCCCTCGGTCATTAGTGTCACCGAAACTTTATCTTCAGGTCTCCTGGGCAGGAGGTTATCTTCCACTCAGGCTCTTCCTTCTGTTCAACTTTTTTCACTCCTGATGCATGAGTCCAACCTTTTCCTGCTGTTTGAATGGCAGTGTCAGTAGTCAGAAGAATGAGAAATGGGTCTTCCCAGCGAGGAGCTAGTGGGCCCTCCTTCCAGGTCTTGACTAGCACACTCTCTCCCAGCTGAATGCTTCCTTTTTCTTGCATGGACACTTTGTGCACTAGAATTTTATGAGCAAAAATTTTGCCACAGTTTGGAAGATGTCCCCTGACCTTCCAGAGTTTGTGGAGAACTCCTGAGCTAGCTCTTTACCTCTTTGGACTGTGGCTGTTTATCTAAATTTAGTTTCTTTTTTGATTGGCTCACCAGATCTCCCAATTCCATCAGGCTGCTAAACTCAGTGGGGGCATTCCCCAGGCAGAGGAATGGGGAATCAGGGATCCCAATTCAAATCACATCAGGGTCACCAAATTGTTATAAATAAAATCAGCCAAATTTTATCAATAAGGATTTTATTGAAAAATTTACAAAATCAAATTTTGGAACAGCCACAATCAAAGTCAGCGTCAAGCCTGGGGTCAGCGCTGGGTGAACTCCAAACCAGCCTCTATCCACTGGTTCCCCCAGAGTTCACAAACTGTCTTTGGAGAGCTGAGTTTTATACAGTTTTTTCAGCCTGAGGCTAGGCAGCTTCAGATTTTTTCTCCTCTTGTGCTGTTACATATTCATGTTTCCGCTGCTGGTCTGTTGATAAGTTTCCCAAGAATGGAAAAGAGTTTGAGTAGATTTTCAGGAATTGGACATTAAGATGTATGGTCCTGAGGAATTAGACTAGATTGGTATCAGGTGTTAATTGCCTGGTCATTAGTAGGCCCATCTTGCCTGGGTGGACCCATCTTCTCTCAGTGTCATCCTTGTTCTCTTGCAAATTACTCCTCTTCCTGGGTTCCTGGCAGCAGCTTTTGTAATGTCAAGTCATTTGTGTTTTAAACATAAAAAATGCTTTATACCTGATTTTATACATGTACAATAAAATGCAAATTATACCAACACATATTACAATATGATTCTAAGAAATATTTACATTTTCTTCCCAGCAGTCTCTTGTCTGTCTATACAAGGAACCAAAGTGACAACCATTACCAGAGCATTCAAATACCTTATTATTTTAGTTTGCAACCATCCAAGTCGAGCAAGCTCACTCTTAAGCTCACTTTTTTAAACAATGAGCAGCTCACTTTTAGGCAGAAAACTGGTATCCTAAATACAGGGCACAAGAATTCACACTGTCCTCTGGCTAAGTCCCTGCCACACATCCAGGGACAAGGGGAAAGCAAAGCCATTGTTGTTCCCAAGATGTCAATGGTATTTTAAAAACAGCTTACAAAACACTCATGTGAGCACTCGAGTCAACACAGCTTTCCATGACCTTCATCTCTTGCAGAAGACATCAATACTCACCTACTAATGAGAACTCCTGGCCTCACAACTGGCTTTTCCCTTCCCAGCTGTGCTCCAAAGCTGTTCTTGCTTGCCCAAGGATAAAAGGGATAGAGGGAAATACTCAGGTCTCTAGAGGGCAAAGCCAGAAACGTAAACATAGAACTACTCCTTCTCCTTTTGTTGGGCTTTCATTGTTGGTGTCAGAGTGTCTTATGGATCAGCAAGGTGACCACCAAAACACATACAGAGCTTTTTACCTTGTGACTTTGATGTCATTTTCTCAAGTGTCTCTCTAGTTCAAATGCTAATTTGTGCTTTGCTTGTTCTTTTTGAATTCATGCACAGGAAAGATTTCTCTTGCCAAGTTGTTATTCTAGTGTTTCCATAAGAAAAACAAAAGCAGACTAAATGGAAAAGTTAACCCTGAGGTTTCAGGAGGAAGCCTGGAGACCCTGAACCTGGCAATATTCATTCCAACTAAAGTAGTTCCAAATACACAGCTTTCCTCCCAGTATTCAGCAGCTTGAATTAGTGACATTCCAAGGACCTCTCTTTCATTTCCTCTCAACCTCAAGATTCCATTCTTGTATGTATTTTCTTAAAAAAAACCAAACCAAATACTACATGATCTCAAATCTCTTCATCCTTTCCCACTGTTTCTCCACCTTCAGCTCCTGTGCCTCAGCTGTAGTAAGTAAACTGATCACAACCAAAAATCTCAGTGCGGAAGAAGTTTTGCTTATTTACTGGACCAATAAAGGCGGTGCCAGGACTAACAAGAGCTTAAACACCTCTCAGTCCCCTGGTGGGGGAAGTTATCAGTCCAGGTGGATGCATTCGCACCATGCTCACCAGGAACAAGAATTAATATTAAAACACTTCTCAATAACTTAAGTACTGACAGACCCTTTAATGAAACAGCTCTAGCACTCAGTTTAAATAACAATTTAACCTTGAAAGCTTACAGCATAAGGCCATCAGCAAGCCCTACAAATCTCAGATAATTTCTTCACAGAATTTTAAAACATTTAGCAACCACTAATTAAGTATCACATCAACTTCCAAACTAAATGACTGAATTCACCACAATAATACATTGGATTTTCCTGCCTGCACTTCAGATTGTTCAAACAATTTGCTTTTTCATTTTCCTCAGAGTAGGCACTCACTCTTCCCTTAGCAACCACTGCAGGAAAGCCCACTACAAATACAGGGGCCTGGATACATTTTAAATCAATGAGTGAAATGCATTTTCACCTTTTACCAGCTCTACATCCAGCATTATTTTACCCCCACCAGCAGGTGGGCTCCAGGGAAGTAATACTGCATGCTGGCCATAAAGGTCAATCTATATTAGATGTGGTCAGAACAGAAAATATGCTCCCAAAAAAGCAGGTTTCCCATCACCCATCACTGTGGCATTAACTGGTAACACAGAGAGGCTGAGAGCACACAGAGAAGATTACTTTCAAGTGCAGCTGAAGAGAATGATCAGACCCATTTGCTAATGGACATTCAGCCTACTGGATGAGGCTGAGTAGCCCAAAATATGTATACTGTGGATTTTCAGGTCCTAAGCAACAGCTATTTAGGGCTGCAAGTCACTTCCCATTGGGCCACTAGATTTATCAAAAGAAACAGCCACAAACAACCCACTCCTGAAAAAAAGAAAGTGCTAAGGCTCTTTAAGTGCACATCTTAGCAGTGAAGGAACATCAAAGCATCAGAATGGAAGCTTCAGTTTCTTCCTTTCAGATGGCAATACACAGAGTAAAAAAAGTTTATTTAAATTCACAGAGAGGCAGAGCTGCATGCCTAGGGTAGCCACTGGAGCCATGGCTTCCTTAGCTCCTTGAGAACTCCAGAAAAAGTTAGAGAAGTGTTCTTAGATAAAAGGGCCTGAATCTAGAGCACAACACTTCCCCCAGCCCTGACAATTTTCCTCCTTCACGCACTAAGAGCACATGCTACCCAAGCAAAGCTGAATTCTATACATAATGTTATATCATCTTGAACATCATGTATTCAAATGGTGCTCATTCAAAGCTTACTTAAATATTCTTCTTGTAAAGGACCTGTGACAAGTCACCCACAACAAAAATCAGAAGTGTCAGCACATGCCCTCTGACACAAGGCCACAGCGCCTACTCACCACACAAATACACCTCTGCAAGTAAGTGCACAATGTGAGAACAACTTTACACTCAGGCAAAATCACGCCGTATCTTAGACCACTGGTATTAATAAAGTGTAACAAACTCACACAGAAATCATAATAAAAACAAACAAACAAACAAAAAACCAACAGCTTCACATCACAACTAGACTCCAGGACCAGACAAAGGCTCCGAACTCTCTCTGCCTCAAAGGCAACACTAACTGGCTAGCACAGGCGAGGAAGATTTAACCTCTACCAGGCACCTCAACAGGTGTGTCTGCTTGGCAATCAGGCACAACAGCTGAATTCGAATTTGGGCCAGTCAGCACCAAAGATGGCTTAGTGAGACCTGGTAGTGCAGAAATGCAGCTGACAAAAACTGTGAGGTGAAATTGCGCACTTTGGGGAGTGTCTTGTATCTGTACTTCAGCATTTAAGAGTGTGGCTTTTTAAATGCTCTAGCACCACTACAGCAGTTCAGTTCCATTAGTCTGTGTTCATCTACTGATGCTGCTCTTTGGCCGCACTGGAGCTCCGGGCTAGCTCTGTAGAACCTTCAGAGCACCGAATCCTGCCGGGCTCTGCCAAATCAGGCATCGTGGGTGATGGCAAAAGGAAGGAGGAGACTCACTCGGCTGTACTTCCCAGGAACAGGTTTATTCAGGAGAGGGGATGAGCACAAGCGTCCGGGCTGGGAGAATTCAGGACTGAAGAGAGACCGGAGCACCTCTGTGCACTGGGTTTTATTTCAGGGCCAGGCACAATCCAGGGTCCAATGGGAGCTCACAGAGGGAGGGGTAAGGGGAGGAGGTTACAATGTCAGGGACCAATGGGGATACAAAGAAGGTGGGAACATAACATAACAACCAATAACATGTGGAGGAAGGGATGATATACATGGAAGGAGCTGGAAGGAGAGGTGGGGTTTATGATGATGATTGGAGTGATGGGGCAGGGTAAAGGTGATTGACGGGGACATTCAGGAAAACTGGGAGGGGTTTTACATAACAGACAAATGGCACCAACCAAAGCAGTAAATGGGGGAGAACCAGGAATATACCAAACAGATGAAATAATAACAATTTTAACAGAACTGAATAAACATACTACAACAATCTGCTTTTGCAGGAAAGTCAGCTCTGTGGCAACAACAGTGCAATCAGGGGGCACAGAGGATGCCTGTTTTAAGGCCAAGGTTACTTTTTCGATCTGTAAGCAATTATCTCTTTGAATTTCCACCTGGTGCTGGAGTTACACTACTTGGTCCTGTAATTTCAGTCACTGGAAAAGCTCTTTCTTGGGCTTGATGTTTGGAGAGGGGGATTAGGAGAAATAAACTGATGCTTGTTTTGGTTATGCATGTAGTTTGGGGTGTGTGGGGTTTTTTTCGTTGTTTTTTTAAGGAATCAACTTCAGTAAATAATGTGAAAGCACAAATCACTAGCATTGGGAACTGGGAGTGGAGCAGGCATTGAAATTTTGTGTGACCAATGTTGCCTTATCTCTCAGATATCCCAATTTGGGTCTGTCATTGTGGCAAGGGGCAGGGAAGCAGCTCTGCCACCTCCCTGCATCCCTGCTTCTCCCCAGTGCCTTTTGCATCCCATGAGAGCAGGATGTCACTCAGCAAGGCTTTCCAGCCCACCCCTCGATGAGCCTTGTGCAGCTCTGCTAGCCTGCAGGTTAGTTTCGATGATTTATAAAATAGACGTGCTGCAAAAGCACACCTGCAGCAGTCTCTGTGGTCCTGTTAAAAGGCACCAATTTGACTGTGTAAAAAGACAAAGAGTAAAAGATAACAAAGTGGGTACAAACTGACTTAGATCCTCCCTTCTTTGTTTCTTTACAAATCCGCTGGAAGCACTCACTTGGCTGGGAGGAAAATCATTAATTGCTCTTAAATCACTGCTCCTTTGCCCTGAGAAGGTCATGAGCCATTGTTTCCCTGCCCCCTGAAACCAGTGCTGGGGGGCATTGTCCCTACAGTGACTCTGGAGGAGCCTCTGGACTTCCTGGCTCAACTTGTGGCAAGCAAACTACTTGCTGCAGGGTGGCAGCCCCAGTCTAAATTTCTGAAGAAATGTAGTTACATCGATGTAACCTAAATTCAGCAAGGACTGAGCCGTCTCTTACCAGATTCAAGCTCTTCTTTTGGGGACTAGCAGGAAGACAGTCACTGTATAAACAAGTTACACATTGTCACTGAAGATTAAAAACTGCTGCATGTTAAATTTTAATTTTAACGAATGGAAACTTTAGGAATTAAGAAAAAAAAAACTGTGTAAAATATTAGCCTGAGGATTACAGATTTTGGCCCAAGATCTTTCCCAATTCCAGTGACATGGTTGAATACACACTGCAAAAAGACAACTGTGCCACATAATGCAGCCCATTGCTATACAGAATATCTAACCAAAGGAATGATTCAGATGCTGAAGGTGCTACAGAGGCAAGTAAAATTCACTTGTTAGGGCTTGTTTAAATCCTTATTATGCTAATTTTTCTGAAGGGGAAAAGAAAGTGTTTTCAAATAAGGAGACATTTTTGTCAGAAGTCATCTGGTTTCTTCAAACACTTTTGGAAACACCTGTGCTTTGTAATAGATAATCATAATTTATCTTCCACTGAGCTCTGCTGTAGGAGACTTTTTTCCTAGCCTTGTTCTTGTACAGCAAAGAATTCAGAATTCTTCATTTCTGTTATTCTTAACACCATCTGTGTACCAAACTAAATTCTTCATTTTCCTGGTACCCCTACCCTTAAGTACTCTCAGTAGGAGGTATAACTGCTTATCCACTCGGTGCCTAGCCACAAAGCTTAAATATATTTGAAACTCTTTCAAGGTTTCTAGGTGAAATGAAACACTGCCATTTTGAAAAGAATTCTTTCCAAATGCTGTAGAGTGCCATCATGCAGTGAAATTGCTCTTGTTACACACAAGCACCAGGGAATATTCACACCTGATGTCTACAGAAAGTTCAGGATGTGTAGAAAAGCGCAGGGTTATGCTGATACTGGATACTTCAACATCCTGCGCGATGTTCCACAAGTCCCAGGACCTTCTAGAGTGGCAACTCTAGATGACTTGTTGGCAAGGAAAAGGCTAAGGAGTTTCAAGATGCTTTTGCTTTTCTATTTTTAATTTTTTTTAATAAGTATTCAAGGAACAAAAAGCCAAGGTGCGAGAATTCCATATTTACCTAGAAAAGCACAGTAGGTACAAGGCAACTCCTAGACGAAACTGCTGGTGCCCCAGCCCAGGTGATGGCTGGAGTCTCAAATGGATGACATTTTTGTACCACACCAGTGCTGTTGGTTCTACAGGAGCTGAGCTGAATCCTTCATGTGCCACTCAGACCAAATGCCCCCTGACTCTGGAGCAAAACCTGCCTGACCAGTGTCTGAAGGATGCAGCCCAGGGGCACATGGTTCACTGCTATTGCCAATAAACTGAGAAAAACATCCCCATCACTGCCTGGGTTCCCACTGCATCTTTATTAACCTTTCCAGGCGTTGCCTGTGCCCAGAAGGTTTAACTCAGCTTGAAGAGGCAGTGTGCTAGGCAGGGTCTCAGCAGGGAGAGCATCTGTCTGCAGGAGGCAAAAGGCAATAGCTCCAGGAGCAGGGCAGAAAAAACCCATGCAAGTGTGCTCTGTTCTGCCCTGGGCCCCATCCCTCTGAAGGTGCTATCTTCCCCTGAGCTCGAAGAATAAGGTGGTCAGATTTATATCCCTCTGTTTCACATGGAAACTGCTCAGGTCATCAAAGACCAGCTAGCTGCAATTACAGGAGATACTTTTTAGTCAAACCTACAATATATGCACAAGGTAAAAGTTCTTGTTGTTCTTGTTGGCATCCCAGCCCAGAAGAAGACAAAAAAAAAAAAAAACACACACACACACCAAAAAAACCCCCACAAATAGAAAGGGAAATAGGGTGTAGAAAATTGCTACATTTCTAAACCCTAATTTTTAAGATTTTGCTTCCAGCCCTGGAGAGCTGCCAAGTTGCTTTACAATGCAGTTTTTTCCTTGGTGTTTTGCTTTCCAGTTACTAGGTGCTAAACTGGCTGGGGTTCATGCTTGCCTCTCACACAACCATTTTGGATCTTTTAAAGTAATAATATGTGCTGTTAGATGTTGCACAAATACCCATGTCATGTTTGCCAATTGTACTCTACTTGTCTGTTGTTAACAAACCACACAATTTCTAGTTTCCTGCAATAAATTCAAGTATAATTATCTTGCAATCTTGCAGATATAAATGTATATAAACCAGGGAATCGTAATAATTACCAAGTAGATACCAAAGACACTGTGCTGATCCCAAATCATTTTGTATGACACTAATCATGTCACATGGTATTTGTATTTCTTTGATACTTTCCTTAATATCTCTGAGAACAGCCATGTGAAACTGATTATCTTGTACATTATTAACTAGGGCTTCCAATTTGAATTGACTCTGCAGCTTGCAAGGCAATCACAAATCTTACATGGGACAGAGATGTGACAATTTCATTCCTAGATAACAATGCAAATGTGAGACCAAGCTATGAATAACAATTGGAGTCAATCACACCAAAGTAGTTTCATGTTAAATTGCCTTTGCTGGGTGATTTTTTTTGAGATAACAGAGATTCCTATGCCCTGCATCAGCTTCCTGTCAGGAAACATCATCTGCCAAACTTCCTGCTTGCCACAGTGGGGAAGAAGAAGACAATATAGCTTTTTCTTTACCAGGATCATTGCATGGCAATGGACATCTGTGGGGAACTGCTTCCAGCTGGGCAGGAAAAACAGCGAACTAACAGCAAAAAGGGATGAGAAGAGACTAATACAATGAGGAGAACAAGTTCAAAACACGTGAGACCTCTGAAAACAATTCACCTGGGCACCCCTCCATTTTCTAACACAGTATGAAACTGAGACCAGCATGACCTTGTGGATGCTCCTATACTTTCTGAAGACATACAACAGTTCAAGTAATAATTTGCTTTTTAAAGCCCACAGAAGTATTTGTGTTTTACAGGGGAAAAAAGCTGTTCTCAAACGTATCCTGAGGTACAGCAGTGGCATGTTCTTAATAGGCTAAGCCAAATGTCAGTGTTGTTAGGTGACATGCACCTCTTGTAGAGGAAGGACAGAAGGTGAAGGCCCAGTGCATCAAAAAGCTTTTGCTCATGCAAATGCAACATGAAGGCAGCAGTTTTACCTAATTGTTAACAGAAGTTCTGCTGGCTTTTCATCTCCCTGGGGCTCGTTCCCACTTCATCTGCTAATATAGCAAGTTATATTGAATTGGTTGTCATCAAAGTTTGCTGATCAGGAACCCAGTCTTTCAAGCTGGCAGCAAGCCTGGAGTATGGATTTGTCACAATAATGAGCAAGGCTGGGATGTTTTGAATAAACATGGGCTCCCTTGGTGCAGGGCCAATTTATCAGCTGAATATGAGAAGTGTGGCTATGGGTATTAAATGCCAGAACACTAAAAGCTTGGAGACTCCTGAGAACCCTACCATGAGCCAGCTCCCCTCTCCAGTATGCCTAAGCAACACAGAAGAGATAAAAACACTGGCTGGCATTTGTATTTCCAGAGCATTTACATTTAATTCAATAACGTTTGTAATGTGTTCGGTGAATAAGCCGTGGCGAATTTCAACAAACTCTCTGGTACCTAAGCAAACCTGAGCTCCCAAAGGGACTGGAATTAAAGGCTGGAGCAAAGCAGAGGCTTATGTGGGGCAGCATTGCTGGCAGCAATGGCACAGCCCTGCTGCCCATGCCTTGTTTGCACTTCCCACTGGGACAGAGGGCTCCAGGGACACAGGGCAGCTGTAACTGCCCTCTGGGAAGGGGCAGAGGAGAGCCCCTGGGTCTTCAGGAGACCCAGACTAGTTGGCAACCAGACAACCAGCTGGATTTTAAGGGCAGCATGGCTGACTCAGGGTCTGGGTAAGGGCAGACTTGGGGCTCTTCAGACAGCCAGTGGTTCTTGTTCTGCTTCAGCTCTGACAAGGCTGGTTTCTTACCTTCTTCAGGGCATCATGATGTCCTTACTTTGCTGCCTACGCTCTTTTCCTGGCAAAACCCAGTGGTATGGAGGCTCCCCTTCAGTCCCTCAGCCTCCACATGTTTCCTGCCAGCTGCCCTGGGAGAGGTTGTGATGCCTTCATTGCTCCTCCACCCTGCATAGACACAAAATCCAGCTTTATCCAGTGATGGGCTGGGATTTCTCTCATCTATGGAGAGTATTTACCCCCTGTAAGAAGTCTCCCTCACTCCCTGAGAGCTGCTGCCCAGGTGTGACTGCAGCCATGCATTTCACCTCAGGCTGTGCCCTCTCCTCACCGTCCTGGCATGGTTTGGGGAGGAGCTGCCCTCAGCATTGCTCTGCTTAGCTAAAAGAAGACTTCTCTGTAGGGGGTGGAAAAGAAATGATAGTCTGCAGGAAACAATGGGTTGTCCTCTGTAAAAGGCACCAGAGAACAAAGCTACTTTGGTACAGGTTTTCTCTGGGGTTTTGTCGTGGCCACTGATGGCTTTTCTCTGCTGGCCACTAGTGACTGCCTTTTGTCAGGACCCACGAACACCTCATTTTCTAAATGTTTTGAGTGCTGGATGAAGGACTCATCTGCCTGGGGAAGGTGAGGATATGTGGCCACTCATCAATCCCAGAGGACAACATAGCAAAGTTAAGCTACCAGGTTAACACCTGCTGTCTTCACAGAGCCCCGGCCCTGGTGTGAGGTGGAGTGTGAGGTCCAGCTCCTCTTTCTCTCATGACATCTAAACTATCCAAGCTGCAAAGTTTTACATTCCACTGCACCACTTTTCTGCAGCCTTCCATGCATGGCCCAAAGCAGTTCTATGCCCCCTAATCCAAAGTTGCAGACTGGGCTGTGGCCCCGGCACAGGATGAGACTGCTTAGCTCAGCATGGAGGCTTCTGTGGTGTCCCCACAGCAACCCCCTCTTGTTCTTCCCATGTGGGGAAAAGCTAAGTCTCCCTTGTGCTTCAAAAGCTCACTTATTAAGCCCTCTGAACAAGCACAGCACAAAGCCTGCAACATGAACTTTCACTGGTGCCACTGCCAGCAGTAACTAGCCAGGCCTAAAGCACATCGTGTTCCCCACAGTCATCAAGCAAGAACTGCTCTCTGCTGCAAGGTAGAGTCTTGTTTTGCTTTGAACAAAATCCTACCTCACTTCTAATGTGAAACTCTCCAGAGGAGAGAAGGCAGAGCTTTCTCTGATGTAGAACAGCTGCTCCAGCTCATTGATTCATGTGGGACACCCAGAAACCTGCACAGTGGTGCTTTGTTACAGATGCTGTAACACAGCCTGTTAAAAGCAGTCACAACACAACATTAGCACCTCAAAGCCTAGAGAACCAGGGCAGTGTAGAGAGCAGACACAAATTGAGAGAGAAACCCTTCTCTGAGCAAATGACAAGCTAAACTTGCAAGGCAGAACGCTACATGGAGTTATCTTGATGTTTAACTGGAGGCCAGCTGAGAGAGAGTGAGGAAAGGTTTTCCCCAGGAACACGTGTAATGAATTTTGTTGCACATACTGGGTCTTCAGCTAATGTTCAATGATCTCTTGTGAATTAGATGCAAGATGCAAGCTTACACCTGAAAAATAAGAATACAGGACAAAACTTATGTCTTCAAACATTGCTAGCGAGTGCTGCCACCCTGACATCCCTGACTTCAGTGCTGCACCAAAACTCACAAGGAACTGATGCCACTGCCTCACCTATCTGCAGAGAAGGTGAAATTCACCCTTAAGCAGAAGGGTCTGGGTATCACACCTCACCTAAGCCTTCAAAAGACACTCCGTCTGAAGTCGAGAATGAATTCTACCCCAAGACAGCAGTGCATCAATACCAAAATCCTGATCTACCAGTTTTGTTCCTCCAAAGGAACCCCCCAAATCCCACGAGGTCAAGAAGCAGCTTTCATTCTTGGCGAGGTGTAGCTGTGAGGATTAGAACATGATGGCAAATCTAAATCCTGATGAAAAATTGCCAGAGGCCCATAAGGCTGCCAAAGTACAGCAGGCAGGCTTTCACTTAATTGCAAGTCTTCCTTTCTCAAATGCCCAACCTGATTAACCAATTAAAGTGTTTAATTCTCTGAGAAAGAGTCTATCATTAACTGTAATTTGCTCTAGTCTCACCAGTCCTTTCATGGCTGCCTCTGGTGAAAGAACCATTTTGTATGATCTCAATCTCAATATTATAATATGGAATTTTTGATAGTTTGCTATAAATAGGAATTGATTCATAAGGAGAATAATGAATTCATTGCTAGTCCTTTACCAACTACTTAATGACTGTCAAGATACATTAAACATCCCTAGCCCTACACTGGGGCCTGAGTTTATTCTTGGCTAACACATCTGACTGTACTATGCAGCCAGTGAATTAATGCCAGGTGAAAAATAGTCTCAGTGAAAACACATTTTAGAGTGCTTTATTTCATCATAGATATTGACACTGATCATTATAAATGCCTTCCAGATGAGGCAACAAATAGGTAATCTATTGCCTTCGAAAAGAAAGAGAAAAAAAAAACCAAAACAAAATAAACAAATCACACCCCTAAACAAAAACAAACAAACAAAAAAATTCCACCAAACAAACAAACAAAACCACAAAAAATTAAATCAACCCAGTCCAGCATATCAAGTTATCACCACGCTCTCCTGGTTATTCTTACCTGAAAGACCCTGACACCATGCTAGGTTCTGTACAGGTTACAGGCACTTCTTAGGCTGTTCTGCTTGCTAGGTGATTAACAATATAGCATAAACCCACTGAAATCTTTAATTTTCTCAATCCTCACTGCCATGCCATGTCTCTGCATCAGTATCAATTCCAAAGTGTACCGACAACTACATTTCACTTCAAAATAACAGCAGGCATTGCTCAAGGCTCACAACCCTCTGCTCTTACCCAGCCTCTCCTCACAGAACCAGCTGCAAAGATTGAGCCCGGGCTCTGAGAGCACACCAAGCTCCCCATTTTCTTGTGCTATTCAGGTGCTCCCAGGGCTCACAACTCTTCAGGGAAAGGTGTCCAAAAAAAAAAGCCTAGGATCTCATCATTGCAATAGCAAGAGCCCAAATGTACAGGAAAATTATTTTTGGAGGCTGTCTCTTACACCAGAGTTCACTTCCAGCTCTTGCATTTCCAAGATCCAGGGAGGAGTGCCTGTTATGGTACAAAAACATGAAACCATGGTTTGTATTTTTAAAGGAAACAGTAGAGCCAGGCACTGTGATCCTACAGGGAAGGCCTGTGATGTACAATTACACCACAGAACATTCCCTGGCATGATGTATATTGGCACTGGGAACAACCTGGAGGTTTCTGTGCAATTGTTTGTGAATTCAGCATGAGCTCTCATTATTTGTTATATGCACTGAGTACACATAGTGAGTTAATTCAATAGCAAGGGAGGATGGATGACTGCAGTCCAGATTAGTCTCTCAGTACACTTCCAGGATTACTAAATTGTTACCTTTTCTTTTTCTTTTCTCCAATCCCTTTAAATAGACTGAGAATGCACAGAGGGACGATAAAGTTCATGGATACCTTCGCAGACATTTCCTAAGAGAAAAGGGAACATGCCCAAACTTCAGAGTCTAAACCAACAGGAAGCTAGGATTAACTAAAGAAGCCGTTTTCTGAAGGAGTTAAGGGACTGAGGCACACCTTCCTGAAAGCAGCTTGGTGTTTTCTGGTGGAAGTGACTGTTGCAGCCAGACAATTGCTCCAGGAAACTCTGCTTGGACCACCACTGTCTTTTCTTGCAGGAGCAGTGCCAGCCCTACCTGACCTGTCCTCCTGTCTGCTCATGTTCCAGCAGGGCACCTTGAACCCACCTCTACCCTGTGACTTCTCTCCTGGGAGTCAAGCACCTTCCCAGTTCCTAACAGCACAGTGGAACCTGGTTCCTCACATTTCTCCTAAGGTCCCACTTCCTCGGGTAAAAGCAGCCTCAAATCTGGGCAAATAACATGTTTTTGTGACTCCCATATACTCATACAAATCCCTGCAATACATTTTCTGCTGTGGCACCTGGTCTCCCACTGCTCATATCAAATTAAACTTATCCTTGCAATTTTTAATGAAATTCATCCATTACCTGGTACAGACACTTGAAGCTTACATTGGCTCAATAAATTAGGAAGAGGCAGAATAACAAGCCTTGGAACCTGCAGAAAATATATGTAGAGATTACCAGTCAAAGAGAAAGGGAAGTTTTTAGTCAATATTCCTGAGGCAAAAGTATTAAGGTATATATATTACCATGTATATATCACATTATGTATAATAATGAGCTGGCACAGCTTGCTGGCAAGTCACACTAAAAACACACACATTAAGAACAGCTGTCTCCGTTTTTTTGAGCACTCATCTTTCCCTGGATATTTTCACTAACCAGCAGCAATCCAAAACCTGTAATCCTTGTAAATTAATGCTATTTGTTAAATTAGAGATTATCATATTCAAAATATGTTCTTTCCTAGCTATGACAGGCCCTATGTCCTACAAAAGCTGTTTGCTTATAACAGCCATGCAAACAGGAAGAAAGATGGGAAATCCAATTATTTAAATCCTCATTCAAATGAGGCTGAGGAAGCCACGGCAATAAATCACCTCAAAGCACAAAATACACTTTTATGGAATACCCAGGGTGGGTAAAGCAGCAGGAGAGAGTATGAAAATAGACCCTTCCTGGTGCCCCCAAAGAGGAAATTTATACAATAGGCAGATAGGGGCTAATGTTTATACAGGTACTGGAGCATGATTGTTCCAGTTAAGCCCAACTGCTATTTAAAATGTCCAGTGACTGTTTATGTTAAAGACTCTGATTGCCAAGTGCCATTTCTCTGATGGGGGACAGGAAGGCCTCAGTAACATAATTTACATTTCCCTCTCCTCTGCATCCCTTCTTAAAGGAAGTGCTCAGTAGACATATGACAGATATTCAGAAAGACAAATGATTAATAATAAATTATATTCCTCACTGTCTCAACAGCTTGGCCTGCAGCAGGATCTTTAAAACCAAAGAGCATCAGCATTTTTCAGCAGATATACCATTATCTGGCTGGTTCTCTATTCCAAGGATAAAGACTGTTCCCAACATTGAAGCTGTCTTGGGAGCACTGATGAATGTCATTCTTCCTGCAGAGGCTCAGTCATGAGAGTGGATGTCAGGGAACAGGACACTTTGAGGCTCTGCCACCAGACCTCATCTGTCTGAGCCCCAGATGTCCTCTTGATATGGCAGAAATAAGAATTAGAGCTTCACTGAAAGTGTATGAAGCCTAAAAGAAACCTTGGGTAGAACAGATGCTGTTTGCAAGAAAATGCCTGGCTATGTATAAATGTTTGGGATGTTTATAATAAAAAATCACACAAGCCAGATTGATATTATTGATATTATTGATATTATTGATATTATTGATATTATTGATATTATTGATATTATTATTATTAATAATAATATTTTTACTACTACTAATAATAATAATTTTACTACTACTACTACTAATAATAATAATAATAATAATTTCATTTTTTTTTTCATTTTGGCAATGAAAATCCAAAGCTTTTCAATTAAGTCCAAGGGAAAAATAAAAACTATCTTCCTTCCCAAAAACCTTATTTTCGTTTTGTGGAATAAAGAATCAACAAGAATAAGAAAGTAAGTCTTTGACTAACCATAATGATTCTTATTGGTCACAGAGAAACCCTTTGGCTGAAAGGCAGCATTTAAGAGCCAAATGCTGTTATGGATCAGCTCTCTCTTGATAGCATAGCTGTGCTGAAGTCGTGGTCCAGCTGACAGCATCCTGACTTTCACAGGTCACACAGGTGGAAACAAGGTCAAGTTGTGTTGAAAGCACATTAAAGTCCCCCACTGAATTGTTTTTCTTCCACTTACACAGACAAGTTTAAACTGAGCTTTGTCAAGGTTAAATGAGAATTTAGCTTGAGCCAGTGACCCAGACTTTAAATCAAATGGAGAGCCTCTGGTACCTAAAACCTTTCTTTCAGCCCCCTGTTTATTAAAGATTTTTTTCAAACACAGTTCTCACTAGCTTCAGTTTCAGACACAGTTTCAGGCACTCTGAAAAGAGTGAAGAACCTGGAGTTATCTTAACAGACCATTAAAACCAGAGCAATGTCATGTTTTAAGCCATTTCCCTATTCCACCATGCCAAAGTAGCCTTACTGAATGAAACACCACAGCAGCAGCTACAACTACACAACACTAAGAACATCCAGTGCATGTCTGGACACCCAGCAGCACTGAAAATATGTCAGCAGCTTTGGGAAGGAGAGACAAAGGGATCTTCAGAACACAAACACGTTTATTTCCTAGTACTTTCCCAAAATAGTTCTAATGGATGTGGTGGTTACATATTCTTCCCCCTCAGGGCATTCATTTGGATTGCCCAGGGTAAATTATTTTGATAATGTTGCCCTGGCTTTCTGTGGTTGGAAATAGAGCTATTATTTCCAAATGGACTTTCTAAACAACAGTGGAGATGAGAGGCCATCAAATGAACATCTGCTGTGAGCCTTGGGGACGCTGACTGGAAATGATATCAGAGGTGTTGTTTGAATAGGCAGTCAAGAAAATACCCATTCTGATTAATGTGTACAGGCATTAGTATCAATCATCATTTCCTTCCCAAAGAAAGACCTTGGAAATGCAGCACTTGAACCCAGCTGTACACACTGCTTTGGACATGTTCATAATGTCTTTTTCAAAACAGAGCTTGCTGGGCTACTTTTCTTGACCTGTCAGGAGAATAGACAATAATGTGAAGTGTCCTGAATGCGGCTGATTACTCTAAACTGTATCTACACACAGAACAGAAATAAAAGATATTTCTCTTTCCCAGTAGAAATCAGCCACAGGAACTATTTATTCAGGGGAGAAAAGGGGGTTGGTCATTTGACATAAGTCAGCTCCCTTTGGTGTTTGCAAAACAGAGCAAGATCACAACACGCAAGCAGACTGAAACTGCAGCTGAATAAATTTATAGACTTGTTTTAAAAATAGATTGTAACATCTACAAGCAATCAACTGATGGTTTTGGTCCACTTCTGTCTAATCAGTGCTTCAATTGATGCGTCTCCTAAAAATACTTCAAATTGAAACTGTCAGATGTTCACAATATCTCTTCTTCTGCCATTAGATAATATGCAATCAGTGATTATGGGCAGCAATGAAGCTCCTTAATTCAATGACTACACACCACCTACTTTCCCATTTTGCTGACGGAAGATCCAGCTGTTTCTGGTTTGTATCAATGCTCTTCAACGATTGGCAAGTATAGTTACAAGACTAAAAATAGGAGCATTCTGCGTCCCACATCAGTCACCCTTTTGCAGCAAAAGAATTTTAGAAAGTTCTCGACTAGACCAGAAAGAATGGGATTTATTTTTAATAAGCACTATACACACTGGTAATCACTGGGATATATTTTCTCCTAGTAACAAAAAATGACAACATTACTGGTGGATGAGTTGGCTCTTGGGCTGCTTTGCTTCCAATAAAATTATTCTATACAAGGAAACTTTTATCCTGCTGCATCAGTCTTCGAACCAATACCTGCCTGCAAAGTGTCTTAGGATTTGGACCCTGGAAACAAACAGTTCAGTTGTTTTCTCATTCACTGTGCCAAGGCTTCTTCTGTGAGGTTATGTTCACTGTAAATAAATAAAGTATATGGGAAACTCAAATCAGAGAGGGCAGATTTGCCTTGAGTGATGCTGGGATCTGTGCCTTTCTTGATGTGAAAGGTGGTGACACGTGCTTCATCAAACTCAGGCAATTATTCCTGTGACCAAAGACTGATCCCAACCCATGGATCTCACTGGTGGTACTGGGTAAAGATGACTTAGTTAGCAGCATGCAGATGTCAAAAAGATTGTACAGCAGAATCAAGTATGTCTGCTTTGAGGATAAGGAACATTATTAACTTTAAAATGCTGCAAAAAGCTGTTTGACCACTGAATTCCAAGAACTGAAGACTCTTTTATCCATGGTGTGTGCACGACAATGTTGAACACTGTCTCAACTCAAGGCAGTTTTCTTTAATCACTATTATTTTTAGATTCCTGTGAATATGGGTGCCTTGAAGCAGTGACTGATTATTTTAAGCATTTATTCTGGGGTTGTGCAATATGCTGAGCTCCATTGGTGCGTGTGCTTGTAAGTCCCCAAAGCTGTCAGCTTTCCTGGGGTGCAGGTTTACAGTCTGTGATGTGCCCAAGTCTTTCCCTCTCCTTGTCCCAGCCCTGCCATGCTGTCAAGGCAGCGAGGAAGCAGTGTGGAAAGCTGTGATGTGTTTTGGGGTGGGGACATCTCCTCATGCCCTCCCAGCCTCCTCACTGCCATGAGCAGAGACCAAAAGGGCTGCAGTCTAGCCTGAGGTACTTTATGTGACTTGTCTCTAATAAATACCACAGTCCCAACGGCAAATTCTTGCTGAGAACTATTTATGGTCAATTCACAGCCTGAAGAATAAATGCCATTACAGAATTAAAATACTTCTGAATTACAAAGGTTGAAGAAATTCTGTTCTGCTTTCAGGGAGACTGTACTGAATAAAGATGTTGCCTTCATCACAGGGCCTTTACTTGCAAATTCTTTCAAGGAGAGGAAGCAAAAACAGCACCAGCACTGCCCCCAGGGATCTGCTACATGGTCTGCCAGGTCAGCAGGGTCCATAAGATCCCCAGAGCCTGACCAGGAGCATTAAACTTCCCAGAACTTACTTCTCCTTAGAACTGGCCTCAGTCACCTCTGTGCTGTTGGTTGTCTCTTGTGGTTAGTTTTTTTTCCTTCATCCCTGTTGGGTGTAGATTTACTACAAGGAGTAAATAGTACTGAGCCAGGAATGCACCCCAAAATAAAAAATAATCAGTTCAAAATACATTTAAATCTATCTGAGTGCAAGTCACAGGTATGGATCATGCTTCCCTTTAAGTCTAGCGTTTGTGCATTGTGTGTTCATCTACCACACTGGCATTCAGAGGGCTAACAGGAACTACTTTCTAGTCTCTGTCCCAAGGACTGAGAGGCACAGAAATATGGGAGAAACCAGCAAAGGAACTGGGCTGTCCCAAACGTGGCAGTGTCAACTCAGAGAGATTGGTGTAGCTCAAAGCTGTGGTAAAGACAGTGTTGAAATGACTGAATTTACCCATGACAGGACAAGAGGACTGTCCCCACAGATAGGTTCAATTTAAGGGACAAAGATCCCCCACAGGAAGTAAAACCACATTTACTTCTGCCAGAAACAGGTGAATTCTCAGCACTAGGGCAATCAAATGGGAAACTGGTATTTGTTGAAGTGGATTGGAGGTTTAAAGCTACTTTAGGTCTGCCTGCTTCCTTGTATACCTTTTACAGCAAAGTCCCTCCAGCCTAGGCTCAGGTTTTGCCCAGGTCTAGTCTAGATGTATAATCTACATCTGACAGGCATCACTGTTTTCCTCCCTTCCAGCCACATTTGGAGCCTTTACACAGAACCAGATGAAGCTCCATGTGCTCATTAATTAGACTTTGCTCAAATGAGATTTTCCTCAATTATTAAACCTGCTTCCCTTTGCCCCTTCCCCATTTGATTATTTTCTATCTTTATGCTCTAGGGAGATTTTCAGAGGTCTTGTTGTGAGGATTACAAAGGCAATAAGCAGATTATGGAGAAGCAGCTTTTTGGTGTACCCAGCATAATACAAATTAGGATTGTTTATAATTTCATTCCCTTATCAGTTATTGCTGTGTGTATGCTGAAGTACTTTGAGGTCTCTAAATAAACTGAGAGGGCCAAAGGTAACTGAATTATTTTAACTGGCACATTAAGGAACAGACTTGCCAAAGAAAAGATCATGTGTACAATGCTGCTAATTAGCAAAGTTCATTTTATTTTTTAAAGAAACTGTGGGAAAAGGAATGATCTTGTGCAGAAGGACACAGGACATCTGCAGGTCAAATTTATCTGTCAGTGAAAAGAGGACTGTGCCTGACTTTGAAGACCGTCTGGTTTCTTTTGATGTTAAATTCTTCAAAGCAAGGAGTGACTTCTCACCTAGCCCAGCAGAGTGAAAGTCTGGGCTTGATGAAGAAAACGTTCATCTATTGCTAATTAAGAATAATACCATTTAATATTTCTCCCGTTGCTGGGAAATTTACTGCATGCATTCACTTCATAGTGAATCTAATTTAAAGTAAAAATTCACCACCCTATCACCAGGAAGTCCAAAGAATGCAAAACTGGGTATTTTATTTTAGTTTCTTCCACTTTTGCCTTTGTGGCCCCTGCTGTGTTCAAGTGCCCAGACTTACTAAAGGATAGACCAGATACTCAGGGAGCAGAACCTGTTCTGGTAGGCAGCAGTTCCTCTGACTTCAGGCATTCCTGTAGCTTTTAGACAGCTGCAAAAAGAGACGGGGAAAATTAAAAATTGATTGCTCTATCATGAAATAAATATATGCTCTGGCATTTGATTGTCCAGCAGAAGTGGTCAGGCAGCTATTTATATCACTAAGAATGTCAATAACAAGGTGCGGTGCACTGCGATAGGGGCTTGTTAATGAATTGATGAAAAGACCATTATTTTTAGATTGTGAATAGGTCTGAGGAAGTGAGCACACAAAATTCACTGTGTTCAAGTTTACCAGCATTAAAAGGCATTCCCCTGTCTTCTGATAAAAACACACAAGTGTAAATGTCAAGCCAAGCCAGTGATGCCCTCTGACTTCTCTGAAAATGCCTCAATTCTTTCAAAAGAGCACTGGCTGAATGACTAACTGGGAGATTGTGCTCTCTGGAAAATCCCAGAGATGGTGTTGAAATTCCCCAAGGGCAGGATGAGTAGAGATGCTGGGATCTGCACAACAACAGCTCTGCTTCACTCCAACCCCACAACAGGCTCCTTCCCCACATCTGGGGCTTCAGGGAGGAGAGGAATAAGGAAGTCTTCCTCTTTGGCTTTTTCCCCCTTGAAACCTGAGCTGATTTTTAATGTATGTTCATGTTTTCCCTCCTTTTCCTCTCCACCTCCTGTTCACAAGGGCATTGGTATTAGCACAGGGACGACTCCTGAAACCCACAGTGCCGTGTCCTAGGGAAACATTTTGAGTTGGGAGGGTCAGAATCCATAACCCCTGTGCTGACACTCACCTTCAGAGGCTGCTGCACTTTTTTAAGCCCCTCTCTGTGGAAGGCAGCACCTGGTGCCCGGATAAGACTTACAAATGACTGTAATTCTGGTTGTTCATCCCTGTATTCCATAACCTTGCAGCTTGTGCTGTCTCACTGCTCTGTGCTGGGAAGGGATGGGAGGTGTTCCAGGTGAGCCTGGAGACAGCACTGCACACCTGTGGGGTACCTGGGTAAAATATCCACAGGCAGATATAGTTTTTTCAATACAAAAATATATAAACAGCACACACGCCTATGTCTTTTAATATATACACATTGACAAGGTGTTTAAGGTTTTACATAACAAGTCAGCAATAAGAACATTAAAATATACTATAATTCAGGCTATTAGAAAGGCTGACTGGGACATGTCCACCCCTGCAGATTTTTCAAGTCTTGCTGAGGACTGCAAGGCTGCCTGATGATGTTTTTAGCAACTGGGACAGGCACCTCATGGTTCTTTCTTTCCAAACTGGCTCAGCATCTCTTCCTGCTCTCAATGACAGTGACTGGGGTGCAGCCAGGCTGGAGGAGCCTCCCATCACACCCTGCAGACATTACTTAATACTTGCCCTCTAAAAGCTCCTACAGGTTAAGTCTTCCCGATGCCAGGAATTCTCAGCTGAACATCAACACAGCAATAGCCTCGTACTCTCCATCCCCGAGGTGAACCGGGGCAGATTTGTTGTTGGTTGCTAAAGGCAACTCCTCCTGATTGATGGTTTCCAGGAACTTTCCATCAGCAGGGTGGGGCAGGGACAATCCTCTTTCCAGGGCTCTGCAGACAAGCAGAGGCTATAGGAGAAAAAGAGGGAAACTGAATGACCAAAAAGGTACCCAAAGTCGTTCAGACTTCTGTTTGTGAGTGCCTTGTAACCACAGCAGCAGCAGCAAAGGCTCTCTGTGGGAGTTGGTAAGCGATACCAGTCGCCTGCTGTATAAAATAAAGTCAAAACAGAGCAAAACAAAAAGTTCGTAAAACTCTTTCAGATCCATCCATGTTAAACTCCCTGCTCACTTTCTCATACTAAAGTCATCTTGGTGAGACAAATCTCTTCTTAAATATTTATCAGAAGAAAAGGGAAACGGTCTGAAAGAGATTTGCACAAAACCTGTTTATCAGTCTCGAGCATGCGAGCTGATCTATCAGCCCTGCCATGGCTCTGGGAGCAGTTTCCTCTGCCTGGCTCATATACTTCAGGAGATATGGAAGCATTTCTGTGTGCACTTGAAATGTTGTTCTCCAGATTTATTCTCCTAGTATTTTTCTCTAACACTCTTATTTGTCTCTTTTAAGGCCTGCTTTACATTACCTAGTCTCTTTGTGTTCCTTGCAGATGAAAAGCACATGCATTTCCTCTCCTCCCTCATCATAATGCTGCCTTCTGAAGAAAAGCATCTCATGTGTTCTAAAAAACCATTGTTATTATAAAGTTTTTAAAAATCTGTTGATGACTCATTGGGAAATAGTTAACAGCATTATTTTCCCAGCTTTGCTTTATACCCATTCAATCCTAGATCTTTCTGCCAAAACGGTACAAACTCTTTCTTGTAGGTGGGGCTGACAGTTCTATTGTTAAGATTGTTCAAGTATATTTACCAAACATTTGATATTTTAGCTAACATTTCCATGCTGAATAACTACATGGGAAAATCTTATCCAGAAGTTTCTCTTATCTCTAAGACCAGGGCTAAGTTGCATTTTGCCTTGTCAAAATACTCTGGTAATCTTTTTCAGAGAGGCCTTAACACCCTTAGCCTTTGGAAAAGGAACATGAAATTTGCCTTTTTGAAAGCTTGCCCCAATTTATTGACATTAGGAAGTTTTGAAAAACTGCAGACACCATTTGGCCAGATCCAGAGACCACATCACTCTGACCTGCTGAGATTTTTGATGGGCTCTGGGATAAGAGAATGGAAAGGTCCCTGCCTGGCTCCTTCTCCTGGCTGGGCTGTCTCAGCTCCCTCCATGTCACTCCTCTCTCTTACAAGACCCCTTCACACACCTCACTAATCTCACAGAAAGGGACTGGATGAGCTCTGTGCTAGCAGTCAGAGGTAGGTCCAAGGGATAAAAGGCTAGGGGTAGGAACTAAAAGATTTTTTAAGTCCCTTCCGACACAAACTATTCTATGATTCTGTGATTCCTGCTCCTCTAGCTCGTGGATGGGGCACCAGAGAACCTACAGACAACACTTGGCTGAATA
Source organism: Poecile atricapillus (assembly GCF_030490865.1). Lineage (NCBI taxonomy): Eukaryota > Metazoa > Chordata > Aves > Passeriformes > Paridae > Poecile > Poecile atricapillus. Next base: position 17,060,411 of record NC_081288.1, on the reverse strand, counting down.
TCATCCCAAGAATGAAAAGGGAAAGCTGGAAAGACCATGCTACAAATAGGCAGGCAGAAAACTGGTCACTAGAACACATCCCTCTCTGGAGCCTGGAGAGGAAGTCAGGAGTCCACTGCTTTTCTTCTGTCAGCAAGTATCTGCTCCAAAGTGTGTCCTGCCTTGCCAGTGGCAAGTTCACAGTCATTATTGGCATTCCATAAGCCCAAAGAGCAGAATTGCTTCAGCAGGAGAAGGGGTCACTCTTCTGCTTCTGATATTCTGTTAGCGGGACTTGGAAGGGCAGAGGAGATGCTAATCAAGTGTAAAAATAGGTACTTGAAACTCAGAAAACTTCTGTTCTCAATACAGATAATCTTGCTTCATGTTCCTTATGCATATCACAAGAGCCACCAGAGTAATGGCTTTTTATTTCTGTCCTTGTGACCCTCAGCACACAGACAATGGTTGTGCAACAGGGACCTGTTTGGTCAGGTTTATTTAATGAGGCCATTGCTTTCCTACAGCAAAAAAAGTACAAGGTCATGGAAGTAAAGACATGTTCAGAGTGGCTCAGAGAACAAGGGACCAGATAAAGGTGTCAGTGACCATGTAGCTTTTCCTGGCACTTAAAAAAACTCTCTTTTCAGAATAGAAATGATCTTTTATAATGTTAATGCTCAGTCACACCATTATCCCATACCACCCTATAAGCAGTACCCAAAGGTTTAAAAGCAAATTGGACCCCAAATCTGCCATGTTGGCTGCATGTTCCCAAGATTTCCCTTCATTTAGCAGCCATGAAAGGCTGTTTGAACTAAGCCATGGGACCAGCCACTGAAACAAATGAACAGATGAAACAGTGCTCAGGTTCCTGCAGTTCTGCTTACACTGCTGCATTTCAGCTGTGCACGCCTCAGCATGGCTGAGGACCACAACAACCCAATCACTTTCAAAACTGAACAAAATGATGAAAATCAAAGGGCAGACCTTATCTGAGCAAGCCCAGCCAACTTCATAAAAGCTACCAAGCACTTTCCAAGAAGGAGCAATGCCGGGTCCTTCCTCATTTGGAGTTGATTTTAACCAGTGATTCAGAATTGAAAGCCTCTGTTTCATTTCATTAATATCTTCAGATATTTAACCTTGGAGAAATCTGTTTTTTCAAACTAACAATTAACAATTCCTTTCCAATGCCAAAATGTGTCTGTATGTTTTTCTTTTTGCCCACCAAACCAGATATCAAACCAAACAAAAGAGAGTCATCCAAACCTTTAGAAAAACAGCCAGGTCAAGATCTTCAGGTCATCCCTTGGTGAGTTTGGGGCTGAGGGAGAAATCTGACCTGATATACAGAAGAACCTCCAGTTTTTTCGAGTACTGCCTTCAGGCTGGATGTAGTTTGATTAAACACTGCCCCTCACTTGTCTCCCATCCTCCCACATGTCACTCTGTGTCAGAAAGGGCCTTGCTGCTTTCCCAAGTCATTAAAACCCTGTTACTGCCCCAGCCTCTGGCAGGGCTGCAGAGTGTAAGAACGGTGATAGTGCCCAGGTTGTGGGACAACCCCTGGCTTGTGATTTTCAGTTCCCGTTGTATCCAGCTTGGAAGAGATTATTGTGATGTTCTGCCTCTTTGCATCACACAGCTCATCATCACTTCCAGCTGCTGCTCTTTATGGTCCTGCAGTGACTATTTCTCTTACTACCATGTCAGGCACAGAACTTTCACCCCAAATCCCTTCCTCCATCATCTTCCATTACCTGCTAGGCCTCACCAAGGCTAACACCTCTTCCCTGCACTGCCTCCCTTCATCACACAGCTCACCAAATCCCTCCATCCCATTTTTCTCAGCCTTTCCTGTGCTGTGTTTTATAGGCTAATATATCATGCTGCAGCTGTAATATGCAGAGTAGCACTTCACTGCATAATTCCAGAACTGGATGCATTCATCTCTTCCCCAGTCACAGCTCAGAAAGCTCCTCTGAACAGATGATTAGTGAGTCAAGAAGTTTATTAGAAGACAAACAACACACCAAGGTAAAAGCCATAAACACAAAGCAAATTGCTCATGGCCGTGGTTCCTTCTGGTGCCAAGAGGAATAGGACCTTTAAAGCTGTGTTTAATGGCCTGGTCCTGGTTCTCTGTGCTCTCCTCAGGTTGTCATTCTTGTAGGCTTCAATACAGAGCAGAGTTCAGGTTTTCTGTAATGTCCCTGAAAACAGCGTGGATCTGCGCCTCAGTTTGCACAGGTCACTCTCTAATGTAATAATGTCATGTTCTGATGGTCCTGGATGGAATGCTTCCCCAGGTTTTCCAAGGTATTCAGCAGGAAACAAGTGTGGAGAGTGTCTTCTCCTCCCCATATTATGTCAATACAAAATTTTGGTTTTAACATGGGGTTTATACGATGCGCAGAGGACCAACACAAGGTGTGTACCATTAGGGGTACATCATTACCAACAACAAACATTCAAAAATTGTAAGCTAGAGCTCAAAACATTATGCAATTTGCACTCAAAAAAAACCCAAAAAAACCCTCAATACTAAACATTTAAAATTGATGTTTTTCAGCTTTATCTAATCACAGGAACTAGACCCTGATTTGTATAGTTGTTTGAATGACGCCAGGACAAAGGGCTCTAGAGAAAACAACAAATACTTTGAGATATGTCAAAGTTACAGTTTTTAACCTGTGATCTGTGTGTTCACAGAGTGTTTTTAAGGGGTCTGTAGAGGGTAACTAAGAAAAGCAAACCTACTTTCTGCAGTATTAAATCACTATACAGGAACTGACACTTCCACTGAAAAAGAAAGGTTTTAAGGTGCTGCAAATTGTAAAAGGTTGAAAAACATGTTTCTGGTGATTCTGACTGGAGCTTTCAATTATTCAAGTGTGTGAGGGCCCCAGTTCTACTGAGGTTAACTGGGATTTGTTCTAAATCCCACAGGTACTTTGGAAAGTTCAAACCAGAGTTTCTGGATGAATGGTTCCAACTGTGTACAATGTGCAGAGCTCTGATTTTTTTTCCTTTTTTTTCCTTTTTTCTTCTTTTTTTTTTTTTTTTTTTCTTTTGTCCAGTGGAGGTGTAAATCCCTATATATAGAATTTAGGCCTATGTACAGCAAGGCAGCATTTTTTGATTACGTTCTGCAGTCCCTTTCCTGACAGTCCCTGAGCCTTGGCATTTGCACACAGGCTGCCTGAGCTTTTATAATGACTTGCTCCTGTCCTTCAGCTAATATTTCTGGGAGGGATTTCAGGGATCTTTTCTGGCTTGGGTGTAGTTAGTTAAACTGTCAAGGAAATGATGAATGGAATCTGCACCCATGTGTTACCACAAAGATGCCTTACAGACATTTCCTCAGATCTCAAGGCATCTGGCTGGGGCTTTCTTACGTCACCAAATACAACAGAAGAATAGTAATGATTAGCAGTTGTATAACAGCAGCACATTTCTCCAAATTCTTTTTGCTTGGATGTTTATAAAGCTCTGCTGGAAGAGAAACAATAGTTCAAATAGGAAAACTAGGGAAGAGGTGAAGTTTCTTGCTTAAGCCACAAATCCATCTCAAGTCAGTGCCCAACACACAATTCAGATTCTGTGCTCAGATCAAAACTTCCCAGTGAAGGCAGGTTTTTATAAAAATTAGTAAAAGAGATTTTAGTTTCAAAACCTGAAGATATCTTGACAGTAGCACCAAAAAAACCACATTCAGCTCCTTTGAAAGCTGTCTTACAGTCCAGAAATTATGTTTATTAACTTTTCTGTGTGTCTTTCTCACATTAAAAGTTGCTCAAACCAGAAAATGAGCATGAGAAGCAATAAATTAAAAAAAAAAAAAAAAAAAAAAAAAAGAAAATAGAGAACCTGAAATTGTGCAAAAGGAAAACAAGTGATTCCTGAATTCCAACGATTTCTTGGTGTTCCAGTTTTGCTTAAGGCTAAGTCACTCCTTTCAAGGAGTGACTTTCCTTTCTCCTTTCAAGGAAACATCCACAGGAAGGGCAAGGTTGCTCATGCTCTGAGTCAGGGTCTGTCACTGTGTTCCTGGGCGACCTGCCCAAATCCTGCCCCTGGGCAGGACAGGAGGAGGCTTTGTGTCCCTGTGGTGTGGGATGATGGAGCCTCGAGTAGATCTTGCATGGAAATGCCTTTGCTCTGGCCTCTGGAACAAACCTTTCCTGCCCCATGGCATTCCAGCCCTCAGTTCTTAGTGATGGATCTTTGCGATTTAGGGAAAAAGTAGATCACAGTTTGAGTTTCTCAGGCCCTCTCAGGGGTTAAAAACAGAGAATGTTTGGGGAAAAGGTTTGTGCTGATGGTGCCTGTTAGGAGCCAAAGGTCTGGAAATGATTTGTGATCTCAAAACAGAAGACATCAGGTAGGGTACTCAATGCTGAACTTAGAGGGTGTTACTCTTAAATCCTGGGACTGGCTTAGAATCGCAATAATTAACAAAATAATTTCAGCATAAAGTTTTTATACTCCTTCCCTCTGCCCTGTCCCTGTAGCCTAGTTTGGCATTCACTGGAGGGAAATCATTGTACACATTTCCTGTCCATGGGAGATACTCGTGCTGCACGGCAATACCATCCCTGCATCCCTGCCAGCCTCCACTCCCTGCCCCGGTCCCAGAGTGAGGCACTGGCAGGAGCTTCCCTGCTTACACAATCCTGCTGACAGAGGCCAAGTCCAAGCCCACAGCAACTGCCAGGGCCTCTCACGATGCCTTTGCTCTTTCCTCCCCACTCTTAGCCATGGGTTTTCCATCCAGGTTTGCTGCAGCAATCTCTGCAATTCAGCTTTGATTCCCACTGAGATTTTTTTCCTCTCCTTTTTCCAGTGAACAGCTCGACTCTGAATTTCCCAGTGACCTGCAGGGATAATCCCAGCATGCTGAGTGAGGCTGAGGGATCAGACTTGCTCCAGTTCACATCTGTCACCTCGTCCCTTGGCTGATGCTGGTGCTTCCCAGAGCAATTTTCCTCCAGTGCTTGTTACACTGAAGCATCTCTCTCCCAAGCCAAGTTTTCAGCCTCAGTGGCTCACACCCTTGCTGAGGGAGTTTGTGTAGCCTTCAGGTTTGACTTCTGAAATTGCTGCTCACACATTTTGCTGATATCACATGGGCTGGGAACATCACCATGCTCCCTTCACCACAGGTAATCTGGGCACCGTTGTATCCCCACGGGGTCATTTTAGTTGCAAAAGTCTAGCAGAGATAACTTAGGAAAGGGTTATTTACACTGCAAACCTTCCCCAGGTCTCCTGGCAGGCCGGTTGCTTGATGGGGCACCCACTCAGGCTTTTTGCACATTTTTGTGATTGTGAAAGCTCTTCCGCAGAAGAGCTTTTTATTTGCACATGGCTGGACAGCACTTGGCACATGCTAAGTGGCCTTAGCAGCCGCTCCTGTGATGTGCTGCAGCCTTGCCCGGTAAATAAGATTTGATGTGTTTTTCCCCTGCTGATTTTTTCCCTGCTGTAGGCTCCACTGCTGTGTCTCTCCACACCACCTTCCCAAAGGATTATTGCCACCGGTCCATGAGGAACAGCAGCTCCATCAGTGCAGCTGTCTCACCATGTGCTGTTATCAGCTTGGCTCATCACAGCAAGACCTCTTCAGCCTCCCTGGAATTTCTGGCAGATACTATCACTTCCCAGATATAATACATTACCTTTTAATAAATTAGTATGTGCCTAACTTTAATGACCCAGGGAAAAGTAATCTTTAAATTGATGGTATCCTTTTAAAAGAATTTAACCAAAGATAAGTCTTATGTAAATTGTGCAGTGTGTTAGTTATATCCACCTTGAAATTACTGAACAGGCAGCCTCCAGCTTGTGGGAAATTCCAATTTTTTAAAGACATAGCATAGAGAACGACAGTTCCAACCTTTCCCCTCCATTGCTCTATGCACCACCAGGGGTGTTTGGGTCCACATCCCCTCTCTGGGCTATTTTGCTGCTGCATAATTAAAAAAATGTAATTCTGGAATTTTGTACTGCAAATTCATTCACAGCTGCACAAACAGCACTGCCCATCTCAGGGCCATAAAACTACCCTCAGTCCCAGTATGGGACTCACATGAGCCCTGCTCCTGGCACAGTTTGGCCCTGACTGTGCAGGAAGCTCATTACAGATCCCATTCCATGTACCCATGTAAATTTGTCAACCAGTAACTGGCAGAATGGTGCTTCAGGAGCAGAGCGTTCACTCATTTTGTCTGTTTAGTTCGCTGGAGCCTATGAAGGAGTTTAATTTTTCATACCCTTCATTAAAAGAGACCACAGGGAGGACAAATGAGCAAGCAGAGCCATAAATACATTACAGATGTGCAGAGTTTTCTTTGGGGGCTCGAGTCAGAACTGATTTGGCTGGAGCTGTCTGACACTCGCACTGTGGCGTGGCTGTTGCACAGAAGGATTTCTCCTGTGGCACTGAGGGAAGGGCACAGAGTGTGCAGGCCCAAGGCAGATACCAAGGGCACCTGATTGTGCCCGCAGACTTTTACAGTGCCAGAGGAAAGCAGGGATTTTCTCTCAAGAGCTTTGAAAACTAAGGCTGGTCTGAGGGGTTTCTGTGTCTGCGGCAATTAGGAAGATGGAAACACAAAAATTCACTTGGCAGAAAGCACGGGGTTTTACTGACACTCCAGGAGTTTTCTCACAGGATACTGAGCGAAAACCATTTCCATCACATTCCCAGGTGAAGGCCTGCATTAGCCTGCCATGCAAGAAAGCAAATCATGCCCTGCTTGGGCTCTGAAACCATTGCAAAGCCCTGAAGAAAGAGTAGAGAAGGTGAAATTGGCCCCTTAATTTCCTGAAGACTGATGTGATGATCACACAGAGCCCTCAGAAAAGATCTATCAGTGTCACACGTTGAGCAGGGGTCTCTCGGTTCAGGCCACCCCTTCCCATCCCTCATCCCCCTGGCTTTTCTCTCACGTATTTACACCACAGGTCCCTGACCTCTCCTCTTCTTTGGGCCGGTGCCAGGCACACTTGTTTGTCCTGATGTACAATTCCCCTGTGGGCTGTTCCTGATCCAAGGGGCCATGGATCAGGGGAATGACCCACAGGGACAAACAGCCCTGGCCCTGAACATCTCCTTTGGCTGCAGTCTATCCAGGCAGGCATCACATGGAAAGTAAATAGTGACCATGAGAAAACAAGTTAAAAAGGAATACTTGCTCAGATTTGAGACATGCCCTCCCTCAGCAGAAGTTCACAGTACCAGGCATTAAATGAGACTTCTGAGAACTCCATTCTTTTTCATGGAAGAGATGCCAGGTTAGTCCTGAGGGCACAGGGTCTTGTGGGTATCTACAAATTGCTTGTGTTTAAAAAAATAAAAAAAATAAAATAAAAAAAAAAATCAAAACCATCTCAGATACTTCATGGTGACAATTCTGAATTAAAGCATTGATTTTTCAAAGCATTCAGTTTCATAGTTTTTTTCAAAGTTATTATTACTTTGAAGTTTATAAACACTTAATACTGGAAAAGAGAAAAACAGCCCTCATTTATCCCAGAATTATTTAGATCTTTGTTTTCATGATGAGAGTCTTTGGCACGGCTTATGGAAGATGAAATATTCACAAAGTGCAAGGCATAAAGAGGTGCATGACTTTGGCAAACTTTCCTCAAAAGGGATGGGAACGTTGTTTTAGGAAGGGTGCCTTTGGATGAAAGAAAAACAACAAGAAATTATGATGAAAGAAAACAAAAGTAGCTTCACAGCAAGATTTAACTGGCAAAACCCAAACAGCATCATCTTCTTAACCCTCTCACTACTAAGAAACAAAATTCTGTCTAAACCAAATTTTCCTTATAGTCATTCTGCCCCTCTCTATGTGTTCCAAGTAACAATGTCCTGTTATTCCCCTCCTTCACTTCTCAGTCTACAGGAACAATTCTTGCATGTCCCAAATGCCTCTGATTTCATTGCCAGCCTCTAAAATATTCACTGTACCATCTGGAACACCATTTCTCACCTGTGAATGTAGGCAAGAGCCTCTTCTGAATTGGGAGATCTGAGATATGCCTGGATCAGCTGCACTATCTGAGTGCAAAGGGCTTATCATTACTTTGCAAGTGATGTTTGTAGAGCTCTGATAAACAGAATGATTATCTTATAGCAGCTTGGCTCTTCCTTTGTTCCTGTCTTTGGCTGAAAGGCTGGTTAATTAGTTGAGAAACCCTCTTCTGCTACAATGCCTACAAAGAGGGTCTTATTCAAGACCTGTTTTTCAGATTCCCTCAGCATATCAAACCTCACACCTCTGCCGTTTGCACATACAGGTAGTAGAAAACAAATTTAAACTGACCAGGAACAAAAGATCAGTCCACCTCTTTGTTTAGGCATGACACAAACCCAGTGACATGAAAAAGCAAACAGCAGAAGTCAGGAGTAGGTCAGAAAAACAAAGAGATTAGAGGTTACTTGTTATTGCTTGAAAGAATAAAAATTGGCCTAAATCAATTTATTGCGTGTTTTCAGCTTTCCTGCTTGCCTTTCCTTACGGAGCAGACCCTTGAAAGCAGCTTGGAGCTGTGATTTTACAGCAGGGAAGAAAAATACATCCAGTCAGTGTCAGAGGGGTGTGCCAGCATCACTTGCACCTCCCGTGCCCACATTTACATAGAAAGTTTTAGTGAACAAATTAAATTATGTCTATGTGTTGGAAATTTCTACCATGTCATGTTAACAGATCCCTCTTACAGCTGAAGTACTCAGAAAAAACATCAATAATTTAACAATTTTGCTGGGTTTTGACCAACTATATTTGATGCTAATATTTTTCCTGCCGTTTAGCATTACAGCCCTTATTCTGTTTTTACACCACTTTCATCCTCTTCTGAGGAATTGTGCTGGTGGGCTGCCTGACATAAAAAGACATAATAATAAAAAAAATGGTACAACAATAATCAGATTTCAAGGAAATTCACTTACATAGCAGACTACCAGGCAAATTTAGGTACTTAAAAAAACAAACAGAGCCATTCTCTCTAAAGCTATTACTTTCTCTCTTCCTCTGCTTCCTCTAATAAGAAATTAAAATCCATCATGTTCAGGACATTGGAGTATTCATCATTCTGTTCACTGGAGGGCTGTGCTTCAGGAGTAGTGGAGGAAAAACAAATGAAACCAGTGCTCATTTTTACTTGGTATACAAAATTAAGGACCAGATCCTCATTGAGTACAAATCATTATACCTCTTTTTTGAAGCAATGCTGAAAACGTGGCCTTGGACCCAAAATGAAAATGACCCTTCTCCAGGCATTATGGTTACAAGTATGGAGGGGGGTTTTTGCAGTTATATTTTCACATAAGAGCATGATATTTTCTCTTGGGCAAAAATAGATTATTGCAGATCAGAGCTCCCTCTCACCCAGAAGGTGCCACTTGCCTTCAACCACCAGCACACAGCCCCAGAAAGTTCCCTCCCAACAGGATTCTGCTCTTCCTTCTTGCAGGAATGCCCATGGTGATCTGCATGCTCTGTAAGGCGACTTTTCCCCTTTCCTTCCCACATAGGGACCTTAGATAACCACCACCACGATGGAATATGAGCAGCAACACCCCAACTTCTGACATCCTGCTGCAGCTCACCAGTCCTTCCCAGTTACAAGAGATGTGGAGCCTCAAAAAGGGAACTGGCTGGGCCAGTTTTGGCTTGGTACTCAGCAAAAGAGCTGCTCTCTATAAAAAACTGCCCTAAAATCCTTCCCTAGTATACAAAAGAATACATTGTGTTGGGATTATTTCCCAGAAAAGGAAATTAGCCTGCCCTGATCTCAGGCTGGGCCTGAGCTTACACCACCACTGTTCCAGGACTGGCTTGGGTATCCCTACACCATGCTCCAGCTGTTCCCGTGGGCATATCCATAGCCAAGGCTGTGGGGGAGGCTCTCCCTTGTATCAGGATGCTGGAAAATGCACCTTCCTCATGCTCCCTGGAGACTGAGTGCTGGCTGTGCAGAAAACAGCTGGTGAGAAGGGATGCCAACCTCTGCTCCCTCCTGGGCCAGCAAGCCTCAGCCAAGATGTGGGGTGTGTGGAGGTACAGCCTGGTTGTGACCCCGCTCCAGAACTGCTCAGATCCATCCGTGCTCCCAGAGGACAGGGAATCAGGCTGTGGCACAATAAATTTGCAGGACTTGTGGCTTGGGAGAAGAACACGAGGCACAAACCAATACTGAGAATCTCCCACCTTGATTCACCAGTGAACTGTCAGCCCCCCAACAGATAATTAGAAGCCAAGACACTTGACTGTTCAAGTTTGACACAGAAAACCCTAATCCAGTGAGGATGTGCACAGATCTGTAAATGAATGCGGGTTTGTGGATACAGCATCACACAGGCTTACAAGACTTTTGAAGATTTTTGGCCTTAACAAAAAAGACACCATGTAAAAGGAAGAGAAGGGACAAGGAAAGTGACAGGAAGAAAATTTTCAACCCAATAACAACCAGTTGATAATGCAAATATCTAAAACCTACTTTGCCAATTTCTTTGCTCTTTTTCAGTTTGAAGTAGACAATAAGTGAAACCTCTCGAAAACAAAGGGCTCGATGAGAGGCAACAACAGGTAAAGCCAGAAAAGAGCTTTTCACAGCTCTGATTTCCAAGAACTTACTTGCAAGGCATAGAACTATCCAATTATCCTAAAACAGTCATCCAATTTGTTTCTCTGTGGGGAAGCTTGGCTCACTCAGGTCATAAGGATCAGGAAATTAGTTCTTTGTTGAAAGAGGGTATCTTGCCCTCTCATGTTTCCCAACCTACCACAAAAGCAAGGAGTGAGACTGAGAAAAAGACTTTACAAGACAACAGTGAAACTCTTTTTGACAAATAAATGAATGTGCTGAACTCAGGTTAAATACAGACCTTGCAGAGTAAAGCACAAATTTTTGCTGCAACACATTTGTAGGAGAGCCTAAAATGTATATTACAAAGTTTCTGGAGGTGCAGTGAAGTGTCAGTGTTTACTCCCAAGCTTTTCCAAAAATCCCTGAGAAGTAAAAAACTCTTCTTTTTTCCCATGCAAAATTCTGAAGACGGAAACCTCAGCAGCAATACTTTATTCTGCGGTGGGTTCTTTTCTTTCTCCATTTTAATGTGTGTTTTGAAAGCCCTCTAGGCATCTATTTGCATTTTCCAAAAGCTTTGGGGATCTGGCCCTAGCTTACTTATAAAAATGGGGTTTAAGCTTGGAAACTATTGAGGTGTTTTTGAAATTTTGCACTCTTTGTATTTTACAGTATATTAGCCTTGATTTTGATGCTTCAGGGGACAGGTAATTCCTATCATTTTCAATAGAGATGAAATACTGTGCAGCAGGAAAAAATCGAGGGTCAAGAATTTATTGACAAGGTCAAAATTTGAAATGGGTTTGGTGTTCCTTTTTATGTGCATGATGAAGATCTGTGCATAATAGAAAAGCAGGCATGTCTTTTGGCACACCTGCCAGTTTCACAGAAGAGTAACAACAAAACTGATTTATAAACAGAAAGTGGATATAGTTATAAATATATTTAAATATATTGCTAATGAGCTGTATCTTACACTGGAAATTATAATTGTCCCTCATCAAAAGTAACAGTACCATGCCAGACCCTTTAAATATTCTTGGTTTTTGAACTCCATGGAAGTATATCCAACCATCCTGAAGTTTTATATCACACCTGGAGAGAGAGAGAGGATTCCCCTATGTTTTACAGGAAGAATAAGGCCAAAACACTCATCCCAAAGAAACATTGGAATTACAAAGGCTTTACAACTTTTCTGTGCATTGTAAAAATATTCTTGTCTAAATGTCCTTGATCAGAGAAGGGCACAGATTTCCAGACATGAGGCAAATTAACTCCTGCATTAAATATTACACCCATTTCAAGGGCACATTTCCAGGTTCCTAAATTAAAATCTTCTCCTTGTTATTCCCTCCTAGTTAAGACAACTATTTTTGTCCCAATCATTTAAGTTCTTTTAAGGTGTGAATTTTTTAATCTGCTGAGGCAACTCTTCAACAGAAGACTTGTTTTAAATAGTTTGATCTTCAGATGGTTTCTCAGTCTTTGCTTGGTGCAATGGTTCTGTCACCATCTAGGCCAGAGAGATGCAAGTCCCCATAGAGATATTAATTTGTTTTAGCTGATATCTGGTCACTTTCTCAGAGCCACAGTACATCATTTTATCTCTTCCGAAATGCTTTAGATTTATAGTGGAACTTCTTTCCAGGACTTGGCAAAAAGGTGAAACAAAACACTTGCATAAAACTTAACAGACAGTGCATTTTTGTTGTCATTATGTTCAAATTAAGCATCTGAAGACTGATAGTGGTAATTTCTCCTCCCTTATTATACAACATTTAGATTTCCTCTAATTTCCATTTTGGTTTCAGAATTGTCAAGGTTCACATCTTTCTTGCTTTTCTTTGTAACCATAGAAACTACAAACTTAGTTTTTTTCTCTAATGAAAGCCAAGACTCTTGTGCAGTGATCTACAGAAGACAGAACTTGAAGAAAAATACTTAAAAAAATTATGGTTTACTATTGACCATGACAGGCAACTACTGATTTAAACAGGCCTTTAAAAAATGGTTTAAAGGTTTTCATCCAAATCCTATAATCTTATGGCCAATGCACAAGGATGAAGTCTGCTACTGCTGTTTCACTCCTCAGTAACATTCTCCCACTCCAGACTTCAACATGTTCCTCTAACTTGAGCGAACTGGTGCATCTCTGAAGGAAGATGACTTTTTACTAATCGAGAAAAATCAGAGGAAAAAAGCCATTTATTAATGAACAGACAGAACCAGGCTCACCTGATTCCCATTCCTGTGCAGTAAACAGAAGAGCCACACTCATGAATATTGAGTATCTTGCCTGCCAGAACCGTAACTATCCCTGAATATATTTGTACTGTGCTTAGGCTGGACCCAGGAACTGGGAGAGCTGGTACTGACAACAAAAATAAATTTGCTCTGGTTGTTTATTCAAGACTAATTCCCTAGTTAGTGTGAGTTAACATTCACAGCCAGGTCAGATAGAAAAGGGAAGAATTTGGTTTGGGATTCTTTTTTTGAGCTCATTTGGATCTCTTCCACAGAGCAGAGTCTTAAAATCTGCAGTCTCTGTGAGTATTCAGAATTTGCTGTGTGAAACAGAAATAGAACCTATTTCCCATCTTAGAATATCTGTCTTTTGAATTTCAACCATTTGAAGACTGAGATCGCATTTTTCTCTATATTGAACACAGCACATCACTCACACTCAATGCACAGCAAGGCAAGATCTAGAAAACACAGAGGAGAAACAACCAGGAATTATTTCTCCTCAGGCTCCACGAAATAAATATTAACTGAAAAGAAAAACAAAACTAAGAAGAAAGAGTTTGAAGAATGCATTTAAATTTTAATCTGATGTTTGTTTGCTTCCCCTGAATATCAGACAGCAGCTCTATTTTAAAAGAAACCAGCCTCTTGAAATGTTCCTTTTGCAGTTAATCAAATACACCACTGGACATAAATTAACCCCACTCCAAATTAGCTCGTTTTTCTGCTTGTTTGGTATCAGTTCAAATTTATTTGCTATGGACCAAATTCAGCAAAGTGCTTTGATCATGTAAGCAGTCCCACTGAAGCTATTCACATGCCTGGATATATGTGCACAGTTAAATCATTTGCTGGATCCAGCCCTACTTTTCGTCAAGAAAGCATTTGCAGGGACAAGGTTTGTTCTGTTCCAACCATGAAGAGTTTCTTGCAAATCCATGACAGAGAAAGCAGCGTTCATCATTTGTCACTGGCCACACAGTGCTGTTTCTGTTTCCCAGAGAGCCAGATTTTATAGTCTGGATTAAATTTGAAGAGCCCACCGAGACACTGCGTTTCTTAAGGTGAAAAGACAGTGGCAAGGGCAGAGGTAGTCACTGATAGATCAAGGAGAGGAGGAAATTAAGAAACCTCAGAAACATTCTCTTCCTGCTTTTGGTCAAAAAGGCATCATTCTTGGAAAACTTACATAACCAAAAGGCATGTGGGCCTGTTTTCTCCTTTCTGTGCTCATTAAGAACATATGTGTAAGGCTCTGCACGCTTGTGGCTGTGTGGTGTAAGGAATTCCCAGTGCAACTAGAATCCAAAGGGTGGCTTACTCCTTTTCTGGGATACTTTAATTACCCCTTTGGCAAAACCAAAGCAGGATCTTTATGGGAAAACTGCTTTCCTACAGATCTGAAAACTTCTCTGGCTAGATCCTCCTTACCCTCCTCCAGCAAAGTGTGGAAAAAGGATTGAGTGAAGGTGAATGTGACACAAATTATTTGGGATTACATTAAAAGTAACAAAGTTAAGAAGTGATTGGGGTGGGCACCAGGAGTGAAAAACTGTCACAGCAGAGTCAGCCCACACCAGCATGAGTTCCTGTCCTTGGCTGGTACAACTTAGCATCACTCTGTAACATCTTCCTAACCAATTTTCTATGGAAACAAGGCATCTTGTTCTTTCACAAAAGAGCAGATGGACTGCTGTGTTATATAAGGGAGGTATTTGTACAATTTTAGCCCCATTTCATGACTGGATTTGAGCCTGGTTCCTCCCATTTTGCTCCAATGACCATTGTCATCTTCCCCATGTTAGCCTTGGTCAAATTCTTGCTTAAATTTATGCTATTGAGGCAACACAGAAATTCAATTTTCTCTTTTTGCCACCACCTCATCTTCCAAAAGCGTTACATTTTTGATGTACAAGATCACTCTTGAAAATGTATTTGATGCCCTCTCTGGACATCCTGTCATATCAAGCTGTGCAAAAATTGCTCTGAAAAATTCACAAATGCTATTTTGAAGCAGCAGAAATGTGTTCCCTTCAGTGACTTCATAACCAAATTGCAGAAGGGAAATAGGAAGAAATAAGACATTAGAATATTAAAAAATGCCAGTGCTCAGCCAGCAAGTCAAACACCACAACAGCACTGAGCATAAACATTTTATGCCTTGTTTGCATGTGCTGAACCTTCAGAAATCTCTTAAATGTGGCCATTAATTTCCCCTCTATAAAGGGGTGTTTTTCATTCACTAAACTTTCTCACAGGAAATTACACAGAAAGTGTATAAAAATTATTTGGTGGGGTTGAGAAACTAATTGATGAGTGAACTTCGGGTAGAAAACACTATTTGATGTTGTGGCCCCTGGTTCTGCTGAACACCTGGAGTGGGCAAACATAAACTCAATGACTTATCAAGTACTTGTTTTCAGTAAACCATTAACTCTTTCAAAAAGGCTTTTCTCCTCCTAACAATAATTTCCCAGGTCATATAGCTTCAATAGCTTCCCAGATCATTCACTCCATAAGAGTCCCTGGGAAGCCAGAATTTTGGGAAAATTTCTCCCTTGAGTTTTATGGCTTCTGTTGTGTTTACAGGCTTCATGAAAAACAAAAGGAAGCTGTGGTATATTCTGAGAACAGCGGCCCTTGGGATCTTGACAGGTATATTTGGTTAAATATTTTGCAACAAAGAATCTACCTACAACAGCTTTTAGGGTGTTGTCTGACATTTTTGAAAGTCATAGTAAAAAATACCTAGTGCAAACAAATCTCGCCCAGTAGAGTGCAGAACTGGTCATCAGCACCATTCCTTTTTCCTTTTATCCCTCAAGTGTTGTTTGCTTTAAAGTTTCTCAAACTGAAGGTGAGTGTTTGTGTGTGACTGACCACAGAAAGCACATGGTCCCCAACAGAATAATCTAATTTTTACAAACACACCTTCACTTCATGTTGTGCTCAGGGCTCTTCTCATACACTGCTTAGCACCTCTTCCTGTAAAAGAGGATAAAAAGGCCTAGACAAAGAAAAAAAAGTGACAGCCTTCTGAAGACTTTTTCACCAGGAACTTCGGAGGTGTGCTTACAAAAAATCTGCTTAGCAAAATGAACCCATGAGAAAGGATGTGATCATAACCCAAGTTCCAGACCTATTAGGAATATTTGTACAAACATCCCCAACCCCAAATCTCACAAATATTTATTTCCTCGTATCTAAACTGAAGTTATGCGTGTAGTCTTGAAAATGTCCTCCATGTAGCACCAGCACAGAGCCGTGTGGAAGCAAAACCCTGCTCTCCGCTGAAGGACCAGGAATTAAAAAAAAACACCTCCATAAAAACTCTTCGGGATGCTCAAAACCCGCAAGAGGAACAGTGATAACACAAACAAGAACAAGAGTTCTTTTGATGAGATTCTTCTTTAAATGACTGGTGTGTCGTGGACATGGCACAGGCAGTTTTGGGAAGGCCACAAGCCCGGGGAAGAGCTGGGACTGACTGCTGCTGCTCTGCTGCTGCGAACCGAGCGCAGACCCTGCGCCAGTGTTTGCAGACAGCGAAAAATGCCTGTGCATCACAGCGCTGAAGTTCATTTCCAAATAGGTTTCGGATTTTTTTAATGGTCATTTTCCCAAAACTGATTAAAACTTCATACTCAAAAACTTTTTGCCCCAAACAGCCGCCTGCAGTCTTTGCTGCTCTGAGGTTTATGAGGTTGGGTTTTGTTGTGTTTTCGTTTTTTTTTTTTTTTTTCCGGGGAATTTTCCATCATCAAAATCCGTATCAGCCACAACACAGCACGCTGTCTGCCGGGTAAAATCTCGTGGAAAACAGCAGAGCAACCTGAGGTCTCCGGCGCGGCCAGGGCTCGTGGGCTGTGGAGGAGGGCGGGCGGCCCCGGCTCCGGGCACGGGGCTCCCCTCGGCCGGGACTGCAGCGCCTCAGGCTGCCGGGGCGGAGGCTCCGGGTACCGGGCACGGCTCGGGGGGCTCCCCTCAGCCGGGACTGCAGCGCCTCAGGCTGCCGGGGCGGCGGCTCCGAGTGCCGGGCACGGGACTCCACTCGGCCGAGGCTGCAGCGCCGCCGCCTCCCGAAGCTGCCGGGGCGGCGGGGGCGGCTGCGGCTTTAAGAGCTCCCACAATGCCGCGCTGGCGCCCCGGTTCCGTTACACGTCTCCCCCGGTGAAGGGGAGCGAGGGAGCGGCAGGAAGGAGGCGGAGGACGCCCGCCCACCCCCGCGGCGCGGCGGGGCCGGGGGAGGAGCGGGGCAGCAGCGGGGCAGGGCCGCGCCGAGCCCCGGGCGCTGCTCCGGCCGCGCCGCCCCCGCGGGCAGCGAGGCGGGGCCGGCGGCCGCTGGCGCTGCCCGGGAGCCGCCGCGGGACGGGCGCCCGGAGCCGCTGCCGGCACGGAGAGCGAGGGGACGGGCGGTAAGTGCCGCTGCCCTACCCCGCTCCCCTGCCCCGCTCCCTCCCTCCGTCCCTCGCTCCCTCTCCCGGCTCCGCGTCCCCTCTCTGGCAGCTCCCGGCTCGTCCCCACTGGGGGGGTTTGCTACCTTCCCTGCCCCCTCTTCGCTCGCCAACTTTCCCGTCCTTCTCGCCCGTTTCCCATCTCCCTTCGGATTTTCGTGGGGCTTTTTTGGGTTTCTTTTCCTGTTTTTTTTTTGTTGTTGTTTGTTTTGGTTTGGGTTTTTGTTTTTTGTTTTTTTTTTGAATTTTCGGCTCTGCCGTTGCCCCTCTCGCCTCTTCCCAGCTCTCTCTCACTCTCTTCTGTCCTTTCGCTTCTTCCTTCGTTACTTCCCCGGCTTCCTCCGGCTTTTCCTCTCCTGGCATTCTGTTTTTTCTCCGTTGGGCATCTCGTGGAAAAGTAAGGGATATTTCTCGGTGTCCTTGAGGAAGGGAATTCAAAACCTACTTTTCTTACACAGGGAAATCATTGTAGTAGTTTTTATTCCCCTTCTCTTCCTGTCCCCGGAAAGAAAATTAAACCTATTTTTCTCCATTTCTTTTCCCTTTTGCTACGTGGACTGTTTATTTTGGTCCTTTTTTTTTTCTTCTCCCCCTTCTCCCGGCGGTGCAGGTTTGTTTCACGATTAATCTCTTTTATTCCTTCCCCAGCCCCTCCCTCTTTCTTTTTCTTCCCTAGTAAGAAGAAAGATTAGAAGAAAATGTGTTTTGCCAGCAGGGAATGCATGAGACTTTTTGGTTAGGGTTTTTTTTGTTGTTGTTTTTTTTCCCCTCTCGTGGGGTACTATTGATGAGAAAAGCTTAAGCAAATACAGTGCGGTAGGACAATACAGAGGCATGAACTTTAAAGGGTAAGGAAATGGATTTTGTTGCTTGGTTTCTCCAGCTCTGTAGTGTTGTTGGGGAGGTCTGCTCTAGGGTCCGGATTGGGGTTGTGTTAGTCCGGTGTGTGCCAGCCTGAGTTTGTTTTTTTTGTCCAGCAGAATGGTGATTTAAATGCAGTCCTAAACTGCATTTAAGTGTTGCTCGTGGGTTTCGTCAGTGTGGAAAATGAGGAGTCGGGGGAAGGTTAGAGATTTCGGTGACCCCTTTGGAACTACACCTGTCACACCTTCCATCACCAAGCTGCAGGTGTGTCGGAGATTGATACATTTAACAAAATCACTGGAAACTGCTCGCATCCATGGCAAAAAAGTGCTGTCGGGGCTTTAGGAAGTCTGGTTCGGACCTTGTGAGTTTCTGCCTCAGCTCTAGTCGGCATCACACGGTGGAATTGAGTGTTCGCCGGGCTGTGGGGTGCGAGCGAATCAATTGATCTCTGCAAAGGCACCTGTTTAAGGGCGTTCGGGCTCCCAGCTCATTGTGTTGGGGAGCGGTGCGATTGTGTGAAGTGCTGTAAAAGTAAAGGACTCTGTCTTTTCTAAGTAGAGGATACGTAGCTTGTGAACGAACTGTCAACTCTTTTGGTGGGAGGTGGTTCTTCTTTCTGTTACATGGCCTCTTGTGATAGATACTGTTCCAAAAGCTGAAGAGCAAATAAAATCAGCCTTACTTTTTTTTTTTTTTTTTTTTCCGCTTTCTTTAAAGAAGAAAATTTAATTTCGGATTAACTTTTTGATTGATGATATCTCATTGGAAAGTAGGCTAGACATGAAATTGGAAGTACTTTTCTGTGTCGTAGAGCACAAAATTTTTTTGATACGGGATGAATTGCTGAGGGAACTGAAATGACTGCTTGGGATTCATCGTATTTAGTCGTGTGCCTTTAGGACAACTGAGAGATAAAGGTGGTTCACTTTTTACAGCTGAGTAATCTCTCCATCCTTTCCACCTTCGCGAGCCCAGCAGAATTTGATCTGTTGTTTAAATTAATTTTTCCTAGAGATGAAAAAGTTTGGGATAGTGGGAAATAGGAGGAGAAAAATACCAAGTCATATTTAGCGAGAAGTTTAAGTCTTTCAAAACTAACTCGAACTGTTACTGGAAACACCAGCAGCAATTCTGAAGAGCCAAATTAAGGTGATTAATATAACTTCTTTAAATCTGTTTGAGGGAAGCTCTGAGAAGGAATGAAGGAGATTGAGTTGCTGAAAGTGCAGAGCTGAGCACTGAGGATGCTGGGTTCTGTTCCTGCTTCTGCCATCGCAGGGCAGTGTGACTTCCTGCCTAAGCTGCTTTCCTGCCTGCACCTCCTGGGATACTGAGATTTCCCCGATTCCCTTAAGTGCTTTTTCACATGATTTATAAGAATAATTGCGTGTAAGTGTTCAGTTGTGGTTTTGATTGCTGATCAGGTGATAGTTTGGCTCATGCTAATACTCATTCTTGGAAAGTTGTAGGGATCTTGAGCATCACCGTTTATTTTGGGTGAGCCTGGATTTTTACATTGCTGCAAAGGTTTTGAGACTGGGGTTATTTTTATCCCCTGAGTATCTCTGACAGTATCAGTGCGTTATTCTTCTATAGTCCCTTAAGTCTGCCTCAAGCTGAATATGAAGGACAGCATTGACCTCTCCAGAAAGAAATTGTTAAATTGAATTACAGGGTGGAAAACTGTCCTGTGGGGACTGGGCTGAGGACCCCCCTCAGCGTGATGCTTGCTGTTCCTGGTAATTTTATTTTGTGAGGTCTGTAATTATGAACTTGGCTTAGTCCACCAGTTTGCTTTCTAATTTTAGGATTTTTGCTTGGGTTTTTAAGTCTTTTAAGACTTCTATCTTGACATTAAATGTGAATGTTTTATGGTTTTCTGGGGCTTTTTTGAGTGTCTGGGTTGTCCTGTAATTTTTTTTATGGTGGAGTTGGGACTTTACAGTGTGATTAGATTTATTATAATCTCAGTGCCTGCCTTCCTGTGACTTTTGGGACTAGGATACTTAGTAAATGTGAGGCTCTAACCTGTTGATTGTCTCTCTTCAGTGAAAAGGAGACTCAGCTCTGTACAAAGTTATTAGGCAAGTATATGTGCGTTTGTGTGTACATATGTACACATGCTGTCCTCCACATTAACTTGCTGTCCTCCTGCATATGCTCATAGCCAGCTCCAAGATTCTGAATCTGGACAGTGAATCTAGTTTCAAAATCAGTTTCATAAATTCATCCTACCCTTCCCATTCCCCTTCAAAGCTTGCAGTGATCTCATGCCTGTGACAGGAGCGGTTTTCCTGGCTGATAAGGGGGATGCTCATGTTGTTTTCTCCCTTGACTGTTCTGAGGGCTGTATGTTATCTCCCTCTGTGCTGATAAAGTGTGGAGAGGGGGTTGCCTGGTCTGTGTGTGCTGAGCGGTGCCATCCTGCTCCATCTCTCTCTGGTTTGTCACCTGTGGAGCTGGGATCACAGAACTTGTCCTGCTTGGGAAAGGAGGGTGGGTTCAAGCTGTAGGTACAGGGGTTTGTCACATCTGCCAGGGGAACTGCACACCCCTCTGGGTTGTTCCTTCACTTGGATCTCTGCAAGCATCTGGTCATCTTTGTGATGACATAAATAGGGAGAGTGTTAATGTATCCGAGAGGGCTCCAGGACAGGCGCCGTGAGCTTTCAGATGGCAGGCGCTCGAGAAATCCGCTTAATTCACCTTTCTGCTTTTGAGCCACTCCTTAAGGAGGGAGGAATCTGTTTACTTTCTTGTTGTTCTTGGAAAACAGGCTCACCCACAACAAAAGACCCTGTAATGCTTGCTGTAGTGTAGGATTATTGCACAAAAGCATCTTACTGTGCAGCGCTGTGGCTGCACTCGGTGTTGTATGATAACACATGTTTCTCAGCTGTTGTTGATTCCTCAGTGGCACAGACTTCAAAGGAATGCGCTGAAAGAGAGCTGCAGCCAGGGAAAAACGGGGTTTGTTCCAGTGGCCTGTACCATCCATCTGTTTAAATACTTTGCTGAACTGTTCCAGAGTGTTCAGGCATCCAGTTAGGACTGGCAAGCAATTACAGCTGGGAGTAGAGCCTGCTGCAAAGAGACCACCTAGGGGAGGCTTAAGTGCTACCTCCCTTCTGTGGGTCAGAGCCCCCCTGCCCTCCCAGCCAGCCAGGGGAGATAAGGCTCTTCATTTTGGGTATCTTTCAACATGACATTGTCTAATTCCTAATGCTGTTGAGGATTTATTTATTTTTACTCTCCATGCTATCTTTAGCACAAGAAGAGAAGAATGGTAATGAGGACAGACGGTCATCTCTGTAGTCTCCTCTGTGTGGGTAGCAAGTTAGGTCTATAATTTAAATGAATAAATATTTATAATTAGATAATTCCTTTTTTTACTGTTCCCAAAATGTGTGGTATAGTTGATTATACTATCAACTATAGTAGTTGATATACAGTTATATACAGATATGCTACTATAGTAGTTGATAGTACAGTTGAGAGTGATCTGTTGATCACTTGTGTCTCCAAAGGTAGTGATATACATTACTGGATTAATTTTAACTCCAAAATATGAGCAGTAAAGTTACATCAATTACATTGTTCTCTTTCAAATTGAATTTGGGGACTTCACAACTTCATCCACAGTAACTGAAAAAAACCCATAACACAGGACAATGCTGCCAATTCCAAGTATTATGAGTTATGTTTTTACTTAAATTCCAGTATTGGAGTCTGCTGTGCAAGACACGTCTACACCCGTCGTTGCTGACTGAATCTTCACGTCACGGCCTGTGTGTTCTGTGTAGTCCCAGATAGTGCAACTCAGAGGAAATACTAGCAGAGAGGCTACAAGTAGTCCGTGGATAACCTGTGAAGATCCCTGAAGTTTTTCTGTGTGGGACTGACATTAATTTTGAGGATTGGAATGAGCACTGCAGATAGAGCAATGTGTTTTTCAGCTAAGAGGGTTTAACCTTCTTTCTCAATGAAAAATGCTCATGTAGATGTACTAAGAGGATATTTGAGCTTGGAAAAGTTGGGAGATACTCCAGGATTTGTTTTTCACCTGCAAGCAAGCAGCACAGCTTTAAAGGTGAGCTTGGATGTTGTCCTCTGCTGTGGTATTGCTCCCTCCTTAGTAGTGTGATGTGACATCTATGCCTTTGAAAAGAGAGCTCTTTCTCCCCATGTTGGCAGTTGTGATGGTTTCATGGTGGTTTGAAACGTCAGATTTTAATGCCTTACTACCCCTTTGAGCAGAAGGGGGAGGAAAACTTCTAGAAATGTGTAATGCAACTGACTTTCAGCTTCTGCCCTTGCTCCAGGCTTGACATTGTAGTTTGAATTTATTTACTTGCTTTGAAAGCTGTACTCGGTGTAACCTTGAGTTTTACTTCCCTTACTGCAACAGTACCTGACGTGTTTCCAGCCTGTACCTTGCAGTGCCTCTGCATTGTCCAGTTTTAAACTGGCCAGGCTGTTGGTGCTTTCTTTGTATTGTGTTCTCCCTATGAATCTTTAGAGCTGGAACTTCCTTTTGCTTCAAGTGAACTGGAAGTGTTTTGCTAAAATATTTTTGGACTCCTGAAGTGTTTGTCAATGCTTCCAAGCTGTAGTTCAAAGGGAGTTTGGAGTTTCCAGAAGAACCTTTGGAAACTTTAGGTTTTGCTGTCTGTCAGCAGTTTTGTAAGCGTTGATAGAGGCTGTAATTCCACTGGGCAGCCAGATGTTTTGTGTCTGTGCTGAAGTGGGGAGACAGCGTGGCTTTAGGGGTTGAAGGGTCTGCTGTTCTTGTTACAGGGCTGTTTGAAGATCTTCAACAGATCGGATCTGCTTTCTCTCCTCTCCCTTCTGCTCCCTGTTGCCATGCCTGTGCTGATGGTGATTACCCCTTTCTGAGTAAAATGGGATTATTGAGAGCAAAGCATAAACTTGCTTTCTAAAAGGTAGATATTTGCTTGTCAGTCTGTGTTTCTTGAGTACTAAGCTTGAAGCTGTATAAAGGCTGCATGTATCTTGACAATTAGTGAATTTATAGCAAAATAATATAGCAGATTAATTCTAACATTAATTCTGACCAGTGTGGCATTAAGTGAAATTTATAAAGAAATCAGTTTTCCTTGCAGACAGAGGAGAGAACACTCACTGATGTAAATCCCCCAGTTCCATATTAAATTGCACCTTTTTTAGGTACTTAAACACTTGCAAAATCTGTGTCTGTCTTTCTTTCTTTTGCCTTCACTATGTGACATGTGAGGGAAAGTTAAAAAGAACTCATCAGTGGCTGCACATGTCAGAGTCTTCCTTGAGAAGAAAGTAGGAAGGTGCCACAGCTGGTAATATTTGAAGTCAGTATTGGGAATCAAGAGAGCAAATGCCTAAATGTGCCATTGCATCTATGTAGCTGGCAATACTAACTAGCAGTAGTACCTGGAATAATAATTCCCATCTGGAGAGAAACATATGGCAGTGGTTGAATGTCCTTGTCCTTGCCCACCAGGAAGTGATTGTGGTGGATTTTAGGTTTGGTTTTGTTTTGGTTTTGTTTGGGTTTTTTTTTAGACAGCTTGCCCTGGGCTTCATCCATGCGTCCAAGTCAATCCAAGCATTTGCTCTGGTTTCACTGGGAGCAAGGACAGAAACTTTGAATAAGCTGAGTTGGAGACTTTGTATTTTGAGCAGTGGAAGTGGCACAGAGGAGCACAGATCTAACCAAGAACAGTCACACTGAGTACAATGCAGAGTTTTCATGCAGTTAATGGGATTGGAATTGGTAACCTGATATTCCAAAGAGATAACAAAGGCTATTTAGCATACAAGGGAACATAGATTTTTATTTTTTTTTTTAAGGAGTTGGAGTGTAGCAGAATCTTATGTCAGAAATCATTCTAGTGAACAAGTTCTGGCAGAAAATGACTGAATTAACAAGAGTTTATGAAATACTTTGAATAGAGAAGGAATTTTCTTTTTTACTATGAGTGTTCTTTCACTGCAGTTCTTGTATTTGCTTAGCAGTTTACCTGCTTTCCTCATGTCCTGTGAACTTAGCCTTTGTTTCAAATTGAAATATACCATAAATTAAAAGTCTTTGGCTTTTCTTCTTCCAAGAATGGAAGAGGGGAGCAAAACAAAATTAAATGTGCAAGGTTGTACCCTGTGTTCCCTTATTTTCCAGGAACAGACCAGAAAGAGACCAGCTTGATATAGACCACAGCAGTGCTACTTGGGGTT
This sequence comes from Poecile atricapillus, assembly GCF_030490865.1. Classification (NCBI taxonomy): domain Eukaryota; kingdom Metazoa; phylum Chordata; class Aves; order Passeriformes; family Paridae; genus Poecile; species Poecile atricapillus. The sequence continues at coordinate 17,036,034 of NC_081288.1, read as the reverse complement.
AAGCTGTCCTGTGTGAGAGCACAGAGAGCTCTCTTTAGATGGTTTTTAGTGTAGTGATGATGATCTGTGATCATCATCAGCTGTGAGAAAACCCAGTCCGACCTCATAACTCAAGAATTAAGATCATATCCTACTTTGTGCCTGCTGCTTGCCTCCCTTGTTGTTTTAGTGAATCAAAGGAACTTGCAGTCTGTGTGGGCAAGGCTGGAAGATAAGAGACACATACCTTCAGGAGGCGGTGTGTGCTACAGGAGGAGAGCTGTGTGTGAGTTTGCTGTTGGCACGTTCTCTGTGCCATGGGTTGGTCATTTTTCTGAGGCAGAAATTAAGGGCAGAGGCTCACTTTTCTTAGGTAGGGTGTGAGAGAGCTGAACTTGTGCCAGCAGCCAGAAATTACAATTTAAAAAGTACTCTGGTGGTGGGTTTGGTTTTACTTCAACTCTTAGCAAGAGAGAAGGAGTTTGGGTCTATTAGGACTTCCTGGTATTCTGTTTGTAACTCATTGCAGAGCTCCTCATCAGCCTTGATCAGCAACCTGAGCTGGTGGAAGGTGTTCCTGCCCATGGCAGGGGCTTGAAATGAGATGGTCTTTAGGTCCCTTCCAACCCAGACCGTTCTGTGATTCCATGATTCTGTGTTGGATTTCCAGTGTGCCTTTTGAAACATGGGGTTCTTTCCCAGCCCCTGCTGTTCTCCTGCTGCCATACTTTGTTCCTGTGCTCCCTGTGTGTGCCTGATGGCACTGCCACCCCTCTCTGCCCTGCCACCAGGCTTCCTAAACACTCCCTCACAACTTTGTGGCTTTCCAGGTGCCTCTCTAGTTGCAGCACAGCTTCTGCTTTTGGATGGGAGAGAAAGACAATGGCACTTTCCCTTCCCATCTCCCAGCCACAGAGCATTCCTCTAATTCCTCTGCTGCTGAGCTATTTGGAGCGGAGCAGGGGGAACACTTGCTTTGCTGTTGCCTTGTCCAGGAGTTGGGTTTAACTTGCATGAAGCACCTGTCCTGTTGTGATCCTGACATCCTGTCAGTGCTCATTTCCCCTGCTCCTTGAGAGACAGCGTTTTTATTGCTGGCAGCTCTCTGCCTTAGCCTTCTAGGGAGGCCCAGCCAGAAATTTTCTAGAATTCTTCCACTCTCTCCCTCCCCTTGTCCTTCACTGACCTCTAACCACATTTTTATCTTTCTTGACAAGATGCTTAGTTTCATTTATCAGCTGCTTTTTCCTTCATTCTTCAGCTTTTGATTATTTTTCCAGGAGCTGCTTAGAAACATTAATGATTGCAGATGTGCAGAACAGTTAAATACAGTCACATTCCTCAAGGTTTTGGTGTTTTTATTGTACTCTAATACTAAACTGCCTGTGGCAGGTAAATATTTTTTAGGTACACTACTTGTTATGTATATCCATCTTCAGCAGAGGGTAAGGAACTGCAGTTGGCTGTGTTTTCATATTACAATATACCAATATTACTAGCTGCAAAACCCCTATGTTTCCCTCCCTGAGCATAAGCTAGTGTAGTATGTTCTGACTTTTTAAAAAGCCATTTACATTTTCTGAATTTGTATTTGCACACTGTGAGATAAAAATTTGGCATAAATAGAAGGAAATTTCAAATACACTTTCCTGTCTTAGCCTAGTGGCTTCCTAAGTGCTTGGCAAGTGCTCTGTCACGTCTAGACAATATTATTTTGTTCTAAAAAACTTAAATATTACCTCAACTTTTGTAAAAATGTTTGCTTTAATTGTGGATAGCAGAGTAGAGGATGACTGGATTTATTTTAATATATGCTGCAAGGGTATTTATTTCCTATTTTGCAGTGCCCTTCATGCTTGTCATTGTAAGTGTATGAGCAAAAGCCTAAATAATTGGAAATCTATATGCTTCCTGAGCATGGTTTACTTTAATAGTCCACAATGATCTCTGGACAAACTGTATTTTATTTCAAAAGACCTCCATTATCCTCAGCTTGACCAGTATGAATGAGAATAGCATTCAATGTATACACCATTTTTAAGAATACCCTTCTTTTTCTTGCTGACATGGACATAAAGCATGTGATAGGGTGAAGACAGTTCTGTAATAGAGTAGGAAATTAAACAAGAGGAAAGCAGAAGGTATAGCTTCAAGTTTATAAAGTTTAGATTGGATATTTGGAAGAAATTGTTCCCTGTGAGGGTGGTGAGGCACTGGAAGAGGCTGCCCAGAGAAGCTCTGGATACCCATCCCTGGAAGTGTTCAAGGATTTAATGAAGAAAAGAATATTTAAATCTCTTGTGATGATGACATAATATGTAGCTGTAGTGTTGAGCCTCTTCACTGCTGGGATTTCCAAGTACAATGCAGATGGGAATCTCTGGTCTGATTTTAATATTGGCAGGGGAAGTCATCTGAGTTGCTTCATTTAGAGTTCAAATCTTAGTACAAAATTACATTGTGAACTTCCTTTGGACATTTGACCACTACTAATCAGCAGCTTTTTTTCCTGAAAAAATAAAAGGTATGGCTACTAGATGAATAATTAGACCTTAGCAGTTGGTAGGTGCATGTCCCATCCTCAGTGGGCGATACTGTTGGCATTCCCAGGATAATGTCCCTGTAATGAAGTCCAGCTCTGGAAGAAGTTCTTGATTAACTTGTGTAGCAGCACGACAGCCTCTGTTGCACCCTGAAACGCTCCTCAGCCAGGCTGGAAGTGGCAAAGGCACAGATGTAGAGTGATGGTGGCCAAACAGTGCCACCTGCGAGCCACCCTGTGAGTCACTGATGCCGTGTGTGCTGTGGCTGTCACATATCCGGGGGGAAGTGCCTTTGAGACACGTTAAGCTGATTTACCTGGCACCTCGAGTGGGATAACAGCAGGCACGTAGCTGGGGTACAGCTTCTCTGCTGGCAAGAAGCTTAAGCGAAGGGAAGTGTAACCTGGGTTGTTCTTATGGAATACTGAACATTTTAAGTGTCAAGGAAAGGTTCATCTTTTTATGGGAAGAGCTGACTGGAAGAGTCAGGTTTGTTACGAGGTAGTTGGAGGCAGCCATGAATTGGTACTTGTATCTTGTCGATTCCAGGAGCTGGGAAGGGTGTCAAGTGTAAGCCAGCAGCTGGTACACAGACACTGTGTGGCAAATAAACCACTGGCTGTTCTTCCATCTTTTCTTGCAACTTCTACTTTAGATTTCCTGCAGGATAGTACCTCTAATGCCAGTGCTTCAGTGCTGTTTGAGCATACAGGGCTTTTTGGGAGGGTTTGTGTGTTCTTGTGTGTTCAAAATAATCTTGCTGTATAACCACTGTTTTCAATTTGCTCTGTGTTGTGTTCTTCTTCTCTCTTTCTGACTCCTGCGATGTTTTAATACAGTCCTGTACTTGTTGAACTAGGAAAAGGGAAATAACTATAGTGCTCCAGTATGGGTCCTTTCTACTACATCTGACATTCAAGTAAGACATTAAAGTCTAGGCAAATCTTGAGTTTGACTTGGTTCATTTTCACAGTCCTTTTCCAAAACATGTATTTTTGTCATATGATTTCCTGCAGTGGATTTATTTCTGATGTTGAGAATTAACACAGACCTTCAAAAGACATCACAAAGTAAAGAATCAGTATTAGTTTGAAGCTTTTACTTATTTTTTTTAAAATTTTAATTATACTGTAGCAAATTGATGGGAGTATTCTTTGAGAAATTCTTTACCATCAGTTCTATTAAGAATTCTGAGTTCTATTTTGCTGTGCTGAGCTCATCTTCAGGGTGTCTGGCTGTTTACCTTGTACTTCTTGGCACTCTTGAGGTGCAAATGGTGTCTGTTCTTCAATACACACTAAACCCTGTAGATGTGTTGAGATATGTGCTTTCTGTGCTTTGTTCAGGTGACCAGGCATGTCCTATTTTATTTATAAAAAATAAAATATTATTTGCTCTCCTAGTACCTATTTGCTCATTGCCACCAATTTCACAATGTGTGTGAACCTGAGGCAGAGCTGATGAATTGTGCCTGCATTTGCTTCTTAGGGAAATTTCAGGGTTTTTGTTTTTTTCCCATTAGCATTTGCCAGATGTGGGTTTTATTTGAAAAAGAAGAAAAAGAAAAAAAAAAGCTTAAAGTATGGATTTATGTGGGCTTGTAAAAATGTGTGTCTTTGTCAGCTTATGCTATTAAAAATATACTATATGCCGGAATTAATCTGTTGGTCTTCATGTAAGATGCTCTTACACTCATTTAATAAATGCTGAAGCTTATTTGAAGTACTGAAAATGTGTGTAGAGAGTGAGGTAAAGAGTGATTGGGTGCAAGTTAATTTGAGCCATCATCCCCGAACAAATATTGTGACACAAATCACTTAGGTAAGTTTGCTTTTATGTGTTTGTATGTTTGGGTTTGTCTCTGGGAACTGATTTGTGTTGTGTCTTGGATAGAGGGGACAGCAGAGCAGTTGTGATGGCTCATATTAAAAATTACTGTGCAAACTTACCTACATAGGTTATTTCTATGAAATTCCAGTTGATTTATTCCACCTTGTCCCAGGCTGGGATAAAACCAGTTGCTTTCTTTGAGTCACCTCAGGTTGTCCTCAGAGCTGAGGCTCCAACTCTTCCTGCATTGATGTAGTAATTTGTGAGCACAACTTGCTTAAATATGTATTCAGCATCAATAATAGGGGATACTTTTTGTGCTTCATTTAAAACTCTTGGAATGCATTGGAAACTGGAGTAATTCAGTGGCTCTGAACTTCATTAACTGTAGAAGTATTTAAAGAAAGCGATTTAAGATTTGTCACTGGCTTAGGGCTAGTGGGAGGTCTCTGAGCTATGTCATTATTAATGACCATACGTAAAGAAGGCTTTAATTTTCTAGGGAAGCATCTTCATCCTTTGAGTCAGTTTTCAGACCCAGCTGGTGAAAGCAACCTGGTCTGAATAGAACACTGGCCTTGCTTTGAGCAGGAGGCTGGGCTCCAGCAGCTCCTTCCAGCCTGAAGGGCTCTGGCTTTTGGTTTATTTTCTTTTTCTTTAAGAGGTGTTTGTACCACACAGCCACTGTCATCTGTAATGGGATTGCCTTGCTGATACTGCCAGCAGTTAAGCCAGAGGGGTAAATAAATCCTTGCTTGTAAGTAATTTTTAAAGAAACCTCTTTTTTGCTTATCTTTACAGTGTTTCTATTGGATAAATGCAGAACATGTAGGATTTTCTTTGCATCTTGTTTTCTAACTGCTGCATAATCTTTGTTTGAAGAGGTGGAGTAGGGCAAGTTACTATGACCTTCCTCTAAACTGTAGGGTAAGTTCTCAGCTCTCCAGGGACTGGATTTTTATATGGAATCTAATGATTCTGTACCTGAATGCGGCAGACAAACAAGCTGTGCTTTGGGGAAACTTGTCGCAGATGTATATATTGAAATTATTGTGTTGGAAAAAAAGTTACAAACCTAGCAAATATTAGAGATGATAAAGAAGAGAAGGAAAAAATCTATCCAAAATGCTTCTAACAGGATGCAATATTTGCATTTATGTGATGAGACCTTTAACAAGGAGTTAAAATACAGGTTTTTCTATAGGAATGTTTATTTACATATTTGAGTTAGGTGATATGGAAAAATACATGCTTGGTATTGTAAATCCAGGATTTCAGGGCTGCTTGTTCACACACCAGCTTGCTTTGTGGAAGGAATAGTAGAGTGAGTGTTTGTGTCTGGAGTTGTCATGGAGGAGCCTGTCACTCCCTGGTGATAACTCTGAGATTTAGAGAGCCACCACACTCTGGACCCAGCAGGACAAATCAGGCTTTCAGCTGCAAGCTTTGAAGTGGCAGCAGAAGAAGAGATTTTTAATGAAGTTGAAGGGGAATAAGTGATTAATATCCTGTGCTTCACTAGGTGCTACATCACTATAATTTTTTCTTGAAATGAAATCCTTGATCAAACCATTCTGCTGTCTTTTTATTTGTTGAGCGAAAGGGTTCCCCTTTGGCTCAAGTACTGTCATATAATTTTTATGTAGTTGATGTTGAGTAGGTGGCTTGATGTACCTTTTTCATGGAAATCTGATTTTCTTCCTTTCAGTTAATTGATTTTTTTCTTTTCTGGTAAAGCAATGCTAGAACATGCTATGAAAAAAGGACAAATTAATTAATTCTTCACTAATTTTTACTTCTAGGTGAAGCAATCTTGATAGAAGGCAATGATAGATGAAATAGAGATAAATCAAACTTTGCAGGAGTAAGGAAACTCACTGAGTGGTCAGGTTTGACTGCAAAACCAGTCAGCAACTATAGCATCAGTTCTTAGAAATTTTGGCAAATACCTGAATGTGTTTAGTTGTTAATGTAAAAGTACCTGAATTGCAGAATCTTGAGTTTCTTAATTTAAAAACCGGTAAATAAGAAGTTCATTTAATAGAACTTACACGGTGAGTTGGGGGAGGTTAAAAGGGAAATGTCAGGACAGTGGTGTGTTTTTGGCATCATCTGCTGATTTAGTCATGTGCATCAATAGTTACCTACTTACCTACCTTAATGATAACTTCTGTTTTCTAAATCAAGATTAGATAGAAATTTGGAGTCATTGTGGTATCTCAGGTGGGTTCTTGAGAATTATTTTGGTATCCCTTCCTGGTTTTGGTAAAATGTAAGACTCCATTTAACTGCTTGCTTGCTTGTCTTGGAAGCTTATGGTTTAGCTCCTTAGTTTATTTACTAAAAAGTGATGATCTGTTGGAATTTGAGCACGGGGCTCTGAATATGCACATATTGCACTGATTCTGCAGCCAGTGGCCCTGTGCCAGCTGGGGTGGGCAGAGCTGGAACTGAGCCACTGCTAAACACCTCTGCAGTCACAATCATCCATGCCATGGGAAGCTGCTGTGCACTGAGCACAGGGGGCTGACTGCAGGAGTAGCACATCATTTGGTTGGATTAATTTTTTTTTTTTTTTGAGAAAATAGATGGGAATAGGAGGGTGAATTGCAGTAGAGGCTGTGTCTGTTGGGACGTGGAGCTGCAATACTTTAGAGTGGAAATAAACCCGTAGTGTTTGGGTGCTGCCAGCCTTACACCAAGGTGCAGGCTCATGGCCAGAGCCGTTGTAAAAGCAGTTGTAGCAGCTCTTGTAAGCAGGTCCTGGAGGTCGCAGAAGTGGCATTCTGGGATCAGTAAGCCTTAATTACTGACCACGTGTGGGAGTAGGACCTGCGGGATCTTGGAGAGCCTCCTGCAGTGGATCAGCTGCACACCATAGTATTGATGATACTGCATGGAAATGCACTGGTGTTACTGGGAGCTTTATTTTTTTATAGACAGTGTTTGAAGACCTGGGAACTCTGAGCTTGTCATGTGTTTCTGTAGCATGCTTTAGCCAACTTTCAGCCATTTGTGTCGGTAGCCTGCTGAAATAAATGGCTTTTTGATGATGTGATTTTCTTAAAGGGATCAGTTGATTAAAGTGTTTGTTAAAAGTTCAGCGGTCAAGCAACACTTAAAAATCCTGTCTTTTGATGAGATTTTAAATAGCAGAGCAACTGTGTGCTTGCATCTATCTTTTTGAAAGGAGAAAAAGAAGCTTCCATATTTTCACAGCAATACTTTAAAAATACCTATCATTGCCTGTGGAGCTTTTCTAACTGTATATTTTCATGTGAGAATTTTGCATTTCCTTTGCAGTGACAATTTACAGTGGAAAAGCATGTTTATTTTTGGCAATCTTCTCAAAAGAACCCAGATTAAGATCTTTGACCTACAGCTGTTGTAAATGCAAGTCTTTTTGTTCTAAAGCCTTGCAGAGTTGTTCCCTTTTTGTGTTAATTGATTAAAATGTGTGCTGGGTTGGCCCAAGTTCCTCTTGCTAATTGGGTAAAATGAGACCCCAGAATAGATAGACAGATCAACACTACGGCTTCCTTTTGGGGAAAGTTGATTGTGATTTTGATGGACTCTTTTTGCCTGTTTTGGATACATATACATACATATATATATATATATATATATATATATCTGTATTTGTGTGTTTTAGCCTCAAGATCCCTAAGATTGACACTGCACTTCACCATGTCTGTCTCAATGTTACAGAACAGATGGTTAATTCAAAACCAAGAGTATTAAAGCTGAGTAGCTAAATCTGATCTCCTAAAAACAAGGTTGCCAAAACAAGCTGCTGTATTTGATGTAGCTGCTGAATTGATCTTTTATTTGCTACAAAGGCAAACCTGAGTCCAATGCCTAAATGCAAAGCAGTTGGTCATTTCCAAATTTTTTCAACTTTTTCCAGCCCATAACTTGAAGTAGCAAGTTGCTTACATATTGTAGGGGTTCTGGAAGAGAAAAAGGCTCGTTTCAAATCCATTGTTTTTTCTGGGCTTATTGGTGTGGTCCTGGGTTTTTGAAGTAGCAAAGACAAATTGCAGCAGTGGAATGAGGCTGACGCCTGTTTTTCATGTGCTGTGATTTGCTTTTTTCCTGTATTTAGGTGGTCAGTGAAATTAGAAGAAAAGGGCAAATTGTCAGAAGAAAGAATTTGCCTGTATACACAGTAATACTTTTTCTGGTTGTCAGCAAATAGGTTAGATAATTATAGACAGGTTGTGCTAGAAGAAACCTTCAGATGTCAACTCCAACCTGCATACCACAGATCCTGATTATTTCTGGACAGGGCCTAATAAATATGTACTGATAGAAAAGGGATTAAAGCATTTATTTCCTGGATTTACCCTGTTGGGATTATTTCTTAGGGACACAATTTCACACTAACATACTTTCCTATTTTCAAATGAAACATGAGCAGGCTGATGCTCTTTATTTCAGTACTTGGGGGTTTAAACGCTTACAATTCTCATGTGAGCTACTGAAAGTCATAGTCACTTTTCAGGAATCTCTGACCTTGCAATCCATTTTCCTGCTGTGGATTCATCTTAAAAAGAGTGCTGTATGTGACTTTGGGGGGGTTATTTTTCACTTACATGATGCTGTAAGATGAGCTCTTACATTTTTAGGACTACTTTGTCTTGAACGATAAGGCATGGCATCAAGGTAGTGTGAACGTTGTATAAAAATTGGAGACAGCAGCCAAGTTATTTGTGTATGTTTCTACCTTGATAAATGCCCTAAAGTTTTTTAAAAAATCGGGCTTCCAAATCTTCATTTGCTTTTGCTGCTTCTTTTAATGTTTAATTCTGTGAAAGGTGTCAGGCAAATGGGTACACACTGAATCCTTCCTTCTCTGATTTACACCACAAGTTTTGTGGGTAGAATTGCACTTGCTGCATAAGCATCTGAAATTTTGTAATTTTTTTGGGCAGGCCACTATTTGCCATAGAGAGGATATTGCTTTACTTGGTTGTGTATTTAAATGTCAGGGAAAATCTTTATTTCCTTGGGACTTTTGGGCTTTTCTTAATGAGTTCATTTAGGTACTTTTTAAATTCTGCTTCTTCTCATTGTCCTGGACCCTTTTATTTCAGGGATTTTGCCAGCTCTGTTGATGCCATCAGCCACATCCTCAGGCTTCTGGAGGTGATAGTCTTAAGAGGGGGAGTTCATTTGAAATCTCTTTGCTGATCTGTGACTTTGGGCATGGGTTAGGTGTTCACATCTCAACTTGAAATGCCCCCTTCAAACATGGTGGGAGAAGTGCAGGAAGCAGAGAAGCCTTGGCAAGGCTTGGAGAAAGCGCCACATTAGGGAAGAAGTTGGCAGAGGCACTGAAGTGTCTGAGAGCAGATGGAGTGTTGTCATCAGCTGCAAAATCAATGTAAATACTTCCAGAAAATTACTCTTCCTCTGCTCTTGCCAAACAGAAGGAGCAGGAGCTATAAAAACCATTGGCAAATTATTTTAGTTGCCAGTGAGCACCGTTGCAGTAGGAATTCTCCCTTGCAGCACTGGACCGCCCCTGCTGCAGGAGTGTTGCATTACTGGTGATGAAATACACTTTTTTTTTTTTTTTTTTTTGGTTCTTGCCTGAAGATTTACAGTTGGAAAATCTCGCAGTTCTGCTGCTGTGCAGTTCTATTGGGTCATATCAACAATAAAAATGAGAATTTCGTTACTGATTGTGCTATATGACAAACTGCCCTGCTCTGGGTGGTTCAGCATGGGGCTGTAAAGCAGCTATTTCATGTGTATTAGCATCACGTAACTGGGAACCAGTCTGTCCTCCCAGATGCACAGTTTTGGGATACTGTCATGTTTATAAATGTGGTTGGCTGGCTGCTGCTGAATTGATGGCTCTGGTGCCTGGTTAGAAGGGGCTGGCAACCTCTAAATGAAAATGAGGAGCCACAAGGCAGGGCGAGTTACTGGATCACAAATGTGTGTGCCATTTGTGCCTCTCTTGACCCCTTATTACCCAGGAAAATGAATGTTGAAGTAAAGTGTGGAAGATGGAGAGCGGTTGGGTTTTAAATTCTGAAATCCCTGTTTGTACTGATCCAAATTCCATTTCCATGGAAACTGGAAGTTTAGTGCTCTCGCTTGTCAACTTCAGCTTCTGGCTGGCTTTGGGGAGACTAAAATTGTTCACTTACACTAAACCTTCCAGAACTGAGAGTCGTGTCAGGATATTAGCACCACATATTTTGTGGAGACTGGGAAATGATAACTATAATTCATGCATTTATTTTCTGAGAGATGCTTAACTTCAGCTGCTTTACAGATCAGAAATCTGTATGTTCAGAGCCTGTGCCATGTCACCTAATTGTGGAATTGCCATGTGTATAATGTGTAAGATCATAGTTTCTGGTGGGGATGTTTCTTTATTGCTGGTGTGGTTTTGCAGGTGCTGAAGCAAGCCAAATTCATTTAATTAGCTGACTGCAGTAGTGCAGGTGTTCTCCCTTGCTGTGCACACATCATCTGCAGCGACAACTTCACTCCTAAAGACATCATCAATCCACACTCTTTTAAAAAAGCGACTCTGGGGCTCATCATGAAGATTTTCTGAGTTGTGGTGCTGCCCTTGCCAGCAAAACAGAGCTGCCAGGCCAGATCTGCCTGGAGTTTGTGTGACAGAAGAGCTGTGCCAGGCCAGGGAGGGAAGCAGCGGAAGGCTGAACTTTCTGGGAGAAGCCCTGAAGGAGCTGATGGCTCTTCTTGCCTCTAAGTGGAATGGAACTGGTGAGATTGTGGAGACACTAAAGAATGTACCACTATGATGTGGAGCTGAGAACAGAAACCTGAAGTTCTTTGGTCATTCAGTAAGTGTGGGAAGGTAACTTTTCTGCTCTTGAAGCTTGGCTGGTGAAGTGAAACTCCTGATAATGATTTATACATACTTGTATCAGGGTTCCACTTTCACTTAGAGCTGCTTTGGGAGCATTGTAATCACTGCAACCACCATTTGAAAGCAAGTATTCTTTATGGATTGGCACTTCTGTGTTTCTGTAACTTTAATGTGCAAGAAGAGGCCACAGTAACAGTATATTGAGTGTGAGACTTGTAACCTGAAATTTTTAAACTTTTTTCCTGATGTAGGATAGTAGTGTAGAAGTAGTGTAGTTGTGCCTTTGTGTGCTCTGGGTGCCAATCCTGCATGTAGCTTCACCAGAAACAGTAATGCCAGTTCAGCTTTCAACAGGTGCATTAAACTGCAAAGTCTCCTCTCTGGATTTTAAAATATTCAGCTGTCAGTCAGGGCAGGTGACCTTCTTCCCTATTGGTGCCATATTCCTTGAGCACAGCTGCTGTCCTGGATGTGTTTGGACATAAATGTTGAAGGAGAGAGCTCCTCTCACTTCTTTTGTGCAGTTATAAGGCAGTTTGAAAGAAGATACTCTATTTTTCGTAGGTAAATAAGACTACTTTTAAAATAAAATTAAAAAAAAAATCCTAAGCTTTCAGCTTTGTAAATAAGTTACAGCAAGGTCCCATTTTGATTTTGGAAAATGAGTAAGGCAGAAGCACTGCCTGAGATCTTGGAAGAGATGTCTTCCAAACACTTAAGGAAAAAAAAAATTACAATTAAGAACTTAGATGTAATTTTGTGCATTTTAAGGTTTCTTTTATTTAGCAGAAGTATCAGTTTGATCATTTGTGTATTTTTTTCTTCTAAAGCTCATGAGGTCAGAAAGATAAGTAGTATCAGGAATGAAAAGGGAAGCTCATTTCATCTGCATATACTCTTTTGTCATAAGCTGGAATTTGCTGGAGATCCATCTTCCTGCCTGGATTTCTTTTATTCCAGGTGCTTTTTTAGGTGCAGTATGGCAGGCTTGTTTAAGGGGAGGAAGATGCAGCATCACTGCTCTGATGGCCTTGTCTGTCTTCAGGTAGAAGGTTCCAGGTTCATTCTAAAATGTGGGCAACTCTTCCCTGCTGTGATGGCTGGAATTCGATCGGAATTTGCCAATATAAACCAGGAGCTGGGAGAAAAAGAGACTTGGATTTTTCTTACAGCACAGATACAGGGTTATGAGTGAAACAGCAAGAAATTAGCATAATTAAATAATTCTGATGCTACCTGTAAAGCCAAGAAATCTTGTTTGTTTGTATTAAGAAATTTGCCTTCTGTTTGAAACGTGTTGCCATAATGATAATTTGGCAATGGCTTCTGCTCTCTGTTCCAGCAATCAGTAAGTCTAAAAGCTAAAGACAAGTTCTAAAAAGGTACATGTGCAAGGTAATAAACCTTTACTTAGGGAGAACATTCCCAAACTACCTACTAAACTACCTGTTTACCTGCAGCTAAATGCAGGAACATCAAATAATCCAATGGAACTTCTAATCTTCTTTGAAATGTTACTGGAGGAGGTGCTTTAACATGCAGAAATTCTTTTTTTGTGCTGGTGTTTCTGATCTTGTACATTAATTTAAATGGAGAAATATGGAAACCTGAATGAAACTTCAGCACAGCTACTCTTCCCATGTCATGGGTGTTATTTAAAGGATAACACAGGATATCTGTGTGCCCAGCTGGGCAATTATTCAGCTGCTTGTTTCATGCCTGGTACTCAGTTCTCCTATAACTATTTGACTTCTCACCACTTATATAGGTCACAGATTTAAAGAAAAAAAATGTAAAAAATCAATAATAATGAACAAGATGTGTATTAGTGAATGAAAGCCTTGTGTGATGGAAGCATGTAATTACTGACTAGCTCAGAATCCTGTGATATTTCATTCGTTTCAGAAATAGGAGTTATATTATGTTGTTCTCATTGGAAATGGTTTTCTGTCCACACTGTTTAATGCAGTTAAAGCATAAAAGATTGTTTACCAGGGATTTTGTTACCTAGGCTCTCTTCAGAGTATGTAGAAAGCCAAGATGCAAGTAAACAACTTCAGAAGTACAGCAAGGCTGAATTCTTGATCACCTTCATGTCATTTGTGTGGATAATAGACATAAAAATAAAAACACAGAAACAAATAAATCAGTTTTCTGATGCTGGTAGTCAGTTGGTGAATGCTGCAAGGAGCTCCTTTTCCCACCCAGAATCCTTGAGCTGAGATTGTCATTCACGTCATTCTTGGACGCAGTTTGCTCACCAATAGTCACTCTCCTTCCATTATACTCCTTATTTTTAGAAGGCTCAAGGAGTTATGTTGTAATTGAATTACTGTAAAGAGTGTTCTGATCCATCATCTAGCACACACTCAGTCCTGGTCAAGTGGCTTTTAATGGAATTAAAAATAACCTCATTAGTACTCGGAAGATCTGTGTTTTCCCCAGAATAATTGTTTAAGGATGGAAAAAACCAACAGCATGTCATAGTGTTGTGTTGTAACACGGCTGAGTGAAAAGGGAAGCACTCAGGACGCTCTGGGTCACAGACATTTGGCCATTCTAGCTATAAAACAGGTATGGGCTTGTACTTGAGTGTAACTGGTTTTACTTTGTATGAGGGCTTCATGTACTGTGCTGTGAGCAAAAGCAGACAAAACCACCTCACTCGTCCCCTCCAGCCCACGGGGATATTGGTAGGGGCAGATCTGCAGTTACGTTTGCTTCCAGAAGAAGACTGAAAATTCTAACTCTTGGCTTGGAGGAGAGGAAGAGCTCCCCTTGCTGATTACAACACCACCTTGGGTTGAAAAACTGGTTTTGCCTTGTGACTTAGCTCTTAATCTTATATTTCTAGGGTTTATGTAGACCATAAACCATGCTATAAAAATAGCTTTTGGCCTTTCAACTAATATGCATAAGAAGTCAATTCCGAAGTCCTTAGAATAGTAATTATGGTTGGTTTATGAGCACATGTCTTAAACTGATGGATTTCCCCTGCACCTCTTTATGTACACTGTGCATAGTTCCAGGTTTATTTTAGGCAGTATGTATTTAATTAATGTGGTTGGCTGAACAGAATCAGCCTCTATGCTCCAAATGATAATTCCTTTTGGAGCCTAAACAGCTATTTGAGATATTGTGTCCTACTTTGATTTTAAGGTGAAACATTCTTAGAGCTTAACAGTGGTGTCAAGCCATTGCTTAGTCTGTTGTTTTCATTCATATGGTGTATAAAAATGGGATATTCCCTTCTGTAACTGCATTGAAACTTGCCTTTTGGGGTGTTTGGTCTCTGTTTTTACGTGGTGCAGACATGCTGGTCCTGTACTTGGATATGCATCTGTTGTAGCACTGAACTGGATTGCACGTGGATTACTTCTTCCTGCTGCAAATGGAGAGAAAAGATTTGATCTTCCTCTTCCTACAGCAACAACAGCTAAAATAGTCTGAATGATGGTGAGCAGATTTTAGGAAGAAATTGTTCCCTCTGAGGGCGGTGAGACCCTGGCACAGGTTGCCCAGAGAAGCTGTGGCTGCCCCATCCCTGGAAGTGTCCAAGGCCAGGCTGGATGGGGCTCACCTGGAGTAGTGGAATGGGTTGGGAGAAGATGATTTTAGGGTCCCTTCCAACTCAAACCAATCTAATTCTTTGATGCAGTGTACCACAGGCACTCCTCTCATGTTTTTCAGGTTTTTGGGTTGGTTTTGGGTGAGGCTTTTTGTAGCTGTGCATTATTGCTGTAACTTTAGAGCACCGCCTGTTCTGCTTTATACTTAGGAGGAACTTCCTGAACTCTCTGTTCAGTCTAATTTTTGCTTCTTTTTGGGTAGAAAAATGCACAGGGGATGTTTATTTTCCGAATACACAGCTTTGTTTTGATGAATGAACATCCAGTTCTAAATGGTGCAATGACAGTGATTATTTGTGTGGGGAAATGATGGTCTGGATGTGTTTTACCCTTCAGGTTTCCCTGTGGGGCTTTACACCTCAGACTTGATCTATGCCAAAGCTGCTGCTGTGGGCAAGGGCTTTTCTAGGACATAGGGTTCTGCCATGTTAAATATTATTATATTTAAATTATGTTTTTATTTCAGCTATGCAATAATATCCAGTGTATGAGACTCCTGTATTCAAGTGTCAGGTGTCTTGCCTTTACTGCATTTGTCAAGTAATGTAAACCAACTTCACTTAATTTTGGGTAGGAAACCAGCTTGAAATGGAATAACTTTTAAGTTGGCTTGTTACTAGCTTGCTACACTGGCAGAAATAAAATAATTACTTGTCTGTTAATGGCAAACTGTGAAGAAAATGCTGATTCTGATTTTAATGCATTTCCAAAACTTACTTATTAAGAATTGCATAACAGCATACTTACCTGTATACACTCCTTTTTTATTATGAGTTCTTTTGGAGGTGACTGAACCAATGTTTTTGTCCTATATTAAATCCATCTTAAAAATATTTTATGCAGCAAAGAAATAATTTCATGGTGATGCCAGGTCACTTAGTAAAATCTAGCAATTGTTCTCATATGGGGCATTATGTCTTATGCAAAGTATGTGCTTTTCTACATCAAATTAATCTCAAGGGCAAGAAGGACAAAAATGACTGGAATAAATAGTTGAGAAGTATGTTCTATTTACAAATAATAAAAAAAGGAATGTCCTTTCTAAAATGTAACTGAGAAAAAAGAATAACAAGAGTGTCTGGTTCTATTAATGTTAGTTGTGTTTGATAATTTTGTTCCTCTGCTAGACATCAAATATAGATAACTCTTGTTACTCCTAATTCTCATCACAGTTGGACATGGCTTTAAAAAATTTAGCTCCCTCCTCTGAAGATCTGGGCTAATTAAACTTTCATTCATCTTCTGAAACAAAAAAAGTAGTGTTACACTCTGCTCTTGCCTTCTGCAGAGAAGGAATGTGGCACTCCTGGGCTGTTCTGCTGAACACCTGGATTTCCAAAGCCTCTTTCCATCAGCTGCAAAGTTGTTTCAGGTTGTATAATGGGTTTTTTTTGTCCTGCTGAACTCCTGCTCTGGCCATTAGTGGCTCTCCCATTTTCCTGAATGCCTGAAGAACAGAGTTTCTGCCACCAGCACAATGGAGTGAGGAGATCTTGACTCCTGAAGTAGCACATTCTCCTCATGCTGTGTCAGATCTTTCTGAGGTTTGGTTCATGGTGTGGCTGTGTTTGGGTTTTGGTTATTTTGGGTTTTTTGGGGGTTTTTTTTGGGTGTGTGTGGGTCAGCTATTAGATGTTTGTATCAGTTCTAACAGGCTGTTACTTGTGGTCATGGAAGGCTTGCTCCTGAAAATGCTGATAGGAGGCTGAGATAAGCTGTGAGTGAGTCACGTTTGATTCCTGTGTAGCACAGCACTGAAAGTCTTACCTTGCTTTGTTTCATGTTGGTTTTCCCCCTTTGTTTCTGAATGCCTCCTGTGAATGTTTGAAAAATCTGATGGAATGCTTTGCCAACCACATTGTTGTAGTCCTTTTGCCAGAATTACTAACTTTTCTGTGATAATCATGTACATACAGCATTATTTTGAAACAGCTTACCTGGCCTCTACATCTCTTCCTTGGTGCCTCGCAGACCTGAACCAACACAAAGAACAAGGAGCTACAGTGTTCCTGAAAGAAATTTGGCAAAGGAAAGTAGTACAAACCTAAACTGGTAGATTTTGTGAGCAAAATAGGTCTTTTTGGTGACAAATTAAAGTGCTTCTGCATGGCACTGTTACCCCATTGCTCTGTGTTTTCTTTAGTACAGAGCATCCAAAGGTCAAGTCAAAATTAGGCCCTCATAACCAGTTTGTAGAATGCTGTTTTGTTTATGGAACTCCAGAGGTTACCTAATTAAAAGTAGTTTCTGTTGGAAACTCTGATATTGGAAATAGAGAGGAATCTCAATGCAGGGAGTTGGTGCTGTGGCAGAGAAACAGTCTACAGTATAGAATTATTTAGCTATAATTGATCAGGTGAAAAATGAATTATTTTTTGAGCTTCTGTCAGCAAAGAGGATTCTCAGTCACTGCAGCTGAATTTAATATTGTGTGCAACTAGTGTATTATGTTACAAGGAGTGCTGTAGGTTGATACTTTTTTATAAAGTGAATAAAATTTTCATTGTTATAGATGTGTCTCTTCCAGCTAAAGAGATTGCCTGAACTCAGATGTTGTCCAGTTATTATAAACAGCAATGTCTAGTAAAAATGCTTGAATGTGGCTTTTAACTCAAAAAATTAGGATGTTGTTAATGTACTGAGAACTGGCCCATTTTCTCACCATAAAGTGGGATTTTTCACTTAGTATTTGGCTAATCTGAGAAACTATGTAAATGTCCTTTAAAGCTTTCGATAGTTTTAATGCATAACTATGCTAAGTCAACTGAGTTGGTGTGTTCTTAACATAATACTTAAGGATTATGATTAATAACTGAGTGTTCTTTGTGTTTTTTTTCCACAAAGCACCAATTTCAAGAGTAAGCTGTGCAGATGGCACCCGATGGTGCAACAGGAAAGCAAACAATAGAAGGAATACAAATGCAGACCTAGTGATATTAGATTCTGCCCAGTGGAATTTTAGGTGCCTATATGGCATTTCCATAAGGAAATATTTGCCTGCTTAAGGGCATCATTGAGGCTCTTTGAGGTAATTACTGGTTTGTGCTGGTTTCCTTGGAGGTGGAATTGTCTTGTGTTCTTGTAGGAATTAACGAATGGATGAACGAACCAGGCAAATTCATGGTCTGTATGTGTCTTGAGTAAATACAGAAAATTTAGTGAGGATTTTCTTGTTCAGCTCCCAGCTATCCTGGCATGGGTTAAGTACTCCCAAGAGCTGAGCTTTTTGTTCAGGTGGTTTCATCACTTGTATTAAGTGGTATGAAGCATAAAGGAGAAAAACAGATGTTTTCATTAAGTACTTTTCAGGGAGGTAGTGATGTCCTGTGGGTTTGTGATGGAGTTTGGTCACTATGTAGGTCTTGTGCTTACAGTTTGGTTGTTTCTGTGTCTCAGCTATACAGTGTTGCTGTGTACCCACCTGCTGTTTGGATGTAGTAGCAAGAGAGTAGTTTTAAATGAGTTGGCATTAGACTTTTTATAGAAACAGGTTGTGCATTTCTTAGCCTCCAAAAGTCTTTTAACATTTTTAGACTTGGTCATTTTCAAAGAAGGTTAAAACATTCTATTTAGCCTCTGTGTTGTATTTGCAGTTTCATTGATCGTTGAGTGTTAGTTTCAGGCAGTATTTGCACTTTGCTATTGACTGTTTTGTAAGTTTTGTGTGTAGGTGGAATCCATTTGCCCCAGGGGAGGAAGCTATCCTAACTAAGGCTTTAATTAGCTGTTTCTTGGTTTTTATTGAAATTCTGGAAATTGAAAGGGTGAGAGCTCATCAGAGCTGGTGTAATTTGGATGGGATCTGAGTCAGTGTTAACTAAAATTGTCTCCAAATCCCAGCACAGGAAGGACAGGGAGCTGCTGCAGCCAGGCCAGAGCAGGGACACCAAGGGCATCAGAGGGATGGAGCAGCTCTGCTGGGAGGAAAGGCTGAGGGAACAATTGGGATTGTTCAGCCTGGGGAAGAGAAGGCTTTGGGGTGACCTCACTGTGGCCTTGCAGTGCCTGAAGGGAAGCCACAGGAAAGATGGAGAGAGACTCTTGACAAGGGCCTGGAGTGACAGGATGAGGGGCAATGGCTTCACACTGACAGAGAGAAGGTTTAGAAATTGCTCCCAGTGAGAGTGGTGAGGCCCTGGCAGAGGTTACTCTCATGTGTTTGCAGCTCTTTGGCTTTGGACTGCACAAGTTTGGAACTCCCACATGGTGTTATAGTGCATGGGACCTTTCCAAAGGGAATTTGGGGGGTTTGCTGACCACTGCCCTCAATCAAAAGATAGACAGTTCCACAGAAGTGTGAAAACAGTGTAACAGATGCAATGGACTTCATTGCTGCTTTTCTTGATCTTGATTCTTTTCCTGTTTTTCCTGCTAATGGCAGCAGATCTCAGTCCCACTTTTGAACCCTGAAGAAATCTTTCCATTTCTTTGGGCTTACGTTGGGTACATAATTTTAGGTAATGAGTCTGACAGTCCCCTAACAAAACCAAGTAAACAAAAAAAAGTAAATAAGCAACTGGTTGTTCAACTATAGGGCAGAGTCTTTGAAGAAAAGTGTTGTCTTCTGCCTTGGTCTGACTCTGGGGTTAATGTGAGGACTTCATTAGTCAGTTAGGAAAATTTGAAAAATAAAGGATTTCCTGCTTTGAAGAGCTTGTGAAGAAAAAGCTTTGGGGATATGAAGATTTTCTCTCATTCCATTGTTCCAGTGCTTGGAGAGTCTGGTTATCTAGAATCACAGACTGATTTGGGTTGGAGGGAGCTTAAAAATCATCTTGGTCTACAGCAGGCCACAGGCAGGGATGCCACTAAGCTTTATTATGTTTGTTTCCACTTTGTTGTATTTTTTAACCAGCCCATTATCTTCCTGGTTGTGACAAACCCTTATGTGGTTACTTTCCTTTTTTTATTTGACCTAGGAGACTTGAGTGGTCATCTATTAAAGTAGCTTTTCCTTGTCTCCCATTCCATACCTTGTATCTCACCCCCAAAAATTTTTCAGAGAATTCAAGTACTGACTGATAGGGGTCATGTTTGTATAAGAAGACTTGGGTTTAATGTTTACATTAGAATTAATTATTTACCCTTAGCAACCCCATTGGTGTGAGATGTGTGGAGGTGGATTTAACAGTGACAGCACCAAACTGTGCCGTGAGCTGAGCGGTAGAGCAGGACAGTAAGTGTTGCTTTCTTCTTGATTATTAGTGACTTTTCAAGTGTTAAATTGTGTTCCCAATGACAGAAATTAAGTTTTGTAGTAGATGAAGCAAGAACTTATGTACCTTTATACTATCAAATAAATAAATAAATTTCAGAGACTTTAATGCATAAATTGCATTTCCTGGTAGCTGATGATGTGTTGGCCCTTGTATCTCCCAAGTGCTAATTAACTACCAGTAAGTGTCCAACTAGAGATTGTAATTAGTTCTGAAACTGCTGTGCCTTGATCACTTTCTGCAGGGTTTCTCCTAAGTTAAAGTCTCAAGAGAGACAAATGCCGTGGCTTTTCTTCCTGCTGTTTGGGAAGGAGGCAGTGGATTGCAATAGTGAAATTAACTTTTCTCTCTCTCACATTTGCCTTACACTTGCACCTGTGTGAGGTCCAAGTGTATTTGGAATTTGTTGCACAGAGGGTTGATTAAATTTCCTTGGACAGAGTGCAGTAAATCCAGCAAAAATCAGCTCCGTGTTTGTCTTCCATTGACTCACGGGTAATTGCAAGGAAAGAAAAAGGAAGTTTGGCATCTTTTGACTACATAATGAAGTGAGAGATTAAAGCTCCACATGAAAAGAAATCTGTGATTATATAACAGCAGTAGCTGCTGTAAGATGTTTATTTATTTGGTTAGTAACTAAGAAATGGTGTATTATAATCCCCATAATATTTCCTCACACACTCTGGGAGGGGAACACAATGGCACAGGACAGGGACGTTGGACGAAGGACTGATGGAGAGTATTCATCTTCCCCAAGGACAAATGCTCGTGGAGGAAGCTGGAAATCTGCAGGCTTTCAGGCCTGGCTTTGCTCTCTGCAGGTGCCATCTGTGACTGTTTTTTACAGCCATGAAACATATAACAGCTGCACACTTCAGTATTTTACCTCTTATTAGCCAGTGTGTGCTTTCAGTTAAAGACGTTTGAAGTTCATTAGATAGAAGCTATTTGCAGGCACAAGTTACCTGGAAGAAATTATTGCTTAACAAACCTACTGTATTATTCTTATACTGAAATAGAGTTACTTTGTGGGTGTTTCAAGATAAACAAGAAAACTACATGTTGTTATCCACTTTTCCACTTTTTCATACATTAATGAAGTTTTTTTCAAGACATTATCTCAAATAAAGATCTCTTAATGTATTAATGATGAATATGAAGTCTCTTTGGCCCTTGAGCACTTCAACTTTGCCTTGTGTACAAAGGTGAGGTGGGGTCTCATGAGTGAAAGTGATTTGTCTTGGTGATGTCCTTTCCTTGTGGATGAGCCACTGGCATGTCCAGGGAGGAATTCACTGGCTCATGCATATATATATTGCTGGACCCTTTGTGAGCTTCTGGCTCTTACAAATGTGGATTTGATTCCTGTCCCAGTTCATTCAGAACTGGGGGGTTCCATGTGGGCCAGGCAGAAATGGAGCAGGCAGGAAGAATGGTACAGTTCAGAATTCTGCTTTCCAGTGGAGCTGTATGCTTTGGAAACAGGCAAAAGATGAGTTTGTGGAATCAGATGGAAGGCTGCAGCAGTACACTTGCCTGCATGGTGGCAGTCGCAAAAGACAGCATTGCAGGCCTTTGGAACAGGGGCTGGATTTCTGTCACCTGCCAGGTTTTGCTGCTGAGAGCACTGTCTTAACTGCTTTGCTTTGTCCTGTGCAATTCTAAGAAGTGTGGAATCGGAGTTATTAACAGTGGCTTACAACTCCTTGCCAAGAAAAGAGTAATTGAAGTTAACCTTTAAACCCTCTGGAAAATCTCTGGTCTAGGCAAGAGCTGTCTTGTATTGAAAGGGTTATTTGGAAATCCAGAGTGATGTTGAATGTACTGCTGATGTTACAGACGAGACTGACTTGACACTGGATATTTTTGCTGGCTTGGGTTAATCCTAAACTGAACCAATTTGAATTTACAAATGGTTTAATCCTGATATCTTAATTATTTTATTAATGATTTTATGATATCTTAATTATATATGCTTCTGATGTGAGCTCTGCAAACTGGCCTACCTTGGTGCTCATAGAAAACCAGGCCAAATCATCACACAAAGGGATGCTGTGTAAATAACCCAGAGAAGTAGAAAAGAAGGGCTTTCACTTGCAAAGATACCAGCAGTCTTTCATTATTTTCAAAAATAGAACAGGCTCTCAAAAATTGACTATAGGGTATGATGTGGGTATGGAAATTGTCTGTCAATGACTAGAAAGTGGAGCATTGTTTACTCAGGATTGCAGTATCAACTGTGAGCAAACTGGAGGGGCTGATGGTTTCTGGTTGCACTGCAATCACAGGCTGCATGGTGAGCCACCAGCATAGTGTGGCAGGGACACCTGCTCAGTGGTAAAGGAATCATAAAATCTGAAGGGACTTTAAAGCTCATGCTGTTCCATAGGGAAGGACACCTTCCACTATCCCAGGTTTCTCAGAGCCCCAATCCAGCCTGGCCTTGGACACTTCCAGGGATGGAGCAGCCACAGCTCCTCTGGAAAGGGAGTTTTAGGTTCATTTTTTATTAGTTCTGTGTGCTTCTAACTACACAAATGGAAGTAAATCAGACTCTTATTCCTTTGGGTTTTTTTCATTTGCTGTCAAATAGACTTACCCTCAAGGAAAGAAATGAAAGCAAATGCCACGTCATTGTACTTCTATTTTTATGTGCTACCCCTTCTATGTTACCTAAATACCTGGATGACTTGCCCAACTGTAGTTTTTCAGAGATGTGCATGCTTAATGACATACATGTTTTAACTTGAATCGTTCCTTTAAAATGGCTTCCTGTAGTTCTAACCTCTAGTATTAATAACAAGAGCTAACCTCCAACCCGAACAGGTCATGGGTATGTGAATAACCAGGCCTAATCCTGATTTCTGCTAAATGCTGCTTGACTGAATTACTTAGTCTCTTGCTCTTTTTCTTTAAATATGCTTTCTCATACCTGCTTTTTTGAGAACCGGTGCAAAAAACACTTAGTCATAGGTAGGTATGGCAGGAGTTTGCTGTGTTTGAAGAATTAGTAGTCAAGTGTGAAATTGTGCAGGTGAGGCAGGAATGTAAAGTGAGGAAGCTGCTCTCTTTAAATCAAAGGGCAGACTTGGGTTGACTGTGAGTGAAAAAGAAGTTTTCAGCAACAAAGCAAATTCTTGCCATGACTTTGTGTTGTTCTGTTGGATAATTACCTTGTGAAGTGAGCCAGACTGCTTAGAACCACAGTGGTGTGGCCAGAGCAGTGTTTTGGGAGGGAATCCTCTGATCACCAGCTTGTTGGAACCATTGTGCTTCCAGGGCTGCTGAAGGAAGCAGAGGAAAACCTCCTGTCAGTGAGTGTGAAACCTCAGTGCCTCCTGTGTTGAAAAAAATGAAGTCTTCTAGCTGACAAAAAGAGGAGCTCCTGGTTCCTGTGCAGTTCCTCTGGTGTTTTCCAGGCGTAGCCATGGGGATAAAGGACTAGAGTAGGATGTGCAGGTGAGTCTGTGGGTGAGCTGTGATGGTTCCCTGCTGTATAAGACCCCCTTTTCATCCTAGAGTAATGGTTCCATGGGCTTTAATCACAGGGGTTACAAAACAAAGTGTTAGTTTGGAGGAAGAGAAAGCAATGTGCTCTACCTGAGTATTCTACTCTCATGTCCTCTGAGCTCATGTGCCAGGGCTCCCCTAGCTGTGTCATTTAAACAAAAAGAAAATAAATTACTTCAAATGTTTTTCTTCTTCTTTCTCTTTTCTCAACAACTGGAACTCTAAAGGTTTAGAAATGTATTAAATTAATTCAATCCTCTTGTTCCTGGAAAGCAAATGCCCTTCACGTACTTGCAAGGAGACAAATGACAGGCAGAACTCCAGAGATCTCAGTCAAGACTTCCTTTTATAACAAGCTGCTTTATGGTTTTAATTTCACTCTTCTTGGTTCATGTGTCATGTTTTTTGTAGCACTTGCTTTTTAACACCACAGAGCTTAAACTAGGATACAGTGTTGTGAGCAAATAAGAAATAAGGCTGAATTTGAAGATAAGCATTTTTTTTCTCTTCCTGAGAAGAGCTAAATAACAGAGCAGTAACAAAGAAGCACCTTCTTTTATGGGATGTAAATGGTGTTGCCTCTGCTAACACAGGGTGTGGGACTTAATGGTGCAGTGAAGTCTGGGCTTGACAAGTCCTCTCAATTCTTTTTCAGGTGTTGGGTTGCTCAGGGAACAGAGGTGATAATTTTTTTTTTTGCATCTTGTTATGACTGGCCACCTTCAACAGTCAAGTGAGGACATGAATAAGTGGCTGCACTGACTCTTCATGTCAGTGAAGACATGAAGAGCTTGGTGTTCTTTATATTCTCCTAGTAATGTGTCTTGCTTCCAGTTTGGATCAGTTTTGTCCCCATAGGTAAGAGCAGTAGCCAAAGCAGGGTGATCAGATCCTGTTAATTTGGGAGCACATGCTGTTCATTATGAATAGGGTCAGAAAGGACAGAAGAGTGAGTTTGGCAGGGGGGAGAACTGCCTTCTCCTCCTCACTGGTGTGTCCCTAAATTTTCTTGTCAGCATTTCCTGTATTCTATTTTCACACCTGATGCAAAGACACATCTGGCACCTGCAGAGCTCCATACCACAGGCTTGTAAATGAGACTCCAAGCCAGGATGCTGCCTGCACTGACTGACTTGTGACAGGCAAGCTCTCTTCTTGATAGAAGCCAAACACCAATCCCAAGTTTATTTTTACATTGGTTATTATATAGCTGCTGAAGGATGACTTCTGATTACCAGTGATGAGAAGATAATTTGGACCATCTGCCCCAGATGTGGTAAAAGGCCTCCCTAGCTGGCAGCATCTGATCCTCCTCACCACCCTGTCCAAAGCAAACACACCTTTCATCACTACCTCCAGGCATTCACAAATCCATCTGTACTTTGGATATGATACTGTATCTTTATAGGCTGTGGCCTCAAGGCTAATAATTCATAGTGGTGTAGGCTCCAGCTGATACCTGCAGCCTTTCAGAGTTGTTGTTGCCTTGATAGGAACAGAAGCTAACATCTTGCATTTCCCATTACCCACAAGAACTGACTGAAATGATCTGACCTTGTTAACATTACAGATGTGTCTCTGTGGAGATAATGACTCAAACTTTCTAAGCTATTCTTTCTGTATTTTTTTTTCTTCTTTGTGGCTAATTGTTACTTAATTCAACAGACAGAAAGGGATGTAATTTCAAAGATTTCCTGCTTTTAATCAAGAATGCTGCTTTCCTATATTTAAAAAAACCTCAAACACCACCTTCCCCCCCAAAAGAAAGACACTCCAAGTTTTGAAAAGTGAACTTCACACCTTTTTTAATGCTGTTTCTCTGTAAGGTCTTTGTCAGTATGATAAGCTGCTTTGTGTTTCCTGAACTTCATTTAAACAGAGGGTTGTTTTTGTTCACATGAATTGAGGAACAGTTTTGATCATTCAGTAAGCTGTAGACCACCTGTGAAGCAAATAAAACATGATTTAAGGTAAAAAGATTTGTTACCATGCCAATCTAGTTTCCCTTCCATGTGAGTGGAAGGGTCACAGTTGCTTTAGAAGTATGTGACTGAAAGGGACCACCTGAGTTGGAAAGTAATTTCTTGTTCTTCCCAATCCTCCTCTTGCACTGCAGACTATTGACTAATAAACGTTCAGTCAAAGAAGTTTTGGGAAAAACCTCCATGGGAACAGATCATCAAAACAGGGAGTTTGCATTTACAGCAGTCCCTCAAGCGTATGTTTAGTTTGGTGAAAGAATGAGCCTGGTTAGGTTTGGGTTTAGTGTTCTTCTGCCTTCTTTCAGAGGAGTAGATCTCTCCACCTGCTGGAAAGGGAGTTTCCCACCCACAGGAGGCAGAAATCTTACTGCTCTCTGTATTTCCACCCTCCCACTGAGTTCCCTGCATGTGCAGTGTGTATTTCCTCCTGATCTGAGATGCACACTGTCACCAGCACCGTTTTACCAGTGTGGAGGTGCCAAAACAGATGGATTGTATAGCAGGTTGGTCATCTTGATTCACCTTAAAAAGAAACCTGACCACTGGGGAAGTCCTTTTTTTTTGTGGTATCTCTTAAAAGAAGCTCTTCCTTTGAGCTACTTGTGGCATTTGCACGTGTGCATCTCCTCAGAGCCTTGCAGGAATAGACTTTTAAGGTCTCTTATTTTACCTACTTCTGTTAATTGTGTTTTCTTCATAACTTTTGGTTTTTTGAGACAGTATGCCAGCAAACTTAGGCAGCAATTTATCTTGTATCCTTGCTAAGTTTCTATTATGCTGGACTACTTTCTTGTTGGTTTGACTGACTTGTCTCTATTCCTGTATATCTTTGCATTTTCTGTGAGGATCTCCTTCTACAAGTACAAACTGGAACTGGGGTTGCAGTGTCAGAACAAAGACCACTTTAGTATTTTCCTTGGGACTTTCATGAAATAAAATACATAAAACATCTCCATTAAAATGTCTGGATTGATGAAGAGAAGGGGGAAAAAAAGCGCCTTTTCCTCCAGCAGTGGCTTGATTAATGGATTTATTGTTTGTACAGATTTTGTCAGGAAGCCATATGGCTTGAGGAAAACAAAGAGGAAGTGGCTGATGTTGGGAATCTGATTTAATAGGGGTCCCTAAGGACAGAATGTGGCTCTTATCCTTACCTCCTTCCCACTCAGTTTGCAGAGTGGTCTGAGAAGAGCTTTAGGGTTTCAATAGAGCTGCAGATAATGGAGCTCTGTTGGAGTGGAAGTTTCAGTCCCTGCTGCTGGATCAGCACCACGGCCACTCCATTCTCAGGTTCAGAATCCACTATTCTTTGGCTTTTGTATGAAGTGTCCTGGAGTAATTAACAAACAGCAGTAATTGAAATGTTTGCTATTTGTGTATTGGCAGTTGATCAGTTTGCAGTAGATAAAGATAACTTTTAGCATCTCAAAGCTGAGTTTTCATAGTTTAGGGTGAGATTATTTCTCTCTTCTCTCCCTCCCCCAGCAAAATTCAAGCATCTGTGCCTCTGGATTAACTAATTCACCATCTGTATCCTAAAACCAGATTTATTTTCCTAATCTAACATGTGTAAGTGGGGATTGGTAAGTAACTGTGGCTCAAGCACTGGTGATTTAACCTGATGTGGTGGGTTAGATGAATGTTCTGCGTTTTCTATGACTGTTTGACCCTACTTAGGACTATGTGGTGAATAAACCTGAGTGGAGAACTTAAAAGAATGTTCTCTAATGGAACTGCAATCAAATACATTATGGAGATTTAACAAGCATATCTTCCTTCTGTTAAATTACAGCTTCTCAGCTGAGAGACATAAACTCACCAAAAATTATTCTGTTCGTTTCAGGTCTAGAGTGAAAGGCTTATGTGAACTGTTAGTAAATGTTAGTGGTTCTGCAGAGTGGAAAGCACAAAACATCACAAAAACATATTCTGGCAACCCAAGAATTTAATTAATACTGGTTTATGGATGAAAGCTGCATGTTCAGTTAGTCATGGTGAAAATTATGTGTGCCTGAGACTTTTGGAGCTCCCGAATGTGCTATTGTGGCGTTTTGGGCTATAATGAGAGAAGCAATTACTCTTACAGGGCTTTGATGCATTGTGTGCATGGTCCAGTATTTTACAGACCTCCCTTCTTTCCAGATCTTTTAGAGGTTTTTGTTGTTTTCTGAACTCTTATGATGTTCTTATGCTGGAGTTGGTACTTATTACATCTTTCCATTGGAATGATATTAGGAGACAAACATTTTGTCTGGGCAAAATTCATTGTCTGACAAGAGTAGTAGAGGAGATGCTGAAATACTAGTGGAAAGTTTTTCTGATTTAGAGCTGTTTTTCCATGCTGCACTCTATAAAGTTCCCATGTAGAGTTACACGTAAAATATATGTTCCTTTAAGATATTATCCAGAAAATCTTTGGTTGTGAAGTCTTAAAAATAACCACATCTCACATGTTCTCCTTGGCTGTGCCATAATATTAGGCAATATCTGTCACAATGATGCTGTTAAACATGGTTGTTGTAAGCATCCCTTCCAAGCTGATTATTAGTCTCAATCAGCAGTTTGGGATTTGTTACCTTTTGCCCAGTTTGTTTGGCTGTTTGTGCATGCATTGCTCGTGATTCACTGCTGCGAGGGAGTCAGGGTGTGCAGCTCCAGAGCACTTGGAGGGTTTTACATCTGGAAGCGCTCCAGTCTGAGGATTATTTTCCTTAAAAAGAAAATTGGGAAAGAAGATTATTTCACAATCTCCTATATTTACAATTTACCAGTGGTAGATGCTTGTGACTACCTAATACAGTGTTTAGGGGATTTTTGGTTTTTTTTCTAATGTTCTGGAAAGCTGTAGAAATGTTGTTTACCACACTTAATTATTTATAGCAAGAACATGTCACACCAGGTATAAGAAGCAGCAAATTAAGAGCAGTATTCCACTTTTCTTTTGAACTAACTTTTCAAAAATAGAATACTGCTTGTGTGTACCAGGCAGTTGTAGATCTGTAGGTGCCAGGTGAACACTTGCGTTCTTCCAAAACATTAAAGGAAGGAGGGGGAATAGAAGTTAATCCTCAAGAAGGTTGTTTCACTTACGTATAGCAATATTCCTCCTTTTTTCCTTCTAGGAACTGCCCTTGTAAGCAGAGTGGACACTGATGCTTGGAGCAGCAGATCGAGCATAAGCAGACATCTGTCTTCATCTGCAGGTAAGAATTCAGCACCAAAACCCTCCAAGAGAGAGTTTGCCTGCTTCCTTCTGAAAGTACTTGCACATAGAGCATTCTGAAAACTCTAACGCTTAAAGAATTACAGAATGGCCTGGGATGGAAGGGACCTTAAAGATCATCTCCTTCCACCCCACAGCTATGAGCAGGGACACCTTCTGCTATCCCAGGTTGCTCAGAGCCCCATCCAACATGGCCCTGAACACTTCCAGGGATGGGGCAACTTCTTAAGTTCATAATTTCCTCCTTTCTTCCTGTGACTAGAAATCTGAGCAAGATCCCAGTCCCCCTGCTCTGTACAATGTTTTCTCTAAACAGTTGTGTTCTGGGCAGACCTGTCATGGCCCTGCTGAATTTCATCTCCTGAATGGTGTCATCTCCATGGATATGCACCTTCCTGCTGTATAAGGCCCACAGCTAACCTGTCACTGGGGAGTGTGGAATGAGAGGAAGCTTTTGTCCTTGGCTCCTCTGCTTGTCAGATGATCCTGGGCAGCAGATCTTCACTTGAGAAAGAATATCTTCACCGAAAGGCTTGTCAAGCATTGGAATGGGCTCCTCAGGGAAGAGGAGTCACCATCCTTGCAGGTGTTCAAGCAATAACTGGTGCTTCTTCTTTGGTTTGGGTGACAAGATGGTGTTTGGTCAAAGGTTGGACTCCATGATATTGGAGATCTTTTCCAACCTTAATGATTCTGTGGTTTACTGTAAGGAGTTGTCCCCAGTTTAGCCACTCAAACATTGCCAAAAACCAAAAAGAGTTGTCAGGAAAAGTAAATAGTAGCAGGTAGTGTTTTTCCTGACATGATGAATCCTTGATACAGGAAAAATATCAGAACTTAGACTAAACATATACTTTCAGATTACGCATTGGTTTATTTTTTATATTGGTTTGATTTTTTTCAGTCCCGTCTTTCGTGATGTAGATGAGGCTGGTGAAGCAAGTGAAAAATACTGAGAATGCAGCTTCTTCTCTTGCTTGTCACCATTTACAGGCCTTGTCTAATGCTGATTTGCCTTTTGTGCACACATCAGCTTCTCAGTGATAGACTTCCATAGCAATCACACACCCTTTTCATCTCTGTGTGTATATTGCCATTTTACCACTCCTTCTATTGCAAATGCAGCATTTATAGCAGTATTCTGTTGATAACTGAAGCAGCTGAGGCACCAACAGAGCTAAATAAATTAAAATGCTTTGTTCATTTGCCACAATGACAGCTTGTCACATGCTCTGTGTATCAGAGGTACAGATAAGGATAAAGGTACAACAGCTTTATCTTACTGCAGGAAAAGCTGAAGAAAAGCAGCATAGAATAGATATTTCCATTATCCTTAATATAGTGTAGAACTAGTAGAAATATCAATGCACATATATAAAATGCACTCTCTATGGTGAAGAGGAGCTTTGCTGAAGAGTGGTACATGTGTGTGGATGCATCTGTCCATATGTACAGCACCCAAAATGCTGTGTTGCTAGAGTCTGGCTTCAGACTTGCCATAAGTTGCCTCATATTTGAGAAGTGTTTTGGGTTTTTCATTAAAGCACTTTCAGCCTCACATTCTAGGCACCTTACGTGTCTCTTTAATGCACATCAGTGGATTGTTTCTAAAGCAGATATTTTCAGAGCATTAATTACTACCTTCAGCCAACAACATCATCTTGCTAAAGGGGTGTGATGGTTTTTGTAGGGGGTTGGTACCAGCCATGGGGACAGTGCTGCTGAAGCACCACACAGAATTTAGACAGACACTGCTGCCTTATTTTTGCTAGGTGACACTTAGCCAGAGCATATATACATATGTATGTTAACCTGAAGCTCCAGGAGGCTTGGAATGTAGTGGTGTTAAGCCAGGTTTTCTTCTGCCAAGTTAAAATATTTAAGAATTTGTTGTTGACTCTATTTGAATAAATTCCTTTCAGTGGAGCGAGTTTGTGGCTGGCTGCCAGGTGACTTTGGTGTCACTCCTTTATTTGTCACTTTGAAACAAGTCATGTGAGTTACTGTCTCTGAATGATTTTATTGTATGAGAGCAGAAGGTATTTGCCTGCTGGAAATTCATCAGGATGGTGCCTGCCCATCCTCATACAGGGAGAGTTACTTATTTACCTTCACTTGTTTTGAACAAACCAGTTTGGTTTTTTTGCCTCAAGCATCACTAATGTAATTTGTTGTTGTTACGTGACTTTATTTTGCTGTCTGTTTGGGTCAGCCTGTAGTATGTGTTTTATTAAAACTTCTTTTTCCCCAGCTGAAATCATGGAGTAATAATAGATTTTTTTTACTTCTAAGGAAAAAAAAAAAAATCAATCCACTTTTATTCAGTGTTAATCAATAAATAGAATAATGAAAAAAGGAGCAGAACTTATTCACTGTGGTAGCACAAGTGGACAGCAAATCAGAGGATTAACTTAGTGAAATACTTTTCTTTCAATACTTAAACTTTAAACATGAAAGGGAGACAAAAATAGACATAACTTTTTCTTTGAAGTTCAGAGTAGGTCTAACAATGCTTTAAATTGAATTAACTCACACAAAGTCTTAAATGCAGTTGACAAAAATTGTTTTGAGACCCACTTCAGAAACTTTCACTCTCAGGATGCCACTTCATGTTTTTCTGCATAGTGATATTGCATTTTCTGGGATTTTGGATAAGCGACAAAACCAGACTTTGTTGGTTTGTGAGCACTGAGACGTGATTAGTATCTACCAGCTGTTTTGTGACCTGTGTTTGTCATGATTTAGATGCCTTTGACCTATCTAAGCTGGGCAGATACTTCTTCTGGCTGGGCAAAAAAAACCTGTGTGCTCCCTTCCAGAACCATAGAAGCAGAGTGCAATTCCCTTTTCATCTGAGTGCCCCAGCTCATGAATCAGAAAATGCTCCATTCATGGAGCTCCTGATTTCCTGCCCTTCACCTTCGATTGGTATCCACTAAAAGGCATTAATAGGTGGGAGAAGTTTCTGGGTGTTCCCTGTGAGGATCTCTGGCTCAGGGAGTTTTGCTCTGATGTGCTGGTGAGTTCTGGTTGAGGTGAGGAATAATTTCAAGGGAAAAGTGTTGCCTCTCAGGTTCTCATTGTGTCTCCTGCCTGTCTCAGCTTTGCTGCATGCACACCTTTCTCCTTCTGCCTGGGCACTGAGTCACTGCAGGAAAAAAACAAGATTTCTTTGACAGTGGTATCACTGGGATCCTTGAGTTTTGCTGCATCCTTTGCATTGCAAGAGATACTTTTTGTCTCTTGTCTCTTCCTCACTCCAGAGCTGCCCACTCCACAAAGTACTTCTTGTTTCTTTGCTGTGTTGCACTTGTTTAGACAGGTGGGGCAGCCGAAATTGAAGATACCATGGCATGTGCATCCATTTCTTTCCTCTTCCTCACTTGGTCACATTTTTATTATGTGCAGCTTCTTCCTTCCTCATTTAAGGCTTCTTTTCCTTTACTTTATAGTCCTGGGTGAATCTGTCCTTACATAAAATTCGGATCTTACATCCACATTTGAATGGTTTCTTTGCATTTGGAGCAGCAATGCTTCTCGTATTTGAAATGCATTTCAAGTTGAATACTTTGAAAGTGTTTATGAAGAAATACAGTGGTGTAATAGTTGGGGGAAAAAAATTTTTCTTCCAGTGGTTTTTCAGAGTTGGGATTCATCTTGTGCTTGGCAGCTGAGGGCAAACTGGAAATGGAATGTAAGTGGAGACAGGATGTCTGGAAAGGACAGAAGTATTGATAATAAATGGCAAGGGGGGGATGGTGTGTGGAAATGCCACTTAGATGAAAAGACAGTAGTCCCTGGCTTTTCTGCTTCAAAAATATTTGGTTCTTGAGACATAGGTTGCTGCATCCAAGCCTTGACTGCTGCAGGCAAACCATTTCCTCCTTTTTTTTCTCTAATTTATTAAGCTTTGGCAAGATTTGCATCTTCTTACTTGCTGTAGAACAGTGGAAAAAACAGAATTATGCAATTCCTGCAGACTCTAAAGTTAAAATAACTTGGTTTGTGTTTTATTAATTTATCAATCACTAGGGAATTCTGCAATATTCTTATATTTGTACTAGCAAAATGTGGAAGATCTCACCTCATGGGTGTTTAATGATTCACTGTCATTAAACATTTGAGAGGAAAAATGTGCTCATTACCCAATTCAAAAGTTTTCCCACTTTATTTACTGCTGTGTAAACATCAAACTGTAGTTTTTCCCAGCCTGGAACTGCAAAGATAGTATTGTTTTTGCACTAATTGCAATGCATATTAGTCATTTCTCTCTCTGGCAGGAAAGAAACTCAGCTTTTTGGAGGCATGTCATTCTGATACAATCTCTTCTCTTTGTTCCATGTAGGTTTGGCAGTTCTGTAGACTGCTTCCTACAAAGGACAGTTGCACAATGTTTAAGTATGAGAATATCTGGGCTTTAAAGAAATAAAGTTTTGAATTGTATTTGTTAAGGAAACATGGTTTAGTATTTGATATCTTGGAGTGAGGAAGAAAAAATAGCAGCTAAACAAAGTGTAATGTATCTCATTTGTCAAATTGAAAAAATCTTACAAATACCTGCAAGTTAATATTCAAGTAATTAATAACTAAATAGGAAGAGAAATGTGAATGTCTGGCTTACCTCACTCTCTAAGTCTGCCTTTGTACTTTTATAAATAAGAATTTTATAAACAATAATTTAGGATTTCTTTCATATAACCTTTCCTAGGTCTGAGGAGACTCATGTAGTTGGATTTTAATATAATGTTATGTTTTGGACATTTTTATCATTTAAAGCATATTGTTAGTGCTTTAAATTTTGCACATTTTCAGGTATTTATTTGCTTACTATCTTCTGATTAGCACAAACTTTGTGTGGGCAGTTCCCCTTGAGTTCTTTCTAGGATTTGGATTGCTTGCTAGGTAACTGTGCTTAATAAGCCATTCTGGCCTCCTGATGTTACTTGGTATTGTACATTTCCATAGCTGCATATCAGTAAAGATTAGAAATCCCAGCAACCACTTTTTACTTAAAAGAATACTGGCCAGGCTGTTTTTGTTAAGCTCCCTCACACAGTTCTAAATCCTTAACCCTGTCTATTAACTTACTCAGTGCTACCAGTGGCTCTTCAGACTGCACAGCCTCTCCTCTGTTTCTGTGGAGAAACAGAATCCACAGTCACTGGGCTGTTTTCAAGTAAGAAAGACCAGGGGAAATGAAAAATGTCCTAATCAGATCTCTTGTTTTTGGTTTGGGTTTTTTTTTCTGCTTCCAAAGAGAAATGCAAGCTGGGCTTTGTCCTTCATAAGCAGTGTGATGATAACCCAGAGAGTTCATCACAACAATCCATGCAGCAGTGCTGAGATGCTGTTTTGTTTAACTTGGGCTCTATGTCAGGGAGGCTTCAGGAAGAATTTCTTCATGGTTAGGGTGGTTAGGCATTGGAAGGTACTGCCCAGGGAGGTGGTAGAGTCACCATCTCTGGAGATCTATAATGAAAATTGGATGTGGCACCTAGTTCAGAAGGCGGTGATTGGTCAAAGGTTGGACTCAATGATCTTGGAGATCTTTTCCAATGTTAATAATTCTGTGCTCTTCAGTACCAGTGTCTGGCACCCCAGGCATCTCACAAGTTCAGAAAAAATGGTGAAGACCCACCATGACAGGAGGAATAATGATACAATTCCTTCTGGAGGGGGTGAGTGCACTTCCAGAAGGTCTTGATTATGTTGCCCATCTTCTGGGTGCTTTTTCAGGAGCGCTTTAAAGCAAAACTGTGCTTGTCTTGGCCTCTCTGAAAGGCACCAGAACCCCCAAAGAGAAGGTGCACCCAGCCCAAGCTGTGGAGGCGAATAGAGTAAGCTCAATCAGCCTGAAAAGCAGTAGGGTCTCACCTGCAGATCCATGGTGATTTGGTAGGTGCTGTGCAGTTAAAGAATGGAGTGAAGGAGGATAAAGAGATTTAACCAGTAACTTGGTGAGTTGCACTTCCATGTGCATGTCTGAGGTGAATGGTGAGTGAGCCATAAAGAGTTCACTGGGTAAACTGAGCAAGAAGTGAATAAGAAGGGCAGAGATCAGTGTGGAAGGACTTCCTGAAAATCAATGGATCAAGTGAAGAAAGGGGAGAGCTGCTTTGCCCTGCCTGCATTTGGCAAGTCTGCTGACTCCAGAATTCTGTGCTGACATCATTGTGCTGGGCAAATGGACACAATGGGGTTGCTGAGGGTGCAGTGAGGAGGAAGATGTAGCCATTAGGAGCTGAGATGAAAGCCTGTGACTGCATGGCCAGCAGTGAAAGGCTCTATCTCAGAAACTGCAAAATGTAGACGCTGTCTGAAAATACAGAGGGAAATTAATACATTGAAAGTTGTGCTGGTTTAAAAATTGTTGCCACGGAGAAAGAAGGCAGGAGCAGGAAAATGAAAACTTTTTTTCACTCGCTTGCCATATTTAATTTGACCTAACATCTATTTTCTATTGGCATTGCTGGCTGTGACTTCTGTTAATTGCTGTCAGTATTTTGGCAGAGAATCATGTTTTTCCTGAAGAGCTCTTTGCTGGGTCTTTCTATGAGTGTGATATGTGATCTTTATAAGCCTTCAAAGGGGAAGTGTATTTATTATGACGTTCAAATCTGCACTTCTCACTCCTCCCGGTGAGTTTTAGAGTTTAGGTGAGTTTCAGCAAAACTTATAGAGAATTAGTAGTTCAGAAAGTATGAAGTTTGTAACAGTTTCCCTAAAATTAGCTGAATAGAGAACTTAAGTATCCTCACCTCCTGAAGTAGAATTTGGTTCCACATCCATTCTGTGCAGTGTGGCCAGCTGGTGACCTTAGAGCTGCCTGTGGCACTGCCACAGAACTATGGGAATTGTTCTGAAATGGGAATTGGACTGAAAACTATGGGGATTTCAAACTGAAAGAGAGGGAAATTAGGTGAGATATGTGGAAGAAATTGTTCCCGGTGAGGCCCTGGCACAGGTTGCCCAGAGAAGCTGTGGCTGCCCCATTCCTGCAAGTGTCCAGAGCCAGGTTGGATGTGGCTCTGAGCAAGCTGGGATAGTGGAAGGTGTCCTTGTACATGGCAGAGGGATGGGAATGAGATGAACTTCTTCCAGCCCAACTTGTTCCATGATCCCATGAATTAAGTAATGTACTTTAAGTATTTCAGCCCATAAGCTATTGCTGTGTGTTATGATTACCTCAGATTTTGCTCTAATAAAATTAGCCATGCTCACAATTGTCAAGAGAGGGGAAATACTTAAATGATCCAGCTGAGTCCTATAAATAGAGAATAGAAGAAGCAAAGAAGTTCTTTTGTGCCTGGGGAAATATGGAAGTAAGCACAGCCAAGTGTAAATTTTAGAAAGTAATGGGTTCCCCCCACTTATTTATCTTGCTTAACTGTTTAAATACTCCTCGTAGTAATAAGTTCTATTCTGTCTTGCAGACTTTTCTAAGTTGCCAGGAGAGCAACTTGAAATTTCTTAGGTAATGTTTAATGAATAATGTAGCTGCTCACTGAATAAAACTTTGAGATTATAATTTTTTGAACAGTTATGTTGCTTAAGGTGAAAGTGCCTCACCTTGTTTCTGTTTCAGAAATTGCATTTCATTACAGTGAGATTTCAGTAGTTGTGTCATACCATAGCTTTAAATCATGTGCTTGAGTGACTTTTAAAACTTCTATTAATTCAAATTTAAGTAGATTTCAGTTGCAGGATGTATTTTATTTCCTGCATCCTTCATCCTTGCAAATTTGGAAGGGGAGGAATGGGCTCATTTGTATGCAAGGTTCACCACAAAGTAGAGGAAGGTGTTATGTTTTGGTCCATGTCTTGAAATGTGGTAAGTGTAACAAGTTTCTTGAATGGTTTTGTTATTGGTTTTTTTTTGTTGTTTTTTTTTTTTTTTTTAAATTTGCCTTCAACTCACATTTGAGGTGCAGGGAACACCTCTCTGACAGCTGAGACTCAGGGTGGCTGTAGTCTACTGGCAAAGCAAATGCTGCATGTGGGCTGAAGTGTAAAGAAGATTCAGCCCTACAAAACTAAGAGTTAATGCAGCTCTTGCCAAAAGGGAGCAGATGAGCTCATTGCCTCATTAGTGTAAATATTGGCAATTACCCACGAATG
This sequence comes from Poecile atricapillus, assembly GCF_030490865.1. Lineage (NCBI taxonomy): Eukaryota > Metazoa > Chordata > Aves > Passeriformes > Paridae > Poecile > Poecile atricapillus. Next base: position 16,999,148 of record NC_081288.1, on the reverse strand, counting down.
TCTTCAGTCTCTCAGCTGGGCGTGAGTGTTTGTGGACAAGCCGCGAGGGGAGAGGGGAAGAGTTGAATGGGTGGAGCTGTGTCTTCCTTGGAACCAATTTGGAGAGTGACCTATTTTGTCTCCTTTGAACCCAGGGCATCTCGAGGTCTAAGGCAACTTTGAAGTAAGGTGTGTGTGTTGTAGATTTTGTATAAATATTTCCCCTGCAATGAACCAGCTTACTTATTTCTCTGCTCTTTGTTTTCTTTCACTCCCACACACTACTTAGACCATATTAGAGATGTATAGATGTGACTTCCACCTAACACTGCTGTTTATTAATAAAGTGGTGTGCAATAAAACTGTTTTCTCAAATGCACTATATATTTGCTACTAATGAGGCACAAATACTTACATGACTTGAAAGACATTACAGTGCAGTAAACATCTGCCTGTTGATTGAGATGATGAATCAGGAGATGTTTGTTTAACACACACTTTTTTTTTGAGCTGTTTGTCACAGCATTTATATGCAGTGCAGGCTCATTGGCTAATGTATTTGAAAAAGGATATTCCTCTACCACAGAATAAATCTGTCCCAGCTGCTGTCTGAACCTCTGCTGTGCTGCCACCAGCTATCCTGCTGGAGCCAGTCCAGATGAGGGACTGGCCAAGGGGGTCAGAGGGATGGAGCAGCTCTGCTGGGAGCAAAGGCTGAGGGAACAATTGGGATTGTTCAGCCTGGGGAAGAGAAGGCTTTGGGGTGACCTCATTGTGGCCTTGCAGTGCCTGAAGGGAAGCCACAGGAAAGATGGAGAGAGACTCTTGACAAGGGCCTGGAGTGACAGGACAGGAGGTAATAGCTCCCAAGGGACAGAGAAGAGGTTTAGATTAGATATGAGGAAGAAATTCTTCCCTGTGAGGCTGTGGTTGTCCAGAGAAGCTGTGGCTGCCCCATCCCTGGCAGTGTCCAAGGCCAGGTTGGATGGGCTCTGAGCAAGCTGGCATAGTGGAAGGTGTCCCTGCCCATGACAGGGGTTGGAACTGGATGGGCTTTAAGGTCCCTTCTAGCCCAAACCACTGTGTAATTCTGTGATCCAGCCCTTCCTAGAACACTGGTCACCAGTGGGGCTTTCTAGGATGAATCCTCTCAATCCTGCCTCTCTAGGATTGTGATGTTTCATACTGACAATTTTGTTTGATAGTAGCTAAACTTGAGAATGAAGAAAAGGAGTGCTTCATGTAAAATGAAGGTGATACTTCAGTCCTAATCCTGAAGCACATTCAGATTTGGGATTTAGTGAGTAAGACTGCTTGAATTGAATTCAGCCTTGTATCACAGTAACTCCTGTCTCAAGAGCTGAAAGAAGTGCTGCATCAGATATTGTTTTGATTTGCTGGTACATATCCTCAATATAATTCTCTTAAGTTTTAAATTTTTAAATTTCTGCTTTAGAAACTCCCTGACTGAGATCTAATAGAAGCAAGATTCCTTGAAACTCTGACTTGAGTGCTGTTACCAATTCCAAAACACCCTTGGGTTTTTGTAACACTAGTCCATGTGGAGTTCAGATTTTTTTTTAAAATCTAATCTTAAGGAAAGGAGAGTATTAATTTCAGAGTTGTTTGTTCCTGTTGAATTAATTCAAGTGCAAGGATGTCAAACTTACTGTTTAAAAATGCAAGTTGTGCTCTCAGCAGTGACCAAATACAAAGGAACTTCAGTAAGCCATCTGTCTCTTTGACTCACCTGCTGGCTTATTTTCTTCCCAATATTTTGTCGGGATTTGAAAATGTTTTGCAGTACAGTTGGGTCAAGCCTGGTAGCTCCAAAGTGTTACAGACTGTGATAGGAGTACTATCACTCCAGCCATCAATCTGTGTTTGTGACAGCTGGTTGGAACTCACTTTTCTATGAAGGCCATGAGAATTTTGGACACGGTTCATAATTGTGAAGGTTTGTAGCTATGTCATCACTTGTATCCCAAGTTAGATGAATGTTTTGTGCTGTGCTGTGCTGCAGTTAAATCTTTATTAAGTGGTTTCTCTGGTTTCTTCAGATTGTCACATGTGATTGATTTAGATTAAAACACTGTGCAGGAAGAAGTCCTAAAGGTTTAACATGCTTCCTGAAGTCAGAGATACGTCTTAGAATTAAGATAGTGAAGACAAAAATAAAGTTTTCAAGGTGAAATAATTATTTCAGGTAATAAGTGAATAGTTGCCACTAACAAAGTGTATCTTTGCAAGAGCTGACAAAAAGCGTGGCTGAATGCTTTACCTCCTCCTATCACTCCTCCATCCCTAAAAGAAAACAAATTAATTCCTTCTAGCTAATTCTCACCAATACAAAGAGAAGAGACAATTTGTTTTTTCTGTGCTGTAAAGATTGCAGCTCAAGGAGAGATTGTAGCTCAGGGAGAGTTTGGGAATGTTCTGTAATTAGGCAAAATACCAGTTGCAGCATTTGTGCTTCAGAACAATGTTTCTTTCCCTCATTTTTTCCCACCAAATTGTTAGCTGTATTGCAGCAGGAGAAATTGCAGTGCAAGCAGCAGTTCCTGTTCAAGGCAGCTGAGGGTTCCTGGATGGAAGTCAACTGGTGATTTGTCTGGGAAACTGTGACTTGGGGAATTTTGGGTTATCCAGAGGCATTATTTTGTGCAGCCTTGGCTGCCAGAAACAACTGCCTGCATGTCAATGCTTGTACAAACTGTGTTGGTGCTGTGCTGTCCTCTCAGGTGAGGGGGAGTGTGTGTGTGTGTGTTGTGTGTGTTTAGATATCACTTGTGGCATCAGGATTTTGGCCTGTTTGACACAGATGTCAGACCATCATTTGGCCAGTCTCATGGAGAAAAATTCCTTGGTCTTAAACTCTCTCAAGCTTGTTCTCAACACTTCTGTCTTCATGGTTGTGGGACCTCTGGTTTATTTGTCTCAATCAGTGCTTATTATCTCAGAGCATTCTTCTGGAATAGCAAATGAATAACCTCCACGAGGGTTAGTCCCACGAAAAAATGCTGGATGCTACCTCAGTGTAAACACTCTTTTTCCAAAGGCATGGGCTGATTTCAAACCCACAACCTGTTCCTTTCAGATAAAAGTTTTGCCCGCCAAAAACTTTCACTTGATATTTTTACTTCAACCTGCCATGAAATATTTTTGTTTGTTTACTGATGGAAGGCTGCATATCTTGTAGGGTATTTCTTCTTCATCAGTCTAAGGGAGGAGGCTTCTTGGTAAGTAATAGGGAGGTTATTTCCAGTAGCCAATTCTGTATTTGCAGTTAACTTCATCTGAAACATGTTACTTGGCTCCCTACCAGGATTCTTCTGGTGGGGAAGACCTTCCAAATGCCTCCCTGTTCATGCTCTTCTGGATGGTTTATGAACTCTTTCTGGGTAGCTGGACTGGCCTCTTTGTGCTCATTTGTTTGGTATTTTCCAATCAAGACTTATTGGCACTAATTTTGCTTATTAATGGCTCATAGCATGGGTAGAACAAGCTGTCTGTTTGTCCAGGGCCCTACCTGGTGTCATAATAAGGAAAAACAAGGAGCACAACATGGTCATAGTGCACAGGGAATGGAAAATAAAGGGTAAATGCCAAACTCCAAATGATGTTTGGTTATTGTTAATTACAGATGAAAGCACCCTGACTTTCAAGTGTGCTTAACAACATGTTGGTTCCTTGCTGGGGCTACAGACAGTCACTGAACTGGTTGGTCAAAATTCTGCTGCAGTAGGATTTTAGTCCTTATTTGAGGTGCATGATGCTTTCAGGTAGTCTGAACCTTCTAAAAAGTAGAAATGAGGTGAAATTGCCATCTTAATTTTTACCTCTCAGGTTTCCTTGTGACTTGGTGCTTCTGGCAACATGTCTTGCTCGTATCTGCTTAGAATATTGTTTCTTATTAAATGCTAGAAAAATCCTTTGCACTTAGTCTGATCCAGCATGTCTTTTGTGAAGCTTCAGCCTTTTCTATATTTTGTAAACAAGTTGTGGAGAGGTAGCTAAATATAGCATAATATAAGCATAATATATGCTATATATATTTGTATGTGTATGTATGTACATATATATATATCTATCTAGATATATATGCTGGATTTTCTTTATGTTTAAAAACTGAACAAATATCTGAAAAAGTAAGACACCATCAGCCAATTAGGATAAAAGGGGAATTTTGGGAAAATGCTTAACTCATGGTAAAGAAGGGAATTGAGGAGGTTTCAGCCAAGGTCATGGAGAAGTGGGGGAAAGAAGTGGAATGCCAGATTTCCAGTGCTTGGTTCCAAGCAGAACTATGTGTGGCTGTGGAGCTGGTGGCTGACAAACTGAGGAAAAGCTGTGATCACAGGCGTGCTTTGGCTTGTGTGCCTCTCAGTAAATTAGTTTTGCATTCCTATTCCCAGTCATTGCTGAAATAAGTTATGCATAAGGTGAACTGGTTTTGAATTTATGGGATTGAGAAACCTGAAGTAAGATGATTCTCCCCCCACCCCCCAACCCCTCCATTGTCTTCAGAAAGAGATTTGCATGGTAATAGAGGTAAGGCTTATTTTGCCTCCTCTAACATAAAAGCACAGTATGCATTCTGGGCACAGATGTCAGGTTGAAAAATATATTTGGGGCTCTCAGATGACCCTAAGTGGGGGAGGCAAATCAGCTTTTACTGGTATGAAAGTTAACTGTCAGCAAATAAAGAACCAAATACCTATGAAGGAAAACCAAAGGTTAATAAAAAGGTGCTGCAGAGTTCTATTTGGGAAGCAGAGATAAGCACATGGCCAGAAAAAAATTCTGGTTTTCAGACCTCTCTGTGAATTTCTGCACAATCCTAGAAACCAAACAAGTCCTAGATCTATTTTTTTAACTTACTACAGATGAGCTTTGCTTAGAAACTCTAATGAGGCACAATGATTTCAGCACAGAGATCATACATTTCTGATGTATATTCTTAGTGGCAGGTACCAAAGGAATCCTGTGAACACTTGTGGGGCACATGGAATCCCCGGATTCATGGAGGAAAAGACTTCTGAGATCATTGGGTCCAAACTATGGTTGATCGTCACCTTGTCAACTAAACCAGAGCACTGAGCGCCATTTCCAGTTGTTCCTTGAACAACTCCAGGGATGGGGACTCCACCTGCAGCCCTTTTATTAAAACACTCCTTTAATTCAGCCCTGCCTGTTGGTCTGAGGGATGTACATACCACAAATTCTTTATCTTATTTAGCCTATTAAAACTATTTGTCCTGTAAGAAATGAATGGGGATGTTTCCCCTGAGCTTGAGCTGATTCAAAGGCACTTTGTTCAGATCATTTGCAGCTTTGGTGAATGCTTTCTTCAAACTTGGAAGTGTCAGCAAATATTTCCTTATTATATGATGCTTCCCTTTAGTCTTTGCTTTTTTTAAAGACAGACTGTAGGAAAACAAATGACCAAACCTGATCTGCACTGAGCACAAGACTGTACATTGTGTGCTGACTGGGGGAAAAATGCATTTGCTGGCTTGCTAAATTGAGATAATACTTTGGATGTTGACAGACAGAAAAACAATTAGAGCTGTCGGATGCTTTGCTGACGTGTGCGTTGTCACATGGAGAGATGGCTTGGTTGGTGCCAGGAAATCTGAACTGTTCAACCCTCAGCAAGTTATTAAGTTAATTAATAAAGTTCCTTACAGCTGGGCTTGGAATGTGAGGTATGTTTATTTGTGAAGACAACTGGTCCAAGAATAAATAGCAGAGGTCACAGATGAGGCCTGTGAGGTGTTTTCTTCACTCACTGCTGTGTTTTAGGCTGGTAAAATATTTTCTTCTGCTTAGTTTATTGGTACATTAAAATGGTGTTAACCTGACTGAAGTGTTTCTGTGTTTGTACATGGTTAATGCTTGTGCAGATAAATGTTTTCTTTGAATTACCTAGCTTTATGTGGGAAAATGTTTATCAAAACCTCTTCGGGTTTTCAGGTGCTTGTTCATGTCTAAGACTATTTCTGTATATGCTGATATTCTTAAAAATGATCACTTTTCTACTGAGTGTGCAAGTCTATTTCAGATCTGGTTTTACATACAAATTTTACATGTACTTCTGAGCAGGTAGCTTTGGGTAGGGATTTTGGGGTGGTTGCTGGCCTGACTTTACTTCTGGGTGCTTTTCTGTGAAAGCTCATCCTGTTGGTGTGGTGGGACCCCTGTGGCTCTAACAGGCTCTGAGGTTGCTGCTGCCCCAGCCTGTCAGGTGAGGATCTTCCAGGTATCCTCTGCATCATGTGTCAGTATTTGTCATCTGCTGGGTGAACTGTTTGGTTGTAGATGGGAAGTCACTTTTCCCCTTAGCTTGGGGGCTGCAGTGGTGCATCTTTTAGATGCAGGAAGAGATGTTCACATCCACAGGAGAGAGCAGCTCTGGTTAGACTGTAAATGTGAACAGCACTACATGTTTGAGTAGTGTTCTGTGCACCGTTTCTGCTTCCACGTGGTGCAGTTCCATTCAATCCATCAGCATCATCAGATTCCATGCTTCTCGTGTAACCCTACCCTGCCTGTCTTCACTAATCTCCCCTAAATAATTTTCAGATTTCTTTTACTTCATCCCTGTGTTATCCATTTTCCTGGTACTTAATTCTTAAAAAATACTGTCTTTAATTTTATCACTTTATCCATATGGGATTACCTGAGTACAGGAGCTTTTTTTATCATGTTATCACTGATTATTTTCCCTCCAGCTGCTTAAGCAGCCCAGCTGTTTCATTAGGCTTTCTTTATCTGATTTTGGTTTCTTGTTGTTGGTTGGTTTGTAGGTGGTTTTTGGGTGTTTGCTTTCTTGTTAGTTTCTGGGGTTTTTTTTAAGACTTAATCATCATTATTGGTGGTTTGGTTTTTGTTTCATTTTTGAGGGAATGTTCTGTCTTTTGAAGGCAATGATTTTTGTTTGGTTTACTATGAATTTTTTTTGCTTGGTATCATCGCAGTGCCTATGGAAAAACCTAGGAAAATACATTAGACAACATCTGGTTTCTCACAGAACCAGAACAGTGCTGGCAAGGGTTAAACCACCCCTACAACATTTCCCCTGATGCATCTCATTGTTTTAGAGGGAGAGAGAAGCAAACTGTCTGCTCACTTTGCTTTCTGGGTTCTGGTACAAAATGGATGGGTTTGTTGGGAATAGGAACCTTCAGCTGCTTCTGCTGAGAGACAAAAGTTGGATTCTCATGGACGGCTGTAATTAAAAATGTTTCCCCCTTGTTTTTCTACAGCTCCATCTGCTAGAAATTATTGAACAAACACTTAAAGCATCCTTACTAGTCCCTGGAAACATTCAGGCAGCATATAAAGGAATAGGGGCACCTGTTACTGGAAATAGTTATGAGTTTATTCTGGAGTTGTTTATTTAGTACTATTTCTCTGGGTGCTCTTTTTGTAACAACTCATAAAATTCTAGGAAATAAACTGTAATGAAACTTTGGGTAAGTCTGCACAAGAGACAGACATGGTTAAAGCATGGGATCCTAGAATGGAATCATAGAATTATTGAGGTTGGACAAGAACACCAAGTCCAACCTGTGCCCAATCCCTGCCTTGTCACCCAGCCCAGAGCACTGAGTGCCACGTCCAGTCATTCCCTGGACACCTCCAGGGATGGAGATGCCAAACCTCCCTGGGCAGCCCCTTCCAATACTTGACAAACCTTTCATGATGAAATTCTTCTGGATATCCAACCTGAGCCTTCCCTGGCACAGCTTGAGGCAGTTCCCTGGAAGCAGAGCCCAACCTGCCCCTGGCTCTCCCTCCTGCCAGGCATCTGTGGAGAGCCAGAATGGTCCCCCTGAGCCTCCTTTTCTCCAGGCTGAGCTCCTTTCCCAGCTCCCTCAGCTGCTCCTCATCAGAACTGCTCCAGCCCCTTGCCCAGCTCTGTTCCCTTCCACAGACACGCTCCAGCCCCTCAATGTCCTTCCCAAAGTGACAGGCCCAGAACTGGACAAAGATTTGAGGTGAGGCCTCACCAGTGCCCATGACAGGGGGACAGTCACTGCCCTGGTCCTGCTGGCCACGCCATTGCTGATCTAGCCCAGGTGCCACTGGCCTTCTTGCCTGCCTAGGCACAGCTGGCTCACGTTCAGCTGCTGTTCACCAGCACCCCACATCCTTTCCTGCTGGTAACTTTCCAGCCACTCTGCCCTCAAAATGTGTGGATGTATGGTTCCTGTTGTTTTTAAAGAAAGGAGGCTGTGTTGGCTCTCCTACCTGATAGACGTCAAAGTGAAATTGTCAACTTTTCAAATTGGTGATTCCTTGCTCTAAACACCAGGCTTTTTCTCTGTTCCAGCTGCTGCGGGAAGTCACCTGCATTGTGCCTGGTGCAGCTGCAAGAATGACTTGACTGATTTGCATTCATGGCTCTTGGATGATCTGGTGAACCATGGAGCTCAAAGTATGGGTGGATGGAGTGCAGAGAATCGTGTGTGGGGTCACCGAAGTCACAACATGCCAGGAAGTTGTAATAGCCCTTGCTCAGGCCATTGGTGAGTACTGCAAGGTGGGAAGTGGGGTGAAGCTTTTTTTGTGAAGCTAAACCCAGGGGAGGTGGGGGAGCACTGGGTACCAGCAGAGCAGAAAATGCAATGCACGGTGGGATAATCTTGCAGTGTAAACTTGTAGTCTTGGATTTTTTCACCTGCCAGAGAGAGATTGAAAAGACAGAAAAGAAACATTTCAAAATCTATAACTTTTCCTTCAGTAAAAATTTATTCTCTAAGTAATATTAATTATGCTGCCATTGGTTGTTGTAAATACAGCCTGGACTAAGGAAGGTGCTAAACTGCCAATATTCTGAGTACCAAAGAAAATATAAAAGGAGTGCAATATAATTGGTTAGCTAATGATGTTCATTGAAATTATACCCATTTTAAGTATCTTTAGCTATATTTGGAGTAGTATAGATCAATTAAATAGATCCTTTAGGGTCTCCTCTGACTATTGCATGCCACATAACTTGCTGCTCATGAAAGGGTAACTTGGAAGTCTCCATGCTGTTAGCCCTTTGCTGAACAGTTCAGAAGAGAAAAATAAAATCTTTCAGGCTTCAACACAGGAAAGTCTTGTCAGATATTTCTCAGTGATTACGAGCATCCTGAATGAACTTCAACCTCATCCTGTCAGTATTTCTTATGCTGATACTTACTCTTCACTAAAATGTTATAATTTGCTTTACATACTATTTAAATTTAGGTAAATACATACTATTAATTTTAGGTAAAACCTATGTTTTACCTAAAGTTAATAGTTTAAAGGCAAGCTTCTGCATTTTTTAGTATGCCAGCAGTTTTGCAAATTGTATTAGCAGTCTGACTCAATTTGAAAATAATAATTTTCTCAATAAAAAGCGAGTTAGGCCTATGAATGTCAACAAGCTAGTCTCCCTGTAAGCACAAAATCAATTTCTCTGAAATGGATGATTATTTATTTAAATGTTAAACTTCTAAACATAATTTCCATCTACTTACATCTAATAGAATGAAAGACTGGGACTTATTTATTTTATACTTTAAGAGGATTGAACAAAATGCTGGCATGTGCTTATCTATATGCACCAAATACCTTTAAAAGCTTCATTTAAAAATTGTAGAAAGTCAGTTTTTCTCTCAAATCTTGTAGTTGATGTTAAACTATTAAATGTTTCTTTACTGATTTAGTTGAAGCTTTTTGCTTATTGGTAATTGGTTCATCAGTTGCTTCCATATCTCATTTTCTGCCTGCAGGTTTTTTGAGAAACAATTCTGCTAGCATGATCATTTTCTAGTCATGATTAAGCGACACATGTTTAGAAATAATAAAGTGGTTTTGATACTTTTGTTCTTCACTTTGTTTTCAGCATCCCTTTCATTCTGTTTCCTTTCCCTTCTCCCACAGAAATGTCAGACTCACAGTTCTAGACAGTAATTTAATGTTCTCCTGTGTAATTTCTCCTTGGGTTTTCTTCTGTACCCTCAGTTGTTAGCCTGAACTCTGTAAAGACTCCCTCAGTGCTGGAAACACACACAGGTTTTGTCAGCTCTGCTGACTTCTGTAACACGTCACCAGTTTGTCTGGGACAGGCGACTCTGCTTCCATGCTGAGATAAATTTCAGCTGCAAACACAGCCAAATCAAGATAATCCTTTGGAAATTCCTTCCCAAGACAAATACCCTCTCTAGAAAACCGCCAGAGCAGTTCCCCTCTCACTGGGCCAGCTAGGACAGTCTCAAGCACCATATAAATTACACCTGTATGTCTTTGGCAGGGAGGGCTTTCCCAGCCCTCCTGTCAGGCCATTCATCAGGACAGAGCCATCTGGCTGCCCCTGTGGTTTGTCTGTAGGTCCCAGCTTACCAGGAGTAATTGTCACTCAAATTTGAAAGGGAATCTATGAAAATGCATCCCTCTAGCTCTCACCTGACATTTGGTGGTAGAAAGTAGGCAGTCTTAGTTGGCTTCCTCCTCGCTTGGCTCTGATGGGATTTTCCACTTTGCAGTCTGGCTCCTTCAGCGGTCACATAACTTGGCCGCACTCATGATTATTTTGTCTGTCTGTAAAGTTTGTGAGATGCTCCTTTTGTTTTATTGTGCATTACAGTTTATTACTAGGTCCTTGACTTAAAGCATACAACACAGTCTTCTTCACTGAGCCTGAAATGTGAATTGAAAGAAATATATTATTTTCTTCAAGTGCAGAGTCCAGAATATCTGCAAACTGGCTTATTTTATAGCCACTTGTGCAGGAAAGCACAAACCAAAGATACCTGGATTAAGACATCCAGAGTTAAGAAGCTTCTCATGGACAAATTAAGCTGCCTCTATTCTAGCCATGTGAAAAATAAAGCTTTGTCCTGTATTTCAAATAAAGGAAAATCAAAATTAGTACAGAGCTGTGGTTAGAAGGCACACTTGGACAGTATCTAACTCTGCTGCTCAAAGCGGGGCCAGGCAGAACAGGTTGCTCAGAATGGGGGGCAGTTGGGTTCTGAATGTGCACAAGTGTGGAGACCTGACTGTAGCAGTGCTCACTCACCCTGGCAGGCAGTGTGTTGTCCGTACATGGAATTTCTTGTATTTTAAAAAGTGCCTTTTGCTGTCACTTGATCAAATGCAGGGCCCTGTCTCTTGATCTCCTGCTGTGATAAAAGCAACAAAAAGGTTTCCATCTCTGCACTTATCAATTCTTCCCCCATGTCATGAAAATTCAGTAACAACTTCAGGATACACAAGTTTCTTGGGGTATTTTCTTTTTTCTTATGTTCTAGGGCTATTTTAGCATTAAAAAAAATCAAGTTCTGCTGGGCTATGAGCCTTTGTAAGAGGTTCTGTCTCATATTTAGTGTCTAATCCTTTGGCCATAGCATTCTGTCACTTAACTTGTCCATCTAATGCTCCTTGATTCCTTGATAATTGGAGCTCTTCCAGTAAAAAGTCTCTTTGGGGCTCTACTCCTGATAAATAACATTTGTGTTACCTGTTCTTGCACTGTGAGTTTCTTCCCTTTCCCCTGCTGCCCATCTCTTGATCACTGCAGAACAGGAAATGGCTACCCAAAGGAAGAATTATAGGGTTTTTTTTGGTTGGTTGTGGGTTTTTTTCCTTTTTTCTAAAAATTTGTTTGGATTGAAGTTAAATATCAATCTCAAATGCCCTCTCATTCTTTAAAACAAAAAAAGGAAAAAAAAAAAAAGGAGTATTGTGTCCTTTGGTGCCCCAACAAAGCTTATTTTAAAAAATATGTATGTAATTTATTGAATGCAAGAGAGAATAATATTGGTTGGTTATAACTTAGGGTTCTAAAATTGCCTGTATCTGTACTTAGAAGGAGTTGGAATTGCCTTAGCTGGAGGGCGGGTCACTGGAATGCTGTTCAAGACAGACATAAAACTATTCAGTTACAAGTTTCCAGAGAGTGAAATCATCTCTCACTGGGATCTTGAAGAACACTCGATACTACCTTTTATGAGTTTTATCTAGGTCTGCTTTATATTCTTTTTAACTCAAGCTGTTTGCAAGTGACAAAGAAGACTTGGCTTTTTAATACAAATAAGAGAAGTGATTGTTTCATCATGAGAAACAAAGCCCTCCCCAAAACAAAAATACACTTCAGCACACGGTTTAAATAGAGAAGCATGAGTCTTGTTTTAAAAATATTTTTGCCAGGAGAAATGAATTTTTCCAAGAATATCCTTGTCTCTTTTAATAATGTGCATTTGACAGTGCATTCTCCGCTAAGTTTTCTGTGCATTATGTAAAAACCAAAATGGCTTTGTAGAAACGTTGTTTGGTCATTTTGATTCCTCTTCATAATTTGGACAAGTGAAAAAAAGTAAAAAGAGAGGTGTTGATACTTTTAAGCTTTGTGTGTGATGAGATGGTTGATGAATGCAGACAAAGTCTGTTTTGAATGTGGGTGAGCATAGTGGCACCTCTCAAAAAATCATTTTAATAGCGATGGGAAAAGCAAATGTATCCTAAAACAAAGTGAGCTAATCATTTTAGCTGATGGTTTAGGCAAATGTAGTTTAACTATAGACTTTCTTTAAATTGGCTTTTACTAGATGTTTTCCATTCAAACATGAAAAATAAAAAATCACCAAAGGAATGTGGTGACAAATAGTGCAGTCACAAGTACACTTGTCCTGTTCCTTCAGAAGTGCTGCTTTCCCACTTCCAGCCCCATGACAATTTTTATTGCATTTGTTGTGATTTCTTTTACCCCTGAAGCCTAGAACACATCTCCTCTACTCAGAATGATATGTTTGTTTCCTAGAAAGAGAATACTTCAGTCTAGAGACATGAAGCTTGAATTTCTTACCAGAAGAAACCTTCTGCCCTCCTCCCTGCAATTTTCTGTGGCAAATAATTGAATTGGCAGACTTGCTTTAAATAGTGCTGTGGATTTTGGTGCTTCTGGCTGGAGAATATGAGTGTCACTTCACTGAACAAGAAGTACAGCTGTCTCTTTTTAAAATTAAACAAATGCAGCCATTAGAATTTTTTTTTTTTTTAATTACAATTGAGTATTTTTCCTCAAAGATAAATGGAGTGTATTTATCAAAATGTCAGTGCTGTCTCACATGTGTTAGAGCATTTGAAGGCTCAACCAAGAGTTGTATCTGGGAAGATCAAACCACTTCTTTTATAAAACCGTATAGTGACAGGACAAGGGGGAATGACTTCACACTGACAAAGGGGAGGTTTAGATGGGATATGAGGAAGAAATTGTTCCCTGTGAGGGTGCTGAGGCCCTGGCACAGGCTGCCCAGAGAAGCTGTGGCTGCCCCTGGATCCCTGGAAATGTCCAAGGCCAGGCTGGATGGGGCTCTGAGCAAGCTGGGGTAGTAAGAGTTGTCTCTGCTAAGGATCTGCTTAGAACTTTCGTTTTTTCAACCCCAAGATTTCATTCAAATGAAACAGTGAATTTAAGAGGGATAATAAGTACAAGAAATCTGTGCTTTGTGGTGATCCTATGATGTGATCATATAAACTTTCTGGTTCAGAAATTTAGTGACAGTAACCCCACCAAGAGGGACCTTGGACTGCTGGATGTGTTTTGCCACATGTTGCTGTGTGACCTCAGCCAAACTTCCACATTGTTTCACCTATTTAGAACACAGCTCTAAAATAGGTGTGGTACCTCAGGGAGTTTGGAAAAAAGGCACTTGAAAGTATGAAGTGATGACTGAGAGCTTTGTTCTGTCAGGTTGTGATAAACTCCTGCATACTCTCTTTTTGAGAGCAAGATAACAGTAATGAACTATGGCTTCAGTTCTGGTAAAGGCAGGAAGAGATGGCTGTGCCTGTAGAACTCAGCAGACCTTCAATGGAGTCTCTGTGGGTATTTCTTCCTAGGACTGGACTCCTCTCACTCTTTATTTTCTTTGGTATTTCATACCTGTGGTTGCAAAATATAGCATGAGTTAAGAAATCTGAGTAATGTGAACTCTAACCTCTATTTTGAAGGTTGTTGTTTTTTTTTCTCTTAATCTTGGGTATTTAATGAGCTCTCAGGTAGCCAGAATTACTTTTTTTTTTAAATTGCTATGGATGTTAACTTAAGTATCACATAATGAATGAAATGTCAGCTTCATACTTCAAAGATACTGAGTTCAAATCATCCTGAGTTGATTATAATTGCCAGCAATTACCTTCCTGTCAGTGCTGTAAAAGATACAGGAGTTAATGCTGTTGTCCATTTGGTAAGGCAGAGCATTTTCACCCACGTGTTCCACATATTAAGAGTTCTTAGAAGATTTTTACCCACATGCAGTTACTTTTTCTTTGCACTGCCTTGTTAAGGAAGACAGCCTAGGGCTGGAAGGCTGTCTCTGGGAAACCAAGTGGGTCAGGAAGCTGTATCCATGTTGTGGAGGGTGTGCATTTTTCAGTGCTCTGGGCAGTCTGGGTTTGGCTTGAGCTGAGTGTTGGCAGGTCTGGCTTTACCTCCATGGAGAGCTGAGTGAAGGCAGGTCACAGTGTGTTTATTCTTATTATGCACTGTGATAAGTCTGAGGTGCTCGTTCAGATTCAGCTCAAGACTGAGACTAGTGCAACTTCCCTTTTAGTGTGGCTGTCTTAAAACTGTCCTAGGTGCAGATTTTCTTTTCTTACCTTATTTTTTTTTTTCCCCAGAGTGCCACCTTGCAGGGCAGGCCCTTAGCACAGCTGCTGTGCAGCAGAGGCGATGGGACCCCTGGGGAAAATGGGAGCTAGGAATGCGCGTGACAGAGAACTTTCCTGGCACTGAGTGTGTCCTGGTGGTCTCAGGGAAAGAGGAGAAACTGTGAGCAAGGCTGCATTGAAGGGTTTGAGAGCAAATCCTGTGAGGAGTGGCTGAAGGAGCTGGGGGACTCAGCCTGGAGAAAAGGAGGCTCAGGGGGGACCTTTTTGGCTCTGCACAACTCCCTGACAGGAGGGTACAGCCAGAGGAAGTTGGGGTCTGCTCCCAGGGAACAAGGAACAGGACAAGAGGGAATGGCCTCAAGCTGTGCCAGGGAAGGTTCAGGCTGGACATCAACAGGGATTTCTTCATGGAAAAGGTTGCTAAGCATTGGAAGGAGCTGCTCATGGAGGTTTGGATTCCCTGTCTCTGGAAGTGTCCAGGGAATGACTGGATGTGGCACTCAGTGCTCTGGGATGGGTGGTGAAGTGGGTATCGGACACACCTTGGGCTCAATTGATTTTGGAGGTCTTTTCCAGCCTAAATTATTCTTATCACCTCTGGTGACAAAGACCTGCTCCTGCCCACCCCAACCCCTTTTCTAGAGAAGGAGAGGTACCCTCCTGTTTAAGAGTGCTCCTCCCACCACTTTTCCCAGAAATGTGAGACCAGGGCAATGAGTCACCTGCTTGCACTGACTCACTGCTGTTGGTCCTGGCTCTGAAGCATGGGAGACACTTAATGGAAAGATGCATCTTGCTTGGTGCTTGGCCTAAACGTTTGTAGCCTGGTGGGAATGATAAGGCACAGGTACATTTTTTCATGGTGTGTATATAATACTACCTGCATAGCAAAAAAAAAAAAAAGTAGTGCCTGAAGTGCTTTGCTTGTAGAGGATGATAGACATTTGGGTGGGAGTAATGGGATGAATCATTTCTGTCCTGAAAAAGGGAATTGATGACCTCTCACTGCCAAGAGTGTTGCTACTGCTTCTTTCCTTTGGAGTTTCATTTTCACTTTTGGCAGCAGAAGTGGTTGCTCTGTCTACTGTGTCAGCTGCAAATATTAAAGCATATACAGGAGCTTAAAGTGAGTAATGTTGTCCTATTACCTTCATGGAGTATAACTTAAAAATCTGCCTCTTGAGAGTCTAAAAAAATGTTCATTACCTAGTACCTATATTTCATTAGTTTAATCACTGTTCATTGTGATGGAATCTGTGTTTAAATTAGCAAATTACATCAATCCCAAGCTAAGACTACAGTGGTTGGGCACATAGCCTGGGCACTTGGGTCCAGAGCTTGTGTTTGGCTGTGCAGCAGAGCCAGATCTAGGACACTGAGTGCATTTTGCCATTTAATGTCACAAGAAATCCAGGTTCAAACCACTCATGACAGCTATTTGCAAGTTGTCAGAACATCAGCATTCTGGAGTCCATATATATTTCCTTTTTTGATGTCTCTCAATTTTGAAAGAAATTACTCTTTTGGAGGTGTTCCTGTATTAATAGAACCTGTGATAAGTTTGTATGCTTAGGGAGCTGCAGGTGGAAACTTAACCTGTTAACCTTGACTCTGCCCTTTGTGCAGCTACAGTGTGCTTTAGGGATGTAAATACGTATCTGCTTCTGTTATTACCTGCTTGTCATTTGCTGTCTTCAAAACAGATACAACTTCTTGGTGATTGTTTTAAGATGGTAATACCATATGGTACATGTAGGGTCCCCATTCTGGGGACCATGTAGTAATCACAGAATCATAGAATGGCATGAAATATAAAAGACCCTAAAGATCATCCCATTCCAATCACCTGCCATGGGCAGGGACACCTGCCACTATCCCAGCTTGTTCAGAGCCCCATCTGCCTTGGACACTGCCAGGGATGGGGCAGCCAGAGCTTCTCTGGGCAACCTGGGCCAGGGCCTCACCCCCCTCAGAGGGAACAATTTCTTCCTCATATCCAATCTAAACCTGCTCTGTGTCACTGTGAAGCCATTCCCCCTTGTCCTGTCACTCCAGGCCCTTGTCAAGAGTCTCTCTCCATCTTTCCTGTGGGTTCCCTTCAGGCACTGCAAGGCCACAATGAGGTCACCCCAAAGCCTTCTCTTCCCCAGGCTGAACAATCCCAATTGTTCCCTCAGCCTTTCCTCCCAGCAGAGCTGCTCCATCCCTCTGATGCCCTTGGTGTCCCTGCTCTGGCCTGGCTGCAGCAGCTCCCTGTCCTTCCTGTGCTGGGCCCAGAGCTGGATGCAGCCCTGCAGCGGGGGCTCAGCAGAGTGAGGCAGAACTGCCTTTCCCCTGCTGCCCATGAAGTAGCTGGACCTGAAATACAGTGTGGAAGTTCTGTGCTTTCTCCAGCCCTTGAATCCCTGTTTTCTGAAGAGGAAACTGAAGAACGTAGCATTGCTTGTGCTTTTTTTGCCTGTCTGGATGGTTTTCTCTACCATTCCTATCAATACCAGGCTTTGTAGTCCAATATGTTCTAGTTGCAGTTAAAGAAGAGTTTTATTTCAGAAGTTTTAGGGCTATTCACTGCTGAACTGGTCACTGAACCTTCCCTGGAGATACTGCAAAATTCTGTGTGGGATTCAATATAATACTCAGCTGGGAGAAACACACTGCGATTTAAGGAATGCCATACATTGCTGATACGTGGCCATAACCTGAATGCGAATGTAACTTAGTTTTTGAAGTAATAATAAGATGGCATGAATGAAGGTGGACTGAGTTCTGCCAGGTGCTTTTTGTGTTTAGAAGCTTGTGACAACACACAGGGCAAGAAGCAGCATGCAGGTGTCAAACTGCTCCTCATCAACAACCCAGGCAAGCTGCTTTCTCCCTGTCAGTGGTGGCTGCACATCAAAACCAGCAGTTTGCTACAGGGACGCCTGTGTTCTGAAATACTCTGTCATTAGTTCTGAATAAACTCATTCACCCTTTCATTTGTGAATTAATCCCCTCTAATGCAGGCAAACATCACAGTTGTGGTTGTCTCGGTATTGTTAATCTGCGTCATGCACAGGCTGAGCACTAGACCTGGGCAATGATCTCGGAAGAGAACAGCTTTGTTTTAGAGCAGTCCTGAGCCCCAGGTGTGGTTGTTGAACTGTGCAAGTATTACTTCTACAAAACACTTTCTTTTATGTGGAACTTGAGTGCCGAGTTCATTATTTAGGGCTGCGTGTTGATTTGGAATCCTAAGCTAAGATGAAAATAGTTCTTGGCAAGTCTGTGCTTAATTCTCTAATTTACTTTTGGTCAAGGTTGTTAGAGCTTTATTCTCTTCCCCCCTCTTTTTTATTTTCCTTTTTTTCCTTTTGTCTCCTGTTACATTTCTTTTAAGTAATGAATTTAATAGCAGAGTGAATAGAAACTGCACTCTGCTCGCTCCCCTATTGGTACCTACTTCAGTTTACAATTTCAGGACTTCTTTGAACTTGAGTGTTTCTGACACAACATGAACTTTAGTAGCACAACCACGATTACAAGCTGGAAACTTCTAAGATGAACAAAACAGAGCAGTGAAGTGCAGTTTTTGTCCTGGGGTATGTTTTTATTTGATTTTTCTTCTTTTATTGTTCATATGCTATGGCAAACAGTAGTAGGTTTATTTTTCCTGTAACAATACCAATGCCTACTACAAACTACAAGTCTTCATGGATCAATTTGCAATATTGTGAATTAGCAAAAATCTCTCACTTTATACCATAAACCTTTATAAACTTGATTTTAAAGAACTTTATTAAAATAAGCCTTAAATATCTTTCTGAGAGTGTTCGCCAAGCATGTTAGTATGCTAATAGGTTTGGGGGTTTTTTCCCTCTTTTTTTTCCCCAGTTTCTACCCCCAGAGTAATTAATTTATATGGCATTCGGGGTGGTGGATTGCTGTTCTCATGCTGCCTGCCTTGTTTTGCTGACTTCCATCAGCTAAATCTTTCAGCCCTCACTCCTAACTTGGAAGTGAATGTGGACATTTTGGTCTATGACTATGCCAACCAGTTCCTCTGGGATGAGCCAAAACCACCTGTTCTCTAGGTGGTGCCTCTGCAGACAATTTTTGTTCTTATTCTTTGCTTTGGGAGCTAATTGTGAGAAAGTGAGAGCAGAGGAACATTTCCAACACAGTAGTTGTAGCTCTGGAAGCTCTTCAGAAGGCAGTGTCTGATTCTAGAGGGGTGCACAGTGCATTAATCACCACAGCGCAGCTTGTTTCCTGTAAATCTGAAGTGAGGAGTTCATGTGAGTGTTACGACTGGAGGTCACAGATCTCCAGCCTGAGATTAGGATGTTTTTGTCCTTTTGAGAAAAATGTGAGGATTTGGCAGGTAGTACAAGGTAAGGGAACACACTGAATGCATTACCACTGATAACTACATTTCTTCTAACTCTTCCCTTCTGTGGTTGCATATATGACAGATATTTCAGGCTTTTATGTGCTGGAATAAATAACTTGAATGATCATTCCTCATGAAAATGAATGTGGGTAATGCATTAAAGTAATTAATGATGTTTTTAAGGTTAATGGCAATTGTGGAGCCGTTCAGAAATTCATTGGCATCAAATGCTTTAAAAGCAGTTGATCTTTCCCATCTTTTTTGTAAATAATGTTGTAGCTTTTAAGTGAGGTTACTTTAATAGGGGAAGCTCTTCTGGAATGGGAGAATGCTTTATTTCAGAATAGTCTGAGTGCTTAGAAAAATATCCCATAAGGGGCATTGAAGGAGGAAGACTGCTGAGCTGAATTGAAGTGTGTTTGATAAGAACACAAATGAAGCCATGAACCTAAGTAGTATTGTCAATAGAGCACTCAGAAAAACTTTCAACACTTAGAGGAGAGGACTTGAGCTTCTTCCTGAGGGCTGAGTTGCCCCAGTGGGGATTTGGGAGCTGCTGTCACAGATAACAAGATTGTGGAGGGACCCCGATTGCTTGTTTGCAGTTTAGGCAGCCTCTGCTGCTCTCCTCAGTGAAGGTTTGTCACATCAGCAGCACTGCCACGGGCACCACAGGCTGTGGCCCAGGCTGGATCAGCGTCTGAGTGCACGAACACGGGACTGAGGCTCTGTCAGTCATTAACAGCTGCCTCTGATTGATGAAAGTTTAACAGCAAACACACTGCCTCCACATTTGACATTTGTACATGGCTGTATGAAAGATGTGGGACTCCTTGTTTTCTTGGTCTAGAGGTTTGCATTGGGTGTATTTATGTGGTGGTTACCAACACTGCTGGGTCACTTGCTTTATTCTTCCCTGTGAGGGTGCTGAGGCCCTGGCACAGGTTGCCCAGAGAAGCTGTGGCTGCCCCTGGATCCCTGGTAGTATCCAAGGCCAGGCTGGATGAGGCTCTGAGCAAGCTGGGATAGTGGCAGGTGGCCCTGCCCATGGCAGGGGGCTGGAACTGGATGATCTTTTGGTCCTTTCCAGCACAAACCGTTGTGTGATTCCATGAATCGGTTCCTCCGAGCCTGGCGGCAGCCCCGGGGTTGCGCAGTTCTGCCGGTTCTCACGGTGTCAATCCTTCACTGCTGCCGCTCCCGCCCTGCGCAGAGGGGGTTTGGAGGCGAACTCGGTGATGTGCGGGCACCGTGAGGCAGCGTCTGCCGCAACACGGGCAGGTGCTCTGAAACAGCCTGTGGGGGGCGGGAGGGTCCCGTCCCACCGTGTCCCACCGTGTCCCACCGTGTCCCACCGTGTCCCACCGTGTCCCACCGTGTCCCACCGTGTCCCACCGTGTCCCACCGTGTCCCGGTGCCGTCCCTCACGGGCGGAGCGCGGCGCGGTGGCGCCCCCCCGCGGCCGCGCTGACGCTGTGCTCCTTTGCAGGGCGCACCGGGCGCTACACGCTGATCGAGAAGTGGCGGGACACGGAGCGGCACCTGGCGCCGCACGAGAACCCCATCGTGTCCCTCAACAAGTGGGGACAGTACGCCAGCGACGTGCAGCTGATCCTGCGGCGCACCGGACCCTCCCTGAGCGAGCGGCCCACGTCGGACAGTGTGGCGCGCATCCCCGAGAGGACTCTGTACCGGCAGAGCTTGCCGCCCCTGGCCAAGCTGAGGCCACCCGGGGACAAGGCCATGAAGAGGAGGGAGCCGAAAAGGAAATCCCTCACCTTCACCGGTGGCGCCAAGGGGCTGATGGACATCTTCGGGAAGAGCAAGGAATCTGAGTTCAAGCAAAAGGTGCTCAACAACTGTAAAACAACAGCGGACGAGTTGAAGAAACTGATCCACCTCCAGACGGAGAAGCTTCAGTGTATCGAGAAGCAGCTGGAGTCCAACGAAGCCGAGATCCGCTACTGGGAGCAAAAGTACAACGCCAGCCTGGAAGAAGAAATCCTCAAACTGGAGCAGAAGATCAAACGGAATGAAGTGGAGATTGAAGAGGAAGAGTTCTGGGAAAACGAGCTGCAGATCGAACAGGAGAATGAAAAGCAGCTGACGGAGCAGCTACAGGAGATGAGGCAGAGGATCCTGGAGTGTGAGAGCAAGCTCAAGGACTATGTGTCTCAGATCCACAACATGGAGAGTGGCCTTGAAGCAGAGAAGCTACAGCGGGAAGTTCAAGAGTCCCAAGTAAATGAAGAAGAGGTCAAGGAAAAGATCGAGAAGGTGAAGGGAGAAATTGATATTCAGGGCCAGCAAAGCCTGAGATTGGAAAATGGCATTAAAGCGGTAGAAAGGTCTTTGGGCCAAGCTACCAAGCGATTACAGGTAAGACTGTCTTTTTATCCATAGCTAGAGACAGTCAAAGACTGTGACAAATTTTTCTTACACAAATCTGAAGCCCATGAAAGAAAACACAAGAAAGTTTCCAAAGTGAATCAGGGTAAAAGGGGGAAAGTGTTGCTTTCATTTTCAAAATGCGTTTCAGTTTGTGGGTTTTTTTTTTGAAGAGCAGACAAGTTTTTATTTCACCTGTGTTTAAACTTGCTCATTTAAACTGTCTGAGAAGAAAAGCAGTAATTTGCACCATCGTAGCCTTTTCTGGGGATAAACTTATGATCTTTGATAGGTTTGTCTGCCACCAAAAGAGATGAATTACAAACAACAGTCCAAAAGCAGCACCTGGAAAGGTACAGAGCTAAAAGTAAAGTACGCACAACCTTATAGGGCTTTGGTTTTAAAGAACAGCATCCCTCTTTTCCTGGCTGATTCGCTGATGCTCAGGATTTTATTTTCTCTACACCTCAGGCATTTGTGGCACATGTGTCTAAAGAGAGTCCAGTCCCTGTTTCCTTGCTAAAGTTAATGATATAACTTGGAACTTGATAGAGCATGAAGGAATAAAGGAACTCCAGCTGCTGGCTGGATGAGGTGGAGGAAAGATTGGCGCTCCTGAGATTTTTATGTGCCTCATAAGATAGTCCTAAGGCACCACGCTGTTTGTCGTTGGAGTTGTAGTTCTTGCTGATTCCCAGGGTTCACAGTTAGTATATTCTGCAGTGCTGCAGTGGCATTAAGGTGATTCCACTGTGAATATGTAAGAGGATTTTGTATCCTTACTCCTGCCTTAGAACTATGTCAGTATGAGCTTTCTTTACGAGATGATGAGGGGGAAAAAAGCGATCTTTTAATTCAAAGCAAAATGGATGAAAACTGTAAGCAGTTTTGGCCATGTTTATCTAGGCTAAGTTTCCAGACATGCTGTGCTTAAGGATTTGCACTGATGGAAAGGTTCAAGTCTTCTTTATGTGTTTTATCTATCCTCAGTCACATTTACTGAGGCTATGATGGAGTTCAAAATATTTCTGGCTTGGTTTTTTTTAGTAGTCTAGGTTTTCTTGGGAAAGTTCCCATTCAATTCAGATCTTCCAATCTTGTTCTAAGCCTAAAGGTGCGCAAATCTGGAAGTCCACAAGAAAATAAACTGAGCTCTGCATTATGGAGCTTTGCAGGGGAGGAAATAGACAAATATTTTATTGTGTACCTAAAGTTAAAGATATCTGCTAAAGCGGCTCAATCTCTGTGTGTGGGAATAATAATAGTCCAAGACTGTTGTAATCTAGCAGAGCTGTAAGTTTTGCATATTGTGACAGAAGTGCATAGAAAGATCCTAAATGATCATCTGTGCTGTGAAGGGGTGGGGAACCAGCCAGGCTTTGGCTTCATTGCTCAAAACCCTTGCAGAATGAGAAAGTTCTGGCCAAAAACGTTTAAATAGAAAATACAAATAATAAGAAGAGAAAATAATTTTACTCCTTTTAAGATCAGAAGAATTAAATGAGCTGTCTAAGCCATGCTGGACACTTCAGGAAGAAGTAAGACTTGGTGCCAGACTGCTCCTGCCCAGTTGATTATTTTTTCAGCATTCACACTATTATCTTTATATGCTGATGTGCCAAAGTTTTTTTCAGGTGGTATGAGAAACAGCTGCTAGTCATCCAAGAAGCAATATAAAAATAAAATACATTAAGAAAAGCCCAATTAGGGCCATGGGTTGGACTTCATGATCTCAGAGGTCTTTTCCATCTAATTGCTTCTGTGATTCTAGTAAGTGCTAGTGAGTGTTGACTCACTTTATAAAATACAAGATTAAAATACCTTTAAATTCTTGAATTTGCTTTCTCATCAAAAGGAGAAGCATTAGTTGCCCAGCTGTCAATATGGTCATGAAATGCTGCAGCTTTATTTACTCAGCAGATGTTTTCTGTTTCCTGGCAGGACAGGGAACAAGAACTGGAGCAACTGACCAAGGAGCTGCGCCAGGTGAACCTGCAGCAGTTCATCCAGCAAACCGGAACCAAGGTGACGGTGCTGCCGGCAGACCCCATGGAGGTGGAGGCCCCACATGTGGAGCTCGAGAGAGGTGCAGCCCTCGGAATGCTTTCGGAGGGAGGGAAGGAGGGAGAAGGGGCGGGCAGTGCCTTTACTGACGCTTAATGCTGGCACTCCTAGCAAAGTGAATGCTCCCTTAGCGAAGGCATAGTAAAACACTATGAGAGCCGCATTGTTGAATCCGTCTTTTCATTCCAAGGGTTTAGCAGGCTCTAAATAAAGAGCAGCATGTGGAGAACTTCTCTCCCACTGTGCCAGGGCATGCGTTTGTCCCATCAGCAATGCATTAAGCCTGCAGCTTTCAAGAGCGGCCGCCATGGCTGGCTGCCAGCACAGAACGTGATTGTACCTCTGACATTGCTGTTCATCTGGGTTCTTCTTCTTCTGGTGGGGAGGTTGTCAAAGCGGAAAAAGGAATGTGTCTGGATCCCAAGAAATCCCAGACAGCAGCCACACGGGAATAGGAGCCAATCCAGCTGGGCTGCCAGCTATGCAGAAGCCCTGCACAGATGGCTGTTACGGCGGGTGCGAATTGACTTTGCCCCCAGTGAGATCAGTGCAGCCTGCACGTGCCCACATCTGCATTCAGAATTCCCTGGGCAGAACCACGGAGCGGTTTGAATGCGTGTCACAGCTGCGGCACCAGCATGGTCGTGTGCTTTTTCCAGCACTCTGCTTCCAAGGGGTTCTTTGTTTTGGCATTCTCCTGTGCTGGGTCTGTCCCTCTGCTCAGAAAACTTTAAAACCAAAAGGCATGGGGAGGGCAAGGGGGTGGGGAGAGAAGAAAAGACAACCCAGCCTACAAATGCAGCACTTGTATGATGAACATTAAGTGGACAGGAAGCTGAAGCTTTGAGTTATGTTACAGGTTCAAGCTCTTCCTGCACATCACCATATAAGTGTGTGTCTGTGGCTGTGTACGTGTTTCTCATGGGAGGGTAATTCTTCTGTGTGGGTTTTGTTCTGTTTTGAAATAAGTAGGAAGTGTGCACCTTAGATCTTCTCACTTCCTATTCAGGCACTTCAGTAGTTTGTTACAGGTGGAATTAGTTTTTTGTAGGAGGAGAGGTGCACCCCTGCTGGTGACTTTTCTAATTGCCTTTTTCTCATGCAGAGCCAACCTTTCAATCTGGGTCACTGAAGCGCCCCGGCTCATCAAGGCAGCTCCCCAGTAACCTTCGGATCCTACAGAACCCCCTGTCATCTGGTTTTAACCCGGAGGGCATTTATGTATGACAGTACATACCTCTTCTAGAGAGGACCTAGCAAGGTACCCTGGACAAGATACACTTTATTTTATTCTGCCAATGATGAATGGAAGAAGTTTGTCTTGTTTTGTTTTTTTGTTACACCACCGTGTGATTTTTTCTTCTTCCTCCAACACTACTTGGAGCCATACCCTGTGCACTGATGCTAAAGAGACAGGAACTGTCTCAGTTCATAACTGGCAAGGATGACCTTGCTGTCAACACAGCTTGAGTGCAAAAACCTTCATTGTTTTTGCCACTTCAGAAGTGTTTGGGAAAGTATTGTTCCTTGTATAGGCATAAATGGAAGACTGAGAGTGAAGGAAACTGTGTATGCAACTTATGAGGTTTAATTTATTCCCTTTAGTCAATGGACCTGTGAATGTTGACCTTTTATATTTTTATTTTTAACTTGTGAATTATCACGTATGGCTGTGTATCAGTCTGACGAGGTGACTTTAATTTGTGTGTACCAACATTCCCCATCTGATCAAGTACAGCAACCTGCAATGCAGAGTTCTGAGGGGTGCTGAACCATTGCAGTGGTTTCTCACCACTAACTTTGTTCATTTCTGTCGTGGGTCATCATATGTCATGTTCCATCCATTGCTACCTTTTAAGGCTTGAAAAGTGAGCTTATGGGATTTACTTGCTATTGTATCTGCCTTGAATGAAGCACCTAGTGTTCAAAAGATTTATGGATTTTAAACCTTGGCTTGGTAAAAATATTTCCAGCATATGATTGAGGATGCACTAGTTAGATGATATTTTATTATATAGAATGTATATTTGAAATATTTTGCCACATTGTATATGCCTTTTGAGAAAAGAACAATGTAAGAAGTTGTCTTCATATATCTTACCAAAAGAGAGTAGGAGGCTTTCACTGTGTGTGATTTTGTACTTCATTTTTTTCACTAGCCATTACAGTGTTGTTGTTTTGTTACAAATCTTGCTGTTGGAGGGGAAGAAAGACACAACACAAATAAGTATCCACTTCCAACCTTCCAGAATCCACTCAAGTTTTGTGAAGTGAAGAATCCTGGCAGAGTCCTATGAAGTTCATAGCAGTTCTTATTGATAGGAGTGAGGCCAGGATTTCATTCAGCTCCCTGGTGGAGACATTTGGTCCCTTTGAAAGACAGTCACTTACAGAATGTAAAGCTTCCAAGCAGAATATTGACACATTTGGTGGCCATTTTTCACAAAACATATGAAAAGAGAACATTATCACATCTTGATGTTGCTCTAATGCAATCAAAGCTAAGAAAGAATTAGACAAAAAGGGTTCCCTGCAGAAAGTATCCACTCCCAAATTGCTCATTCGTTGCAGGCCTTGAAGTGAGAATGCTGCAGGGGACACCAGGTTTGTGGAGAAAGGGACTGGCATCAGTGGAACACATTGTAAGCGCTGGGGGCTGACCTCATGGATGAGTTAGGGAAGGGATGGGCCTTCCTTAGTTTAGATTTCCTGTTCTAACAGCAACTCACAGCATCATTCCCGCCTTGGAGATGCCTGGGGAATGAAGGGGGACACTGTGCCCTCACCGCAGTGCTGAAGACTTGCGCTCCTGATGTCCTCCTTGGCAGGATCAGGATTTTACCACTACTAGGAAACTCCAAGCTTTTAGCCATAGAGAAATACTCCTAGCATCCTCTTGTGTTGATTCACTGATGTGCAGATAAATGTTAATTTAAGTCTCTTTTTCTGAAAAAGGAGCTTCCTGACAAATGGAAGTTTTAAAAGATATAGCAGAAGATGAAGGATTCTTGAGTGTTTAATGCATTTTTTTTTTCCTTTCCACTTATTAATGGCACCATATATTCTAAAAATGCTGCTGTATTTAGATTAACAGCAACAGATAAGGCTGTGAATATATAAAGGACCTTTCCAAATGGACTCTGAATTTTTACTGTTTAACTTATCAGGCCATTTTTTTTTCATCTTCCCTTGTGAGCAAACTGGAAAATGAGATATTCCTGCCTGAGGAACCTTTGCAGTGCTCACCCATTTTACTGTTAGTTTATCACAATTCTGTGCTCACGTTTACTGTGCCCATAACTTTGTATTAAAAAAAAAAAAAAGAAAGAATGTGTATATATATATATATATAAAAAGTGTAAAATATACATAGTTTGGGGACAATATCTGTCCAAGGTACTTGAGCATATATGCCTTACATTCTGGGTTCAATTTACAGAAATTAAATGGCCCTCTCCAGTGGATATCTTGCATCTTCAGCACCTCTTGATGTTAGAGAACTGAGGCACTCAGCACCTTGCAAAGTCTGGCCCAAATTATGCTGCATCGGGGTGGGGGGAAAAAGTCTTGTCCTGAGATGAAGTATTTTTAAGGGAGATCAGCATATTTACCCCAGCTAATGATTTTGTCATATTCTGACTGGTCCATCTCCCACAGATGTCAGTTTGGGCTCTCTTTCTCTGCCAGGTTATTCTGTAAGACAGAAGGAGGAGGAGGAAAAGGATTAAAAGGAAGAGTAAGAGCAGCTTTGGAGGGCTTGAATTACAGCTTTGTCATAGAATCAAGGGAAGAATTTGCCTTTTGAGTAATAAAGTAGCACCTGCTGACTGCAGCAGCTGTTGGACACAGGGGCCAGCCTGGAGCTGGCTCAGGAGTGACCACTGCAGCACCCCTTGAGTGGTCCCTCCTTGCCAGGGCTTTGGCACATGTCAAGGTGATCTGAAAAACATTGGCAGCTTCAGCCACTCCTGTGGCCAAGGAGAGGCTTTGGTATCCAGACCTGCCAGTTGTGAGACACTGACAAATTCCCCTGCCCCCACCATACTCCTCTTGCTTATTGAATTTCACCCAGGCTGAAGTTCCGTAGCATTTTCACCCTCTCTGTAAATAAACCAAAAAGAAATGGCATGCCCTTGCATTAAATGTGAATTGACTCATGTGTAACAGTTAGAAAAATTCCTCACACTACAGCATTTAGAATTTTGCTTCTGATCAACTGCAGAAACTCACTCTTTCTTTACAACTGTACAAAAAGTCCATTTTCAGAAGTGTTCCAAACCTCCTGGGGCATTAGCAGAAAGGAAGCTACACTTACTAATTTTAACAAGTGCCATATTATTTATTGGGCAGCATGATAAAAATGGGGTTTTTTGCTTGCGTTATATAGTTGAATACACAAGCACTATTTTCCAGTGCACAGGGAATTTATATGGAGAACTCCTGTAATTTATTACTAATGGAAATTAACTGTGTTACCTCTCTCATCCATGAGGATACAGTTTATTTTTGCTGGAGATGCTATGTTGTTAGGGGAAAAGAGGGGGGTGACCATCTGAAAAGCCAGTAGGTTAAGGCTAAGGTGAACTGAATGCATGAGCAAGGGAGAAACCAAGTCCCACTCTGACAAGTCAGCTCCCAGTTTCTTTCAGTGGGACTTAGGTTCCCAAGTGCCTGAATTGTTTCTGGAAATGGTATTTTAGCTTTGAGATTGCTTGCTTTTCTAAAATCTTGGCAAGTTTGGAGGAAGTTCTTGAAGAAGAGAACTACCACTACTAGCATTAGCAATATGCAAACATATGAGGTAATAGGGAAGAAGATCCTTCAGTGAAATAAAAATCTCCTCTTGGGGCAGCAATTGCCTTGTTTTTAGCATGAAGAGTATTGCATTATTTTAGTGAACTGGGATCATATGATCAAAGGAACATCGATCTTGTAATTTTTAGTGAGTTACCTTGAAGCATATAAATTCCTGATGTGCATTAACTTGAGTGAATTGGGCCTTAATGATACATGTAAATAACAAAACTGTATTCAGATATTTTTTTTCCAGAAAATAGTCTCTAATGGTCTGTACTGTATTAAAAAAAAAGTGTTGAAGTGTTACTTTTATATTACACCTCATTTTTTTTGTTTGTTTTGTTGTTTTTTGTTTGTTTTTTGTTTTTTTTTAGAACATTGAAATGTGCATGTTTATTATGTTTGCTACAGTATTTTAATGTTTTGGATGAAGGCCATCACTTGTATGGAGATGACAAAACAATCATTCTGTCTATTTATTCAGTATTGCTGCTTAAAGTTTTCAAAATAAAGCTTTCAATGCCAACATAGTGACTGATTGAAAGCTGTTCTAGCTCTCTTCAGGTGGGGTTTTTTTATCCTATGTTTGTAGAAAACTAAATAAATGAAGCTTGGTCTATGAGCTGTTATACCAGCAAGGAATTACTGCAATAATACTGGGGAGCTGGGTCTAAGTGTGTGTAGTCAATACCAATGTAGGCATGCAGTGAATGCCTTTAGGTCTCTAAGTGGAGTGCTGAAGAATGTTAAATCTCTTGCAAGCACTTTACACATGTGACCAAGTACCGGTTAGAGCTTTGTGCCCATGTGTGGAGCTTGTGAGGGCAGAACAGGGGGGTCACAAAGGATCAACTCAGAGCCCTTTGAACCACATTGGATTTAAGGACATTCTTGAGAGTTCCACAGATGTGTTTCTGACTGGGACCTAAAAATGTTCTGATTCAAAACCCTTTCAGTTGCAGCAAGGATGCTTCAAGTGTAGCTGGTACCTCTGAGAATTTTAGTAGTTCTGAAAATGTGCCTGCTGTACTTGGGAAGTGTGTCAGAATGCTGAGAGCATTCACCCTCACCGTCATCCCATGAAACTGCTAACTAGGGGTTCTGATTGGAACATTTGAGTTGCTGATGCTTTAACCTAGAGAAGCAACACAAACTGTGAAAACATGAGTGAGCGTTTTATTACTGCTCCGCTTCAATGCAAGATGAAAATCTGTATTATATGTAACTATATTTTTTGTCATTTAAAAAGCTTCTATTTTTTATTATTCTCATGAATGGTTGACAAAAAATATTGGAGATGCTCCCATACAATAAATTCCCCTCTGAAACTTTGGGTCTTTACAGTTCATGGTTCACTGGGATTGCACCGTTCGTGTCGCGCATGTCTCACAACGGAGTTGTTGCAACTCTGTCACAGAACACTGGGCCTGAAGGCAGGGCTAAGGCCAAAGTTGCTCTGTCCAGCTGAAACAATTCCAGTCCAGCATTAGGCCACAGGCACTCTCCTAAATGACAATTTCTTTGAGGTGTGGGACACACAGCTAGTTGGTGTGGGGCCTCTATGGCAGACAAGAGTTCCTTTACTGTAAATGTGCTGTAATCTCAATCAGATCAAGCCCAGGCACTGCAGGAGGGAAGAGGAGCTTGTTTTCAGCTGAGGAACTGTTATTAAAATTAACAGTAACCCTGAAATGACAGAATTGGTCAGTGACTCAGGGCAAGTGTAACTTAAAGCAAAGAGGCAGAGGTTCACTTGGAGGTGATCAGGGAGAGAAGCTGAATGTACAGTTTCTTCCCACAACAAATGCAGGGTGCCCTGATGCTTCAGGGAGCAGAAAGAAATTAATCTTTGAAGGAGAAGCAGAAGGCCTTTTAGGCCAGATTCAGGTGTAGGTACTGTGCTGAGACCAGACAGAGTGTGAAGCTTGCTCGAGATCATTTGAGCTAATCAAGGCTGGGAACTTGATACAGCTGGAGACCTGTGATTTAAGCCATCCAAATGCAGTCCTTAGTCTAATATCCCAACAAATGGATTTTCCTAAGCTAACAGGAGCCTAATCTCATTAGATGTGAGAAGTGAGCTAACAGTAGTGGCACTGTTGACTGGCAATAGGACAATGCCATGAACTCCACTGAAGCCCTAGCACATGGCACTGTTGTTGTCAGGGCTGTGGAAGTTGTGGAGGCCCTGTGCTCCGAAAGATGCCCTTTCCTGCTCCTGTGCCAGTTAGCTGGCTGGCTTTTGTGGTAAGTAAGGTTTCCCAGTGTGCTCAGCAGAGACAGGGCTACAGCTGATGGTTCTGATCTTTTGCTTTGCCTTTAAAGAATGAAGTGGTGTATTTGTATGTGGCTGCTGCAGCACTAACTAGCTCAGTGTAACTGGACCACTAATAAGTTGCAAAACCAGTCGAGATCAATGATCCATTTTGTTCAGAAGCCTGAATTCTTCTGCCTGTCATGCCTGTGTCAGCTAGGTAGTATTCCTTTATAACCCAAATTTTTAATGATTATTTCAACTAAAATGTCTGGTGTCTGAAGTAGGGCACAATGAACAGTGGTCCCCATTAATTGCCTTGCTCGAAAATTATGTATTTGCTACCTTTGATATTGTAGCTAATGTTAATGAGTACTTTCTGTGTCAGACATTGCTTCATCATTAACTTTCTCCAGAAATACTGGGTGGAGACAATCTCAATTGGTCTATTTTGCTCCCTTTTTCCAGCATACAGTACACAGTATGCTGTGTACTTCTTTTCCCCCATCCTTTGCAGTGAGCTCTGTGTGCTGTCCAGGGCTGACTGGAAAGGAGCCTCTTCGGCATTTGCTAGTGCAACAAGGAGCTGATGCAATCAGAGCTGATAAACTTCCCTGAGCAACCTCACCGCTTGTCTGAGCAACTCGGGCACTGACAGTGTCCTTATGCCACTTCTGGTGGCTGTGTGTGTTCCTCCCTCCTTGCTGCCACACAGGCAGCCCTGGAGCTTCACCCCCATGGAATCTGAAGTTTGATTTCTAGAGGCTTTTTGGATCTGAATGGGTGTGAAAAGGCTGCAGGGATCTCTGGAAGAGTGAGAGAGTGTCATCACAGTGTCATCACACTTCTGTTCAGACATCTGGAAGCTGATAGAGGTGAAATACCACTACACCAGACTGCTTAATGTTTCAGCTACATGCTTTGTCTTGTTCTACTCCTCTGCAGAAGGAGGAAGATAGTTGGTAATTAGAAGACTTAGTTGGAAAACATAGCATAAAATATCTAATATTCAATCTTGGGTCAAGTTGTAGGGAAGAAAGGTTTTCTATGTTTTATTTTTAATGAACGAAAGTTCAAAGAAAAAACATTCAGAAGAGCTTCAGCTGGGCTTGTGGAAAGTGTGCTTAAAAACCCCACCTTATCCAATGCAACACAAATTAGTGCCAGTAATTACCTGCCTGGGTATTTTTAAAAGGAGGGCTTCTGGTTAAAACAGAAACAACAACAAAAAGAAGAAGGAAAAAAAAAAGGGGGGGGGGGGGGAAGGGTGATGGATGGAGGGGAGTAAGATTTAGACTAAGTAAAACACCTTTAACCTGATTCGTATTTGCCCTGAAGTCCCTTCCAGTGCTAGTGTGATGGAAAGTGAATCATGTAGCTTTGGAGCCAGTCACATGGTATCACAGAAGTACCATCAGGAGCTATTGCTAAAATGAAATTCAGGCCAGCCTTTAAGTGGGAAATAACTGGAATTTCTTCGTGGTTGCTTGTGGAGCTTCTCCTAAATTACTACCTGTCACATCTTTTATTGTGTGTATCAAACTGCTGTTGACGAAATGTTATGTGCCCAGAACAGATGATTTGGCTTTAGCAGTCCCAATCAGCCTGAGGTGAACTTTGATCGATGAGGTGGAACTGGCCCTCCTGGCACACTGAAGGGAAACCCCAGAGTGCCAGCTGACCTTTGACAACATTTTGTTGCTACAAAGTTGTCTTAAGTGTTTCCTTGACCTGGCAGACCTGAGGCGTGGCTGCCAAGACTCTGACCGGGATTCTCCATTGTCACATCGCTTATGTCACACACAAAATGAGCGTGGAGGAGACAGTGACAGTGCAAATTAAAAAGGCAACAATGTCCATTAGCTGTAGGGCTGGGATGAAAGATTACGCCAGAGGCAGGAAGCAGATAATCAGGTCTCCTCGACTGTGCCAACGCTGCAGTTCCCAGCAGGCCCACACGAGAGGGCAGCAGAACATGCAACAGCCATGCACTGCTATGGGGGAAGCAGGTTTTCTAGGAATGCACAGCACGTGATAGGGAATCGCGTAAGACACCCAACATTCCAACTTTAAATGTGTTCTTTCAGAAAGGACGCAGTAATACTTACAAAGAGATGTGTCTTATGCACAATGTCAGTGTAACTGATGCACAAATGATGTCATTCCTGCAGTTTCTGAGCAGGCCTGGAAGCTGTCTGAAACCTGTACAGATGTGGGTTGAAACATTCCATGTCAGATACTGTCCTGTGCCTTGGAAGCTCTTGTTTCATTTCCCAGCTCTGGCACAGATTTCCTGTGTGTGACCTTGGGCAAGCTACTATAATCCCTGTGGACTAGAGTCCCCAGCTGTAAGCCTGAGATAATACTGCCTCATCCCCTTTGACTTTGTCGATGTATACAGCAGGCCTCGTGAGGAACAGCATCTCGATTCCTATTTGTTTGGCAAATAGTACTGAGCACAACGTGGTCCTGAACTTGGCTGTGCCATCCAGATACTGCAGCATGAAATGTATTTTTATATCCTACCAAGAAGTCACTCAGAGTTAGCTTTACCTTGCAGTAAGAGCAAGATGCAGGTGTGCTGAGGGGAGCTGGGCATTTCTGAAGGTTAATTCTTGTTTAGTTTAAGTAGATTTCTTTTTCTAAAGGGGTAAAAACGGAAAGCAAGTAAAGGAATAAAACTTCATTTCAACTTTTGCTCTTTTTGCAAAGTGCTGCTATTGCCAGAGGCAGCCTAAATCCTTTTGCAAGTGCTGCTTGGGAGTGTGTTGTACCTAATTGATGGAAACAATTGACTGAACAGGCTGAGATTTGCTTGGTGGTCCTAAATGTTCCAGTGTTTCCACAAGTCTTAGGACATTCTAGCACTGTGCATGTAACCAGTAATGAATGTACCATGCCAGGCTGCCATCTCACAATTTTCCATTGATACCCAAGTGCCCTTTGGTATTAGTGGCTGAAGAGATAAAGCACACAAGAGTTAGAATTGTAGGAAGGTGCCTTTTTTTGCTGTTTGCCAACTCCAAAGTGTTTTCTACATGCTCCAAATAATTTTAATTAACTAACAAATACCTCAGCTGCACTTATACCACAGTCTTGCCCAGAATGAGCACCCTTCAGCATGTCTGAGCACAGAGAGTCCCTTCTGCTCAGTTCTGAGGCCAAAGATCATTTAAAGATGTTGCCATCTGAACGCATTTGAAATAATAATTAGCGTAGCTGCTGGCATCTGACAGGGCAATAAATAATCAGTCCTGCAGTACCTTATCTCACGTCCTGCTCAATAAAGTTCTTGCTGCTACCTTTGTACATTATTTGAGGAACTTTACAGTAGGAGGCAACTACTTCTAGGAACATCTCCCTCCTTTGGTAGGAAGAATGGACTGCCCCCAGGGTGCAGTCACACAGGACAAGCACATAATTCAGGTATTGTGAGCAATTGCAAAAGCAGGAGCGTGGGCAGTGTGAGTACCTTAACTTCTCTGTTCAGTGGCAGAAGACATTTTTACCAAGGAAAAAAACCCTACTTCCTTATGTTACTATGACTATAAAAATGATCCCAGTCATACAATTTTTATATATGAACATACATATATGTGCATGTAGTCAAGTCATTAGATGTCATTATCCCTTTTGTCAGCTTGGGAAACTAAAGCCCAGGAATGTGCAAGGCTTTGCCAGGAGGAGGACAAGCCCTTCATCTCCATGTACTGACTTTTGTACATGGGTCATTTGCTATAATGTGTGTTCTGACCAACAAAAAGTTGTCCCGCAATGGTTCAGTCAGGCTGGGGGTCACCTAGCCTAACACTCTGCCTTGAGCTCTATAGATAGAGCTGACTGGGCACATGCAGCTCACTACCCTTGGTGTAGCATTACCAAAATAACCTACTTGCAAAGGAAGCTTTCCCTAACTCTTCACTCAGGTTAAACCTCTTCCTGATAGCAGAGGATTTATATCCCTTCTAAACTGAACAATGAGAGCACTTCAAAAGAGGTGAGACTTATTCTCTCCTTTAGCAAGTGTCGCACCAGGTTTGACCAATGAAGATTTTACCTTTGAGATCTAATTGATTAATCTGTCTCAAACTTAAAACTTTGCAAAATCAGTATCTTCATTTACTGTTGATTTTAGCACACTGGTTTCAGCATATGCAGGAGTTCAGCTTCTTGCATGATTTGAGTCTGTTCTGATTTCCTCTTCAGATAATTCTGCCTAGTTATTATATTATTATGTTATTGCTTCTGGTGTCAGCCAGAAGCTGACAAAATTCTCCTGTGCTGTGGAGGTGCCTTCAGTCAAGGAGTCAGGCTTGCATCCTGAAGGCACTGCTGTGTGGGTGCATCAGAAACATCTGGGGAAAGGAGAAGATCCCTTTTCACAGGCTTGTACAAGTAAAGATGGTTTGATCTCACAGTGGCCTTGCAGTGCCTGAAGGGAACCCACAGGAAAGATGGAGAGAGACTCTTGACAAGGGCCTGGAGTGACAGGACAAGGGGGAATGGCTTCACACTGACAGAGAGCAGGTTTAGATTGGATATGAAGAAGAAATTGTTCCCTCTGAGGGGGGTGAGGCCCTGGCACAGGTTGCTCAGAGAAGCTGTGGCTGCCCAATCCCTGAAAGTGTCCAAGGCTGGGCTGGATGGAGCTCTGAGCAATCTGGGATAGTGGAAGGCATCCCTGCCCATGGCAGAGGGTGGAAC
Organism: Poecile atricapillus; assembly: GCF_030490865.1. Lineage (NCBI taxonomy): Eukaryota > Metazoa > Chordata > Aves > Passeriformes > Paridae > Poecile > Poecile atricapillus. The sequence continues at coordinate 16,963,938 of NC_081288.1, read as the reverse complement.
TGGATGGGCTTTAAGGTCCTTTCCAACCCAGGCCATTCTGTGATTCTGTTCTATGATGTGACTGTACCCAACATGAAAGTGCTAGGGTAGCCCTAAACTACTACCATGCTGCCCCAGCCCAGGCAGCTTTGTTCCTGAAGGTACAAGTGGTGATCTCAGTGAAAAACAAAAGTCAGGGATATGCCGTACCTTCCCACTGCTCTACCAGGCAGCTGAATTGCCCTCTACTCCTTGGAAGGCACTGCCCTGGGGTTACTAAACTCAAGCAAGCCCATGACATTACTGTGTACTTTTAAAAGCAGGTATTGCAGACTCTGCATGTTCAGCAATCGTAGCAAACAGCTGGAGTCCTGGAAATGCCTCCTAGGCCTGGCAGGACACTGATGGGAGTGTGCTTCCCATGGCTGGCTCCTGGGGCATGGCACACAGATTGCTCTCAAAGGTCATTTTAAATAACTGTACTTACCTCATCACTTAAAACACCAGCATTAGCCCTGTGACCAGTTAGGCATTTTTCAAAGCTACTTCACGTTTTGCAGACATGGATCAATCTTTTTGTTCTTGTTTCTGCACTCTGCAGAGCAAACTGCACTCCAAACACAACTTCTCTGCTGTGCCAAGGAGCAGGAACTCGTGCAGCCCAAGTTCATACAAACAGATTTTCCTTTGCAGACAGACTAGAAGTGCCCAGGATGATGACAGCTTGATAAGCAAAGGTAGCTCCTTCTCTCTTAGAGAACAGATGCTGAAGGGAACACAGAAAGCCTTAACTCTGGCCCTTGTCCACACACATTCCCATACCCTTCAATTACCTTTGTAGCAGCTTTAATTAAGGAATTTTTTTGCTTATTCTACACACTTTTCTAATTGTTAAGCATTTTTTTTCCTAGTCATGTTGATCCATTTGCCTCTACACGTTTCATTTCTGACTTTACTCTGGAAAATGAAGTCCTAATGGCAGTGCATTCTGCATGACAGACCCTGTGTCCAAACCAGAGCATCTGCAAGTCTGCAACACTGGAGGAAAGAACCCCACCTCACATTCGTGGTTTCGATTCCCTAACTCCCAGCACCTTCTCCCTGGAACAACAGAGGGCACCACTCCTCACACAAAGCGCTGGAAGAGGAGCAGCCCTGCCTTTGAGTCATGGTTCAGGACCCAGGGTGTTTATCGCTCAGTAGGTGATTGTGATTGAATATTCTTCCTCCTGCGAGGTTCACCTCTGCATCTCCTGCTCCCTGTGCCAAAAGCTGCTCTCAGAGATGTGCACACTGTTCCTCTTGGATCCTCTAGGACCTTGCCCTACTTTGCACAGGATGATTAAGCAGTTACGGAGAAATAGCTTTAGCCTGTTTGATTAGAACCTGCACTTGGGGAAGAGGAAAGCACAGTGCCAGCTCCTGCTTCTGCTCCCATGAAGATCTGGTTTTATTCCAGTGAGTTTACAATATAAAATGCATAAACATGCAGCATATCAGGGCTGGAGCCTCAGTTTCTCTTCTCAGGTGGCTGTGTTACCTTTTGATCTTGCTGTTCTGTCCAACAGGTGTCACCGCATCAGTGCTGCTACCACCAACTTTTTGGAAATAAAGGGACCTACAAGTTGCTACAGGAAAGATGGAGGGAGACTATTTACAGAGCCTGGAGTGACAGGACAAGGGGCAATGGCTTCACACTGACAGAGAGCAGGTTTAGATTGGATATTAGGAAGATATTCTTCCCTGTGAGAGTGGTAAGGCCCTGGCACAGGTTGCCCAGAGAAGCTGTGGCTGCCCCTGGATCTCTGGAAAGTATCCAAGGCTAGGTTGGACGAGGCTTTGAGCAACCTGGGAGAGTGGAAGGTGTCCCTGCCCATGGCAGGGGAGTGGAACTGGATGGTGTTTAAAGTCCCTTCCAACCCAGGCCATTCTAGGATTCCATATCACAGTAACAACATTGTTATTTCAGAAGGATCTGAGATTAAAAGCAGCCTCTACTAAGGCTTTCCCTGATTTGTTAACCCTCCAGCTGGTGCTTTCGGGGGTTGTAAACCTCTTGGTCTTTATTAATATTTTCTGTACAGAATTCGCATAATATGTGCATAATGTTGCATTCTGGTTGCTCAATGTGCATCGAGCAAAACTCTTGAATGCCAGGACTCTGAATGCCTTGCAGCCCTTTCTGAGAGGACAGGAGAGGTTTAGGTTGGACATTACAGAATCACAGAATGAGCTGAGTTGGAAGGGACCCACAAGGATCATCGAGCCCAACTCCCGTCCCTGCACACACAATCCCCTGTGTATATTCCATGCACACATGATCCACACATCATGTACCCAAGAGCTGTCCAAAAGCTCCTGGAGCTGTCAGGCTTGGGACTGTGACCATTCCTGGAGACCCTGTTCCTCTGGAGGAAGAACCTTTTCGTGATACCCACCCTTACCCTCCCCTGACACAGCTCCCACCATTCCCTCAGGTCCTGTCCCTGGTCACACAGAGCAGAGTTCAGGGCCTGTCCCTCCTCTTCCCCTCGTGAGGAAGCTGCAGAACTGCTGTGAGCTCTGACCTCAGTCTGCTCTTCCCCAGATGAACTGACCACGTGCCCTCAACTGCTCCTCGTGTGGCTTCACCTGCAGGCCTTTTACCATCTCCATGTCTCTCCTCTGGACACTCTCTAGCAGGTTAATCTCTTTCCTACATTACAGTGACCAAAACTGCACACAATAATCAAGGTGAGACCGCAACAGTACAAAGTAGGAAGATTTTGTTCAGGAAGAAAGGATGATCATACATCGGAATGGGCTGCCGGTGAAATCGCCGTCCCTGGAGGTGATTTAGGAAAGGCTGGACGTGGCACAGGGTGCCGAGATCAGGTTGATGCGGTGGTGTTCAGTCACGGGTTGGACTCGACGACCACAGAGGACTCTTCCAGCCTAATTGACCCCGTGTTTCCGTCCGAGGAGCCCCGGCCCCCGCCGCCGCAGAAGCAGCCATTCCTGAGGGGAGGTGGGGCCACGGGAGAGGAGGCGGAGCGCGACCCGCACGCCAGCCAATGGCAGCTGCCTCTGCCGCTGGCCCCGCCCACTGCCCCCGCCCTCCCCGCAGCGGGCGCGGCCCCGCGCGCACGTGCCAGGCAGCGTGCGCGGCGGTCACGCGGGCGCGCGCGTGACGGCGGCGGCGGCCTGAGGGGCGGGCGCGCACTTCGGACCGGGGCGGGAGCCGGGAAGCGCCGGGCGGGGCGGGGGGGTGAAGGATAGCGGCACGGAGCAGGGCGGGATCGCCAGGGAGCCGGCGGGGCTGCTGGGGACTCTCTGGCAAAGTCACCGAGAAACGGCTCCGTGGCTGCCTGTGGTGCTTTCCGGGACTGCCGTCCGCACTGAGGCGCCTGGTGGATGCGCAGGTACTGCCCGAGCGCTCCTGCCCTCCGGACAATCCCAGCTTGCACAAGTGGGACAGACCTTCTTTTTTCACAGCATCACAGAAGCGTTTAGGCTGGAAAAGCCCTCTGAGATCGTCGAGTCTAACCTATGACCGAAGAGCAGTGTGTCAAGCAGACCATGACACTGAGTGCCACATCCAGTCTTTCCTTAAAATCCTGCAGGGTCAGTGACTCCATCTCCCTTTGCAGCCAGTTCCAATGTCTGATCACCCATTCAGTGAAAAAAATTTCCCTCATGTCCAACCTAAACCTCCCCCTGTGCAGCTTAAGACTGATGCCCTCTTGTTTCAAGTGAAGCATATAAAGATTTTTCAGCTTTAGTTGTTTTCCAGCCTCTCAGTCACGTGCAGAACAAAAAAGTTCAACTTCCATATTAAAAGGACACAGTTTCTCCTACTGGTAGTCCTGCAAACACTTCTGGAAATCTTGCTGTCGAGATAAGATGTAGAGTCTCCTTCACTGGAGGGATTCCAGAACCATCTGGATGCAATCCTTTGCCCTGTGCTCTGGGATGGTCCTTCTTGAGCAGGGAGGTGGGACCAGATGAACCACTGTGGTCCCTTCCAACCCAACCCATTTGTGATTCTGTGAAGAGAAGCCTTTTCTCCCTGCATTTCAGGCTGCCTTATTGCTACAAAGTCATGCTCTTGATGGTTATGACTCTTTTTGATGGACATGCTCATATTCCAGGTCTTGCATCTGGAACCTAGGGCCCGGCCTTATGAGCTTTGCTGGAAGCTGTGATCTCCATGCTACAGAAATGCTGATCAGGGTCGCTACTCACAGGCTCCAAACCTGAAGCCAATGCAGTGCATTCCAACCAAGTCTATTATTATCAGGCCCATGCAGAGGGGCTGCTGCTCCCACCCAGATGGGCTCCTTTGCAAACAACATCATGTGTAAGGAAGGCTGTGGGCCTGCCTGCCACCCACAGGGCTGGAGCCTTGGCAACCTTGTACAGTGAGAATAGAGTCCACTTCAGCGTCTGTCAGCTCATCTGGCTCTGTGCTGCGGGTATTAATCCAAACACACTTGGGGAAACAATTTTCTGCTGAGGAAAAAGGTGCCATATTTGCATGGCTCTTTTCCTGACGTTATTCCCTAGAAATTGCTTCGCTGTGAGAGTGCCTTGGTAGCATCCTTAAAAAACATTAGCAAAAAGCAAAGTGAAAAAACCCAAATGAACAATCCACGGGGCTTTATGGAGGCAGGAGAAACAACTCTCCTTGGTCCCTATGACCCGGTAGAGCTGCCTTGGATCAAAGTCCCTGCTTGCTGAAACAGAAGGGGATCTCTTCTCTCCTGTCCCAGGCATCCTCTGGGGCGCCGGCAGGGCCACGCAGGGAGGGGAATGTTTGCAGCAGCGGCAGCAGCAGGTGCGCTGCCACTGGGTGCCCCGTGAGTTCAGCGAGGCAGAACAGCCTGTCCCGGGCAGGGCAGCTCCTGCAGCCCGCGGCAGCGCCGTCATCGAGGCTGCCGTGAATTTACTGCTTGTGACAGATTGACAGCCCTGCAGGCTGAAATGCTGGGGCCACGGGAAGGATGCAGAGAGCGGAGCAGCTCGCCCTTGCTCACATCCAGCCCACACGTGTCCGGGGCTCACGCAGCTGCTGCTGGCGGCAGGTGAGCCACCGGCTTCTCTCTGCTGCTTCCCAGCAAGCTCGGAGCCTGCAGGAGAACCGGAGACAGGTCAACAGAGATTCAGACTTTCCTGAGTGAAACTGGCTTTAAAAAATCCAAGGCTTTTTTTGCAGAGAAGAAATCCTGCATTTTTGTTACTTTCTTTCTCTGAGGCTGTAGTTTCATGTTCATTTCTGCAACTAGAAGGCAGGAAACTTCTCAAAGAGGGGAGGGATCACATGATTCCAGGAGCTGAGGTTTGAAGGGAAAAGGAAATGCGTTGCAAGACCCAGGTTTCAGGGCAGGCTAGGAATTTAGAGGTGCTGAAACACACCTTGCACACCAGGCTTGCTGGCTGTCAGACATTCGGTCTGCCCTGGCTAAAGTGAAAATTAAGCAAAGAAAGTCCAAAACACAAACTCAGGACCTACTCTGGGGCCCATTGTGCTCCAGGAAAGGATTCACATGACTTAAATGGTAAGTCAGGCCTTTCTCAAACAGGGCTCATAGTCAAGTTCTGTAACTGTAACCCAAATACAAAAATTCCTTGTCCTTCAGTTGGAGGTACATATTGCCTTCTATTGGCTTAACAATCCCAAACATCTTTATTTAACACACTCCAGTGGAGCCTGTCATGCCAGTATTATATATATTATTTATAATATATATATAATAATATATATTAGATATATATTATAATCTGTTTATATATATAAACAGATTATAAAATCTGTTTTCAACATTTATTACTTAAGAAATCAAGCTTGCATCACTTATCTTGTGGTTTATGGGACAACAGAATATGGATTTAAGTGTAAACAGTAAATGTAGCATCCAGTCTTGCACATTCAGCACTTCCATTTAAAGATGGGAAGTTCTTGTCCAGTGTTTCTGTGATTGTTTTTAACCTCAAGGAAATTCAAGACATACAAATTGGTTTAGGCTCCAAAGGGATCCGGGGAATCCCGGAATTTAATAATTAAGGCTGACACTAGAGTCCCTCCTGTCATTTACCTTTAGCCTCCAGCAGCAGTGGGTTATCAGCCTCAATTACAAACCCTTTTTCCCCCATGTTTGCTTTTGTTAGGCATTGGGATTATCAGAACACACATAATTTGCCTTTATGTTTTATGTCATAAAATGTAATAGATTTCACTGATGCTGCAACTTGGCGTGAAGTCATTTGGCAGATTTGATTCAAGGCCTAATAAAAACAAGCCTTGTTACTGTACATGGTAAATGCTGAAATTGATAAAGCCTTCTAAGGATCTGGGTTTATGGCCCAGTGAAACCTAAACCGATTCATATTCCCAAAGGAAGGAAATTTGAAGGAGACTGAAAGCCTTGCTCATGCTTAGATTTTAAACTGTGCTCTTCAGGACGGACACAGCTTTTTATGAGGTGCTTGTGGCTCCACCATTTGTCTTGGTGATCTGGCAGGAAGGGCTTTGTGCTCAAACTCTGGCTGGAGTTGGAATACACGAGCACCTTCATCCCAGCCTAAATACTGGCCTAACAAGTGTTAAACTGTTCAAGTATGCAGGTCAACGTTACTGAGGGGAAGGGATGAGCCCAGCTCACTTTTATTCCTGTGACAGCACAGGGAGCACAAACAGATCCAAAGACAGATGGAGTCAGACACAGATTTTTTCCCATTTCCCTACCTAGTAATTTACTTCTGCAGGTAAAGTGGTGCACTGTAGCAGCCTTTGGTCCATTATTTATGGAAAAAAAAAACCTGTCTATGTGTCTATTGGTATTTGTAGATAGCCCACCTGTATCTCTAATTGGAATTAAATTTACTACAGGTTCCATGTGAAGACGCCTATTTCTTAACAATCCTACTCGAGTAATTTAAAAAGAGTGCTTATTTTTCATCCAATTTATAATTCGTCCTGTATTTTAAGGGATTGATGGAATTAACCTGATTCTTAGGAGCTTTTTATTCCATTCCGACTTCATTCCTTTTCAGTGCAGTCAGCGGTATTGGAAAACCAGCAGAGGGAGCACGGAACGTTCCCTTCATCTCTCTCTTACGTAAACACTGGCTACTGTTTGAGGGGTTCCTTTAATTTTATTTCCCTGCAAGAATTTTTGCATGGAAATGTCATCTGCAGCTCTCCTATTTAATATGTAGAAACCTTTAGGATGCTGCATTTCCACGCTAGGAATGATCTGTCTGCTTCCACCACTCTATTCCTCCTCTTCCTCTCCCCCCACCACAAAATATTCGGTTTTCATAGAGTATTTCCAAACTGGGACACCCATCATTCATTCCTGCAGAGATTATGATACGTCATTAGATTGTCAGGCAAATCATAAAGTTTGTTCCTTGTGAGCAAAGAGAGGTCCCATGCAGCGCCAGAGCTGCCAATTGTTAAAGATTAGTATTTTGCAAAAAGAAGAGGGAAAAAAGTAGATGTCAGGAAGAAACTGTGTGTTCCACCCTTCACTTTCTGAAATGTGCACATATCAAACCAGAGTTTGCCAGAGAGAGTTAAAGGAAACCCAGCAAATTCAAACCCAGATTAAAAATGTGAATTAAATCATCATCAGCCACACAATCATACAGTTTGAAGCTCAATGCACCAATTATAATGAATTATCATTACATTTTTAATTAGTAGACAGCCCCATTTTGTGTATTAAAGTTTTTATTCCTTAGTAAGAATTTTTTTAATCACAAAATAGTGTGGAAATATTTAGATAATAGAATTCATGGAGTGCTGGAAAATACTGAATATAAAGATTGATTTCTAATATATCACATACTAAACTGTTCTAAAACAGCTGGTTTCTTGCAGACAGGATTTATTTTTTTTAATAATTTAAGACAGCATAAGCTTGTATCAAGCATAAGCATTGTAACAAAAGTGCAACTTTTTCAGCAAGTCCTCCCAAAAGATATTTAACTCAAAATATCATTAACACATATTTTTCTCCCTACAAAAATAGCATGTCAGACATCATTAATTGGATGTATTAACAACTATTTACATACAGCCACTCTGTAGGCTAGTAAGACTTTTTTTTTTTTTGTAACGTTGTTTAAACACAGCGTTTCAGGCAAACAGTAGCAACAGCAGCAGCAGATGCACCAAACGGACTGACGGACCCCGGACACACACATGCTCCTCGCCAGGCTGTGGTGTCTCACCTCTTACATAACATTCAAGTGAGATTTCTCACAGTGCTACCTTGGCAACAAACTAAAAATATCTAGGCAAGGTCTTGGTTTAAGCCTTATTATAAAAGCTTTATCTGTGTGATTATCTGGCGTCTGGTTTGTCTCCAGAAAGGGAAATCTCAGTATTTGAGCATGGGATGAGGGAAGAAACCATATGGGAAACTTATCCCAACTGGTTTAATCATTTCTGATTGCACAGCGAGGTGTTTACCTACGGCCTCCAGTTTGTGTCACTTGGAATTTAGGAAAAAATTAATTCAGACTGACAAGCTGCTCTGTGTTTTCTTGGGGGAGAGAAGGGGGTTTCTTTTTGTAGTTCAGTGCAGTAACATTCATTTTATACAGCAAGGTTTGGGGGGGAAGAAAAACTCTCGGGAACATACTGAATTATATAAAGATGGGGTGAGAACAAATACACTTGCCACACCTGTATACCTTAGCAAAAAAAAATAAAATAAAATAAAATAAACACAAGGTTATGTAATGGGTCTGACCCTCCTTCCCTTGCACACCCAAAACTTGCTGGAGCCAGCGGCATCCCCGGGTGCTCAAGGCACTGCAGGTTTGGGCTCAGGGTGCATCCTCCATGCTCCGGTTCTCCATAAAGTGCTAGCACAGGTGCTGGGCTCTGCCCTTCCTCCCTCGCCTCGTTCCCCGCCCTCACCCTGAACCCATCCAGGTCTCCCGGACAACAAGTGCAGGTTCCCAAGTGGGACTTAGAGACACACTGTATAAACCCATTCCAAATAAGGTGCCACAATTAATTACTCTATATAGAGGGGGGGAAAAAAAAGTATCCTTACTATGTTTTCTTCCTTTCTCTTCTTCTTTTTTTTTTTTTTCTTTCTTATTTATGCATTTATAAAGCCAAACATTAAAAAAATACTGAGTAGCAAATTTTATCCTCGACGGTCCTCTGCGGGGGCCGCTCCGGGACCCGCCGCCCCGGCAGCGGGACTCCCCCGGGCCAGGCCCGGCATCCCGCGGCCGCCAGCTCCCGGCGATCGCCGGCCCCGGCGACCCCTGCCCTCCGTAGGATCCCCGGGGGCGCAAGTGCCGGCCCGACGGTCCCTCAGTCCGAGGGGAGGGCAGCGGCGGCGGGGAGCCCCCGGGACGTCTCACGGGCACTCGGCGCCGGGCTCCTCGGCAGCTGCGGGCTCGGGCTCCTCGCTGGGCTCGGCGGCGGCAGCGAAGGGGTGCGGGAGGTGGGGCGTCGGGGGCAGCCCGGCGGCCGCCGCCGCCGCCTTCTCGGCGGGGCCGAGCACGGAGGAAAGGCAGGGGAAGGAGGCGGCGGCGGCGGCCGCGGCGGCGGCCGCTTGGGCGGGGATGCCCGGGTAGAGGAGCGGGATGGGGGCGGCAGGGTAGAGATACTTCTCCAGGCTGCTTTTATCCAGGAAAGGCTGCATGTAGGCGGCGGCGGCCGAGGGGGAGATGAAGTAGAAGGGCAGGCAGAAAGGGGCCGCCGCCGGCTGTCCGAAGGGAGCCCCGCCGCCGCTCGCCCCCAGGGCCATCAGCGAGCCCAACAGGGCGGCGTCGGGTCTGACCAGCGCGGCCGCCGCTGCTGCCGCCGCCGCCGCCTCGGCGCCCCGCGCCGCCAGCCCCGGCGGGCCGGGCATGGGGCTCCCGCCGCGGTCCAGCTTCAGTCGCTTGGGCGCCGGGGGCACCTCGTCCCCCGACGGCTCCTGTTTGATGGCCAGGGCGGGCAGCGCTCCGCCGGCCGCCGCCGCGGGGCCGCGCTCGGGGCGCGCCTCGCCCTCCCCGCCGTAGCCGCTATCCGTGTCCGTGTCGGTCTCGGCGCTGAGCTCGGCGGCGTGAGTCCGCTGGATGACGGGCACGCAGTTAGCCTGGCCCTCCGGCTTGTGGCCCGGCGCGCAGGGGGGGGCGGGCGGGGAGGAAGAGGAGGAGGATCGCTTGCTGAGGGGGCCCGGCGGCGGGGAGAGGAGCTGAGGGCCGGGGAGGAACTGCGACGAGATGGAGTGCAGGTGGCCGAGGAGCTGCGCGCATCGCTGCTCGCGGGGGGTCCAGCTCTCGAAGCGGGAGAGGTACTGCAGCACTTCCTTCGCGCACGTCTGAAAGCCCGAGTGGAAAGCGTCCAGGTCGGCCTGCACTGGAGACTTCATGGATCGCTCCCCTGCGGGGGAGACCGAGAGGGGACAGCGATTACCCGCGGCTCCGGCATGGGGTTCCCCGCTCCCCGCCTCCCCCCCCCGGTGCGCCCCAGCGGCGGTGCCCCCCGGGCCCCGCTTACCGTTCTGCAAAGCAATAATCTTCTGGTGCTGCTGCTCTGTTAAGGCTGTTAGCGCTTTCAAGTGCTTCAAAGTCAGTTCCAGCACCACAGCTTTCTCCAGGTGTCCCAGTGTCTGCAAAGGCAAGGGCAGGGGGCGGCTTGGCTACCTCCCGGCACATTTTGGCTACAGCCAAACGCCGCCTCCGTTAACTTTGGTCAGAGAGCGGTCCCCGAGGCATTAGGGCCAGGACGGCGGGACGGGAGCAGGCAGGCAGCCCAGCGTCCCGGGGGCTGTGCAGCGGCCAGGCTGTCGGCGCCTGCATCCGCGTGGCCATATACGCTCCTGGGCACCTTACCGTCAGTTTCAGATGTTCGGGCAGTAAATCCTTCAGCTGGGCAATGCATTCGTTAATCCTGTCTCGCCTCTTCTTTTCTATCAGTCTATGTGGCAGTTTGTACGTTTCCTAATTAGCAAAACCCGGAAAAGCCAAGTGTTAGGCAGAGTCCCTCGGAACGCCGATCAAAACCAAAACAAATGTCATGCGGACCACATGCCGCGCAAATTATCGTCAAGGCACCGCTCTCCCCGCCGTGCCAGCTCGCTCGTAAACCCACTTGCGATTCGGGGGGCAAGTTGTATGCGCAGCCTCCCGGGGATGCTCATGGGAGGGAAGCTATGCTGCAAAATTCAGCGACCCCAAACTAAGCGGTTAAGCGAGAAGAGAGCCCCAGAAACTTATTCTTACCTTGCTCTCGTCCCTCTTCACGCCTCTTTTGGGTTTGCACATATACAGGGCAGGGTAGTCCAGCCTGGAGAAAAACACAAAGATCCAGCATCGGCAAGTGCAGCGACAGCTTGCCTAGCCCCTCCTCGAGTGGGCACACGGGCGCCGAGCGCTCTGCCCGAAGGGCCGGGCAAGGGCTCGCCCGGGTCCGCCAGCGGAGGGAGGCGGCGAGCCCCGCGCCCCGCCGGGGAGCCGGCGCCGCTCCCAGCGCTTCGCAGCACTTTCTCAAGAAGACGAAACGCCGTAGAGATACGAGACGGAGACGCTGCCCCGGCGCCTTACCCTATAAAATCCCTATGCTCCAGTAGCTGCCTCTCCGGCAAGCGGGAGATTCCTTCATCCATGTCTGGCAGCGGCTGATGTTTCGTCGCTGCTTTTGACTGAGCCTGCGGGATGCTGAGATCAGTCTCGGGAGATCTGCGAGCGACGCTGCGCACATGCAGCCTCCGTCCCCCCTCTCCCGTGCAGTGGCCAAAAGTGTGCGGCGGTTCGTCCCCGTCCCCCCACCCCCCCCACCCTGCAAGTGCCGCCGCTGCCGCTCCCCCCGCCCGCCTTCGCTGCGCTCCCCGCGCACACGCCCGCAGCTCCCGCCGCCGCCGCCGCGCCTGCCCGCGGGGCACGCGCGCCGCCAGCCAGCCCCGCACCCGGCTCACGTGCGGAGCGGCCGGGGGCGGGACCGGGGAGGGGACGGGGGGGTCCCGCCGCCCGCCCGGGGCCGCCCTGCGAGACAGCGGCTTTCCCCCGTGTTACTGCTGCTGCTGCCGCTGTCGCTGTCATCGTCAGCGTTACCGCCGCGATGACTGCCACTCTCGCTGTGTTTTTATGGGTTTTATGATTTTTGTAATTTTAATAATTATGAAATAATTTTACTTTTATTGTTGTATTTTAATATTTTTTATTATTATTTGTGTTCGGAGAGGAGACGCGCCGGTGGAAAACGTGCCCAGGGGAGGAAGGGGGTAATAATCGAGCCACTCTTTTGAGGGGGTGGTTAGGGGGTCACGTTGGCCATACGTTTTCTATAGATTTCTATAGGATGCGTGGGCACGAACGGGCGCACACGCGTGTTGCTGCGCCGAGCGCACCCTGGCCTGGCGCCGCCGTGCCGCAGCTCTCGTCCCCCCGGTGCTCCCGCCCGGCCGCCGCTGCTCCCGGCAGCTCTCCCTCCCGACCTTTGGACGGGAGCCGGATCTGCCTGCAACGCCAGACCGCGGCAGAAGCCCTTCTTCTATATTTTTCACGTATAGAGAGGCACATATACATAAAAATATGTCTGTCTCTAAACGCATCTGCTGTTGACGCTGCCCTCGGGCAGCCCCCATCCCTGCGGGGCGCAGGGGGTGACATTGGCAGAGGATTTGCACCGCCGCAGCGTGACCGGCCGCAGCAGCCCCGGGACGGGGCGGGGCGGGATCCCCCCTCCGCCCCCCCGGCTGCGTCCCAGCGCGCCGGGCGCGCCCGCGCAGCCCCCGCTCCCTGCCGGCGGCACCGACAGCCGCCTCCCTAATCCCGTCTCACACTGGTACGAGCACAGGGCCGGCAACGTGACCCGACCTGCTGCCACATCACTGCCGCCGGGCTGCACCGGGCGGCCCTGCCCCGCCGCCTCCCGCTAGCAGGCGGCGGCACCGAGCGGCACCGGGCGCCCCCGGCTCGGGCTAGCGCGGACCGTGCCTCTGTAGCCCCGGGCAGCCCCGCGCCCGCCGCCCCCCGCCGGGCAGCCCGCCAGGACCCTCCTGCCAGCAGAAGGACGGCGTGCCCGTGGGAAGGGGATGCTGTTCTTTCCCGTGCCCCGGGCAATTGCGCTGTCTGTGCGTGCGTGTGTGTCCCCGCGTGTCCCCGCGTGTGCGCCGTGCCCGCACGCCGGCGCGGCATGTGTGGCCCTGCAACGTGCGGGGTGTGCAGCGTGTGCGGGGAGCGCAGCGGCCCCGGCCCCACGTGCGGGGCGGGGAGAGCGGGCACTCCCGACACCACCACCCCCGCTCAGAGCCGGGCTGCCGGGTTTCTCTCCGGCGTTCCCGGCGAGAACCGCAGGCGGGAAATGTCAGCTGAGGCGATCCATAGCGATGTGTTTATCCCCACCGCCAGCGCTGACCGCTTGCTTTTCATTTGGTTCTGTTTCGCTCCCTTCCTTCCGCGGGCTCCGGCTCCTGGAGGTGCGTGACCTCCACACCCGGGCTCCCACAGAATCTGGCGGCTGGGGGAGGCGGGGGAATTACCCCGATAAACACTAAACACTCCCCCGCCTGCCAAAACAGAGACGGGAACCTCACATCATTCCTGTCTAACGACCGTGCTTTACAGGTAATCTGGCCCGGAGGGTAACTCGTGATTTTTGTCTGCGGGGGGGTGGTGGGGGGTGGAGGGGTGGCTGCCGAACCGCACTGCCCGTCTATAAAGTGCGAATGAGGTTTCAGGAGCAGCGAAGGCTCTGATGAGGTGTTTGAGGCTCCTGCTTGGCAGGCAGCAAGCGGCACTGCGGGCTTGTACAGCTCTCTCCCTGTTAACTTGATGGCATTTCCACACTGTCCCTGAAGCTAAACCGGGGACAAAAATAAATAACATACATGTGTGCCACGTGCCTATAGGTTACAGGGGTGGGGAGTCAGAAGGAGAGGCTTGTGGACTGCTACAGAGGTGGGTGGGAGAATCTGCTGCTGGTGAGAAAAGCAAATAGTTACACATGTTCATGGAGTCACAGAATATTCTGAGTTGGAAGGGACCCTCAGGGATCCTGGAGTCCAGCTCCAGACTCTGCACAGGACAATCCTACCAAGTGCCTGAGGGCGTTGTCGTGAGTCTTGAAGCCATGGTCACTTCCCTGGGGAGCCTGTTCCAGTGCTCAACCACCCTCTGGGGAAAGAACTTTTTCCTAAAATCCAACCTAAATCTCCCCTGGGACATTACCTCGGGTAAGCCTGGACTACAAAGCAGTTCCCTCGGGAAGGGGGACCACAGACTGCAAGGGAAACTTGCTCATCAAGGACATATCAGTTGCCCCGAGTCAGTCATCCACACTAGGACATCCAAGGTAGACCTGTGGGCCCTCGTGTTAGTCAGTGGAGAGAAATAAGCAGCTTCAGCATGATATTCCTCTCCTCCTCACTGGACTGGTCCTTGAAAAAGCATCAAGAAAACAGCCCAAGTAAAAGAAGGAGCTTAACCCTGAAATAAAGCGCATGAAGACCTTTTGGGGGAGTGCTGACTCAAAGGGAGCTTGAACTCTGAAAGAAAACAGTTCCCTGCAGGTGATTGTTCCCATGGGCAGGAAAGCAGGGCTTTGCACGGTTTCTGTAAGTAACAGACGGTGGGGAGCAGGGGAGGGTGAACATTTCTGGAGCAACCTCCTTGTGGAGCACCTGGAGCATTTCTGGGGCATTTCTTTGCCAGCTTCATCCTCTCTGGAACAGCCTACAGCTCTTCAAATCATGGAAAGAATGTCCAGGGTGAGACTCAGCTTCTAGGAGAAGTCCTAATTCTGAGATTCCTATGCAACCAAGTGGGAGCGGAAATTCAAAATTGCCAAAGACTCAAAACATGAGCCGAGACAGCTGGAGACTTTGCAAAAGGAGTTCAAGCAACATCTGGAAACTTCTAAGAGTTTTATAAAAGGTCACCTGCAGACAAGGATAAAAGACTTCAGTGTCCAGAGAGAGTGCAAAATTTTTCTGGAAGATTCCCAGTTTAAAGAGGCAGGATGGATCAAAGAGGTGATCATCAGTGTGTGTATCATGCAAAAGAATGTCTTCCAGAAAACAAGTGGCACAACAAAAGCTTTGGCCAATTTAGAAGCCAAGATGAACCACAGCAAAGAGTTAAGAAATTAAGAAAATTGGTGAGAAAAATAAATAAAAGGCTTGCAGGTTACTGCAGGAAAAAACAGCCTCCTGCTGCAGACAAGAGCTGGCCAGCACACAGCCTACCACCAACATCCACCAGGATTTCCAGTCTCCAGGAGGAAGGAATCAGATTATTTGTCCCATCTGAATCAGTGCAAAAGCCATGGTGTTTGAGGAAAATACTTCTGGGAGATTTGTTCAGCTCCGTCCATAACCACAGCATGAGGGAATGGCTCTGAAATGGGAGGCCTAGGAGCCAATTTGATGGGATCAGCTCTTATGTCAGTGAGGACTTGCCTTCAGGAAAAGAGATTAAATTGTCCAGTCTGGCTGTGTGGCTAGAATCAACCATCAAATCAGAGAGAGCTGGTCAGCTGTGTGCCACAAAGATAATTCAGCTGAAGGATCTGGATTATTTTGGTTGAATAACAAGGTATTCAACCAGGGGAAATTGGACATTGAGCTATTAATATATTTTTCAGTAAGGGAATGATCAGATTGAGATCGGGGGAAAAGAGAAATGCAAGCACATAAAAACCTGAGCTGGATCAGAGAAAATGAGCTGGAGTCCAGGAGGGGATGCTTCAGGAGGAGCAGACAGAGCATGGATATAATGAAAGCTCCCTCCTCATGTCTCCCAGGTCCTGGTGGCCTGCCGGGCAGAGACTTCCTGAGGCAGGAATGATATCTCTGTGTTTAATGGGAAGGCAAATATGCTCTAAGAGGCTGAAGAATGTGCCAGGTCTTTAAATCATGGGCTGCAACAGAGCATCAGGCCAGGAAGCAGACAGTGGTGAGAAGGTGGTCAGTCCTGTCAGTGCAGCTCTGTGGCTCAAACAGGGACAACTTCCACATCAGAGAGTACCACACACCCCCAACATATGTAAAGCAAGAGAGACAGGGGCCATGCAAAAACAGAGCTGAGCTCAGAAGCAGAAATAAATAACATGAGTGTGGGACGGTGGTGGGCCAAGACAAGACACAATGTGCAGCGAGCCCTTTGCAGAGTTGCAAAATGAGGAAATGGGAGGAGATCCAGCTGGGGGACAGAGTCAGGACCACATTTTTGTGAAGGACTGGTGCAAAAACCTTACCAGGGTGACACTGGTCACTTTGGCCCATTTTAGGCCATGTGAAATAGGTGATAGCAGAGATGGGCCAGTCTCCCAAGCCAGCCCATGGGTTAACAGTGACCGAGCTAATCAGCTTGTAGTAGATAGTGGTGGCAGGAAAATGTAGACACTTCCAAACCCGGGAAAGTCAGAAAGGCACTGGAGCAGTAAGTGAGGCATGGTGATGTCCTGATAAATACCACAAACTGTGCTTTACCCTATCAATTTGTAAATTCCCTTTAAAGGTGTGTTTCCAGTGAAGCTAATTGTTTGCAGGTAGCTGAGAACTTGTCTTGCCTTCAGGGACAGTAAAAAATAAAGGTGTCTCCACTCTGAGGTCACTGCTGGCCCTGACTGATGGGAGAGTCTGAAGCCTGCCTGGAATCCTGTGACCTTCATTGACTCTTCCCAGCAGGTTGGTCAGATCTTGGGTATGTGATACAGAAAGGATCTCCATCTGTCTGCTGGATGCCTTCCAGGAACACCAAATCAACCAGGAACAAGCAAAACAACATTCCCCCTAAGTTTCCCCTCTGAAGTCCCTGGAAAGGAGCTCTGTCTGGTCATGAAGGCCCCTTGGATGATGGGTTCAGTTTGGCCAGTCACAAGAGATCTGAAAGCTGTATATCAACAGGCAGAAAAGACAAAGAAAAAAAAAGATGGGAAAATTGCTTTCTCACAAAGCTTGACCTGGCATTTTAGTGATGGTTGGGGGCTTATGTAAAGCCCCAGCTGCACTGGAGAGGCTGGTGGGAAGGTAGGGCACACCATGCCAGCAGGAGGCCTTGGATGGCCTCAACCTTCCAAGAGGTCTGTTGTGCTTAAGCTATTTATGGGTACACGCTGAGACCTTTGGACAAGTGGTAGGTGCATGGACAACATGGCCTGTGATAAGTTCAAGGCTGACAGTCTGTAGCTGGTCCCAAAGAAAAGGGAGTTGTTCCAAGAGCAGGTAACTTCAGCCTGCTGCACAAACTGGTGATGGGGAATTTCCACTGAAAAAAAAGCAAAAGCGAGACTGCCTGAGCTGGCCCGCTCCCCGGAGCTGCAGGTCCACAGGACTCTGCTCCTGTTACAGAAGGAGATGTCTTGTTTGTAGATGTGCTAACATTGCAAAACCTTGCTTGGGCATAGTGACAGAGGGAGAGCGTTTCAGTGGCCAGCAGAATGAGATTTAGCCATTTCCACCTGCGCAGTTCTTGCCAGTGGTTAAATTTACTGATGAGCTCTGCTGGTATTTGCACAGGAGGAACAGTGTAATCAGTGTACTGATTTGTACAGGGGTGCAGGCCATGAAGCCCTGCACTAGCTCATGCTGTGGGATTCCCAAATGCATTTTGCCCAACTCTTTAGGAAAATGGCAATTTTCCAGCTGTACAATTAACTACACCTCTGGTCATAAGTGGAGTGGCAGGGATGCCTAATCCAGGCAGAACCTCTGGGGTGCTGTGCAACAGTGTCATAAACAGTTGTTTCTTCAGAGGGATGAATGCAGAGAGGGAGATGCTTGTTTCCTCTCAAACTGCTTGTAGATGTGCAAATATTTCCAGTTCACTCAGGAGAACCAAGGAAGGGAAGTGCCAGAGGAAAAATGTGGGCTCCTGAAGGTTCATCACAGAAAGAATCCCAGTAGGATACAATTAGAAAATGAGCTGGGAAACTCCACTGTCCTAGAGCGCAATATACATTTGGAGCACAATGGAGTGTTGGAAACCAAGGGAAAAGCATTCTGGTCAAGGTGGAAAAGCCTGGAGTGAAAGGTGAAATAAGGCATAAAAGTTTAGTGCATGGAAGCAACCTATAGAGCACGTTGTTAGGTGATGTTTGGAGCAGGAAGTTCTGAGATCGTTATTTTAAAAGCTGGCAAACATTTTAAACCACACTGTATTTCTGTACATTTCTAACAAGCCTTAGCTAAGCTAATGGAAAAAGTCCTACACTGGTTAAGAGTCAGGAAGGATGTAGAAAATGCATGCAGGAGATGAATGTCCCTATTGCAAATAGCAGTCCCACAGAAACACAGAGACACCCCGTGAAACAATATCTGACAGACTCATTCCATTAATGGGCTGCATTGCCTGGTGTCCTTGGGTTTCTGTCTGAAGCAGATTCTAAAGGCTGCAGACTATTTCACAAAATGCCCTGGAGCTTGTCTGTTGGGACACCAGTGCCAGATGTCCAAGTGAAAGATGTCCTCTCCCTCCAAGTCCTAGGAGGTATGGGAGGATTGCACAAAGCTCAAGGGAGAAACTGAATCCAGAACTTTGCAGCACTTCTCTGGGGTGGTTGGGATCCCTAAAACAGCTCCATGTGACCACAGCCTGAAGGGTTAGTGGTATTTTTTCTTTTGCAGACTCTTCCAGTCAAGTGGCTTGCTACTCAGAACTGCCTCAAGTGGTAACACCCAGCATATTCCAGTCCTTTGGGAGGCCCCAGGAGAAGCAAAGCACTTCCTCACCATTTTGATGAAAACCTAAGGCCTTCTGCATGCCTTTTTATGGACTTCTGGGAGAAGAAGAAAGAGTTTTGGGTCATGCATAGAAACACATGTTCCTTTTTTTAATATTTTTTAAATCAAGTGGAAATCTGGGATATTTTACAGTCTTAGAAGAAACAGTGTGAAAGTCTTTAAAAGGATAAACCTGGAGCAACACTGTTGGACTTGCTGTATAAGGCCATATGGTACTGACCTGGATATTTGTGGTGGTTACACACTACAGTGAGGTCCCAGGCCATCACAAGGCCCATTAGGAAATGTAGTAGGAAAACAACACACTGGGCAAACAAAACTTGAGGGTTTCACTCTTCCTCTGTCCTTCCTTCACTGCAAATGCAGCTGTGGAAAGCTGAGGCTGGAGAAGTTGAAGCTCAGATCCCTTTCCTCACTGCTAGCTACAAAGGGGCAGAGATTTGCAGGAACACTGAATGCACCTTGAGAGCACTCTGGGAGTGGCTGCCTGGAGGGAAATCAAGGAGCAGAAAACTAAGAGAAAGAGGAGTGCAAATGTTTTGGATTAGCGATAAGAAAATACCTTCCTGAAGCACACAGTGTAATTACAGTAAATAAGAATGTGTCATTCATCACTTCTTAAATTATTTTCCCTCATTCACAGGATGGTGGGTTTATTAGAGCCTTATCATTTTGAGCTTGTTCAGAATAAAGGAGTAGGCTGAGAGGTCAGGTGTGGGAGAGAAGCCAAGTCCTTCTAAATGCAAGTGTGCAAGACAGGAGAGACGGTCTCCCTCCTCCGTGGAACAGAAACCACCCCATTCCAGACACTTGGCCACAGACAGGTGAGTGCTGAGAAGATGTGAGAGAAGTCAGAGGAGAAGCCCAGTGAATGTTTTTGGGTACAGATGCTATTTGGAGCAGGCTGACTCTGAGCAAAGAGCCCAACTGCTGTTGTATGAGTCCTCCTGGGTTCTAGTTGGGAAGGGCTGAGCTTTGCAGCTGGAAGGACAGGAGGAGAAATCAGGGGATATGTTGGTGCCTGTCTTCTTCACCCCAGATCTACCTGGAATGTGCAAGCAAGGAGAAGTCCTCTGCATTGTATAAACAGCACTGGACTGGAAAGCCAAAGTATTCCATAGGCATAGGCAACAACTGCAGTCCAACCCCAGATCACAAGCAGGACAGCACAGAGCTCAGCACAGACACTCAGGAGAAGGGACAGGCACATGGAAGGATCACTAAACCCCACTGTCCCAGAGAGAAGGATAAGTCAGCCCTTAGACCCATCCTAGCTTGTCAGGACGTATCCAGGATACCTCTGGACCTTGCACCAGCTGGGAAATACCCCCTCAACCATTGCACCTGAATTCCCTGCACTCTCCAGGGTGCCCTTTGCTCCCAGAGCAGATGGCAGCTGGTCCCCTGTGCTTGCAGTGCTCCCTGGGGCGTGCAGTGCCACAGGAAGCTACCCCATGGTGTGTGGGGCTCTGAAGCTCTTGCAAATCCTTCTGGCAGGGTCACTTGCCTGCACTGTTATTCACCTCCCCGGTGTTTTACCAGGCTGCTGCAGCCAGGGCGGGAGCACCGCCTGCATGCGAGCAGCAGTGGTGGCAGGCCTGGCAAGCCTCCCTTCTTCACAGGGAGGCTCTCCTCCCCTCGGTGAGCAGGTTTCCAGACAGCTGCCTTTTATGAGGGAGGATTTCAGGAAGGCTCTAAAATCCAGCCTCGTTTAACTCATCTCCCAGTCCTGTGCTCTGTCTCCTGCTGGGGAGGCATTGCATGACCCAGCTGCCGGCAGCCAGGCTTTCAACGTGGCAAGGGGCCGGGCTGTGTCTGGGCAAATGTTTTCTTTGTGCGGTCAGAAAGCAGAGCTGGGCAGAGGCGCCGTGCCCGAGGCACATCCTGACGATGAGCCCCTGCCCACCCAGGCCACGCTGGGTCCCGGTCTCCCACGTTGATGGCAGGGACAGCGAGGGTGGCGGTGACCCTGGGTCTTCCCCAGGCGTAGTGCTTTGATCTCAGGAGCAGCAGGGACACTCACCCTGGTGGGGAGGGATGTAGGGTGCTGGAAAAAGAACCCGGGGTGCATCACAGGATGGAGACAGTGCCACCCACATGGCCCACCTGTGGGATGTGCTGGCACATGGCTTGGCTTTAGTGTTGGCCCCTGGGCAGAAAGTGGCGTGCAGCCTGTGCACCCCAGCAGGACCACCAGGGACCCCTGTCTGCAGCCAGGCATTGCTGAGGTTGCTGTTCCATCATCCACACACACACACATGTGCACGCACCCCACAGCCGTGAGGGTCCAAATCACCTTTGCATAAAAATGCTTTGCATCCCAGACCCCAAGCACAAACCTGCCATGCCCGCTGGTGGCCTTGGCAAAGAGAAAGGCATTAAATCACCAAACCCAAGGCTTCAGCATGTGCCCATTAAAGCTCATGAATTTATGTCAAAGTTGGAAAATGTCTGTGTTATGAAAAGGTCAGTGTTCTGTTTTATTGCCCTTTGCTTCTTTTGCTGTCCTAACAAGGTGTGAGGAGGAAGCCATAGGCTGGAGGGGTGCAGGACTCACGGAAGTGAGCAGGTGAGGCGTGACATGCAAGCCAGGCAAAGCAGTGGGTGATACTCACCCCACCCTCCCACTCAGAGCAGGGTGGGCAGGAGGTCCCCACAAATCTGCTCTGCTGGAGGAGAAGAAGCCATGCAGCCATTTCAGTACTTTCTTTGAACTTTACTCTGTGACTTTTCTAAAACAGCTGTGGCCAAAATTCAGCCCACGGATCTTGGCACACAGTCCAGGCCTTCGCAAGGAGGTTTTACTTATGGGATTTCCTGTATGGTACAAGCCACTCTTTAAAACCCCCAGTGTGTGAAGTCTTTAGCAAGGCAGTAAGACCTGGAGCAGCACAGTTTTTTCCTGACGATCAGAGGCACTGTGAGGTACAAACACCTGTACCTGCCCTTGGAGCTGAGCTAAGGTGAATGCTCAGCTGGGCAGAGTCAGGCAAGCAGGACCATTACCACATCCCCATTCATACTCATCCGTGGTAAGGAGATTGGAACTAGATGATTTTTAATGTCCCTTCCAATCCAGGCCATTCTATGATTGCATGATTCCTCAACTCCACAAACCTGAGACAAGGAAGCTTAGAGTTTTTTAATTACCTTCCCATTTTTGCAGATTAACATTATAATTCCTGTTATATTTTTCATTTTAAACACCTTTTTTTGGTGTAGCCAAAACGATTTTGAGGAGTTTCTCAAAGCTCTGCAGAAGAGGGACAGCAGCTGGGTGCTGGCAAGTGCCTGCAGCGGGACAGTGTGTCTCCTTTATGTCTCCATCTTCTGTGAGGCCAGTCTATCCACTCCCAGGGGCACTACCCTCAAAAGCTGGGGGTTTTTTAGCCTCCTTTCTGGGGCTGTCCACCACCAGAGTCCCCTCAAAGCATTTGGATGCAGCTCAGGGTAGCAAAGTATACACTGGCAGTTCAAGATCCCCACTGGCACCAGCAATGGATGCCAGAATCAGGCAAATTTCAGATCTTCATGCCTGGAGAATTCAGACCAGATGAGACAAGATGCAGAGACCTTATCCATAGAGGGAGGATAAAGACCCCAAAATGCCACATTGATATCAATCACCCTGCTTTTGCCATTGTCTAGCAGCTGGAACCCTGGCAATAGGAGATCTGGAGGCAGTTTCCAGCCTGGCCTGTGTGCCTTAGGGACCTATAATCAAAGTTTTGATTATTAGCGTAACATGGATCATAAAGAGGAAATAGAATGAAATAAAATGAAAGTGCAGCTATCAGCTTCCCTTGAGTTTAGCTTGATCTATTTTAATTTAAATGGAAAACGCCACATAACTTATCTATAACACTCTAAAGCCCTAGAACATATTGCCAGCGCTAGATAGTGGCATGTTTTAGCAGCAATATGATGGACATAAAGCTCTTTAATGCACACAGAAAACCAGACCTCAAATGCTCTGCACGGAAAATCATTTGGGCCTTGTCAAGAAAGTGGGAAGTTGGGGGCAGGAAAAAATGCACAGCAGCTGGCACAGAGTCCCATTGTGTACCTTGGCATCTTTTTCTCTGTTTCTGGAAGTTCTGAATGGCAAGAATAGAAAACATCCATCGCAAAGGTGCTCTGAGGCAATTTTGTGCACGTGAATCGTTTCGAAAGCCCTGGGAGCCTTGCCCAGCTGTCATACAGTGACCTCGGGCAGGGGGTCACTGCAATAGGTGCCCAATGTCCCTTCAGCAAAATGGCCAGAGGAGCTTTATTCCAGTGCAGTTTGCACTGTGGGTCCTGAGGGCAAAAGCTCTTGGTTTGATGGGCTCCTCCAAGGTTGTTTTCGTGTCCATGACAGATTGCAAGTGGAATAAAATTCCTCTTCCCCTCAGAAAAGGCTTTGGAGAGGTGTGCAAGACTTGTCTTCTGGAAATGCCCCCTCACGTGGAGCTGGCACCCAGCTAGCAGGGACCATCCCTGTGTCCTTATGCCGTGGCCCTGGGAAGGCAAACCTTTTCCAGCTCCCACCAGCACGCTTGAGTTCCCACTTGATGTGGAAAGCACCAGGATGGTGTGGAGAGCGCTGCTCCAGTGGCCTGGCACCGATATCAAAGGCAGGTACTTGGCCTTATTTCCCACTCGAGGCAGCTGCAGGACGGCGCTGCTTCCCTCTGCAGGGCGAAGCTCGTGCACGGGGCCGGAAGCCATCATGGAACAGCCAGCTCAGGAAGGGGCCAGGGCCAAGATTTTGTTTTTAACCTGTTTCTTGTTTATTTAAGCCTTTGAGGAAGACGAATAAAAGCAGCTAGTGAGCGAGGCGGGCTGTGTTGCAATCGGAGCTGCGTGTGCTGGCCAGGTCACGGCGAAGGCGGCCTGTGTGACAGGGGACACCACCCGTCTGGCCACTCCTGAGCCCCACAGACCCACCAGAGGCTTGCACAGCAGCCAGGCTGCTCAGAGAAGGTGTCCTGAGCACATCCAGCAGCAGCTGGTGCTCTGGCTGGCTGCAGGAGAGCTGTGCTGCCTGCCAGGCAGCACCATGGGATCAGGGCGCTGCCGCTGCTGCTGAAGGAGGAATTAGAGACACAGATGTTTTGGTTATTTTGTGCAGAACAAGTTAAAGTAACTCGTTCCCTTTTGCAGAGAGGCAGTCCCAGATGCCTGGTCCCAGCTAGTGCTGCCTGTGCCACAGGGCTCACTGCCTCCTGCCCCAAGGACAGGGACAGGCCCATCCTACAGAGCATCTGTCCCTCTGTGCAGCACCAAGAGATGTAGCACTGCCACATATTTGATGCTGCAATGGGACAGCAGCAGATTTGTCATGATCAGCCAATTTTTGTTGCGGTTCACATCTCCCTTGCCTCATTCAGGCTCCAGGTTTTGCTAAGGGCAAACGCACGTTCCATCAGAGCAATACTTAGCAGTGAGAGCAGCAGTCCAGGTGCGGGCTGTGGGGGAATGTCTGCCCCCTCTCTCCCATCTGCACCGGCTGCTACTTCCCCTGTCTGCGATCTCAAGGTGCACTGTTTTAGGAGAACACTGCTTTGAGAACCCCCAACTATTCCCACCAGGTCTCAGCAACATGGAGCTGGCAGCTGGAATTGGGACTGCGATCACTGGGATATAATTTGAATCAGAATTTGACTGTAGAGCTGGGAGATAAACCCACAGCTTCCTATTGCAGAAAATGTCGACTCAGGTGGAGGCATCTTGTTGTTTTTAACAGGCAGAGGATTAGTGCCTGTTTGAAGCTATCCCAATTTTTAAAAGGGTAAATAAAATGTAAAAATTTGATTAAGTGAGAATGTCACCATGGGGAGGGTCTGACAGGTGCTTGGGGTCAAAGTACAACGTGTGGAATAAAGTGTGATCATCATGGGCTTGGATCCTGTATCTTTCATCAGTAGGAGATACCTTTACCTCTTAATGTCATTCTGAAAAACAACCTATAAGGGGCACTTGGTTTAACCCATTTCAAAGAGCTCTAAGCCAATATTAGGGTGCTTTTCTGAAATGCTCCTTTCCTCTAAGAGAGTAGATGGACATGTCACAATCTAGTTGTAATTCTCCTTCCAAGTTTGCTTAAAAAGTAAATGAAGCCATTTCAGAAATTCAGCTGACCAAAAAGAACCAGCTCTGGCCAGTCATTTCAGGCTAAACTAATGCAATTATCATTCTTATCCATATTGTCATGCAGTTAGTCCCGCTGAGCCTAGCACTCAGCTGTCCTGATTTTTCATCATAAATTCTCTTTGTTCCTCTTCAAGTATTACTCCTGATTAAGGTCTGCGATTTGAGAAACTTAATGTCAGATTTTAAAGTGACAGCTGATTTTTCTTTGAGCAAGTTTGTTTTGTATGGATAAGCTTTTACACAGCATTGACTTATCTTTGACTCCTCTTTACCTTTTGGTTTCCTTTGTAGATATTCTTCTTAATGTCTCTGAGAAGATTGTTGAGCTTGTGCTCTCAGAAACTGTAACAAGCCCTCTTGCAGGTGTTGTTGTGCAGTGGGGGGCAGACATGAAATGGAAGCAGGAACCAGGAATGCAAATTCCCGCTGCAATTTGGGTCACATGTCCAAAGGGAATTATAATTCCTCACATGCTTTCTCACGCAGCAGGATGCAGGACCAGAGGCACTGCTGCTGAACTGGGCTCTCAGATCATCTACTCCACTCTCTTCTCTCTGAAGGTGCCCTGTTGCCGAGTCCTGTAAACCCAGAACGAGAAACACCAGAATGGCCAATCCTAACTTGCTTATAGGAAAATATTTTCCTAACCCTAGGCATGTATCACTTGGCATGTCCCCTGAAAAGCTCTGTTTTATATCCCTTCTGCTTGATTATCTCCAGGTAACTCTGGAGATATCCACAACCTTTATAAATGCCCATGCATTTTTTTCAGACCTCCTGAGCACTGCGTCTCGGCAATCTCCGGTGGCAGTGAATCCCAATCTTGCAATGCTCTGCTGAGCACATCCCCATTCCTCCTGCCATTCGCTGCTCATTTTTAAAATCAAATCAAGCATTCCCATGCCCTGGAGTTTCTTGCCCCAGCCTCTCTTAGGCTTTGCTCTCTGATCTCTGTATCCATCAGTCAGTACCACCTTTATTAATATTCCCCTCCACCCATGATCCACCTTTGCCCAAGAGTTTTCCAGTTGTCTTGAGCAGGAATCTCTTTGGCCCTCGAGACACAGAATTGCGTGCCCTGCTGAGCATCCCTCTCCTTTACTGCTCCTCACCAGGACTGCAGATGTGATATGGATTATTTTGAGGTCTGGGCACAGAGACTCAAACTATAGATAAAACTGTGCTGAAATCAGGAGCTGTCTCTGCCAAGTTACTAATAAGATTTGCTTTTGTTACCCTGATATGGGCCAAGATCTACAGCAGGGCCATCAGCCAGGGCCTGGCAACTCCTTCCTGCAACTTCTATTTCACCCTGGCAGGCCAGACCTCCACCCTCACCTTCCTTGTGTCACTGAGGCCATCGACCTCCTTACAGGAGGAGACCCTGCAGGACCCGTTACACAGCTGCACAAGGCCTCACTTGCACCAGAGACCTCATTTTGTGTTGGAAAATGGATGTCCATAATCCCTGGCTGGCATCCACAGTGCTGGCAGCAGGCAGCAGGCAGTCTGCTCTCGGTTGTGCTGGCAGATAGAGCAGGTGTAAAAAGAATAGGAGAGGGATTATAAGAGCTATTACAGCTATCAGAGAGACAAAAAAAATTAATCTAGCACAGACATGGTACGTGGAGAGCCACCGGAGTGAGGGTTTGACTGGCATCATCCCTTTGGAAGTGCCTGTGAGAACAAAACAGATCCTTCAAGTGTTCCCAGTTCAACTTTGGGCTGTGGCTGCCCAGAGGAGAGCTCCTGGGCTCTGGACACCAGGCAAAGCCTGAGCTGCCAGAAAACACTGCTGTCACTGCAGAGGAGGCCCTCTTGTTGCCCGTTTAAGCTGCTTATGGATGCCTGAGACAAAAGGCTGTTTTTGCTTTTGCCTTGTAGTTTGGGCTCAAGGTTGGATGCTCCCGGAGCAGTGGATGTCCAAGGGCACGACTCCCTGTGACTGCACCCATATAAAGTGGCCTGTGCTGGCAGGAGCAGATGACAGTCACAGATACCACTGACATAATTTTAAGGCTGGGTGAACACACTGCAGCTGGAAAAACACTAAAAAAAAAGGCATTTACACACCTTGTACAGGCAACTGCACTATAGGCAGCTCTGGTAAGGATGTTTGCTTTTCAAGTTACTCCCAAGACATCCCATTATACAACCCCCTTTTCAGACAACTAAAGCTTTGCCAAGCATTTTGAGGTGATTTTTTCCATGCTGTATGGATGCCTCTGACATCTTCAAGGGAATGATCCAGCCAAATGGGCTGGGCCAACACCTGGCACCAAGCACAAGAGGAGAGGGCAGAAGGAACTGTTTTGCACCATGTGAAGTGCTTCTGGTGACCTTTTTGCTGAATGGCTTGGGCACAGCCTTGCTTTAGAGCAGGGGTTTGAAATTTGGCACGAGGGCTCAGTGTCATGTTAGGGGTTTGCCATGGGTCTTTCCACTGCCTCCCATCCTGCACCACCTCTCTGCTGCTGTCAGTCCCTGGGCTGTCTGAGGTGTCTCACCTGGTACCTCCTGCTTTTACAGCCCTGCTGATGAGCCATGGGACTGCCAGAGGGGCACGAGACTGTGGAATTTCTGCTCCTTTGTGATTTGAAAAACTACATTAAGAAAGTTGTGTTAGAAATTATTACAGCTGCACAGTGAATTATTGAGAGGTTTAGAAGTACCAGGATTGAACTGACCTGTGCAAATTCAATTCACTGTCCAAAGCTGGTTTAAAAGAGATATCTGTTGCTGCTTTCTTCATTCCACATAGCTGGCCTTTCCATCTGAAGTTTCCTGTAGTTTCATTTACAACATATTAATAACCCCCAACCTTTTGGTGCTTTTTTCAACATAGCTTGAACTGGAAGTTCCACATTTGAAACCAGTTGAGATTTCACAAATGCTGTGTATCCTGAAAGAAATGCTCTTCCTTGTCTCTTGTGCAGCAATGACATGGAAGAGATGTTTAGGAGAGGGCCTCACCATTTGCCATCCACCCACCAATTTTTGTCTGGATACCTGAGAACCCCCAGGCTAGCACTGACAGGGCACAGCTGTGTGAGTGATGGTCCTGAACCACAGGATGGTCAGTGGGTTTTCAGCCACATGGACAGCCCATAGTAATTGTCTCTCCCTGTTGTCTCATTGTTGTGTGTGAACTGATTTTTATAAATGTCACTGTAACAGTGCTACATGAGCGGCCAACTGAAGTTTAAATTTCCCTGGGCATAGTGTTTCTAATATACAGCTAATAACTCCTCTGCAGCAGAGGAATTAAAGGCATGAGTGACCTTACTGTAAAGGCATTTGCCTGGGCTCTGATGGTAGGAGGACAACTCCCATCCCTGCCACAGGCTGTCTGTATGACCTCAGACAGACCTCAGCCCAGCTCACCAGCCTCATTTAGGGATGCACATCCCATGCATTACCTGGAGGTAGCCTGAGCACCCTGTGGACACCGAGGGTCCTCAGGAAAGCCTTTCTCTCATCATCTGGGCAGCCTCTGTCTCCTCCTACATAGCCAGTTCCCTGCACACCTTGCCAGGCTGGGCACTGAGGTATGCTGCTTTGCTCTTCTCACACTGTGGGACTTCCCAAAGAAAGGAAAAGGGCCTGGAGAGGAAGGCAAGTCCACAACTGCAGAAGGAGATTTTCTGGAATTAAGGACCGTTACCAAATACTGAGGAAGTCCGTGGTTGCAGTGAGCTGGGATGATCTCGAGTGGGGTAGAAGAGAACCCTGCTTCAACACAGGTCCTGAGGAATGGAGAATAAGAAATTAATACTAAGAAACACAGAGGATCTCTGGCAGGAGGGAGTGAACCAACAAGACAATAGCCAACGGCATCTTTGACTCTACTGTGCTTGTTAGAAGACTGTGCTTTCAGCATTGTTCCATTATCACAGTTTCCCTTTCAGTTAGTGCACAGCTCCATGGATCTCAGTTATAACCTGTGGATTCCTGAGGGATTTGTGCAGGTGAGGAGCTTAACTGTCTTAGGTGTAGCCAATTTTGTGGGTAATACTGATGTAGAGTGAGCGGCATTCGCAGCTAATTAAAAATGCTACGCTTTAAAATAATTTCTGCTAATTACAAAATCTTTAGCAGCACTATTTTAACTACATTTTCCATGTTCCATGGAGACTTGAACTCTGTTAATTTTGCACTGACTCTCTTGGCACCATTTAGCATATCAAAATGGCCGTGAAATTAAAAAACCTTAGCCATTTTTACTTCTCTAGGAATTAATGCTAGCAGGAAGAGGAAAGAGTTTTGCTGCAGGAAAAATGTGACTAAATTCAGGCCCTTTCCCCCTTTTTTCCCCCAAAAAAGGACATTATGTTAAAGTGCTGACTGACCCAGAGGAGCACAGGAGCTGCTCTGGGCACAAGCTGTGATTGCTGTGCCAGGAGGAGGACGCACAGGGCCATGATTCCTGATCCCATAAGGCTGGACAGTGAGTTAGTGCTGAATGACATTCTCTTGGCCTCAAAATGAGTCAGTACCTGTCAAAGTCAGTACCCTGGTGTTTTAACTCCCACTCTGGGCACTGGCCACTGAGATGCAGCAATGTCAGACTCCAAACCATCATCAGAATGGGCACTGGCTCTCAAGTGTATTGTTCCCAGGTTTCTGTTCTGCCTCACAAACTACACTGCTTGCCCCTATAAGACAAAAAATGTCCTTTAAAAAGGGTGAAAAAGAGAGGTGGAATATGAGACTTCTCTTTGGAACAAGGCAGAGCGCATTTGCAGTGTTCTGATATCATCACAGCAACCCAAAACACACGAACAACATCACTCTGTGAATTTGCAAGAAAAGTGGCTCCGTTATTTAGCAATGAAATCTCCAGGTCAGACTCTGACAGTCACTCTGAAAAATGATGTAAACATTCAACACAAGAACAATCAAAAATACATCAGATGTTATTTTTTTTTGTAACTGAGAGGGAAGACTCACATCATTCCACTGAATGCATGTCTACACAGATTGATGTCAGCTCTTATTCATTTGCTACTTCTAACTGTGTGTATTTATTCCTGTTCCTTGGGCCTTAGTCACCTAGCCACTGTGATGGCTTTGTTCTGCTTGCTCTGATGAAACTGAGTTCTGGGTCTTTCTCTGGAGCACAAGGCACATTACTTTCTAGTCCTTTATTATCCTTACAGCATCCTCACTGGCAGCCTCGCTGTCTGCTCCCTCTTCGGAACAAGGGGGTATCCAGGAGAGTTGTCACCCTATTTCTTTCACTGGATTGCTTGTGGACCCTGTGCACATCATGGAACCTTTCCTTGCCTTTTCGAGCCACAAAGCTGCATCAGTCCTGGTGGGATGAGCCTGGCAGCAAGGATTTGTTCTATGCTTGCTTTCCCCACTTGTAAACTGAGCATCATAATAGTTGCCTAGATCAAAGGGGGTACGGGGAGAATTAAATAATTAATGTATGTAAAGCACTTTGAAAGATGAAAGATGCTATATAAGTACAAAGTATTAACTACAAAAAAAAAAAAAAAAAGAAAAAAAAAAAAGGGGAACTGAACTGGTTACTGATGTAAGCCTCCAGTTTATTCTGTAAGAAATGCATGAAATCAAAATAGTTTCCACTAACAAATTAGGAGTTCGATTATGCCAAGCCCTAACACAACTAGTCAAGGGATTGACAGCCTTGCCTTCTCCTGTGGCCGAGTTAGGGCACCCATATGAGCAAGAAGGCTCCAAAAGCATACCCATAATGGGCATTTGGAAGGGAAGGCACTTTCTGTATCACTGAATCATTTCCAGCCCCATGTCAAATGGTACAATTCAAAAATTGATGCTGCAGTGCCTTACAACAAGCTGTTCCTTGCTGTTCCTCCCCCTCACTGCTCCAATGGCCAGAATGGTTCCCAGGCTAAACACACTCATGGCCATTTGTATCCATTTGTCCTTGTGCCAACATTGTTTTAAGTTTAACACAGGATATTTATAGATCAATCGTGTCCTCTCTAACCTCTAATGTTGTTGGGCAGAACCAGGCAATCCCTTTGAGTTTCCTATCGTTACGTAGGGTCTGCAGCCCCCACTGAGCACCCTTAGTTACATTCGGTCCTGTCGCAGTTCATCTTTCTCTAACAGAGATGAATAAAGCTGAGTCCAGCCTCCTCCCAGGGCCCACCAGTACTTGTTCTCCATCACCAATACTTTTCAGTCCCCTGTGGGAAATACTTGATTCATCCTTTCTCACATTTACCTTTTTCTATGACTGTGCCGTGCTGCCATTTCAAGGGAATCCTGTGACCAGCCAAGGCGCCTGAGATGTTTTTTTTCCCAGAGAAACTCTGGCCCTTCAGCCTTACGTGCCAAACCTTACATTTGGCACAATTGAATTTCGTCCTATTCCCATTGTTCCCACCCTCGAGGTCACGCAGTTCTTCCTGTTTGATAGGCTGGGGCCTCTCTGTATTGACAAGCGCTCGCATGTCTGTGTCATCAGGAAATTTCACCACGCACTCCTCCCTCTTTTGTGTGACAGAAAAATATGGACTAAAAGCAGTCCCCAGGCAGCCCTCAGACAAATCCACCAGCAGCTACCTTCCAGATCTGCTTTCAGTTCATCTTGCTTTCACCTCCTACCCCACTATGTCTCACCTATCTTGCAGAGATGGTTGAGGTTCTTCCGGAGGGAAAGATGGTGCAAGTCCGTAGGGTTTGCCAGACCTAACCAATGCTTTGGAAGCAGTTGTGTTCCCTTGGGGACATTGCAAAAGAGTCAGACAAGTTGCGAAGCTCTGACATTTCATAACAATGTCAAGCCAGGGAAACATAATACCCAGGGTAACTTGGGATGGGAGGGAATACTCTTCAACATCTGGTGGAGCACATGCAGTAATTCTGGCAGCACAGAGAGCTCTGTGTCCTCAAGAACCCTTTTACATTACTACATGAAGCCATGTTGATTTTGCTGCTCAGAGGGAAACTGAGCCCAGGTGGAGGGCAGAGACAAGGCCCAGGGAGCTGTTTCCAGGGAAGAGGTGGGCAGAGGTTGAGGCTCCCAAATCTGTCACACAGTTCTAGCCCAGACCCCAGGCCTCTGTTTCAGCTCAGATGAAGACCAGACAGATTTGGTCATTTGTGGAGATGATTTATAGATGGTTTACTTTGATGCAATGTAAAGGAAGAAAAGGCATACTGATTTTTGGGAGTAACCAGCTCTTTGTGAAGCAGAGGATTATGGCCCAGCATCTACTGGGCCCTATAGTTGCTAAGGCAAGCTCAGGAGGAGACTGGAAAAGATGAACCCCAGTACACTCCAGACTCCTGTCCCCAGGGAAGATCACGGGGTCCATCTCTGAACCAGCCATTAGGTAAAGGCACATCTTGGCCATACCAAGGTCAGCTTCAAATGGGCTGAAGAAATTAGCTCCAGCACTCAGGCACTTCAGGGCTCCAAAGATGACTCTGAGGAAAGCCACCACTTATGGTGGACCCTGGTTGGAGGAAAATCACAGCCACTTGCTTTTGAAAGACTGACTTCTTCACAGGAAATTCCAGCTGGTGCCTTCCAGAGGACCCCAAAGTGTATTTCAGGAACCTGCAGTGCCTGTGAGTACATCAGGCCTTGAAGTACTACTGGAGCAGTAAGTAACACTGAGACTGCCCAAGTGCCAGCGTGAGACCTTGAGCCAGCTGCAGAAACAAAGCCCTGAGTGTCTTTGCGTTCCAGAAAGTGCCAGAAATGAGATACGTATGAATATGCTCCACAAAGTTTGTCCTGGATCTTTGGAGAGAACACCTTATTAGAGCTGCTGGTAGCATTACACTGGCTTAGAACAAGTTTTTTTCATGAGTCTCTTGAAATAAGGCCTTTCTAATTTTATTACAAAACATCCACTTGCATGGGACAAGCTGAGCACATTTGGCACCCACTGCTATGAAGCTCCTTCGTTTAATCCCTCTCATTAATGAAAAGTGAGAGCAGGAGCCCTAGCCCTTCCCTCTGCTGCCCACAATGCCTATATCCTGGTGTAAAGCCACAGGCAGATTTCCTGGAACTGCAGTATATGGTTTAAGGCAGCCTCTTGAGCCCTGCATGTGCACGGGAGTGTGTGAATGCATTCCTGTGAGCACAGACATAGAATAGATCTAATTGTTATCCTCAGCAAGATCACAGCTGAGAGGATTTGCCTCTGTTTAACCAGGTAGTGATTAACAACTGTGAGAAGATCTAAGAGCCGTAATATCTCATTAACATATTTTGACAGATATGCATGGCAAAGAGAGAGGACTGGCTTTAGAAAGGTCACAGTGTTTGTAAACTGGTCATCCCTGGTTTTCAGACTCCTTAACCTTGCTCAGGGAGATACAAAGGTCTCTGGGCTGGTATAAAATACTCACCAGAGTGTGGTGATCTGCAGAGCAAGCTGCAGCACTTAATTTTGCTTTTGTGTAGCATCTCAGCTTCTCATTTCTTACTTCTCCAGCCCAGTTTTGAGGGACTATCAGTTGTAGCCCCTAAGGATCCTCTCCAGGCCTCATGCAGAAATGTGATAATATACGCCTTCCACCCCAAAGAACCTGCCATAGAAGTAGAAGATGAGGCAGAAACAGTCAGATCATTATGGGCAGCTTAAACATTGTTAAGTTTTATACAGGAGACTCCCACAAATCCCTGGGCCACTCTGTGTATTCAGGGAAGCACAGCTGGAGGTGAGGAGCCCCAGGCATAAGGCATCTAAGGGAGCTTTAGCAAAAGCAAAGGTCTAGGAATTTAAACTGGTGTAGCACAATAATTTTGGAGACTGCAAGGCACAATTTCTTCCCAAGCTGATTTTTTTTATGCGCACAAATTTACTTCGTGGTCAGAGGCAACTCTCAAGGAGAGAGTAAGGTGCATTTTTAAATAAGTGGCCTCCAGGGGTGGAGTACCCTGACATAAAACGACTCCTGTTCTCTATTTCTTTCCACATCTCTTAACCCCAACAGCTAAACTGAAATGCTCTGTACCTTGGTCGCACCCCTAGTGATGCCTAAAGGGCACATGAAGCACATGCAAAGAATACAGTGGGATGGATGATTCCTCTGGAGGTCACCTGGCATGACTCAGCTCTCACAGCAGAGCCTACAAACACTCAAAACAATGTGAACTGGCCTCAGAAGACCTGTCAAAAACAAGCCTCACCTCCAGATGACCTGAATTATAAAAGTGGCTGTGGCAGATGTTGGACCCATTTCTAATTGGCCTTGTCTTTTATGCAAATGTGCTTTCAAGAGCTACATGTTGTTATTTTCTGTTGTCCATGGGCATGAGGTTCTGAAAATCTCAGCTTGACTTTACACCTTTTTTCAGGGAGAACCTTTCATCATTTGCTTTAATGGGGAATTCCCCCTCCCAGTCTGGCCCAGTCTTTGTGCTGAGCTTTGGCTACGTGGCAGTGCTTGGCCCAGCTCTGCGGTCCACGGCTTGCTGTGGGGTGACAGGATCAGGGGAACAAAATGCAAAGGTTAGGCAGGGTCTTAGCTTCTCCTTAGCCCAGACTGGCTTGGAGAGTGGTGATCCTTCGGCTGGTTGTGGCACATTTGGCTCCCTCCCAACTCCAGCTGTCATGCTGGGGGTGGCATCCCTGAGGGGACCCCTGGGTCAGCAGCAGCTTTTTGTGGAGTTGCTCCTTGGGCAAAGGGAGCCGAATGTTGGGGCAACAAGGACAGCCCTGTCCAAGCTTTTGTTCCTTGTTAATTCTACTGCTCTGGATTTGTGT
This sequence comes from Poecile atricapillus, assembly GCF_030490865.1. Taxonomy (NCBI): domain Eukaryota; kingdom Metazoa; phylum Chordata; class Aves; order Passeriformes; family Paridae; genus Poecile; species Poecile atricapillus. The sequence goes on along the minus strand of NC_081288.1, from coordinate 16,929,419 downwards.
GCTGCAACCCTGCCACTGGCGCTTGGCCGGGGTGCTGATGCCTGGGAGAAATATCTGTGTAAATGTGATTATGAGGGAGTGAGCGCCTGTGCGTCTCTGGCAGCCCAACCACGCCAATCCCACTCTATTTCCAGGGCAAAGATGGCAGTGGGGAAAAAATCCCAGCTTTCTGGAGCTGCATGCAGCGCTGTGTGTCCCTGGCCCTGGGAGAAGAGTAGGAAAGTCTGTGTCACCACAAAGCTGCAGCCCAAAGCTTGCCTTTTCCACGCCTGGCGTTGTGTGTGCTCTTTGACTTGTTGTCACCGTCACCCAGGCTGCGCTGCTTTCTGGCAAGGAGAGGAACAAGAGCAGGCAATGTTTAACAGAGGACGGTGTCTGGCCATGGAAAAGCTGTGCAACATGACTCATTTTGTGTAAAGGACATGAAATTACAACTGTGTGCCACATGAGAGATGCTAGCTGGGCTCAAATCAAAAAGCATCCTCATCCAGGAAGGGTATTCAAGCATGTGCTTAATTTAAGAACATACTTAATCAGGGCCTTTGGGCATAAAAGGGTAATGATTATTCTTGTGTTGCTGGGAAAATCCAAGTGACATCCGGAAGATGTATTACTCGAGAAAATTTAGTTTTATTTCAGTGTCCTCATTTAATCTTTCAATTTCCAAAAATGTAATTCTTTTAATTTGTCATTGCTATGAGTTCCTTCACAGCTGTTTTACACTCGATTGTTAATGCCAAGTGGAATCAGCAAACACAATCTGGTTCAGATAATAAGTACGGAAGATCAATCCTGCATCCGTCTTTTTTCTCCATCCCCATTAAACTTCCCAGCATGTAAGATATCTGAGTTCGGCTTTGCAGGAACAGCTAGCCACGGCAAAAGAACCCCTGGTACACACTGTTTAATCATTTAAAATCAGCAATATCCCTGCCCAGAACTTTTAAAATATATTTGACTCCAAATTTTCTCTCTAAATAGCCATTTATTTATGTATTGCTGCAGAGATTAGAAATGCTGGGATTCTAAGATGGATATGCCGTAAAGTGTGCAAGAAGCCAAGGAGAGGCTCCTTGTCTCAGAGTGGGTAGGGTAGATGGCAACTAATGTCTTTGTTTTTCTTGGAAAAACCATGTGGAACAGCTACTCCAGACCCGGCAGCTGGGAGAAGGCAACTCTGCTCTACGTTGACCACATTTCATGGTTTCATACCCAAACCTTTCTGCCACTGCACAGAAGATGTCCCCTGAGCTGGCCTAGAATTCTCCTGCCCTAAGGACTCTGGGCACCAGCTGGAATTTTCAAAAGGGCTGCAGGAATCTGGGACCCAAGTGGACATCCCACCTATACCCTGTAGGAGATATTCTGCCTGCTGTCCTTGAGCATGGCCTCATTTTTTAGTTACTTGCAAAGATATTTAGGCACCTGTTTTACCAGAGATTCTCTGACCCAGAGATAAATAAGGGTTGTTATTGGCCATAAGAGAAGTTCTTGTTAATTTTATTGACCTTGGGTTAAATCCTGTTCATCCTCCTCAGGCAATTGCTCCCACTGAAACCAATATGAATGTCAGCAGGAGTAAAGAAATTGGATTTTGGCCCCTTTGAGAAGACAGCAATCATAAATCTAGCCACGAGCACAAATCCAGGCACTAAACCAGGGGTTTTCCTGAGGGAAAAACCACAGTAAAAATCCATGGGATAGAACCAGGGAAATGGATGGACATAAAGGAAAAGAAAATTCTAACTTCATTTCATTCTTATTTTTATTAGGGTAGATGTTCAACCGGGCATCATTTAAACATGCCTTCAGCTTTGCCACTGTTTCCTGGTCTGACCTTGGTGACGATCCTTGAACACCCTGTCCTTCTCAAAGCTGTGGTTAAATATAATTGTGTGTGGCTTTGATAGGCAAGATATACCAGTGAGTGCAAGTTATTGTAAGGATATTTTAAAAAGTGAATGATAGTGACAGAACATCTTGGTGGGAAACTGTGAAAACATGGTACTCTACGCAACATGACTAGAGAAGGATTTTTTTTTCTATTTTTTCTCACCTCTTGTTTATTTTCCTCTTCCTTTTTTGAACAATGTATCTTAATCTCACTCCATGGATGTAGCACGAGAGTTATGTGTGCAGAAAGCATCTGAAACCACTTTGTTTCTAGTTTTCTTTCATCCGTTCAGTATTATAAATAACCAAAGAGGATATTGCTTAATCCATAAAACAAAGTGACATCATAATTTATTAATACAGAGGGCACAGTTCATTGCTGTTAAATGCCATAAAGAGCTGGAAATAGAGTAGTTTCTCAGAAGGCACTGCCAGCGTGTCAGAGGAAATATTTCCTCAATGCTATATCAGCATGTGTAAGATCCTCTCTGAGTGCCTCACCATTTTGACCAATCCCTGCTCTGCCACATCCAAAGGCAATTTTGGTGGGGACACCTCCAGTCTCTGATGTGTTCTTTCTGTCTTCTTTCCACCTGCCCCACTCCTCCCAGCGCTTTGCTCCTGCTGTCTGCTTCTATGGGAAAGGAAAAAACTGCAACAGCTCCATGGTGGGGACAGAACTGGCTGATCCATTTAAGGTTCTCTCATTGGTATCTGTGGGGCAGCAGCACAAGCCCACATGTCCCCAGGGTGTCCCTGTGCCAGTAGGGACATGGAACTGCACGCATGGAGGAGCGATGTCGTACATCAGGCTGTACACACTTGGCCCCGGGCCAGCAAAGCAGTCAAGCACCTGTTTACCCCTAAGCTTTTGAGTAATTCCTCTGGCCTGAGCTAAGCACAAGCTTCCCACAGCCTCCCTGCTTCTCTTGGTCTTCCCTTGCAGGATCTGTGCACCATGGCCTGGCTGAACTCAGGGCTGCTGGCACAGCCCCGGCACAGCATCACTCAGCACCCTCCTCTTCTTGCTCCCTCCTCTTCACAGAGACAGAATTCAGTCTCTGCACACCCCAGTCCCCCTCCATGGGCAAGCCCCTCCAGTGTCTGAGAGGCTCTGCCAGGGTTCCCAGTGCTGGATTCAGCCAGAGAGCAACTTTTGAGTATTTCAGGAGAAATTCCACCACTTCTGTTGCTGTGCTGTCTCCAAGCAGCAGCCTGAGCCCACATATAGATGAAGTGCAGTGACCACATGCCCACAATAAGACATCCCTCTCTCTTTTAGGTAACATAAACAATCTTCTGGTATGGATAACTTGCAGCCCTGGAAACACACTCTGCAGATGTTGTCTCCACACTTACCACTACCCAGAAACTCCAGTCCTACCAAGTCCTCACTGCTGGTCCCTGTCTGTCTCATCATAAAACACACCTAGCCGTGTTTTTGCAACTTTTGGGAAGAGACAGGATCCCTTTTGGCTCCCCGGGACATTAACTTGTATTTCATTTTGTATTAATTTCGTGCTTTCCATACATGCAATCAGTTCCCTGCCACGGGCTCCTGTTTAAAGTGCTTCAGCGGGTGTGTGGAATGGGCACGGTGCTGTGGGTGCCGCCGGCCAGCTCTGCCTGCCGGCAGCCCCCAGGGGAGCCGCGGTGTCCCGAGCTCCCCGCACGGGCACCGCAGCATTCCCGGCTCCCTGGCGAGGCAGATTTCCCTGCTGTTCACCAGCCGGTAGTGCGGAATTCCTGCCCTGCTGTTTGCCCGTCCCCAAGCCCCAAAGGTGCGCTGTCACCTGTGGAGCCGTGTGAGCGCACACGCCCGGCCCTGTGCGCGCACAGCCGGCGCCTGCACTGTTGGCAGTTCGCTACCCCCTTGCATCCCCCCCTTCTCCGGGCTATATGTGGCATTTCGAAGCTCTGACAATCTGCTTCCAAATGTTTTCCATATTTGTTCAGCCTCCTTGATTCAAATACCAGGAACAAGTCAGCCGGCACAAAGCGAAGCTTTGGGGGGCAGAAAACTCTCACCCCCGTCGGCGTGCGCGCACACACGCGCGTGAAAGCCCAAAATCCGCCGGCATGGGGAAGGAGGAGAAGAAAACCCAGCACAGCACGTCCCCAAATACCCAGAGCCAGACAGGGAAGGCACCCGGAGGGGAGAAAAGCACCGGCTCGACGCAGGAGTCCGCGATGATGAAGAAGAAGAAGAAGCAGAAGAAAGCCAAGGGGGATCCCAAAACGGGCCAGGAGGAGGAATCCCACACTTGTTGTGGCTGCCGTTTCCCGCTGCTGCTGGCGTTGCTGCAGCTGGCCTTAGGCACCTCTGTAACAGTGCTGGGCTTCCTTATGGCAGGCATCAGTTCCTCTCTGCTAGTCAGAGACACTCCATATTGGGCTGGGATAATTGTAAGCATACAGTCTGTTTCTCCATAAAGTGCCTTTGCCAGCATTAATGCAAGCTGCATGACGCTCCACTTTAGACTAACCAACTGCATGCACAACACCATTTGAGTTATGCTAACTATAAATATTCCTGGGATTAAGTGTCTGGCTATACTTTCCCAAGGAAAACTGCTCCTGCAGAATAACACAGCCTTTCGTATTCTTCCCTGCAATACCCAACAGACCTGAAATAAAATACAGGGTTGCTGTTCAGTGGATGTATGTACTAGCTTGTGCTTTGCAGTGAGCTCCTGCCTGGTGATGCTGAAAAGAAATGTTAATTTCTTATGCTGCCTACCCTCTTTGCCCACCAAACCATAACCGTGAGGTTTTGAAAGCGAGAGCATAACTCTGTAACTCGCAACTTTTAGCTGGGCGAAGAGAGCCATGTGTGTCTCCGGAGCTTCCTCGCTGTGCTGTGCTGGAGAACCGCTGGGATTTAACCCTCTTCCCACTGCTGCTCCTGCCTGCACGTGGCCATGGGGAAGGGGCTGGCACCAGTGGACGTGGCTGGGACAGGGAGCCCTTCCCAGAGCCTGCTGGTGGCTCCTGCAAAGTCACTTTGGAGTGACACTCCAGCCTCGCCGCGTGGGCCGGGGGGACTGGGCAGAGGGCAGCGTCCTGCTGAGTGTAAATCAGAGGCATCCCTGCTGGGGAAGCCTGGGTTGTTCCCCAGCAGCAGCCACGCCTGCAGAGGTGGGCACGGGGTGTGTGGTGCCATCCGTGGTGTGACTCTGCTGGCTGTGGGCTTGGGGATGTGAGGTTTGCCCGTGGAGGGATGGGGTCAGTGATTACAAGCCTGGCATAGGCCATGGATATAATTGAGCATGCAGGTTTCTTCCCTAGGCAACAGGTTTCAGGAAAATGTGTCCTGAAAATATGCCCTGATGTGTTAGCACACTTCTGGGTGTTGTCAGACTGTAAGAATTCCCAGCAAATATATTTGTGTTTAGGTACTTAGAGAAAAGATTTCTCAAAGCCCTGAACAGCTATGGGAGCATCTTCTGTAAATGTAATTCGTTGTAATTTGTTGTTGTTATCTGAGCATCTGAACTGACTGGCGTTTGCTGTGTTAACCCTGCTGGGCACCCCTTCAGAGGGTGGAAGGAGCAGGGTCTGAGCTCCCAGAGGAAGAGCTCCTCTGACTCATCTCTTCGTGTTTCTCTTCTGACTGAAGAGGTATCCAAGAGTTTAGTGGTGTTTTGTGGAGCAAAAGCCTGCCCTTGCTTGGAAGAGGAATTCCCTCCTGGGAAGTTTTGGCTGTTACAAACCAGGAGGGAATACAGATGATAAAATAGCAATATGTGGCATGTTCACTCCTGCTGTTTATTTTGAGGATTCTGGAGGTCAGATTATGTCTTTTCCAGACAGCACTGTTGCTATCACAGGTTTGAAATAGCTTTTTCAGTAGAAAAAAGTGGGGAAAGAGTGAGCTGGACTGAACTAATGTACAGACAGGGATATGAGAAAAGCCATGAAGCAGCCCCTGGCCCATGTGAATGTCATCAGGGCCCGAGCAGCATTCATTTGAGATGTCCACAAATGGCTGGCCTCCCTTGGGGAGGCCTGAAGCCCCACCAAAGTCACTGCTTTCTGAAAACAGAGCTCTAACCCTTGTTGTTCTCAGCAGCAGCTGCCAGCAGTGGTGACATTTAGATGCCCACATGAGGCAAAGCTCAGGCACTTTCAGAGTTCCCCCCTGAAAATCAGGAATGATTCTCCATATGTGTTCCTGAGCTAGTTCTCAACTCGGAGCAAGAGCCAGCTCTCTGTGGCTGTGGTTGGTGGCCATGTTTTGCACTCACCAGCCAGGGTAGTCCCTGGGGAAACATTTCCTGGGACTGGGGGAGTTTTGGTTCATGTTGCAGGGTGCTCTGGCTATCGGGAGGAGCAGTGCAGGCTGCCCCGTGGGGAAGGTGACTGCACCTACGCTCTGAGTCAGATGGTGACTCTCACCTGGGGGACTCTGGTGAGATGCTGAATCACCAGCACACTCGAGCGTGGTTTAATTCCTTCCTGGCTCAACATGAACTTCATGGCTTTTGGTGCCCCTCTATTTACCCTCAGGGTGATGACAGGGACTGTCTGCTGGGGCCACCTGGCCAGGCAGGCTCCTGGGCAACCATGCTGCTCTCCTGTACCCTCAGCCCAAAGCAGAAGGGAAGGAGGGACCTGGTGCTAGGTCAGAGGGAAGTGAAAAGAAAACTGGTGGTAGAAAGGAGAGGATGAAGTGGTGGGGCAGCCCCAGTAGCAGAGCCTGTGTGGAGCACTGGCTGTGGTACCACAGAGCAGTGCAAAGCACATCTGCGGGGCAAACTGCAGGAGGTGCCACAAGGTGCTGCATTTACTTCATTCCTGTGCTGTGGTGTCTCCATGGAGAGACTTGATGCCCAGTGGGACATCAGGTGGAGATGGCCAGAAGCTGCTGAGCTGGAAATTCCAGATGTGCAGTCACAGGGGGCTGCTGGTGAGCTGTGCTGAGGACTGTGCTGAGGACTGGCCTCTGGAGAGCTGGGGAAAACTCCATGAAGGAGAGCCCTTGGCTAGGACCTGCATGTGGCTGGATGTCCTGTGGACTGGTTTTTCAGCTTCCTGGGCTGCACGGAAGGTGTTAGATGTCTGACCCATGTGCTGCTTGAGAACAAACCTCATAGCAGAAAGTGACTTCCCAAAACTCATATATTCACACAGAAATGAGCAACAGGACAGAAAGATGTGGTGTAAAATATCAGAGCATATTTGTTGTAGTAGCATCCCACTCAAGTGCTCTTTCTAAAGGACTTGATTAGTATTCTGAATCAAGAACTTAAAATAATCTATTATCGAGACCTTTTTAGCAACATTAGATATAATGGGTAAAACTTGTTCCTGGTGTTACTCCTTTGGAATTACACCAGGCTGGATTTGACCTCACAGCTGTTAATGCAGGATGACAGAAAAATGAAGGAAAATTGCTAATGTGTTAAATAGACCCTGATTGATTGAAAACTGGTTTTTTTTTTTTTCTTCTTTATTAGTGGCAAAATGGTGACAACATTCCTTGCTGAAAATCAACTGCTTCAGTGCATTACCATGAATGGAAAGGAACTGTTTTTAGAGGAGCAGCCAGTGGAAAATGCTAGCGAGGAAAACCAGGCAAGGCAGTCTGAATTAAATGGGTTCAAAATCTGACTCTGTAGGTTTATGAGGCTGGAGCAGGCCAGGGATTGGGTTCACCATCCTGGGGAATAAATGTGGCCAGTGATCCTCTGACAGGGAGTGGAGGAGGGCTCCAAGCCTGCAGGGCTCCTTCCCCAGAGCATCGGCCCTTCCCTCCTGAGCCTCTGCAGAAGGAAACAATGCAACTTCCATTGCACCAAGAACATTTCACCATGAAAACCAGTTAAAACCCAGATAAAACCATAATGTATTTAGTCCCAAATGAGTGGGGCATGGGACAGAAATCAAAGGAAAATTTTATGGACAGAAACCATGGAGCCTACAGGATTTACCACTTCTGCTTTAGGCTTCAGCAACCTGTTCCCCATAAAAAGTCACTCCTCCATTGCTAAGGACAGGCAGATAAATTAAGTTAACAGTAGTGAGGGTAGCATTTGTTTAACTTGCCTGGAGCCAGTTACAGTGCAGGTGCCCAGGTCTGAAGCAGTTGCCTGAGACATGTCCTGAGCTCCCCAAACTGCAGGCTGGACTCCCTGGCAGTCTCATCCTTCTTGCTGTTTTGCAGGAGCTTGGACAAACTCTTCACAAACCCATGAGTGCAGGGCTTTATTTTTTCCTGTGTCTTGCTACTGCCTTGGTGCACAGCTTTGGGCAAGTTACTTAACCTTGCTAAGACTTTGTTATTTTCCCTGCAAAGTGGGGTTAATAGTGGCCATCCGTCACCCCTTGCTTTGAGATCCTGGGATGAAAAGTGTTGCAGAGACAGTAGATATTAATGGTATCCTTTTCATTCCTTTTCATTAGCTTGTGGCCTTTTGACACCCAGAAGAAGTAACGATGTATTTCTCCTTGAAAAACCTACTTTAGATTATTTCTACTGCGATCAAAAGTGGAGAGTTTCAGGGTTTTCATGGGCAAGCTCCCTTTTCAGCCCTGTTTTGCAGACTCAGGGAGTTAAGAAAGTTACAGAAGTGCTGATCAGAAATGATTATCCAGGGTGTTTATTATTTCTGGAAGCTATTTTAAATGTATATGTATAGATGTTCATAAAATTAGGACTTTTAAAAACATTTTTAAAAAGCTGATTTACAAGCAGCTCAAGGCACCAACTCTGGCTCCAGCTGTCACTGATTTTATTGCAAAAAGCATCGCAAAAGATCTGCCATGGGCTGAGCCCACAGCCCAGAAGCTCTGACACTTCTCCCTGCTCCATCTCCCCAGGTGTTTCCCCAGGCCAGAGGATCCCTGAGCTTCACTCAATGGGTGGCCGTGGCTTGTGGCTTTTTGGCATTAGTGCTCAAACGTTGGCTCCTCTGCCCTGGTGGAGGTGATGCTGATGTAGGGCTGTGTGGTGCAAAAGGCAGGCAGTCTTTTAGCTGAAAAAGCAGCTTAATTTACCTTCATTTACCTGGAATCAGAAATGTTTATGTCTCTATTACTTTTGCTTGTTTTTAGGGAAACTGTTTTCAATTTCTAAAGAAGGTAACTCTTAAAACCTGGTGCCATAAAAGTAGCCACCAAAAGTCATGCAGGCATCCTTATTTTTTTGGTACAGGCTAGCTTCAGTTATCCATGGGCAAACATCAAAAGGACTGCCTTGAAGAAGAGACCAGTGCTTGTTTAGAGCCACGTGTAGCATCAGAGTGTACTCTCTGCCATTAAATCTCATCCTCTTCCAAGAGTAGCTGTGCATTGATTAGCTGAAATTCACACTTTTGTTTTTCTCAGGTGTAGAGTGGAAAACTTTGATGGGGAGAAATATTCAAACATTCTGAAGGAGTGGTTTGAGAAGGTACTCTGCACACCTGAGGTGTGTCTGATACCTGGCCAGGGGCTGGTCTAATCCTGGACCCCTCTGTGGCTTAGCCCACAGTTTAACTGCAGAATTCCTGGCTGGAATTTCTGCAAAAAGCCTCGGTAAAATTTGGAGAGGGATATCAAACAGGTTTCCCTAGCCCAGGTAGCCTCATGACTGTGGAGATGGTGGCTCTCATAGTCACAGACACACCCCACACAGGTGGTGTTCACGAGTACTCTCAGCCATGCTGCACTTCTCAGGCTGAAAATCACTGCTGGCTCTGTGAACTCCTAATTTTATTCTATTTTTTTGATCCCTCAGGCATTTGTTCAGCCAGGACTGTATTTTTGTTTTAACAGCAGCAATGGACTGCTGCTGCAGCTCCTGGCTGTGTAAGCGACCGTAGCCTTTGCTGAGGGAATTAAATCTTACCTTAGCATAAGTGATGAGCAACTGACCTAAACAGCAAAGATCATTATGGAAAAAATAGCATTTCATTTGATTGTGGATCCTCTTGCAGGGTTTTGATGACTTTACAGGTTTTAAGATAAAGTTGTGGATCTGCCAGGGGGTGTTATTGAATGGCTGGAAGGGACCTGTAGTAAAGACAACATTGTTTTATTCTGTAGGTGGGGCAGGGATGCCCAGTTATTGTTTATGGCTGTTAAAAGAATGATTTCCCAGATGATGATGGCCTGTGCCTGCAACCACAATCTATGTGTTTGTCATTATTATTCTTATAGCTGTTATTTCTGGGATTAATTTACATGCAACTAAACTGTCCTTAAATTTAGCAAGGAGTCTATAAGGCGTAAAAAAAATAAATAAATTAGGGCACAGTACCTCTGTGTTGCAGACATGTGACTTCTTTCATATGTGACGGTGAGACCCAGGCTGACCTGAGGCTGATGAAAGCTGGCAGTGAAAGCTGCCTGCAGCACCCACTTTCATCACAGCTTCCTCAGACCTCATAAAGCAAATCAACTCCAGTGCTGCTGTCTGCAACAACCTGTAGAGATGTCTGGCACCAGAGGTGATCCAGGTTTATAATGGCAAAGCCAACAGGGACAGGTTCTTTCCTGCATCGAAATCTGTGTCCAGGGGGAGTGCTAGACTTGGATAAAGTGGCTTCTCCAAAGGTGTAGACAGGAGCTAAGCCTTGCCATATCTGATAAGGTGGGAGAACTGTTAAGCCAAGTATCACCTGCGAGGGAGAGCCAGAAATCCAGAGATAGCTGCAAGAGATCATTCTTTACCTGTGTCCCTAAAAGCAGAAAGATCCCCAGTGTCTCCAAGTCAGCAACTGCAATACAAAATAACTCGTCCATAAAGGAAGTGTCTTCCTAATTCTGTTAACAGCAATTTTCCTCCTGAAGTTTGAGTTTACATTCTTATTAAATAGGAAGAGTCCTCCTGTGGGTCCCAGCAGTGCTGTGTGGCATTGCAAGGTGTACCTGGGAGAGGTTTTGTCCTGCAGTGTGTTTGCTTTCTGCCCCTAAAAATTATAGCAGGAGGTTCTCGCTAACAAAGCTCCCATATATAGAGCTATACTGTGTCTTTGTGAGTTTTGCAGCATTTGCCTTGTGATGTGGCACAGACCCAAGATGCTCCTTAGAGCCAGGTTTTTGTCCCCTGCCTTCATTTCTTGGTGGATGTTCCCAACCCTCCTGCTTTACCAGTGAAGGTTTTCAGGATGCTCTGGGTAGGAGGTAGTTTGCTAGCGAAAACCACCTATTCTACATTTGGGCTAAAATTGTAGCAACAACAAAAGGAAAACCAGTTTCACAAGCATACAAGGGAGAGATGGAGACAGGATTAGAGCAATCTGTGGTTTTGAAATCTGTCAGAATAAAGCAAACCACATGAATATGTCAGCGTGCAAAGATAATGAGTGCAAACCACAGCGGAAATTTGTGCCCTACGTGTTCTTATTTCCCCTAATTACACATAACCTTCCTCATCCTTGCCACGTGGTGTCTTTGTGCTCTTCATACACCTTGTGCTGAATCCTTGCAGGAGCAGATGGGATAACATGGCAACAGGTTCCTGCCTTCTTTGGGGTAGGAGCAAGCTGGAAAATTTGTCCTCCTGTTTTGATTGTGGCTTAAAAAAACAATAATTCTTAAGTCACTTTTCAGCCCTGTTCCTACCCATTGGGAGGAATGTCTACTGCTTCCCCCATAAAAAGAAATATTATTATAAATTTGGTACAGCCTAAATATTTAAGTTCTTCAGCCAGTGTTAGTAAATAGCTGTTCTCTTGGGTTGTGAACTGGGGGGATTTCACAGGGTATGCCTTAAGCAAAATGAAATCTTTACCTTTCCTAAATACTTCTGTATCACATTTGGGTCTTTTTCTAGGCAGCGCTTTCCAAAATTAAATTCTTCCCTTGGATAACCTTTCACGTCACTACCTATTCGGCAAGGGGTGTGTTAGTCCATATGGAAATTTTGAAGTAGGATCTTGAAATAAACTCGAGTTGAAATATGCACAGAAATGCAAATTCCTGTGTTTCTGGATAACAGTTGACCAGAGCTGATCTAATTAAGTGCTGTCCTGCAGGTCTCAGAGAATCTGTTTTATTTGTGTAACAAATGCACATCGATTGGTGGCAAGCACGTGCCGAAGTGGGTTCAATTGCATTTTCTGTTGTGTGCTCAGTCAATAAGGCATGGGAAATGTGTGCTTCACACTGGGATGTGGCAGTGGCTGTTGCAGCACCAGGATGCAGGATTACCTAATGCTGCTTAGCAATCAGCATCAACAGCACCTGTAACATGCCTGCAGCTGTTGTAGTCACTTAGAGGCTCCTAAAAAATACTTACCAGTGGATTTTTATAGTTATTCTGTTACACTTCACAGGTGTAATTCAAAGCTGATCTATTAATAATGTATAAAATAGCAGCATAGAGCTGTTTCCTATATAAACGTTCCACGCTTTGGTTTCCTCCAAGGAGTGAATTTACCTTTAAAGAGCTGAAATGTTAAACATATGTGGGTCATAATTCTCAGCCACGTTATTTTTTACTGCCACTTAGAAAAACACACATCTCTGGTTAAAAAAAAAAAAAAAAAAAAAAAAAAAAAAAAAAAAAAAAAAGGTAAAAATGTTATTGTATTGTTATAAAAGAAGTACTTAAGCTATCCAAAATATCCTGGCCAAGACTTGCTGGAATCCTGAGCTCCTTTTAACTGATAGCCCTTTGTATTGGAAGCTTCCTGAAGATCCTGCCACGTGTGAAGCCAGCAGGAGCTTTGCAAAAATTGTCCGAGGCACTTGATGGCAGAGAGAAAATTCCAGCACTGGTCTGTGCCCTCGGGAATGAATGCAGCTCTGTCAGCCTTCTGTGGTTAAATGGAAGGAGGAGTGGGAACAGTCCCATGATGTCTCATGGCAGTCACCTGGGGGCAAATCTGGCTCTCAGTCCATGCAATTGTAAATGCCCACTAGTGTAGCTGAAGCAAAGCAAATTTGATTCATTGCTCATAACAAGATCCTTCAGCACCAGATCCTGAAAATCCTTAGGTTCAGCTTTGATCTGAGGAGCTCCTATGATTTGTCATGAATTTTGGGGATATGATGTTAAGACAGTGTGTTTAAGTTTTTTTGGTTTTGTTTGTTTGTTTGTATTGTTTTTTAAGTTCTTGGTGCAGGTTCTTCAGCCATTACTGGCACTGGGGGAGTTTATAATTTGGATATTATCAGCAATAGGATCTCTTGAGATTTAAGTTTTATGGGCATGTTAATTGAATTAAAAGATTAATATGCAGTGCAAGGGACCAAGGACATAGACAATTAATCCCGAGAAATAAAACATGGTTGAGTCACACAGAAGCACTACAGGGCAAAAAAACCCCAGCACTGAAGGACCTTTGACAAGAAAGGTTGTTTTTTCCCCAGACAACCCTGTCAGCTACGGCTGTCAACAATAAAAAGAAAGAAAGAAATAAATTGGAGGCCGTGTATAAGTCACAGGACCAGAATATAAATACACATGACATGGAAAGGAGTAAATAATACTGACGCATTCTTTAGAAATGTTCTCAGGCAATACTTCCTATTCATGTCCCACTGAAATGACATGAAATAAAACTTCATGGGGAAAAGTGTTACTAATCACCCAGGTTCTTGAGGGACATGGCTCTGTGTGTCGGGAGGCACTTCTCCTTTGCAGGGCTGCTGTCTTGGGCCTTGCACCAGCATTGCAGATGGAAAAAGTTTGATACTTTCTGCAACAGATCATAAAAAGAACGTGTTTATCCATTACTGTCCAAAAGGCCAGCTGGGCATTTTTCACTGCAGGTCAAGCTCCCTGTAGAGTCAGAAATCTGGGTGTGAGCAGCGCTTCCAGGGCATGCAGGTGGGGATGGAGCTGTGATGGAGCCCCACACTCCTGCAGGAATCTCTGTGGCATAGCCCCACCTTGGCAAAGGCAGCTCACACACAGCTCTGGCCAAAGAGGGCAAATCCCACTGCTCCGGGAAAGCAGTGTATTAATGCTCAAATTAATGGCAACTCTTCCAAACTTCAGAAGTAAAATGGAGGGGTAAAAAAAATACAGAATCTTGCTGTAGTCACTGAGAATTTAATAGCTGTCATTTATAACCAAAATGCTCCTAACAGAGGGGTAAAGACTTGCTCCTGGCCCTGCATGTAGAGAGGACCTCTGAAAGAACAGTGCCTGATCTCATCCAAAGTCCCCACTAAGGCTCATCACACCTAAAATGGCTTTTAAAGGTGTGATTTGAAGGGTCATTTAAAACCATGTGCATGCCAACAACTCACCTGTTTCTCCAAGGCAGCTCAAATGTGCACATGTTCCTCTGAACACAGCTCCAGCTGCCCACAGCCTCTCATGCCCAGATCCAGCCCCACAAGGAGCTCTCACCTGGTGCCTGGGTACCCATCTCCTCCATTCAGGGGATGAACTGCCAAAAAGCAGCAGTCTGCTGCTCCTGAGTCTTCCTGTGAAGTTTGTTCACTGATCCTCCAAAAAGTAGCAGGGGAGGGCACTTGACTGGAGTGCTTATCACAGTGTGGGGCCACACGGAGTTTTCTAAACACAAAAAAACAAATCACATTTATTGGGCCAGTTCCTCAGAGGAGGATCTTCCCTTCTTACATGGAAAATGCCAACCTGTGAGTACCTGCTCCTGCAAATAAATCCAGAATTAATTATAAAGATGGCTAAATGAATAAACAAGTGTGCAAATACTTTTCCATTACTTTTAACCTTCAGCAATTACTGTCACAAGGCTAAAACACAGCTTCAGATTGCAGGGGAGATGGATACCTTCTTTAGTAAGGTGTCCACTCTAGAAGAGGGTGAAAGCCTCTGCAATAAACTCCGCTGCTTCTTACCCAGTGGCAGCCATGGTTTAATGATTTAAAACTTGCATGGGTGACATAAAATCCCTTTCAGCTCCCAGATCTACATAGGATGGTGCTCTTTGGGCTTGCAAGCCCAACTTCAGAAGCCTTCTGCTCTTTTTTGATGGTTTTATGGGCAAAAACCCAACACACATCCCGGGGCCGTTGCTGTGCTGCGTCTTTGATGACTTTGCTTCCACGCTGCTTCTTGGGTTATGGTCCTGAAAACACACAAAGGTGTCTTGGCTTGGGGGCAGGGGGAAAATTGTGTTTTGTAGGGTTTTTTTAACCTTGACACATTTTACGTCTCTTCCCTTGCAGGTCTGTGTGGTGGCCTTAGTGGGATTTGTTATGCTTTGTATTTCATACCAACCCGATGAGAAGACATGTATGCAGTTCACAATGAAGGTACCTTAACATTTTTTAAACTTTTTTTTTTTTCCTCATGTCATTAAATATCAGAAAAGTTGATACAGGGAATATTTTAAAACCACAGGAAAAGAAGTGAAAATATATCTGAAATACAGGAACGGTTTTCTGTTACTTTCCAGGCAGCCAAGGAAGAAACTGTATCCTGTAAAGGGGAAACTCTAATATAATTTCAAACAAGATACCATTTTATTCACCATGTTTTAGGAATATAGACAAAGCTGGAATAATTTGGGAAGTGTTCAGAGAATTTAAGGAGATTAAGTGGAGGCAGTGAGCAGGGTAAGAAGTAGGGTGGCATATAATGAGTCCACTTAAGCCAAGTTTTAATATTTAATGGGAAAGTACTCAGAAAGCACGGGGACATGCATTCTTCCACAAAGCAAATTCCCGTCTGAGCACTGGAGGAACTGCACCATACCCCACCTTTGTCTCCAAAACTGCTTTGCTGACACTGGTGAGCAACTAGAAGAGCAGGGCTGAGAACTCTGGTTTTTAATACCGTTTTTCCTCGGCTGTTTTTCCTTATTATTGTAATTTTCAGGGCTCTTAATATTTTGCAGACACATAATAACCGAGAAAAATACCGACGCAAGCAGCACAAAATAACAGTGATTATTAACTGGAAAAAGGCAGAAGGAAACAAAATGCAAGAAGCAGCTTTTCAAACCATCCATCCTCCCTTAGAAATTAGACCCCGGTGTGTCTTTTGTGTCTTTCTCAAGCTTCTCCAGTACTTAAAGAAAGAAAGGGAGAAGAACAATTGTGCCTGCCCTGTGGCTGCCTCTGCATTGTCCCCTGTCACCTTTCCAGCCCCAAGGAAGGTTACTGGGCTGGGCGGGGGCTGCCACGCCAGGCTTTTTACTGCCTGCCCCGCAGCACTAAATTGAATTTGGCATCCAGGCAGGAAGGGAGTCATCCCTCGTGTTGGGAACGGCATGTCGGGCTGGGCAGCTCAGATGTCTCTGCCACACACCCTGACCGTAAGGGGTGTAAACCATCGTTCCCAGTAGGAAAACTGACGACTTGGAATTGCTCCCGAGGTGATGTAAAATGGGCCATTCCTGTCACCTGGCAGAGCTGGAGCTTAAGTCTCCCTGGTTCAGTCAATAGCCTGTGGACTGTTGCTTGCCCAAGGCACCCTCCTCCCCAAAATCCCCCTTCCCAGCATTTCCTATTGCAGCATGCCACAGAACTCCATCATCCCCACGGGAGCTGGATAACAGGACAAATGGCTTCTGCCTGAAGGGCTCACATCTATTTTAACAAAGTAGGAGCTAAAACTCACCTCCAGGGCTTTGATCACATTGGACTCATCTATATCTCCAGGATCACTTCTGGAATCTTCGAATTTCAGTTAAAGGCTGTCTCTGAATGCTCTAAAAATGAGCATTAGCTATGACAAGGCTGAGGATGCAAGATTGCAGTCATGAGACAGATTGTTCAGAGGGTTGTT